>NC_065536.1:21374353-22081853 GCF_932294415.1 Quercus robur | reverse complement strand
TCTATCGATGATGTGTCATAATTTAAAATATTATAAGCACATTTGTAGATTAATGATCCGAGCTTCACAACATATGGATCATGTTTATTAATAGCAATCATAAACAAGATCGAGGCTATTCCACGATAGGCAATTAAAAAATAAAACATAAACACCAAAGAGCAATATGACCCATTGTACCAATTAGTTAGTGCGAGAAAGCCCGTTTGAAACTGTAGTATCCGAAACATATAATGGCGACTACCCTCTCCGATTCAGACATGCTGTTGTCCTTGTCAGCATTCTTTACCACATTTTCCTTCGCTGTCTGCCCTTTCTGAGCTTTCTCTTCAATGGCTGTAGCATTTACGGAACCTCCATCTGTGGATTCTTTCTCCGGCACCTGAGGGTCCAAAATATAACCCTGTTAAATGTACAGACACATGATTTTGTATTATGATACTCATTACGATTAAAAATAGTAAAACCTTTGGGCTCGTGAAAGAAATAATTGTTGAAGAAGACAAGCAAAACGATGTCGCTCGTCTAAAACAGAAGAATACAGATTAAAAAAAAAAAAAAAAAAAAAACGTTTAAATGAGAAACGGTACCATTCCAACAAGCAATATAAACTTAATCAAACGCTATCGTTTTGTATTTAGACTCAAGGCTAACCGACTGGGCAGAGGCGGGAAAGTTAGTTATATGTTAGTTAGAATCCTCAAGATATATCCCGATTTTCTCGAAGATATTTTCTAGAATCTTCTTGAGTTCGTTAGAGAATTAGTTACATAATCTATCAATATCAATATCTACATATTTAATATAAAAGTAAAATGTTTGACTTTTTATTGACTGTATCTTATTGCGCCATGTGGCACACAAATTAATACCACGTTTATATTTAAAATCCTTGAAACATTGTATTTTTTCGTTTAGTAGAATAAGAGAATTGTTTCAGTAATATTTTCATTTTTCAATATCATTATGTTCAGTTGTCTATAGTAAATTAGTGATTCAATGGTTCTGTCTTTTGGATAGTAATTACAAAATATCAAACAAATACTTCTTTTTGGCTTTTAGGTAGTTACAAATTTTGCACCTTTCATATTTCTTCCCATAAAAAACATAAAATCACTTCTTTCTTATCTTTTTTTTTTTTTTTTTTTCTTATACACTTCTCTCTCTCTTTCAAACACACTATGGCAGTCTCTCTTCTTTGACCATCTTCCAGATGCAACTGCATCGTTTCACTTCGGAATATATAGACACATCAGTCACTACCCTTAGCCGTTCTCTCTCCACAACACAAACCTAACTCAAAGCCGGCAATTGTGACCCTAAACACCTCAAACCTCTATTGCAAACAAGGTTAATTAGAATAGTTCGAACCCTAAATCTTTATCTTTTTCATCATTTTTTGTTTTTTCTACAATGATTGAGGTTTGTTTTCTCCTTCTCTATACTAAATAATCCAGTATTTTGAACAAGTTAGGGTTCTTATGTAGAATAGTAGATATGTATCGTGTAGGTATGTAGAACAGTTTAGGGCTCTTTGAAATTAGGTTTTACTTTTTCACTAATAAAAAAAAAAGGTTTTACTTTTTCAATATGCAAAATTTAGTTTTCAAAAAAATAAATCAAAATTTTAAATCGTCTTATATGAAATTCAAACGTTTCTATTACTTTTGTAGATCCTATAGGTAAAAAAGATACACAGATTTGTTTTATATCTATATATATATATATATATATATGTCTTATTTAATTATTAAATATCTATAAGTTGGGAGGAACTAGACCATGACCATGAGAAGAAGAATGCAAAGCCATTTCAATCCAAATCAGTCGTAATGAATCTAAGAAAAGATATGCAAAACTTGCAATGTATGACTTTCAATTCTTTTTTTTTTTTTTTTTTTTTGGGTATATTATATGACTAAATATGTACCAAACATTGACTTTGTAATCATGAGATTTTTTATATAATTTTAGAAGACAATTTCAGGTTTTGTGAAAAAGAGGGCTTGATGTAGTAAAAATGAGATAAATTGAATCACAATGGTCTTTGATATTATGTATTTGAAAGTTTTTGGGAAACTGTGAAGTGGATTTGATTTGATTATTATGATTTATTTCAGGGTAGGTTTGTGCATTGAGATTAAAATTTTGTATTTTCTTTGCAAATTTGAAATTTATTATTGAGAGAGAATTGTAGGTTCAATGAATTTGGGTTTAATTTAGAGGTAGCTTGGTGTTTTTCAATGTATATTTGGAAAAGAATTGTGAGTCTGTGAATGTAAAGTTTCATACATTAGATATTTTTACTAATTTGATAGGGCATTTGATGGTGGGATTGGTATTTAACATAGGCTTAGTCTTAGCATTTTAATTTTAACGTTTTGTGAATGATAGGGGTTTAAGAAGAATTTCTTACCCCTGAATTTTTTTGAGAAAATATAAAAAGGAAGTCTTAGATTCTAATTTTTATTGGTTCTATTATGGATTTTAGGTTAAAATTTGATCCAATTTATAATCACTTTTCTTATTACATGTCTCGCTTTTTAAGGTATGTAATGTTTCTTACATGTTTCATTACAAAAATATTGAAAGAGATAAACCCGTGTATCACACGAGTTAGAGATTAATATAATATAAAAGTGAAACATTTGACTTTTTGTTGACCACTCCTCATTACGCCATATGGCTACATAAGTTAATGTCACATATACATTTAAAAACATCAAACAGTTGTGTCTTTTCATTTTTTTAATAGGCACATTTTCAGTCAATAGACATTTTTTTATTTAATAGACACATTTTCGGTCAACAGGCACATTTTCATTAAATAAGCACTTTTTTTGGTCAATAGGCACCTTTTCATTTAAAATCCACATTTTTTTGGTCAATAGATACATTTTCATTCAATAGGCACATTTTTTGGTCAATAGGCACTTTTTGGTATATCTAATATGAAGAGTTATGACATTTCAATAGGCACCTTTTTGGCATATATATATATATATATATACAATACAAACTAAACTGGAGACACAACATTCTGTCTCTTTTTCATTTTCACAAAAAACTAATAAATAACACAACGTTGCTTTCTTTTGCCTAACTAATAAAACATTGTACAATTTCTTTCAAAACTAAACAAGATACAAAAGACATGTTATGTGAAAATAATTGACCAACCTTGTTTTCAAAAACCAAGAAAATAGTGCAAAACACAATTTGCTTCCTTTTTCTTTGTTCTTTTTTTATTATTTATTTTAATTTGAAAAAGATAAACAAAAACAACCTAGAATGAAATGTATGAATGTTATGCAATGCAAATCTTAGAAACAGAGAAAACAAAAACCAAAGAACAATGGTCACAAAGAATAGCAATGAAACACAAGGACAATGTCAGAAATACTCAATTAGATTGAGCCTTTTGCATCCAAAACTTTTTAGATGTACCACGAGCATTGGAGTTCATATTCACATGGGAATGATTTCCAACTCTAGGATTGGAATAAAGGTTTAAAGCCTTTACCAATTCACTAATAAGTACCATAGGATCTTGTGCTTGAGGCACAGGTACTTTTGGTTTGTTTGCTCTCTTAGCAGTTTGTAGCTTGTAACAGTTTGGACGAATGTGTCTAGACTTTCCACAAAAATGACAAACCCATGCAAGCTTATCATGTAACTTGTCCTTAGAAAGGGTAGGCTGCTTAGGTTTAGACTCTTTCAGATTAACCCTAATTTTCCTAGAAGGTGTAACTTCTAAGGGCTTGACAACCTCACTCACAGGGGGTTCAGAAGAAGATGAAGAAACAAAGATAGTGGAATTGGGTGCAGACACATTGATGCTTTCTATAAAATCTAACCCAGTTTTATCAGAAGGAGACTTTTGAACACTTAGCATATGATCAAGTTTGGAACGAGCAGACCTATTAGATTGTTCTCTAGCAATAGAAAGCTCATGTTCCAAATTCTTAACTTTATCAAGTAAAAGCATGTTCTCAGTCTTCACAAGGATGTAATGTAACCCTAGTGTACACACGATACCACAGGATTATGTTGAGGATGAGGGTGGAGATACAGAGGAGGAGATTGATAGATTCACTTCCGCTCCAGAATCATCAACACAACCATCTTCCTCAGCACCAGCACGGGGACTAGATAGACTTGATCACATTCTGGCCAGAGTTTAGCAGATGTACACAATGCTGGATTCCCATGTACAGCATACAGCAAACTAGTTCACTTATGTTCAAGGACAGATCACAGCCTTATCTACTCAGATAGAGGAGTTATCCATCGATCATGGTTCTGAGTTCGAGTTCGAGTCCGAGGCATTCTAGCCCTTTGGCCATTCCGATCAAAAATGGGGAGAAAATTTGAGGGGGAGCTGAGGGAGAGCCTGCATAGTGAAAAGGGGGAGTTTGAAAAGCTAACACATAAACATAGTTGTTTTGGTTTAAACTGTTTTTAGTTTTTATAACTAATAGTTCTTGTTTATGTTTTTACTGATTTATGTAAAGCTTTAGTACTCTATGGTTTAATATTCATTATTTGTTTTTGTTTGTAACTATCTCAATGCTTTTGTAGCATTTTTTTCTTGTACTTATAGATATGGCTAAAATGTCTTGAGTACTTCACACTTGTGCCCTTAGTAGGATTGTTCCTAGATGCATATACTTCGTGTATGTTGCATTGGTTGTGTGATTAGACATGCAAGTAATCATAAGTGATTGCTTCGTTGTACATGTCTAGATGAACATTTACTTGTTATATGTTCACTGGAGTCATTCTTTAATGATTGCCTTTATTTGATCAAGTATTTGTTTGCATGATATCTATTGTTTACATACTTGATCGCTTTATGCTTGCTCTTGTTCATACCTTGTGTTCAACTTGTCATAAGCTTAATGAAAGTTTTGTTTGTGTGCGAATGTTTCAGGTTACAAGTATAAACTGCAAGTGCTCCACAGTTTCTAGATTAGGTGTGAGTGAGTTTTTCCATTGTTCCCAAATTCACGTTTAAGTCTAGAGTCTATTTTAGGGGTTTTGTCACAGAATAGCCAAAGGGTAAGATTGTAAAGTTGTGATTTACAAATATGTATTTTGTTAGCTTTTATTCCTTGCCAAATTTGATTGTAATTTTATTCAATCTTCTGTATCTTGTATTTGTTGTGGGAATTTATTGTAAGGGTTGTGTGATAGTGAGAGAGAGTGTGAAGACTCAAGCTATTGAAGACTGAAGAGTTTTCGCGGGTATACCACGACTAAACATCCCGCGAAAGGAAGCATGTGCCTTGCACATGACTGGAATGCGAAGAGTCAGGCTAGATGGAGACAACTGTGTCTCGTGAGTAAGGCCTTCCCGCGAGACATTCTGTTCTGCCAGCCTGTCCAGTCTGATACAAACTTTCTGTGCCTACATTATTTATACACACATTACCCATAAATGTAAGAGAGAGCTTCTGAGAGAAAACCTTAGCTAAAACACTTGAGAGTTAGAAATTGTTAATCCAACAATTCTCTACACATTTGCTTGTGGATTTTCCTCATCTCCTACCTCTCCATTTTCATACCATTGAGAGGTCAATAGCCTAAACACTTACCACACCTTTTGAGAGTGTCCAGTGAGGTTTTGGTGCTGCTGGGAAACATTGGAAGAAGCCAAGGATGGCATATGCAACATGGAGCTTGTTGCAGGATCTGGAGAGCTAGACAAGACATGGTTTCGAGAAGTCTTGTTGGAGTAAGAGATAGGAGGGCTTAGATACAAAGGGTAGATTAGACTTGGAGGGTCTCTTGCTTACCCATGTATCCCAACTGATTGTCTTTGGATCGATTACCGCTTGGAGGGTGGTGGAGAGGTTTTTCATCGAGTTCTTAGGTTTTCTCTTCAATAACACATTTCGGTGTTATCTGTGTTTGCATCTCTCTTCCCTACTCTTGTTCATTTCATTTTGCTGTTGTGTTGCTTTAAATATGGATTAGAGTAGCTCTCGTGCTTATATGCTTGTGTTTACACTATTCTGCACTTAGTATTAAGTTAATGTAAAATCAACCAAGCCGTAATTTGAATTGGGGGTCTAAACAAACTCTTGTGTTTTTAACACATTTTTTAGCTTTCACTCTATATTTTCTTCTTTGACTTCTACATATTCTTCAAGAAAAGTATTTTCTTCAACATGTAATTCGTCTCTTAATGGTGGAATATATGGCTCTTTAAAATAATTCAAGTGTGAACTTCTTGGCCAATAATAACCTTGCTTTGTATACGACAAAAATTCATCACAATCCAAAAGGGATAAAATCTAATAGCAAGCATCTTTTGTATCCTTGGCCATAAACGAATTTTGTTTTTACCTCATATGAGTCTATCAAACTGCATTCGTACCCACTAACGTAAGGCATACTCTCTAAGTTTGTACAAAGCAAGTTCAACTTTTCTCTCGTCACAAATATTCTCATAGTCAAATAGATCCTCTAGATCAAGTAACCAATCAAGAAAATCTTCATTACAAAAATAACTATTAAAACTTGCAATTCTTTTATAAGGCCTATATGAAATTTGCTTACCAATAGGTTGCCTATGAGTTATGTCTCCGCAACAGTTATCCATATTGTTTCCATGCTCCAACAACGGCATCCTAGCAAAGATATTTGTGAGTAATAGCTATACGTCATATAATACTTGCTAAGTTTTCCGTCACTGGAATTGCTACCGTCTCATATATCTGCTACCAAACCAGGATAAGTCAAGGCTCTAATACCAATTGATGCAGGAATGTGAAAACGTTAAGAAGCAGAACATGTCTACTTCTAAAAAACAAAAAACAAAACATGTTTGCTTTTGAAATAACCTCAAATCCACGAGGGTTCCTTGAATATACAAGGAGAAAAAGTCTGGAATCCACTAGAAATAGAAAGACAAAAGTTTGAATTTTATTGATTTTCTAATTGTTAAAAAAACATTTACAGACTTAAGAGCCTATTTAAGGGCTCCGTAAAATTTAATAGACAAGAAAATATATTCTAAAATAACTCCTAATTAATACCTAACCATAACTGGAACCAAATTTGACCTAAAAAGCATTAAAAGAACCTAAAAACAAGGAAATAATAACCCTAAATCTAAAATAACAAAAATTACAAATTAAATACCCAAATTAATAAATTACAATAATAAATAGTAAATTGTGTCCTACATCAGACTCTTATTTCCTTACATAATAAAATTTATAAAAATAGCTTAATAATCTTATTTTTGTTTTCTTTCTATTAAAAAAAAAACTAAAAATATTAAAAATTAAAATATGCACAAATTCCTACGTTTGCATAGGCCATGATTCACTAATTAAACTGAAGCCTACAAGTCTTTACCTAGTGAAGAATACATTTGTGAATGTCTGTGAAAAGAAAATAACTTAGAAAACAAAGTAGCTAAGAAAAGAGTAAGAAGTGAAAGTGTAAAACACATTCACCTAGATTCCGAAAAAAGGGTTAACCCGTGTAGACTCAACCCCACTCACCATTTTAACGGATCGAGCACTAGCTGACCCCTTTTTTGAGGTTTAAAACTTTCTACTTACACCCATATCATATCCACATCCAATTTTTTCAAGTCTACTTTTACATTTGGTGTAAATTCGCGGGATTGAGAGTTATGGAATCTTCTGAGGGGAAATAAAAAGACTTTTTGTAGTTTTATATATATATATATATATATATATATATATATATAAAGTTGAATAGGGAGATTTACAATATGTATATCTCTATTAAAAATACTAAAAAAATAACATTTGACCTAAAAGTTATTAATGAAATAATTTTGCAATTACATGACATGTTTCTACTACTAGTGCTAACATTAGACAATGACACAAATTACAATTAAATCTAAACATGTTTGATGAACCATATTGGTATTGGGAAGATAATACCTCGAGGAGACTTCAATAATGCCTTAATATAACTATAGGAATGCCATTTAATCCTAAAACTTTTGCCATGGTTTGGACTTAGTTGTGTTGTACTAATTCTTCTACTTCTTTACTTTATGGTTCTTTCCACTCGCATGTGTATAACCAACGGTTGATACTTTGACAACATTAATTTTTTTTTTCTTGGCCTAATAAGGCAAATTACATTTTAATCTTGTAGTTTGATGTTGGTTTCAAATTAACCTCGTATTTTAAAAAGTTTCAAATTAAACCTTATACTTAAAAAAAAAATCAATTAAAACATAAATTCATATAAAATGATGTTGTAATTGAGAAAATAGTTAAACCAAACAACACAATGTGATTATTTCCAGACATGTTTGTAGGGAATTTAATCAAAATTCCAACCTGTGAGAAACAAAAATAGAGAAAAAAACAAACGCCAAAGAAAAATAATCACACGCACAAAACAGTATTTACGTGGTTCGGTAATTTGCCTACGTCCACGGAGTTGTAAGGATATCACTATTATCAGGGAAGAATACAGAGTACAACTTGCGGTTACAATATTTTCTCTCTATATATAAAACACGGCAACAACACCACATTAAAAAACCCTAATTACAAAAGGCGGGCCTATCGGCCCAAACCTCCGCTCCATAGACTAAGCCTCAGTAAATCTCCCATTAAAAACCACGCAATATTATTCGGGTCGGGTCGGGTCGGGTCGGGTCGGGTCGGGTCGTCGAACCGGATCAAACAAAACTAGGCTCCACAAAGCCCAACAATGTTTCTATTTTATATACACATTTTTTCAATCCAAATTTACCAGACATCATTTTTCATTAATTACTTCGTGCAAAATAGTTTTTATAATTTCAATAGAAACATTCTCGAAAGTTTAAGGTTTAAAATTTCTGAAAAAATTCAGAAAATAGGAAGCTTAATTAATTCGAAAATATTTTTATACTTTTGGATTTAAAATTTAATTTATCGGAGATAATTTCTTTCGTTACATCTCCATCTAAAAAACTGAACTCTTGCTAATTAGATGGGGGCTAGTGGTTAATACATAGCATCTTCTATGGGATAAGTTTTCAAACAGATGGGACGATTCTTTTAATAGAGGAGAACTTCATATATAGATAAGATACGAGAGAGAGAGAGAGAGAGAGAGAGTATATATATACATATAGAAACTTCATGTAAAATTTAAAATAATCAGTTCGTTACACACCAAGAACAACCACTAACATAGACTATATCAAGTCTATCTTTATTTTCAAGTACAGACAAAGACTGGCCGAAACGCCAAATCGCATTGTATTCTCTTATTTCAACCCAGATAGAATTAAAAGATAGAAATATCACAAAACAATCTGCCAGAGGACTCTGTCTCTGTTATTAAGGAAAAACAACCACATCAGTTGAGAAAGGTTACTGGGAAGGAATCACAAGTGGTGAGATACTACAAGACCAAGACAGACTCAGCTGCTAAGACCAGAAGCTCTTCAATTTGATAATGAAATGATGACATTTGGACAAGAAATGCCTCATGTAGAGCATGTGGGGTTCAAAGTTAGAACAACGGGTCTGAAATCACAGAAGGAACATCTCTGGTGCCTTTGGTGTTGTCGACGTTCAGAATCTTTTTTTTTCTATAATAGATTTTAACGATTGCATAAAGGACGGTGAGAACATAGAAACCGTACAAGAAGTTTGGAATCGCTGATTTTTCAGGCAAGATTGCGTTTAGGCCTTCAATAAAAGCCTGGATCAAACACACAACGGATAAAGTAGTCAAACTCGCCATAACCAATAGCACTACTTGGTAACTGAAGGTTCGAGGTAGAATCGAATGACCAAATTGGACAACCACAGAGAAAAGTGAGAGACCAAAAGCCAGGAAGTCAAATATCAGAAATTTCTTGAAGTATGTATTTTTAAATAAAATTGCCTTGCCGTTGCCGTCGTATCCACCAGGCACTTGCATGGTTGCTGAGAAGGTGGCAGCTGCAATTAGTGTGGCTACCACAGAATTGACATTGAATACATCCTTTATTAACTCTTTTATAGGGTTTTTGGCGTTGCTATCATTCGACTGAGTTTTCTCTGCACTATCCACCGCACTAGTTCCTGCCTTGTCTGCAGAATCATTCCTCTCTCTTTCTTGAATAAATTTTCCATGTTCTTTTGTCTCGAGAATCTTCACTTTCTTAGTCTCAACCACTTTTTCCAAACTCAGAAGAACGTGATGAGTCTTCAGCACGAATAAGATTATATCCTGCAAATGTAAAATATTACTTACAAACAAAGTTTCACGGTACCAACTCTGATAAGATTTTATCCTGCAAATGTTATAGGAAAATATTACTTACAAAGTTTCACAGTACCAACACAGACACATGTATAACACGATAATGTGTACGGGAATACGCCATTCCTTGAAAACTAGATATGATATGTTCAGGATACAAAAATTAATTATGAGAGTTTGCACTAGCCAAACACTACCCCCAATTTTAGTTAGGACTTAATTATTTTAGGTTAAATACAATTAATGTGGAATTTACGTAATTAACCAATTAATTAATCAAAATACTCAATAGTTGCATGGATAAACATAATTGAATGATGCAAAATATGTGAAGTACAGTAAATAAAGATGATGCAAACCAAAGTAATTTCGTGTAACAAAGTTTTCAAATGCCTAAATTTTCCATCTTAAGACGCGTGGGATCCGTCAATCCAGCCTTATCAACTTTAGATATTTTCTGAAGAGATTCAAAGTTGAAAATCGAAATTTTAAATTATTCAAGAAAAAAAAAAAAAAAACATAGGACATTTAAATAAAGGGAAAGATTTAGGTACTGTTCTTTAGGTTCTCATTTTAAGATTTTGCCATATGGATTTTTTCTCATGGGATGAAAATGCAATTTTTAGTTAAGTAGCCACATGACTAAATCTTAAAAAGGGAACCTAAAAAACAGCACCTAAGATACTGTACCTAAATTTTGTCCATAAATAAATCTTAGTTCTATGACTTTTTTTTTTTTTGAGAAAAACTTAATTAGTTCAATGACTTAATTTTCCAAATAAAATAAAAAAGAAACTATATTTTTAGTTTTACTCTTTAAAAAAAAAAAAGCAAAAACAAAAAAACTATATGCACAAAATATGAATACACAATATGATAAACGATTATTATGAATAATGTTCATGAGTTTATTTCTCTTCTCTCTCCCTTCCCCCCTTGGCCCTTAAAATTTGGACCTGTTGATTTTTCAGTCACCCCAAATCTAATAATAGACCAAAAAGATTCTTAAAAAATAAGAAAATAAAAAATAATAGACCAAATTAAGGGTCAAGAGGCTTGTATTTTAATTAAGACCTAATGATATTTTCAATAAGGACATTTATGGTTCAAATTCACCCTCCATCTTAATTATCGAATTATAAAAAAATAATAAACCAAGCGAGAAGAGAGCCATCACTAATTATCTGCTGATTATTGAATTTACTAACTAGTTAATATGTTGCATATTACATGATTATATTGCACTCTTTTAACAATTGCCTTAGGAAAATTGTAAAATGCATTAAGATTTTGTAAACTATGAAAGAAATTATCTTATGAATTGGCTTAAAAAAAAAAAAAAAAAAAAAAAAAACTATGTTATGAGTTAGTGCTAGGTTTTAAGTATCTAAAGGACTAGATGCTATTGAGTGAAGAGAAGGAAATTTCGATTAAAACAATGGCTCAAGCTATTCCTAAATATACTATGAGTATTTTCAAACTTCTTAACACTCTATGTGATGAGATGACTAGAATGGTTCGAAAATTTTGGTGGGAACAGACAAATGATATAACTAAGATGGCATGGCTTGGTTAGGACAAAGTTTTTACATCAAAGGAAGAGGATGGCTTAGGTTTTCATGATCTTAAGGCTTTTAACCTCACACTCTTAGCTAAACAGGGCTGGAGGCTCCAGAAGAATACAACATCACTGGATCATGCATAGAGTTTTAAAAGCTCAATACTTTCTCAAAAGTGATTTCCTTGGAGCAAAGTTGGGACCTCAAAAATCTTATGCGTGGAGGAGTATGATAGCAGCTCAAAAACTGGTAAAACAAGGTTGTAGTTGGCAAGTGGGTGATGGAACTTTGATTGGAATTTGGAATGACAAATGGCTACATGGGCCGTCCTCCTTTAGCGTGATTTCTAGGCCTAACACCATTCTCCAAAATTCAAGGGTGAGCACACTCATTGAACCTTCTACCCACGAATGGCGAATAGAGTTTGTGAATCAAAACTTCCTCCCAGGTGATGCTCAATCCATCCTAGGCACACCTGTAAGTCTATATTTTTAGGTTGGCAACCATGAACAAATTATAATTTTTAGAACTTAGTTTTTTTCTAGTGGTTTAGTCTAGATATATTATGAAACAAGTCAAATGAAGTTTTGCACAAATGAAGACTCAAGAAATCAAGAAAAGATAAGTTCATAAAAAAGACTAACTTATCTCAACCAATTGAGATGCACATCTAGACCGATTGAGATGCACATCTCAACCAATCAAGATTCGTGCAGTTTTGAAATCTCACTTTCTTTCTTAACCATTGGATCTAGGGTTTTGATGGAACTTAAGAATATTTAAATAAAAAACCCTAGAGCATGTTTTTACACATTCAATAGGGCAGTGTTTGGTACATAGATTTGGAGATTTTCCATACCCTTTTGGAGCTACAACTGGAGACCTTGTGAAAACAACAAATCCAGTTATAAAGTAAAGTTGCTACATCAAATCAACCACAATTGATGATCTAAACCTTTGAGTGAAAATCTCAAAGTTATAAACTGGAGAGATTGTGTGCAATAGTTTCACAGTAGAAGAGTTCATGGAGCTACGTGTTGTCACGTGAATAAGTACTACATGAGACAGCAGTAGATTTAGAATTATGTCTATTGTATAAACTTCCATTCTATTAGTGAAATGTTGCCTTGAGGATTGTTTGGGTTAAATCCTCCCTAAGTGTTTTACTTTGAAAATACAATTTTAAAAGTTTTCATGGGTCATTATTCTTGGTGTTCATGTGATTTATGAATGTGTGATGTTTGTTTTCCCCATTAGTAAAAAAATCACCTTATCAAATTTACTTTCTGTTGCACTCTAGATTATTTGGTAATTTATTTGTGCCTCCATAATATTGCATGTAATTTGATCTAATTAATCAACTTGTATAATTAAATTAATTAACTGGGGTCAATCAATAACCCAACAATGAAGTCTTGAGTCTCTTGTACTTGGTTTTCAAACTCGAATCAGACCGGTTCAAGGAAAAGCCACAATTAATCAAAAGGCTGTGCATAATCCAGATGTCTCTGTGGTCGGAAGTCATTTTCACACCTTTCCCTAGAAGTATGGATCATCCATGAAAACCATGTGGAGTGGTGATGTGTTGCAAAAAAAAAAAAAAAAAAGAATTCATTGACCTTGAGAATCTACCAAAAAAGATCTTTGCTTTTGAATCTTGGTAACTTCCTGGATCATCGGCACTTGTACCAAATGATATTACTAGATTTTGTTAAATGTATTGAATATAAAATTTGGTTTGTGGTTGCTAGCCTCCAAGAATAAGAGAGGAAGAGAAATTGGGATTAATTATGCTTAATTATCATTTATGCTTTCGAATGAATAGTCAATTCTTGAATCCTTGATTTTTGAACTGGTTAGACGAAATTTTTTAATTATGTTTCCTTAGGAGCCTAAATTGGTTTTTTTTTTTTTTTTTTTTGGGTGCACAAAAGTGATCTTGTAGGAAATTAGGAATTCCACCCAATTTTTGCATAGCCCTAATGCCTTTGCGGTTTGAAACCACTCCCACGCCTCTTCTTCCATGTAACAAGAGGCAATGGATCAAGAGTGAAGATATCGTAATCCATAAAAAGTCACCGAAAACGTATCTCCACCTTTGCATTTTGCTATTTCTATAGATTTCTTATGAGTTGCGGCAAATCCGATAATCTCGAATTGTGGGTTCTGATACCAAACCAAATGATATGAACTAGGTTGTAAATAATAATTGCAAAGATAACTTAGTCTATATGAGATGACTAATTGCCTAAATGTGAGAGGGAAAAAGGAATCTAGGAGTAAATATTTTGCTTGCTTTGTTATTTCAAATTCTCATACATCAATACCAACTTATGAGATAACCTTGTAGTGTGCACGTGTGTGAGCAAAGTCTCACATTGAATAATAATGAGAAAAGAGAGTGATTAATATATCATAGTTGAGCACATACCCATTGGGCTTAGGCCTTCTAGGTTAAGTGTTGAAAACTCAATTAGTGTGAAAACACTAAAGCTTCTAATTTATCAAAATGCAGAACAAGAGTAAATGAGCACAATAAACCGGATCCCATAATTCAGCCTGATTGCATCCGCAACATAATGGCTTCTTTCAATGCTTCCCAAAGACACAAAAACTTGACTCTACACTCAGATTGGGTGATATAAATGTTTGGGCTAAGAACCTCTCAAGGATGTAGAGATGGAGAGGTAGGAGTAGAGGAAAACCAAGAGAAAATGTGTAGATGATTGTGGGTATAACAATCTCTAACTCTCAAATGTTTTTGTTAGGGTTCCCTTTCTGAAAATCGCTCCTTACATTTCTTGGGTAATGAGGGTATATATAGTGTGGGTAAAGAATTTGGTAAAGCATTTTTTCTTTTTGCCAAACAAAGAATTTCGCGGGTACCTCGTGAGATGGCCTTTCTCATGAAGTACTCGCAAATTTGACAGTCTGGCATGACTTTTCAGTTTCTAGTCATGTGCTTCACACGTGGCCTTTCACGAGTTACTTTTCTTGCGAGCTAGTCGCAAACTGCACTGATTCTTCTTTGACACTTGATTCTTCACCAATCTCTCACACTCATCCCTTACAAATAAACCCATATAAATATAGGGAAATGATTGAAAAAATTACAATCAAATTTGGCATGGAATTAAAGCCAATAAAGGCTAGTTGGAAATCACAACTCTACAAGCGTGTTTCTATAAGTTATGTTAACTATCAAGGAATCTCCCTAAGGCATTTATCTCCCTAAAAAGTGGTATCATAGCATAGGTTTGAGTGGAAGCGATGGCCGGAGAAAAAGGAAAGTTGCCAGGAATCGAGAAGTTTGATAATACAGACTTTGGGTGTTGGAGGATGCAAATAGAACTTTTAGATATTTGAATAGTTGAATACAATCATAAATCAATGTTAGGTTCTAAAGATTTAGGATAAATGTTTAGAGTCTCAATTTGTATGTGTTGGAAAACCAAGAAAAAAAACATGTCTAGGATAGGTATTAGATATTGCTCAAAGTTTTTCAAGTCAAGACTCAAGAATATTCAAGCTGCAGGAAAACAAATTGTGTTAAATCTGAAGGAGTTCATGGATTCGAAGCTTGTACATGGTTGTGTCAGTAAATTATTACTGGAGGTAGCAATAGATTTATGGTTAAATCTTATTGTAAAAACTTTAATTCTCTTACAGTGGATTTGTTTTACCTTGAGGATAGTTTGATCAAATCCTCCACAGGTTTTTACCTTGAGATGGTTTGTTTCATTAGTTTTCTGGGGTGATCATATCAGTGTGTTCTTTATTTTTCCGTTGTTGTGCATGATATGATCTCTCTTTATTTAACCTAGATCTCACAATTAACCTAAGTAATTACTTGACTAAACAAACAAACATTCAATTATCTTTGATGGAAATTGATTTTGATGATGAGATTCGGGCATTAATTGTCTTGGCTTTTTTACCAAACAATTGGGAGGCCATAAGAATGATAGTAAGCAATTCTACAAGAAAAAGAAAACTCAAATATTATAATGATATTTGATTTTATGTGAGGGGGTTCAGAAGAGAGATGCAAGTATAAACAATGTACAAGATTAAGCTTTTGTCATAGAGAACAAGAGCAAAGGTAGAATTGTAGAAGAGACCTAATGATCAATTTAATTTCAATGATAGGTCACAATCAAGAGATAGATCTTAGTTTAAGGAAACTAGATAATACTTTTATTTTGGGAAAAAGGACCACAAAAGAAGAAATTGTTGGCATTGGAATAAAGACCAAAGCAAACGTAAAGATGAAAAAAATGACAGTGAGAAAAATACTACAGTTATTGTGATTGCTGAGGACATTATGGTGCTCTCTATTGAAGAGCATGTTGTTAATAATAATATTGTGTGGGTTGTTGGTTTGGTAGCTTCCCACCATGTTATACCTACAAAATGGTTGTTCACCATGTGCAAAGCAGGGGACTTTGGTTCTTTGAAGATGGGTAATTCCATTCAAAAATTGTGGAAATTGGTGATGTGTGAATATCAAAACCAATGTTGGTAGCACCATGATGTTGAAGGATGTGCGACCTGTTCTAGATGTAAGGATGAATGTGTTTTCTACAATGCCTATAGATCAAGCAAGTTATTGTAACCACCTTAGCAACGAAAGATGGAAACTTACTAAAGGTTCATTAGTTGTTGCAAGAGGACATTCTTGTTGCAATATGTACAGGACTCATTTGAAAATCTGTAAGAAGAAGTTCAATAAGATTAAAGATTTTGAGAAGATTCCATAGTTGAGAGTTGGGATTAATGGTGTTGATACCAAGAGGGTGAAATTCTCATTGGCTAATAGTGCTTCACATGAGGAAGTAATAGGTGATGAAGAATATAAGGATGCTAAGGCTACATGGGATGATGATGAAGTGAAAGATCCTAGAGGTCTTGAGCAAGGGGAGCAATATCCTCCACTAGAGATTGTTGAACCTTATAAGAAAAGGACTACTAGAGAATGTCAAGTTGTTAGTGTCAAGAATATTTGGGCATCTGATTAGGGGGAGCCAAGGGATTGGATTAGGAATATCCGAGATGAGATTAATTCTTTGAGAACGAAAGGTATTGATTTTGATGAGGTTGTCAGAGTGTTGGTGAAGATATTAAAGAAGGTCGAGCCTTGTGTTGGCTTGACTTACATGGATTTGAATTGAAGAGCTAGATTGAAGATCTCCTCCAATTGGTGGACTGGAGGTGGAGATTGTTGGGGTGCACCATGTGCACAAAAGTCCAGCCCATACGAAAGCTTAATTAATGAGCGTGTTGTCCAATCTCCTTGTGAAGAGGTAATTGATTATATCTTTATGCCCTAGGAAGCTAACATGATCAAGGCGAATCCACCAAGTTTTTCTCACAACAATGATAAGCCGTTTTGGCCTAAAAACTTGGATGGTGAATACTTAGTGAGATTGGGCTACAAGTTACCAATGGAAGCTGTGGAGAATGAGAACCTGAGTTCCTGTAACAATGGTTTGATGAAAATGATATGGAACGGTGTTTGGAAGTTAAGTGTCCCTAACAGAGTTAAAATTTTACTTTGGAGAGATGTATTAGATTCCCTTCCATCTCATGCAAACCTAGTTAGAAGGAAGGTCATCTTGGACCCCCTTTTCCAATGCTGTGGCTCGAATCAGGAAACTACTCTTCATGCTCTACAGTCTTGCCTTGCCCTGGCTAAGGTTTGGTCCCAAAATTTCAAATGGTTGGTTAACGCTACTAAGAATTGCAATAGTTTCTTGGGTGTGATATAGTTCTCTATTTAGGAAAGCTCTCTCACTGATCTTTTTTCTATAATCACATCGAGTAGGTGAACTAGCAATCCCTCTTGACAAAATCAGCCCTTTGGCCTTTGATAATTTGCAGAAACTCCATAGATCTTGTCCATGCCCAACAAAAAGCCCATCTTTACCCTATCTCACCAAATGGCATCCCCTTGAAAAGATTGGGTCAAGATTAACTTTGATGCAACGGTTTTTAAAGATGGTAATTATGCTAGTCTGTGAGTTATAATCTAGTTATGGCTACTTTTACACAATTAATCCCATTGCCTACTTCAGTAGAGATTGTGGAAGTGTTAACAGCACGTACAACTATTTGTTTTGCAAAAGAGTTGGGCTTTGAAAATGTGATCTGTGAAGGAGACTCAGAAATATTTATCAATGCTATAAATAATGAAGACTTATCCTCATCTAGTTTGGCCATATCATCAGTGGTATCAAGTCTATGTCTTCTTCCTTTATGAATTCTCATTTTTTTCATATTCGTGGACAAGATAATAATGTCACCTATTCAAAACACCTCATTTTGTATCCCTTATGACTCGAGCCACTGTTCCCCAGTGATAACATTACTTTGAGGCCCAAGGTTGATTTATGGCCCAATCTCATAAAATCTTGGCTTAAGAAGTCATTTTTGGAAAATAAAACTTATTTTGGAAAAGAAAAGCTGCAGGAAACCCTAAGTGTGTGTACACAGACATACGGATGCATACCATGTGTACACATACTTACATAATGTGCATGTATACCCCACGTATGGGCACGCATTTAGGGTTCTAAAAACTATGAAAGAAAAGTGTTAAGTTCTAAAAGTTTAGAATAACTGGCAAATTTTAAGGACAAACTTGTCTAAATATAGATTCCTTAGTCTATAGGTTTGAATAGACAATGCTCAAGGTTCTCCAAGTCAAGTTTCAAGAACATTCAAGCTGTAGAAAGAAGAATTCAATTTTTGAAGAGTCTGATCAATCAAACTTAAGCCTCGATTGATAGATTTTCATTATGCAGAATTCTAATCCAGCCTAAACACTGCTTAAACGTTTAGGGTTTCAAGTGAAACACTTCTAGTATAAAAGGAAAACCCTAACTATTTTTTAGTGTTTTAGAAAGAATTTAGAGGTGCTCTTGTGAGATCTAACAGGTATTGTGCCTTCCTCTTTCAAAATCACTACCAGAAATCATTCTCATACCATTAAAACTGGTAGATTTGAAGTTGCTACAACAAGATCATATATAGCTGATGATTTAAATAGTCAAGGGTGGTCTTGGAGTCACAAGTTGGAGAGTTTGTGTTGCTAAATCTTTGAATGGGATCTCAAAGTCACAAATGTGGATATTTGTGTTCAACATATTCAAGATAGAAGAGTCCATGAATTTGGAGCTGCATGTGGTCGTGTTAGTAAGTTCTACATGAGGTAGCTTTAGATTTAGGGTTTAAATCTATTGTAAACTTCCATTCTATCATAGTGGATTTGTTTACCTTGAGAATAGCCAGGTTAAATCGTTCCCAGGTTTTTTACCTTGAAACAGTTGGTTTCATTGGTTTGCTTGGGTCATCATATCGTTGTGTTGTTTACTTTTCCACACTAGGTAATATGATTGCATGAGTCTAACCTAGATTTGAATAATTAACCTAAGTAACTACTTGGCTAATTTATTAGGTTAAACTGATTTGATTTTCAAGGGGTTTAAACAAACAAACAAGTGGTATCAGAGTGGGCTCTAATTGGATTAACGTCCTGAGTGAGATCCTTGATCCCTGCTGTAATGGATAATTTTAAGTGTCTTTCAGCTTATATTTGTGAAAATTTGAATAAAGAAGATGCTATTGTTTCTGTTGATCTTATTGATGTTTGTGAAACTCTCCATAGGGAATTAACTAAATCTATGAAAATTGATAAGAAATTCAAGGAATAGTTAAAATTGGCTAATCTTGAAAAAGAGGAATTGATTGTGAAATTAGATGAATCTAATAAAAAGAATGAATTTTTGAGAAATCAATTTTCCTCTCAAGATGAAAAGGTGAAAAGTATGGAATAAAAGTTAGCTAAGTCTGAAGCTAAACTTGAAAATTTGACTAATATCAAACTTCTTGTTGATAACAGATCTGTATCTATTTCTCTTAAGCCTAAAGCTGATAATATTTATATTCCTTCTTTCAAGAGGAATCATAAAGAAAAGGCTTATTTTAATAGGTTAGACAAAGGTAAAAGTTCTGATATAGATGCTGAAATTTCTAAACCTATGTCTAAACATCTTGTTAGAGTACATAAGAAATATGTTTTTGTGCCTACCTATCACCTTTGTGGTGTTGTTGGTCACATTAGACCAAATTGTTCTTTGTTGAGAAAAAAACCAAAATATGAGACTAGATCTACTGTTAGGAAAACTGATGTTCCTAAATTTTTTTTTGTTTTTCACTTTTGTGGTGTGTCTGGTCACATTCGTCCTAACTGTCATAAATTGAAAATTAAGCATTCTGTGTTTCAATTTAGGATATGTGATGATATATCTCCTACTACAAGTCTTGATAAATTGTTTCATATGCTTTTGAAAAATTTAAGCTTGTTGGCTTGTGAAAGGAAATTGCAGGATTTCAGTCTCTCTCAAAAGAATTATGTAATCCCTCAAATACACTTTGCTTCTCATGGTTCTTCACCTACAAAGCCAAAGACTCGTGTTGTATGGGTGAGAAAAAATTCGCTTAGGTGAGTGTCGTTTACTTGTCCTTGATTTAATTCTTTTAATTATTTGTGAACATGTTTTCCTTCTATTTTTGGTTGTATTGTTTTTAGTTTTTTTTTTATTATTTAAAAAAAATCCAAAAAAATTGATAAATTTCAAAAAGAAAAAAAAAATTATTTTGGGTCTTTTTTTTTTTTTTTCTTGAGGATTACATGAATTATAATATCGCTTTTTTAATTTAGAACATACTTGACATTGTGGAGAAATGTAGAAAGTATGTGTTGCATAACTGAATGCATAAGTTATTTATGATTTTGTATGAGTATGTACTAGTTTGTACATATACTCATGGGTTAATTAAGAAATTGATATTTCTTGTTTGTGTACTCTCTATAGCTTAGTTGAGCACTATCATGCATTGTTTTGCATTTTATTCATTTAGCATAATGTGTGTTTTTTGTTTTTTGTCATAAAATTTTGAAAATCCAAAAAGATTTTTTTTTTTTTGGTATTACACATCACTTAATGTGTAATTAAGGTTGGCCAATGAAATTTGCATTTCATAACTGTGTACCATGTTTAGCTTTGATGAGCTAGTTTCTCCACTTTGCTAGTTTGTGCTACATAGTGCTTAGTAGTATGAGTTGTTTATAGTCTATAAACAAACAATCTTGATTCTGATGTCACATATTTTGATCGTAAGGACTAGAAATTCCTAGGAGAAAGGCATAAATAATTATCTCACCACTAATACTCGCCAATCATGAACACCTGTGTGCAAATTATAAAAGCCACGCTCAGTAAGGTGTAGCACTTGCACAACAAGATTAAATGAGGTGTTATTTTTCAAAAGAAAAAGAAAAGAAAAGAAAATGATATTGCCTCAAAAAGAAAAAGAAAAGCAAAAAAAAAAAAAAAATTCAATTTACATGATTGCAAGTGTGTTTTCTAGGAGATGTGAGAGTTATATAATGTAACTCTTTTGGTGATAGTCACTTTCAAACCAATGTGATTGATGATGTAGAAATTTGTTTAATTACTATCTACATATCACATTTTTTGTACTTTGTACACTTACTAGTTGCACACACTACATGCAAATCATTGCTAAATTCTGTACATATGATTGTGTGTTGACTAATCTGGTCATCTTTAATTGTATATGATTTGATGAGTAAATGTAAATTTTGTTTTGGTTGGAAATTGAAGAAAAATGTGTTTTGGAAGTTTAAAACTTTTGTTTTAACTTCTTGATTGATTTTGATACCTGCATTTAAGAGGTATCATGTTTTTAAAACTTTTTTGGATTATGTTCATATACATCGAGTCTTAAAAACTGCTTTTTTCAAAGTTGTTTTTCTACATAAAATTTTCAAATTTATAAAATTTAAAATTTACATTGTTTAAACGATCGAAGATGTTCTCGACCAATCGAAATTTTTTAGTTTTAAAGCAAAACTCTCTGCTTAATTCGATTAATGTCCGATCAAAACTAGAAAATTTTCAGTTTTTAGTTTCTTGACCGATCAGTCTTTTCATTTATCATTTGTGATAGGATTCACCTGCATTACATTGTTTTTATCTATCTTGCATTTTTGCAGTCATATCTCTCATTGTTTTCACATACAACACGCATACACTTTGCTAAATTGGCTACTCAACTTGATTTAAAAATTGATCGATTAATTTTTGAGTTTTGTACATTTTAATATATGCTATTTTTCTTGATGTGTGAACTGCTAAAAATTCGAAATATTTTTTTTAATAGATATGATGGACAATAAATGTGCAAATATATTCTCTACTCTTGAAGTTGATTTGAGTTCTTGACACATGAAAACATAGTGCATGCTAAATTTTTATATCATTGAGATATATATTGTATATTCTTAACTGATTGTGCCTGGAATGTTTGCATGCATCTGTTTATGGGTCATATAGTGTCAAGTTTGCATATATTGAAAGAGAGAATATTTGTATTCATGTGTATCCTCAACTTATTTTTTTAGTTTGGTTTGTATCTTTTTAGTTTTCCCCCCTACCTAAAATTTCCCCAAAAATGTTTTTCCCAAAATTTGTTTTGTTTTTCCTATTTTTATTGGGGGAGAAAACTGTTTTTAAAACCTATGTTGTTCTTGGGGGAGGAGGGGGGGGGGGGGGGGGGGTTGTTGCTCTTCATAGGGAGAGTTGCTTCTATCTTCCATAGAGCTGAATTCTTTTGTGTTCCCCTAAATTTTTTTTTTCTGTCTACCTTCTGATTGGATTATCTTTGTCAATACATGACAAAAGGGGGGAGAAATGAAATTTGGTAAAAGGTTTTTAATTGTATTTTTTTAGGGGGAGATGAATATGTTTTTGAAAAGGGAAGAAAATAAAAGTTTTTGATATATCTAACTTAGGGGCAGAGTTAGATTGCATATTTGTTATTTGTTGTTTATTTGCCTTTATTTCCACACGTGTTAATGTGCTCTTGTGAGTGTTTTAGGAAAGACAAGTATATTCTGATAAAGACCTTTTGCCTTTTCTAGCAACTTTTAGGCCTAAAGTCATGGATTGAGATTTGTGATGTATTTGGGCATTTTATTGTAATAGAGCTGTTCTTGTATTTGAGCATTTCATTGTGTATGTAAGTTTTATCACGGATTGCCAAAGGGGTAGATTGTTAGGTTCTAAAAGTTTAGAACAATTGGTAAATCGTGAATACAAACTTGTCTACATATAGATTCCTAAGTCTATAGGTTTGATTAGACAATGCTCGAAGTTCTTTAAGTCAAGTTTCAAGAACATTCCAGTTGCAGAAAGAAGAATTCAATTTTTGAAGAGTTCAACTGATCAAACTTAAGCCTTGACGAATCGAAAATCGCAGATTTTCATTATGCAGAATCCAGCCCAAACTTTGCTTAAACGTTTAGGGTTTCAAGTGAAACACTTCTAGTATAAAAAGGAAAACCCTAACTACATGTTAGTATTCTAGAAAGACTTTGGAGGTGCTCTTGTGAGATCTAAAAGGTATTGTACCTTTCTTTTTAAAAGTCACTACCAGAAATCATTCTCATACCATTAGAACTAGTAGATTTGAAGTTGTTCAACAATATCATACATAGCTGATGATTTAAATCTTCAAGGGTGGTTTGGAGTCACAAACTGGAGAGCTTGTGTTGCTAAATCTTTGAGTTGGATCTTAAAGTCACAAACGTAGGTGTTTGTGTTTAACAGATTCAAGATAGAAGAGTCCGTAAATTCGAAGATGCACATGGTCGTGTTCATAAGTTCTACATGAGGTAGCTTTAGATTTAGGGTTTAAATCTATTGTAAACCTCCATTCTATTATGGTGGATTTGTTTACCTTGAGGATAGCTAGGTTAAATCCTCCCTAGGTTTTTTACCTTGAAACGGTTGGTTTCATTGGTTTTCATGGATCATCATATCGTTGTGTTATTTACTTTTCCGCACAAGGTAATATGATTGCATGAGTTTAACCTAGATTTGAATAATTAATTTAATTAACTACTTGGCTAATTCATTAAGTTAAACTGGTCTAATTTTTAAGGGGTCTAAACAAACAAACAGAAAGCTTTTTTGGGCATAAATTTGTGTAAATTGAATCCCACATTGTTTAGGAGCCACCCCACACCATTTTTTTACCACTACCAAAAGCCATAAAAGGCACTTTTTCAGGAGATGACAAAATATAGAAGATTCACTAGAAAATTGTGAATAAAAGAGGGAGTTTTTCATACAAAACATCCACAAGTGAAGTTTTACTTAATTGGTTGGGACCTATTTTGGTCTTGGCCTTTGAGTTCTAAAGCTTATTAACATTTTGGTTTTGTTGTTAATTATATTGACTGAGGGCAATGGTCAAATCAAGCTTTAGAGAGTTCTTGTGTTAAGGTAAAGGTTCAAACTTTAGCTCTTCACTTTCTTCTTTTTTGTTGTTTATTTATATGTTTTATTGCTTTGATATGTTTGTGTTAGCTTAGGTTTATGTTGTGTTCATATTAGAAGCATGATAGGTTGCTAGATATCTTGTTTTTCTTTGTTTTCCACACTAGTTGGTGGGTTTGAGTTTCTAGGTGTGTATGCATGCACATGCTTCATGCATGCATGTGCATGCTTGAAGTGTGTGGACACATACAACTGGGATGCGCACACACACTCGTACCCAAAAACCCAGATTCTGTTTCTTTGCTATTTTATTTGTTTTCTTTCATGTGTTTAGGCTTTGTTTAATCTGTTTTTCATATGTTTAAGTCCTGGGTCAGTTTTTTCACATGTTTTTTCTTGAATTTTGTTTAGGAGTGATTAGGATTTTTGTTGGTTAAATGTCATGAACATGCATATGAATATGAACATGCATTGATGCATAAGTGCTGTGATGCAGTGAGGTAAGTCTTACATAAATCGCATGAACATGCACTTGAGTGTTTGAGCATGAGTTGTTTAATATGCTTGGTTTAATCCCACGAGTTTTGGTTTAACGTGTGTGTTTAGCTTATATCTTGTTGATTTTGCTACCTTGTGATGTTACTACCTTTGGTGATATGTGTTTAATGCCATGATAGATGATTGCTAGGTTTGGGGATGATATGGCATGTTGATTTCTTTAGATGCATGTTAGAGTGTGTGTGAGTTTAGAATAACATGTTAGAAAACTTTTCAATGAGATTAGGATTTGAAATACAATGAATGGAGACCAAGCCATAGGTCGAGTGGGATTGGGTGCCTAACACTTTCTCATCCCCATACCTAAACTCTAGACACGTGCTTTAGTAAAGATTAGTCATTCCATAAGGTTGCTATATATATGGTTCCTAAATTTGATCTAAGTGGTGACTCTATTTACACTCTCTGCCATGGTTCACCCTAGGCCAAGACATACTTCCCATAATTGGAAAACCTCCACTCATCACGGGCGCTTGTGCCCACACTCATAAACTTGCTAGAGGAGTTAATGTTTCTACTCTTTTTCTTGTCTTGACGGAGTCCGTTCTACTAGTTTTTCTAACGTTTACTTTTCTAATTTAAATTTGGAATAAATAACCTTCCCACCTTGGGTGTTTTCTCAAACAAAAAAAAAACCCTTCCCCATTAAAAAAAAAAAAAAAAAAAAAAAAAAAAAAAAAAAAATATGTCAGCAGTTTTCTAGTGCTACTAGTTTTTAGATTTAAGAGGCATACCTTCCCTTCTTGCTCATCTGATAGAATAATGTCAGCAGCACTCATCCCTTTGTTGTTCATAGCCATCCGGTCGATTCGCGGGTGAAATGCCAGCATCATTAATATTCCATAATGCCCATTAATGGCAGCTAGATGCAAAGGCGTGTTTCCGTCTTTATCTTGCACATTTATGAGATGCATGTTTCTGTCTCTATCTACGGGATTCTTGTTTCCATTTTTATCTTGCTTGATTTCATCTTGTAAGAAAATTTTCACTGCTTTTCTCTTTCCACTTAACACAGCAAGATGAAGAGCTGTCCTTTTTCTTCTGTCCACCTTGTTAAGATTATTTGGATATATTTCTTTGCCTTTCTTTTTTTCATAGTCAAAGAGTATTTTTAGTACCTGAACACTTCCTTCCTTAGCTGAAATGTGAAGAGCAAGCATGCCTTCTTTGTCTTCTTTGGAAACAAGGGAATCCAATTTGTCATTTATGCCATTATTGGGAGAAGGGGAATTTTTTAAGAATAGTTTGACAAGTTCTTTATCGTTGAAGAGTGCAGCATAATGAAGAGGAGTCCAGCCAAAGTCATTATCCGCTTCCCAAATTGCATCTGGAAATTGTTTTGAAATTTTTTCCACAAATTCTGCAGAGAGAGAGAGAGAGAGAGAGAGAGAGAGAGTCACATTGTTAAGGGTTAACTAAAGTTAGCATGCATGTGTTGATGAATAGCTCAAAATACTTTTAGGTTTATATATGATGTAGCTCAAAATACTTTTAGGTTTATATACTAGCAACGTGGATGCCAATTTCTAGTCTGTTACAAGGTAATGAGTGGAGATGGAAACCAGGAAGGTGAAAAGATATGTTTCAACAAGACTGGCTTGAAATAATTTCCAGGCCTAAGGTGATAACTTTGATAGCATACACCTCAGCTCCAGCTCAGTAAAATAAAACCTTAGTTCAAGCTCAGCCACAGATCATCAAATCTCAAAACAATCCAAACACGAGCAGTTAGTCATCAGTTTTATGGTTGTTCGTAGTGTGGTTAGTTGCATGCAAATGGCTATATCAGCAAGCAGAAGTTGTTTACCAAGACAGTGGTCCTCAAGCTTGAATAATTGCCTTTAAATACGATGTATGAAATATGAATGTAATCAATTTAATTTATGTAATGAATTATATTCTTGATGGCAATGAATTATGTTGCATGGTTTTTAGTTAATTTTGTTGCTGATGCAAAAGCCTTGAAGGCAAATTTTATTGGTTAAGAGGTTGCATGGATTAAAATAGAGTAGCAAATAAGGCCGCTCACTTGTTGGCCCAATGGTCTTCAGAAAATCCTGTCTCAGGTGTCTTTGACTTTGGGCATGGCGCCCTTCTTCTTTTGTAAATGTAATCGTCGAGGATGTTTAGCCAGTTAGTTAGGCTTGCTTATCTTTTTGTTTCTTTTTTCTTTTTTTTTTGTTGGTTTCTAATAATATTTTCTCTTCCATAAATATATATATTCTTCTTCTTCATCTCAAATGATTTTGCAAGATTACTATTATGCCAATTCTCTATAGCTTCAATGCGATTCTGAATTTCCTCAAACTTTATATGAGATATTTTCATGTACATTAGTAAGATTTTCACTTATTTTTTATTCACATTTTGTTACTTGGAAGAAAAATTAATAATGAAATCACCCGATAATCTTAAACATCACCGAAAAAGATGAATATATTTAAAATCAAATTAATTATAGATTATAATTCATACTATGAAGGATGTTTTTTTTTTTTTTCATAACAATTGTATACAAAGCATAATCTAACAAAACAATGAAATAAACTTATTTATCGTAAACGTGATCCTTGCAAATAACTTGACAGCTTGGGATAAGTAACTACGATTAATGGGGTCATAAGGGTGACTCAACATGTTTATTTTGTAGAAATAATCTGGAAAGTAGGAGCCATCTTTCTTTGGTGTACAGTTACAAGGAGAATTAGGAGGGAAATTATGGGGTCTTTATAATTGAAAGGGTATAGGCTTTAGTACATCACTCTATAAGTTGGCCTAAGGGGCTGCCATCAGTGCCATGTATATTAGCTCCCCAACTTTCACTTGCACGAGTCGAGAAAGGGAAGTGGAAAATGAAGTTGTATTTGGGAAAAATGAAAATTTTGGCTTCATAGAGACGCTCTGCTCAATCAAACTAGCAAGTAGCAACCATGAAAGGGTAAGCATGTTAAGAGCATTTACATCAGTTTGTCTAAAATTTTCTGCCTATTTTACACTAAGGACTTACTTTTTCCATTTTACACAAGTAATTTGCAAAAACACCTATATCAGATCATCTATTATATGCTATGTTTTCTTTAAATAATCATTTTTTATTATTATTTTATTATTTAACTTACCCACCTACCCACTACCTACTATATATACCACATGGTCTCTCTAACTATATCCACCACACACTATATCCATCAAATCATCTTTGTCTCTATTTTTCTCATTTTTTAGAGCAATATTCTCTCTTCTCCACAGCCCAACCATCTCCTATCTAACTCTAAAACTCTGTCTCTCACAATCCTCCATAGCCAAAGCTCGCCTTAAGCTCTGTCCAAGGCCAGGAGCCCCAAAGCCTTCACCACCACCAGTAGTAGCAAAGATTAACAATAGCACTGCCACAAATAGTGGTCCAAATCTTCAGTCTCTCTCAGGGCAGTGGCAAACACTCCACCCAAGCTTCCATAGTAGCGGCGGCGACAACAGCTTTTGCGTGGTTTTGGTTTGATTTTCTATTGATTTTGGGTTCGATTTTCTGTTGATTTTTGGTTTAATTTTCCATTGATTTTTTGGTTGGATTATTATGTGTTGTAATGGTGGTGGTGGTGGTGGTGGGGGTGGTGCTAGGTTGTGGTGGTGGGTGGATGTTTGATCGGTTGTGCTTTTTAGATGGAGAGAGAGAGAGAGAGAGAGAGAGAGAGAAATGAAGAAGAAGAAGAAGAAGAAGAGAGGGCTTTAACCGATGAGAGAGAAACTAAAATAAAATATTGATTTGCAAAGCTACAGTAACTATACATTTATATTTACACGGTTACTGTAGCAAATGTGTAAATATACACACTTGTACACCCACTGATATGGTCTGTTTTGGGACAAAAATATGTAAATTTGAGCACTTTTTCTATTATAGACACACTAATGCAATTGCTCTAAGAAGGCTTTATTTGGCCAGGTGATAAGGAGGCTTTACTCTACCTACCATAATAAGCATGAAAGGGTAAGCCTATTAGGGAGGCTTCATTCAGCTAGGTATTAGGATGGCTTAACTTAATCTACCTGGCAAGCATGAAATAGTGAGTTTGTTCGGGAGGTTTTGCTCGACCTACTTGATAAGCATGAAAGGGAGTGCTTGATAGGGAGGCTCCATTCTACTAGTTGTTAGGGAGGTTTTCGTCAAACTACCTGGTAAACATGAAAGGGAGGGCCTATTAAGGGAAGCTCTGCTGGACCTACATGGAAAGCATGAAAAAGTGAGCCTATTAGCAAGGCTCCTTTCGATTAGGGGTTAGGCCAGGTTTGCTTAACCTACTTGGAAAGCATGAAAGTGTGAACTTGTTAGGGAGGTCGCTCGACGAGGTGCCATGGAGGCTCAGCTTAACTTACTTAACAAGTATGAAAGGGTGAACTTATTAGGGAGACTCCATTTAGCCAAATGTTAGGGGAGGCATTGCTTAAACAACCTGGTGAGCCTATTAGGGAGGTTTCATTCGGCTAGGTTCTAGGGATGCTCTACTTGGTATAAATGTACAACAGTAGTTGTGTGGAATGCACTAGATGTAGTAAGAGCTTTTTGGTTTGTACAATTGAAAGTGTGAATTAGCAATTATCAAATTTGCTCTCAATTTTACAGGGTTGGGAGGAAAAATTACTTTCTCGGGCAGGCAGGAAAGTTTTAATCAAAGTAGTAGTCCAAGTCATTCCCACCTATACGCCATGAACTATTTTAAATTACCTCTAGGGTTGTGTTATGAAATTGAGAGCATGATTAGAAAGTTTTAGTAGGGGCAAAGAGGTGACTGCAAGAAAATACATTGGGTTAAATGGGAGGTATTATGCATACTAAAGGCTGAAGGTGGCATGGGATTTAAAGATTTGGCACTGTTCAACGGTGCTCATTTAGCCAAGCAAACTTGGAGACTTCTACATGATAAAGATTCATTTTTTTACCATGTGTTCAAGGCTAAGTTTTTCTAATGGGAATATATTCAAAATTCCCTAAAACTATGAAATGTAAAAATGGAGAAAATATACGCCAAAGAAAAATAATCACACACAAGATAGTATTTACGTGGTTTAGCAATTTGCCTACATCTACGGAGTTGCAGGGATTTCACTATTCTCAGGGAAAAATACAGAATGCGACAGTACAGTTTTCTCTCTCTCAAAATGACATAAAAAAAACCCTAAATCTCCAAAACAATAGTTTTTATATCCTGCGCACAGGATTCACAATGGACTACAAAAACGGGCCAAAGTCTCAGAAAATCTCTCATTAAAAACCGTAACAACATTATTTCGGATTAGGTCATAATCCAGATCAAACACAACTAGGCTCCACAAAGCCCAACACTTTCCACATTGCTCGATCATGGAAGTCCCAGATCCATCACAAGATTCGTATGCTTAGAAAAGTATATTGAAAGGTAGAGACGTATCGAGGAGAGGTCTTAGATGGAGAGTAGGTACAGGTGATGCTATTAGTTTATGGTTTGACCCGTGGTTACCTTCAACTACACAATCAAAAATTCAATCTCCTGTGATTCAAGAATTTGCAGTTGCACAAGTTAGTTTCCTCAATCCGATAACCAAACTCTAGGATGTAAATATATCTCTTAAATAAATTATTTCAACCTCATGAGGTGCTATCGATCCAATCCATTCCATTATTGTGTCAAAGACCAATAGAAGATAGACTTGTATGGCCTTTTACTTAGTCTGGTGTATTCACCGTCAAATCAGGCTAAAAATTTTTTTAACTCAAGAGAATGAAGCTTTGTATCTCAAAGTACAGGATGATGGTCAAGATGTTTGGAAGAAGGTGTGGGGTTTGGCTGTCCAAAGTAACTACAACAAACAAGGCGTATGGTGACAAAATCTAGTGAGGAAAATTTACTTCGTCACCAAATATGAACATTCAGTGACAAAATTTATATTTTGTCACCTAACATGGAAAAAGGAATTAAATTAGTGACGAAATGAAATTTTCATTACCATATGTCTCAAAAGATTCTTACGCCAATATTATTTTTGAGCACAAAATGTGGTAGGAGGGTATTGTGACAAAATATTTCGTCACAAAAAATGGAGCTCTAGGGTGACAACTATTTTCGTCACTAAATAGAGACAATAGGTGACAAAACACTAAAACCTTCACCAAATATGTATTTAAACAAAGAAAAAAGAAAAAAAGATTAGTATCATTGGTGACGAAAAGCTAAATTCGTCACCAATAAGTCCAAAAAAATTAGGTGCCACACTAAAATGTTGAGCACGCGCAAAAAGGAAGTTTATGGTGATGAAAAATGACATTAGTTGATGGAACATTTTCGTCACTGTAGAGTCTGACAAAATTTCAAATTTCAATACTCCCAGCCTCTTAACTTTACCAAATAGCACTCTCTCTCATTTTATCAAAAAAAAAAAAATCAATCTCTCTTTCTTCTCTTACCTCACCCCTCATGACCCTCACAGCGACTCATGCAGCCACCATTGTAGCAAGTCATCACCTTGCTGTCACCATTTATTTGCCATCATCTCTCTCTCTCTCTCTCTCTCTCTCTCAAACACAAACCCTAGGTCCTTAGTCCTCAAATAGTGATGAGGTTTTTGTTTATATATTATGTGGCTATTGTTTGAATTGTATTGTGTGTGAGAAAGTGTAGTGCTACAAGACTAGTGCAAATACAATAGGGTGCTCTATTCTTTGTGTGAGAGAGCCAAAGGGTGTATTTGGGGCTTGGGTCTTGTAAGAGTGTTATTGTGCTATTATTGTAATTTCCTTATTTTATTGTGGAACTTTATCTATCGTCGCCTGTGGATATAAGCATATTGTCGAACTATGTAAATTTCTTGCGTCTATTTTTCTTCTCTTTTCTTTAATCTTGCATTTAGGGGGTGTATTTTCACAACAACATCACTCAATATTTTTTAATTAAATGTGAATTTTAACAAATTATAATGAGTTGCACTAATTATAATTTTACAATTATTAATGAGTTCCATTCTATGATAATTGTTTTTTATTATACCAAGACATTAGTTATAATTTTACAATTCTTTGAAAAAATGTAATTTCAAAGTTACTCAAAAAAAAAAAAAAATTAAAACATTTTGAAACAACAATAAAAACAATTGAGAATAAGAAAGATATCCCTAGCCTTCAATGCGAGTATTAACTCAACTCTATAATTTGTGACTAATTCGAAACTAAAATACATCTATTAATGAAATAACTTATTGGGTAAATGTGTTTCAATAAGTGAGATGCTAACTCTTGGAATATTAATTATTAAGCACTTGATATTATATATTTTTTTAATTAATTTTTTAATTTGAAACATACTCCATTGAGGTCAAGTTAGCGTAGTGTGTACAGGACTTTAAGTTGATCAGCTGAGTTTTTGCTGCCTTGGTATTAAGATTCACAAGCTCTCTAAATAAATAATAAAATTATTATTGAAGAGGATAAGAGAATCTGAGAGCATAAGAAATAAATTCAAGTCTTTATATTGAATAGCAGACACAAGCCCAGAAAATGGGCGGGAAAGCGTAAATCAAAGAAACAGAAAAACTAACTACTGTGTGAGGTTACAAGCTTGGCCAATGAAAATAAAATACGTGTCCTAACTGTTAACAGACTCCAATTCATTCACGTGTTGAACATGTGCTTTATTTAAGTTATGCGACGCCTTTTCTTTTTGTTTCTTTTTTTTGTATTTTTAAATATTTAGGACCATATTCTCATTTTGGTTATAATTTGTCATAGGTATCCGATTTTATACATTGTATTCATCGGCGGAGCAAGGAATTTTGTTTGGAGAAGTCAAGTTGCAGCACTAATATACTTATCAAGACAACCCCCCACAAATATGTATATATATACACACACTTTTTTATTTATTTGATAAGTTATATATATACACACACTCATAATTTTTTTTTAAAAAATTTAGTATTTTCAATCAAAATTATGTTTAATGGCGATCTTTCAAATAAAATTAATTTTTTTTACCATTTTCATAATGAAATTCTTAAAAAGTTTAATTTTCAATACAAATTGTCAAATTATTTACTAAAGTAAGTAAAAAATATTTCAATTGAACTAATGAAATTTTCAAAAACTTGAATGATTCAAAACTTAGAGGAATAAGTTAGGCTCTAAGAGCATCTCCAGCAGTCTCTTCAAATTTTTGTACTGTTTGGAGAGTAAACAGTTCATTTTACCTTTTGCCTACTTACTTTTTCAAATACACTTTCCAACAGACTCTCTATCATTTTCTTCATCTCATTTAAATATTATTTCTTCATTCATTCTTTATTCTTTTTTTATCATCATTTATTCTTCCTATATTCATTCCCAACAATTATATTTTTCAATGAAAAATGTTATATCCACAATATTTTTCGTAATACTTTCACAAGAATCACATCAAAATCTTATGTGGAAAGTTGTTACTAATTCTAATTTGAACCCACCACTGAAATTATTTTTTTACTCACCAATATTAGCTAATAACAATCTATTACTTAAAATTTATTGTGAAAATATTGTGGTAGCATTTTTTAATTGCCATTTCTTATTTTTTATATTATTTTTCCAAACTTAATTACATCCATACGTTTCTTTTTCTTTTTTTTTTCTCTTGGTTTTTTCTCCACCACAAACCTATCCCACTCCCATCTCTATCTACCCTTCTTTTTCTTTTTCTAGTTCATTCCAAATCTCACTTTCACTTTCTCCAGCTCTCTCTTTCTTTCTCTAGCTCCCTTTTTTTTTTTTTTTTTTTTTTTTTTTTTTTTTACTTTTTCTATTTCTACTTGATTCTAGAACACTCTCTACAGTGATAAGAAACAGAGAAATTAAGAACAAGCAATTGCTTGCTCCACCGTTGATTGAAGGACACAGGAAGGCGTTGTCTCTTTTTTGCTCCACCGTGGGTTGCTTGCTTGCTCCACCGTGGGTCAGATGGCTTCTGTCTCTTTTTTTTTTTTCTTTTTTGTTATGATTTGATTAATTTTAAGATTGTGTATTTGAGTTTGTATTTTGATTATGCTTGAGTTTAGAGATGTTTAAGAGAAATGATTGTTGTGTTTGTAGCCGTTGTAAATGTTTGATTGAGACTAAGTTTAGAGATGTTTGAGAGAAAAGATCAAGAATAGTTCTGTTGTTACCATTGTGATTATTAAGTGAAAATTAAATATTTTAATCGGTTGTGATTATTGAGACTGAATTAATTCTTTTGCTCATGAACAGGTCTCTCTCTTTTTTTTTTCTTTTTTTTTCTTTTTTTTTTTTTTTTTTTTCTGATTTCATTTGGTTTATGAGAAAAATTATTTTCGTGTTTGGGTTGTATTTTGCGTTTTGTAGCTATTGAGATAAAGAAGAGAGAAAGAGAGCGAGGAAGAAAGAGAAAGGGAGGAAAGAGGAAAAAGTAATTTTTTATTCAACCGGATAACATTTTAAGGGAGGATATTGTTTAGAGGAGCTACAGTAATTACTGCAGTGCTCTCCATGCCTGGAGAGCTACTGTAGCAAATCTAAAAAAAATTTTGGCGATGGAGAGGCTATTGGAGGGGTTTTTTTGTGTGTTTGCTCTCCATAGTTGGCTTTGGAGAGCCTATAGGAGATGCTCTAAATATATTTGAAGCTATATTACTCTAACTCATTATGTGACAAATAAAGAGACATTTCATGTGTAGTTTTAGTCACAAGATTTTTTTAATGAGTCAATGACTTGTTAATCGCCCCATAACGAGTTGAATAAAAATAGATTCAAACATGTTTGATACCAAATTTTATCAAATATTTAACAGATATAAGAATACATTTTACAATAAAAATAAAATTGAGAAAAATAAAATTATATCTCTAATACTATTAGACCAATTATTTTTTTAAGAGCATCATTGGACTAATTCAAATATTTGGAAAGGCCAACTCTTATTTTTGCAGGCTAAATTTGAAAAATGTTAAAATAATTATATATATACTAGGAAAAATTTCAAAAATTTTGGCAACCATGTAGATAGCTCCGCTCCTGATCGTATTTATCTTGTGATAGTTCTCCTACTAATATCTTTTTTCGGTGTATGGTTGATTGAAATTAATAGACAATAGGGTGCATGATGGATGTTCATGAATCGTACAATATGTGTATATATCAAATGAATTATATAAAATCAATGTATTGATGCCTATCGTCCAATTTATAAGCATGTTGAGTTATTATGGGCTAGTGTAAATTTATGAGATTCGACCATGGCTTCTTGAGCCCAATAACTAAAAATATATAGTAGTTTTTATTGTTTTTTTTTTTTTGTTTTCATTTTTTTCAGTAAAATAGGTTTGTAAGTTGTAACATGTAGGGATAAGGGCCCAAAATTGTATATTAGGCCTTGGGCCTTGGCCTAGGACGTTGGTCCGAGGACGAATAAACAGTAGTGAAGGTGTAAAACTCAGAGTCCTATAAGTAACATGCAAATGGAAAGGTTGTGAAAGGTGATCCGAGGAGGAGTGTCTCCTTGGATAAACGAAGCACAGATCAAGTGTATATCTTATCGCTCAAAGTGACCTTCCAAGAAATTCCACTGATAGGGACGTGCATTATGAACGTACTGGAAGAATGAGAACTAGGAAATATCTAAGAAAAAGCTGTTGCCACAGCATTGTATGCTCTGTAGCAAACTTTTTGGCCTCATTTATATGGAGAAGACCCCTGAACAGTGCTGTCTTGGCTACCCCAACTCACAGAGGGTCAAAGGGGGTGTCCGATAGGACAAGTACTCAAGGAGTGGCCTGGATGATCAATAAATGGAGGGTCAAGATCATTGAAGGGGAGATATATAAGGTAAGGAACCCCTGAGAAAGGTGGGAATTGAAAAAGAAAAGGAAAAAGACTGTAGAAATCAAGAATTGCATTTGTAACCTAACTTGATAGTAATACCTAAGAACTAATCCTCTTGGACTTTGCCGAGAACGATTTTCTTTAGTCAAAGCTTGTCTATCTTCATTCTCTTATCATCAAGATCTACCCTATTTATTGTCTGATTCATTAAAGCCCAGTTTTCCAACCCACTCTCTAGAAATTCATTGTTTTGGGTTTTTTGGGCTTAAGTCCATCCACCTTTTGGGTTAGGAAGCCAAATTTGGTTCTTACAATTGGCGCCGTCTATGGGAATTATTGGGGTTGTATTGAGTCTAACGTTCAACAATGGTAGATTCAGGTCCAAACCAAGCAGAATCTACAGGGTCTCAGCGTCAAGATCACTTCCGTGATCTTGAACAAAGAAAGGACTGAGAGGGGAGTGTGCATACTACCCATACTAGTAGGAGTCATTCTCAGGGTGGTAGCCACCTCTCTCATGAGAAAAATACCAAAGCCATGCAGCTGGAGATTGATCGCTTGAAGAGAAGCTTACGCCATGAACGGCAAAAGCGAGCTCCCTCCAATTCTGACTTCTCTTCCGACAAGGAAGAGGATGGTAGCTATAGGCGTAGATCAAAGACTCCTCCTAGTGAGTCTTTCTCGTATGATGAAGACTACCACCATGAGCGCAAAAACTGAAATTCATCTTCGAGAGGCCTGGGAAATGATGCTATAAGTAGAGCACTCAACCAAATTTCCAAATCACCTTTTACACGCAGGATTGAGGGAGGAAGTCTTCCTCAACGGTTCAATCAGCCCACATTCATCATGTACAATGGTCGAACAGACCCTGTGGAGCATGTTAGCCACTTCAATCAAAGAATGGCTGTGCACTCCAAGAACGAGGCCTTGATGTGCAAAGTATTCCCATCTAGCTTGGGGCCTGTGGTGATAAGGTGGTTCGATGGTCTGGGTGCAGGTTCCATTGATTCCTTTAAGAAACTCACTCAAGTGTTTCGATCCCAATTTATCACATGCAGCAGGGTTCCTCGACCCTTAGATTCCTTGCTGTCCCTGTTCATGAGAGAAGGGGAGACCCTAAAAACATATTCGGATAGATACTAAGAGATGTTTAATAAGATAGATGCTGACTTTGACAACGTGGCCATTAGGACTTTCAAGGTCGTCCTACCTACCAAGCATGGCTTGAGGAAGTCTTTGACTGGGAAACCTGTTACCAGTGTACGCCAACTCATAGATCAGATTAATAAGTATAAAAGGGTTGAGGAGGACCAACAACAAGAGAAGGGAAAGGGTAAGGTTATCCCTCAGGATATGAGGGATTTCAGGTTGGGCCGCTACAACAATAACAGACCCCAGAGGGATTTTGATAGGCAATCTGAGCTTACAGCTCCTCAAGTGGTAAACACTATGTTCCGAGAATCGGTGCATCAAGTTTTGGAGAAGATCAAGAACGAGTCATACTTCAAATGGTTGAACAAAATGAGTGGAGACTCCTTGAGGCGCAATCAGAGCCTTCATTGCTATTAGGACATATGTGATTCACTTTTTAGGAACATATGTCACTATTTTATGTAATTGGCTAATCTTTTGACAAAACCCATTTTACTTGTATTTGGGTACATCTAGGATGTGTTTAATACTTCAAGAAACATGTTGTTTAAGTCTAGTATTAAAGCCATAAAGATTGGACCAACAAACAAGTGAAGAAAAGTTGTTCACTAAAGCTGGACAGATAGGTCGATAGCTGCTCAACAGATAACTATCTATCGAGGTTTAATGAGGCTTGACAGATACTATCTATCGAGGTATCTATTGAGGTTATGGGAATTCAAATTTTTAGATATAATTTTCAACCCATGCTTTTGTATTTGTGTAGGGTTTCTTCTCTCACAACCCTAGACATATATAAGGCTTATTTTAGAGGCCGTCACATAAGAGAATACAAGGAGAACATATGCAAAAGGTGACCGATGCCTTATTCTCTCTAAAAGAAGCTACTGCGTCTTTGTGCCTTAGGGTTTTGTAACCAAGTGCTTCTTGATCTTCATTGTTGATGAAGTGAAGAACTTTGCAGCCAACATCTTCTTCAAGTTGATGAGTGAGTCACGTGCTGACATTCATGCAAAGGAGTTAGTCATGTAATGGGATCCGTGCATAAAAAGGGTGGCGTTCATATATTAAAGAGTTCAGAGGTTCTGAAGCGGTAGAAGGTTTCTGCTATAAGTTCATCTATAAGGATAGTAGAGTCTAGGGACAAAAGTTTTATACTAGATTTGAAACTTCTCTTTACTATAGTGGATTGCTTTTCGGGAAGGTTTCCCCCTAGGTTTTTTACTGTGAAACTAGTTTGTTTCATTGGTTTTCTTGGGTCATCATATCTTGTCTTATTTATTTTTTCCGCTGCATGATTTTGACATGATATCGATATTTGTTTGTTTTAACAAGTTTTATTCACAATAAATCTAATTAACAAATTGTGTCTAAAACTTGTTAATTCTATTAACCAGAGTCTAAATTTTCCAAAAAGTGGTATCATAGTGGGTACACTCTGATTGGATTAATTTCCTGAGTGTGATCCTTGACCCCTATTGTCATGGATCGTGGACAATCTCTTTTGATTTCTCCTTTATTTGATGGCACTAATTATACGTACTGGAAAGTTCGTATGAAAGTCTTTTTGCAGGCTCTAGGTGAACAAGTATGGCAAGCTATTGAAGTTGGTTGGATTAAGCCAAAGGAAGCGCCGGTGGATTGGGATGATGCAATAATCATAGCAGCGAATTTCAACAGTAGGGCCTTGAATGCTTTGTTTTGTGGGGTGACCAATAAGGAATTCAAGAAAATATCATCCATGAAAGTTACCAAGGAAGCATGGACCATTCTTGATACCACCTATGAAGGTACCAAGGCAGTAAAGACTGTGAAGCTTCAAAGACTCATTAGTAGTTTTGAAGAAATAAGGATGGAGGAGGATGAGATCTTTGATGAGTTCTATGCCAAACTCAAGGATATTGTGAATTCTGCCTTCAACCTTGGAGAATGTATTGTAAAATCCAAAATTATTAGAAAAATCCTTAGGTCTTTACCTAAAAGATTCCATGCCAAGATCACTGCCATAGAGGAAGTGAAGGATATTGATCAACTTCCTTTGACTGAGCTTGTAGGGAACCTTCAAACCTATGAGATGGGATTAGGCTCAATGGGAAAATGTGGAAAGAGTAAAAACTTGGCTCTTAAGGGTATAGAGAAAGAGATTGAGGACTCTGAAGATGAAGATGAAAGTGAAGATGAAGATGAAGATGAATATGATGATGAGGATGAGGATCTAACCTTCATAACTGATGAGATTATCAAGCTTCTTCAGTTCAGCAAAAAGGATAAGGGCAAACCTCCTAGGAAATCTAAATCCTCTAGGAAGGGTAAGAGTGAGAAACCCCTCATCCAGTGCCATGAGTGCAAAGGTTTTGGTCATATGAGAATAGAGTGCCCAAACTACCTTATGAAGGAAAAGATCAAGGAGTCAAAAGATAAAGAGTTGGTTGCTACTTGGAGTGATATTAAGAATGTCTCTTCTGATGAGTATGTGGATGAATGTAGTCACATTATGGCTTTTGCTGCCACAACCGATAAGGTGATTGTGGAGAGTGCTATGATAGTAAGGATTCTTCTGATGAAGAAGTACCCAAGAAATTGACCCTTCAGGAAGCCTATGATAAGCTATGCACTGAATTCATAAATCTGAAAAAACTTCTCATCTTTGTAGAAAATAGCTTAATGAGGTAAAAACTGAGAAAGTTGATTTGTTTGTCAAACTAGATGAGACTACAAGGTTAGTTGAGACTTTTGTTGTGGAGAACACCTCATTAGTAGAGAAGGTCAAGAATCTTGAGGTTGCTTAGTCAAGCTAGAACTCAAATAGAGAGGATGTCTAGTGCAAAGCTTGATGAGGTTTTGAGTGCTCAAAAGCCTAGTTCTGATAAGACTGACTTAGGATATGTTGTCTCCTCTGGCCCCTTCTCTTCCATGGCTTCTTGATCAAGGACTGTCTTTGTGCCCTAATCTAAGAAAGGTAATAAAGGTATGAAATCCAAAACTGATTTGACTAATTCTAAATCCTTTGTTAGACCTAATGTTTGTTATCATTGTGGTGTTTTTGGACACATTCCTCCTAATTGCTTTAAGTTGTATCCTCAAAAGCAAGTGTCCAAATGATCACAGGTTTCCTCTTAAGGACCTACACCTTTGTTTGGAGAGTTATTAAAAGTCTTGAGCTTTTTAACTCAATTTCAGGAGAATTTTAATTCTTCTATGTCCTTTAGTAGACATACTAGGACACATGCATTTTCATCTTCACGGCCAAAGACTCGTGCTGTGTGGGTGAGAAAGAAGCCTAAGACTTAATTGTCTTTTTTATCTGTCCTATGCTTTAATTCTTTCTATCTAAAGTAGGACTCTCTTTGCTTGATTTCTTATCTGATTTTGAAATCATGCTTTCATGCATCTGCACCTTTCTTTCATGCTTTCATGCATATGCATCTTTCTTTCATACTTTCATATTGTTTGTCTGTTTTTGTTTGGTTGTTTAGTTTTTATTTTGTTTGTTTTTCAAAACAAAAAAAACAAAAAATAAGAAAATACAAAAACAGTGTGTGTTTTATGTACATTGGTACTTGTGTACCTCGGATGGCCATTGAAACAAAGTTTTCTAAACTTTGTATCTCTTGTAACTTAGATAAGCATCTCCATGCACAACTAAGCAAGTGAGCTTTGTAGCTCTTGTTTGTGATGAGTAAGATTAAGTAATCTCTTGTACTTAACACTCGTATCACTCTTTTTGACAAGAATGACTAAAAAATCCTAAGAGAAAGGCATAAATAACCATCTCACCACTGTTACCCGCTAATCATGATATAACATCTGTATGCTTAGGCATAGCGAAATTGTGATGTTTAGCTTAACATAATTGGGTATTTCTTTTCTCTCTCTTATATGCCCATGCACGATTTACTTAAAAAGAAAAATATGCAAAGAAAAATAAAAAGCAAAAAGATCAAAATGCTTTAAATATGATTGCAAGGGTGTATTCTAGGAGATGTGGGAGTTATAGGATATACCTCGAAGGTGATAATCCTCATCAAACAATTATGATTGTGTGTGAGTTAAAGTGATTTTCTCATATCTTAAATCGTCATAACATGTTGACACTTATGCAATCTTGCGATATTTTTCACACACAACACGCAATATTCTTTGCTACTCTTGATATATGTGCAGGTACAATGTGATTTGGCCATCACAAGGTTTATCTGTGTTAATGTATGCTCACTAAACTGTCTTGACTTGTTTTTAAAATATAAAATTGGTTAGACTTGTTTAGTGTGTGCATGTGTTTTGGGATCCATGTGCTTAAAAATTGTTGTTGAGAGATGGTTTTGAGAGTTTAAAATGTTGATTGGATCCTTGGTTAAGTTGCATGCTTGATTGCATTCATATTTGTGTTTTTCCCTTCTTGAAAAACTGATTTTTAAGCAATCTCGACACCTGACTATCTGTCGAGCTCTTATGTTATTTCTTATCGCAATCTCGACACTTCCTCGACAGCTAGGTGGATCGATCGAGAAAGTTCCTGGATCCTCGATAGCTTCTCAATAGCTTCTCGATCCATCGAGGTTGGCTCGATAGCATCTCGACACCTTTTTCTCGATCGAGATCCTCTTACGTACATTGTTTTCACATGTTTTGCATCTTTCTTTTATCTTGTCATCCATAACATCTTGTTTCATTACATTCGTGCATTTTTATGGATTCTTTGTGCCCCCTTGATCATCTCTATATTTCTCGGGTGAAGCGTTCTAGCTTCTTGTACCCTTTGTCAATTATGACAAAAAAGGGAGAAATTGTGGAGAATTTGTGGTTTCTTTTTTTAAGATTCTATATGTTAGGGGAAGAAATACATGCCTCTGTAAGGGGGAGATGTGTTTCATCTTGTTAGAGGGAGTGCTTACCTCCTTCTTTGTGTACACCAGTCTTGTGACTATGTTTACATACATTGTGCTTATCTTTGATATATATTTATGATGATGTATGTCTTCTTCACCTACCTCTACATGTGTTGTTTCTTTTCTATCTCCATACACATGTTTCTTATAACTTGTATGCAATCTATTATTTTTGTTTCACACAAAGATGCCTTGATGAGTTTTGTTTAAAGTGTTTCAAAAATACAGGTTGTCAAAGTCTACTTGCCATAAACTCTCTTCTTGCAAAGTTTTTCAAGAGTTTGTGTTGGGATAGATTTTATTGTATTCAACAAGTGAATATAAGTTGAGTGATTTATGACTTCTCTCATATCTCATTTGTTTGTAGTGGTTTTGTCACGGATTGTCAAAGGGGGAGATTGTTAGGACATATGTGATTCACTTGTTAGGAACATATGTCACTATTTTATGTAATTGGCTAATCTTTTGACAAAACACACTTTACTTGTATTTGGGTAGATCTAAGATGTGTTTAATACTTCAAGAAACATGTTGTTCAAGTCTAGTATTAAAAGCATGAAGATTGAACCAACAAACAAGTGACGAAAAGCTATTCACTAAAGCTGGACAGATAGCTCGACACTTGTGGACAGATAGCTCGACAGCTGCTCGACAGATAGCTATCTATCAAGGTTTAATGAGGCTCGACAGATACTATCTATCGAGGTATCTATCAAGGTTACGGGAATTCATATTTTCAGATCTGATTTTCGGCCCATGCTTTTGTATTTGTGTAAGGTTTCTTTTCTCACAACCCTAGACATATATAAAACTTATTTTAGAGGCCGTCACATAAGAGAATACAAGGAGAACATATGCAAAAGGTGACCGATGCCTTATTCTCTCTAAAAGAAGCTACTGCGTCTTTGTGCCTTAGGGTTTTGTAACCAAGTGCTTCTTGATCTTCATTGTTGATGAAGTGAAGAACTTTGCAGCCAACATTTTCCTCAAGTTGGTGAGTGAGTCACGTATTGGAATTCGTGCAAAGGAGTTAGTCACGTACTGGGATCTGTGCATAAAAAGGGTGGCATTCATATATTGAAGAGTTCAAAGGTTCTGAAGCAGTAGAAGGTTTCTGCTGTAAGTTCATCTACGGGGATTGTAGAGTCTAGAGATAAAGGTTTTGTACAAAATTTGAAACTTCTCTTTACTATATTGGATTGCTTTTCGGAAAGGTTTCCCCACAGGTTTTTTACTGTGAAACTAGTTTGTTTATTGTTTTTCCTAGGTCATTATATCTTGTCTTATTTATTTTTTCCGTTGCATGATTTTTACATAATATTGATGTTTGTTTGTTTTAACAAGTTTTATTCATAATAAATCTATTTAACAACTTGGGTCTAAAACTTGTTGATTCTATCAAACGGGGTCTAAATTTCCTAACAATTTCCAATACCATCAGGAGCGGAGGCACACCACTGAGGACTACAGGACTTTGTGGAACCATCTAGAGCAACTAGTTAGGGAGGGAAGGTTACAGCAGTTTTTGTATTGTCCTAATCGGCAAGGAGACCAATCAAGGTCAAGGGCTTAAGGGAATGCTTCTTCAAGGCCCCCGTTAGGCATATTCAATGTCATTTTTGCTACACCTGGAAGAACTAGTTCTCATCCTTCCAGGGTAATGTCTGTAGCTCGGCTGATAGCCGAGGACTCTTAACTCTGAACCAAAGAGGGCTAGAGTGGAGATCCGACTGGTACTAAGTTTTTTGGACAAGGATTAGATGGGAACCATCCAGCCACACAATAATGCTTTAGTGGTTACCCTCAGAATTGAAGGGTATAATGTGAAGAGGGTGATGGTAGACCAGGGCAGTGGTGCAAAGATTATGTACCCTGACTTGTACAGAGGGCTGAACTTAAAGCCTGAGGACTTGACAGCCTATGATTCACCTTTGGTGAGTTTCGATGGGAAGATTGTCATCCCAAAGGGCCAGATTAGGTTGCCTGTGCAAGTAGGTTCAAAGGTGGTAGAAGTGGACTTCATTGTGGTGGATGCATACTCTCCCTACACGGTCATTGTGGCAAGACCCTAGCTTCTTGCCCTAGGGGCCGTTTCTTCAACTCTGCATTTGAAAGTAAAGTATTCATTAGGGGACCGGATTGAGGAGCTAGTAGGGAGTAAATCCATGTCTAAGCAGTGCCTTATGCCTGCAATTATGCATTAGCCTACAGTTGAGAGTAATACCTAAGAACTAATCCTCTTAGACTTTGCCGATGACGATTTTCTTTAGTCAAAACTTGTCTATCTTCATTCTCTTATCATCAAGATCTACCCTATTTATTATCTAATTCATTAAAGCCCAGTTTTCCAACCCACTCTCTACAAATTCATTATTTTGGGTTTTTTGGGCTTAAGTCCATCCACCTTTTGGGTTAGGGAGCCAAATCTAGTCCTTACATAACACATGTACATCTTTCTTTCTTTCTTTCTGTTTTTTTTTTTTTTTTGGATAAACAATGGTATTCAAACCTTTTTGAGTATCTGACTATTCTCTTGAACATGTGCAATCCCCCCATCTCACACACGTCAGGTTATTACAGAGAAGAAACCTTTGGGGGTGGCCCCAAAGTGCTGGTAAAAGGTTTCGAATTCATGATCTCATGGATATCATTTGGCCTTACGAACCACTAAGTCAGGACCGACCCTTCCACTAGGCCAGTTAGGCCATTGCCTAAGGCCCCCAAGTGGAAGGGATCCCCTAAATTTTGGGAAAAAATAGATATCAGAAAAAAAAAAAAAACAAAAAAAAAAATTGGTTCCTAAACCCAAAAAAATATGCTTCATCCCTTTGACCCAAGAACAAGAAGAAAATTCTTTGGTAAAAAAAAAATTAATTGTCCCAAAAATAACATCATTAACCTCTAGATAAACCAAAATTTACAACCAGATAAAATACAAATCCGGTCGTAAAATATTAATCATAAAAAAATCATAAATAAATACAAATCAAAAATCTCAAATCCCAAAATTTTACCCATATCATTTCTCCCAAAAAAAAAAAAAAAAAAAAAAAAAACCCATACTCTCTCTCTCTCTCTCTCTCTCTCTCTCTCTCTCTCTCTCTCTCTCTCTCTCTCTCTCTCTCTATGCCTTTGCAATTTTGAATCTCATTTTTCCTCTCCACTGGTCAATGGTCACTACTCTTAAAAGTTAAATCTCTTCTGTTGGTGGCTCCACTTTTCCTCCGATCTAATCTATCATTCACTACTCACACTTGGGTCAGTGGGTGGAGCTTGTGGGATGTGGCTGCTGAGTGATGATATTGATTGCTATTAAGACTATAGACTTGTGGATGTGGGCTAGTAACTACTTATGGGCCTATGGCATTTAGTTTTTTTTTTTTTTTTTAAATCTTGCATTTTATCTATACTAATATTTAAGAGGCTTCCCCAGTTTGGACCAGATTTTTCTTTTATTCCAAAATACCCCTATAGCCTACGTCTAAGTAGGGGCAAAATTTGGTAAAAGTGCTTCTTTAACTGTAAGGTTGAATTTATTCAACCATCTAATTGGCTTTATTCCGTGCCAAATTTGCTTGTAATTCAGCATTTAGTAACCCTGTATTTAGGTGGGTTTGTTGTAAGGGTAGTGAGTGAGATAGAGTGAAGATTGCTCAAGAGTGTGCAAGAAAACAGAGACTCGCGGCTGGGACTCGCGGGTGACTCGCGGCTGCAAGCCGCCAGAAGCAGCACACGTGCCAAGCATGCTGGAAGATGAACAGTCATGCTAGCTGGAGCACTACAGGACAAAACAGGACAACTGGCCATACGGTTAACTCGCGACTAGATCTCGCGACTTAGTCAAGCCGCGAGGTCAAGCCGCGAGCCACCCCTGTTTTGTAAAACCTGACGTTTCACATTCCTCTCCCACTCCAGTATAAATACCCCTTTTACCCACGATTGAAAGAGAGCTTCCAGAGAGAATTTTGAGAGAGAAACCCTAAAGAAAAACAAGATTGTTTCACCCACAATCTATACCTTAAAGTCTCTTCAAATTTCCCTACTCTCTTCCTCTCCATTGTCAAATCCTTGAGAGGCATTATACCAAACCTGGTTCTCACCATCATCATCACTGTGAGACAGTTGTTTGGATTTCTGGAAAGCAGTTAGGAAGGAACCAATCTTCATTGGTTGATGCTACGGTCTAGTAGAGGAATCCGGGAACCTAGAAAAGAAAAAGGTTCGGCGCAACCTCGTTGGAGCAAGAAGCTTGGAGGGCTTAGGTGCACTGGGTAGATTAGGCTTGGAGGGTCTATTGCTGTCCTTATATCCCAACTGTATTTTCTAGTGGATTGATTACCGCTTGGAGGGCGGCGGAGAGGTTTTTCGCCGAGGACTTCGGTTTCCTCTTCGATAACACATCGCGTGTTGTCTTTGTGTTTGCATCTTCCTTCCTCTCTATCTTTGCCTTTTTATTATCTGCTGTGGTTTTATTTTGTTATGGCTTAGATAGTCTTTAACCAATTTCATATTATAGCATGTGTTAAGTTTCCGCACACTAGTTGTTTGACATATTGCTTGTATTGGTTAAGTTGTAATTTGGGGGTCTAAACGTTCAAAGGTGTTTTGTACACGTTTTTGAACTTTCAATTGGTATCAGAGCGGGTACACTGTGATTGGTTTCATTACCATTGTGTGATCCTTGACTCCCTTTTGAGATGGATAGGTCTCAATCCCTAAATGCACCTCCATATTTTGATGGTAGTAATTATGCTTTTTGGAAGGTTCGCATGAGAGCTTTTCTGTGTTCTATTGATGAATCCGTTTGGGATGCTGTTGAGATTGGTTGGACCAAACCTGAGGCAGCCAAATCCACATGGGATAAGGCAGCACTTGCTGCATCTAATGCTAACAGTAAAGCACTCAATGCTATTTTCTGTGGTGTGTCTCCAGATGAATTTCACAGGATTTCTCACATTACCATTGCCAAAGAAGCATGGGAGATTCTGGAAACCACTTATGAAGGCACGAAGAAAGTGAAAGACACCAAGTTACAAATGCTGACCACTCGGTTTGAGGAGCTCAAAATGAGTGAGGATGAGTCTTTTGACTCTTTCTATGGAAAGCTAAATGAGGTGGTTGTCAGTAAGTTCAACTTGGGGGAGAAAACGAAGGACTCAAAGATTGTAAGGAAGATCCTTCGATCATTGCCGGAAAGTTTTCGTGCTAAAGTGACAGCAATTGAAGAGAGCAAGGATCTTGATGACATCAAAGTACAGGAGCTGGTTGGTTCTCTGCAGACTTATGAGATGTCGCTGCCCAATCAACGGAAGAGTAAATCCCTTGCTCTAAAGACCATTAATGAGAAGGTGGAAGATCAAGACTCATCGGGAGAAGATGTGGTTGACAAAGATGTAGCCTACCTTGTCAAAAATTTCAGAAAGTTCTTGAAATTCAAAAATAATGGCAAATTTGATGATAAAAGAAAATTCCAAAGTTCTGGAAGGGAGAAGAGGGATTTCAAAAAGAAAGATGGAAAAGAATCCCAACCCACACAAGGTGTCACTTGTTTTGAATGTAACGGGCATGGACACTTTAAGAAGGAATGTCCGAATTATTTGAAATCGAAAGGTAAAGTGTATGCCACGACCTTGAGTGACTCGGATTCGTCTGACTCAGAATCTGAAGAGAGCTGTGATGGAGAGGGGAACTATCAGCTTTTATGACTATTGCTCATGTTGAGTCTTCGGATGAGTTAAATCTGCTTGTACGAGACCTTGGAGAACATAGTGATGATGAATCACTAGGAATTGTTGAAGAATCAGATGCTGAAGAAGATGAAAGCACAGCAAATCTTCAAGAGAATTATAACTCACTCTTGGAGAAGTCGGGTGAGTACACAAGGGTGGCCAAGGCTGCTGTGAGAAAAATGAAGAAGGCTGAGGAGGACTACAAAAGTCTCCTAATTCGATATAGGGAGGCCAAATGTGAGATAGAAACATTGAATGGTGAGTTGTCCGAAACTTACACAAAAGTGAGATTTATTGAGAATGAGGTTGTGCAAGCGAATGCTAAAATAGATAGGGTCACCACCAAGAAGCTAGATGATGTTATATCATCTCAGAAGAGCTTTTCAGACAAATCCGGATTGGGATATACCGGAGGAAGTAGTTCATCTGAAAATGTCACTAAAGAAGTGAAGTTTGTAAAGGCCAAAGATCCAGTTGTAGCTGACCTTACTAGTGAGAAGCTCGAGGTGGAGGAGAAGAAGAATGTGGTGAACCAACGGATGCTGAATCCCCGTAATCAGTCTGTGGGCAGGTCTGAATCTCGTGCCAAGTCACGTCCACGACCACAAAGAGGTCCTAAAGGAACTTATGTGTGCCATTATTGCGGACTTCAAGGGCATACTCGACCAAATTGCCAAAAGCTGAGAGCAAAGAACAGTGCAACTCCTCAAAGGTCAGGAGGACCCAGAAATGATAGGAGAATTTGGGCAGGTGATCAATCTAGAGATCAAAATGGAGATCCCGGAATGATGAACGTGATGAAGATGATTGGTGCATTCACCAACTGCTTGGAAAGCTTCTCACGAAAGTTTGAAAGCCCTAACTCCCGTACCCAATCCTATAAGGAAATCACCCCAAATGCAAGTGACGTGTGGGTGAAAAAGGGTACTCATGCATAAGCATTACAACATGTCCATGCATTAATACTTCCTATGCTTTGCGACAATGTTTGTTTGGTTTGCTTGCTGTTTTTGATGTTGGTTGTTTGCTTGTCTACTTGTGAATATTTTTTAATTTTGTTTTATCAATCTTTTTGTTTCTTGTGTCAAAAATCCAAAAATCACATAAAAAATTAGAAAATCAAAAAGTTTGATTGACTTTGTTGAGTTTTGTCTCAAAACTTGTTTTGCCTTGTACCTTTGTGCTAATGGCTGTGTGCATTTTCGAGCATTTCTTGTTTTCATGCACTTATTTCACTGTGGGAAAAATCTTGAAATCTATGTGATTGTTGTAAATAGATCTTCAAACTTGTCATTAATGATTAGTGAATGGTTATGTTGATCTTGAGACATGCATAGACTTGTGTCTATATATCTTCCCACTTTTTATTTTTGTTTTGCTAAAAAGAGCTCACCAAATGTAAATCTCCAAATGAAAAGAGATATTGAGCTGCAAAAGCCTGTTGCACATTCTAGTATTCGACTAGGAAAAAGGGTAAGCGACCTTATATTAAAGTGAATGTTTATTCAAAAAGCCAAAGGCTTGTTCATTAAGGTGAAATGTCAAATATCACTCTCACAATGAGAGGTGATTGCCTCAAAAGATCAAAAAGATAAAATGTTATGATTAAAAGTGGAGTAAAATATAAAGCTCCAAGTCATGTTATCAAGTTTTGTGGGAGGTCATATATACATATTTCTATAATTGAGATAGGTCACATGATCTAGTGCTAATTGTGTATGCCTTGGTTGAATCAATCATTGAAGCTTCACATTAGACGAAGGCCTATCTCATTGTTGATATCCACACACAACACACAAGTTTATGTTCAATAAATGCCATACTCATTTGTGTGATTGTACTTGATGAAATGTGTTTTCACATGCTCAATCTTTGTTAATTCAAGCACAAAAAGATTTTTGAGTGTTTTAGGTGTTTTTGGAAAGTATTTTGTTTAAAAATTTGAAAATTTCAAAAATCCAGTTTTGCCCTGTTTTGGCGGCTCAGTCGCGGGTATGTCAAGTCGCGAGCCTCAGTCGCATCTTCGCTGGTCATTTTTGGTAACTTGTTCGCAAGTGGAAGGTCCAGTCGCGAGGTTCACTCAGAAATTTTCGCGGCTCAGCTCGCGACTCACTCGCGGGTAGACCTTCCAGTCGCGAAAAACACTTAGAAAAATTTTTCAAATTTTTGTTCTTGAGTGCTTTGGCGGCTTGAGCTGGCGACTGTGTGGCGACTTAATCAAGTCGCAAAAATCGCGTGTTTGGCAGAAACAGGAGCAGTTTTTAAACCTCTTTTCAGTTTTCCCTCGAACTTTTGTAACTGTTCATATTTTCTCTAAACTATCTTCCTTCCAAACACTTCGTGAATCCATTTTCAAACCTCATTGGTGCTTCATTTCTTATCCAAATCATCAAGAAAAGGTATGGGTTTTGCTTTCTCAATCTCATGTTCCTTTTTTCCTGCATATTTTTGTTACTGTTTGGACTGATAGTGTGTTCGAAATACTTCTCTCTTTGTGTAATGGGTATGGAGTGTCTTGTTTGATATTGTTCTCACCTGCTTTCATACTGAGCGGTCACAATGTGTTTTTTCATTGTTCTGATTTGTTTGCCTATTATTGAGTCTGAAAATTTTTTCTTAAATGGGTTTGGTGTCTATTTGACTTACTCATTTCACTTGCTTAAGTATTGATGTTGGTGTTCGGTATTGGTTACTGAGTTTTTATGATAACATAATGTATGTCTCTCAACCATGTGCTCTAATGTGGATGATTGGTTTCTTCATGTTGAAATATTTTCCCCTTGTTCACATCTCTGGTGGAGTGATTTATGTTATCTGCTCTAAATGTTCGAATGATGTATCTGTTTGCATATCATGGTCATGATGACCTGTCTCATTGACAGTTTTGTTAGTTGTGTTGTCTGTCTATGTCTTGGTGCACTTTCACCATTTTACTGCACCTGTTATTTTGTGCTTCTTTGTATTGTTGGAAGTTTGGTTGGGTCTGCACTATCTTCAGTTTATGCTTGTATATTGAAATTTTGTTTACACTGAATCTTGTTGACAATTATCTTGTGTGGTATTGTTGTTTGGTTCTTTGCTGTGGGTCTGTTCTCTTGCAGATGTCTCGTCGATCTTCTAGGGGTAAAGACATTGTTGCTGACGAACCAGCAACACCAGTTGCTAAAAGGACTCGTCTATCATCTCAAGCATCTCAAGATCCCAATGAGGATAGGTTCAGACTTCCGCTTAACTCACACGCCTACTCAAATGTGTTTGACAAGTCAACCACTATAGTGGAACGGGTGGTAGAGTTCAACACCTTAGGGACCACTTTCATCCCTCGAATCTTTGAGAAACGAGATTGGGCAAACTTGTTCGGGAACTTTGATGATCCAATGGATGAGCTGGTCAAAGAATGCTTCTCCAATGCAACTGATCTTGGACCTGAACTCATTTTCTAGGTCAGAGGAACAGAGTTTAGTGTTACCCCAGACTCCATCGCAGATCTTCTCGGCATCACCAGACCTCAGAATGTGAATATAACTCCTTATGATGAACGAAATCCAGAAGTTGGAGAAATTTTACAAATCTTAGGATACGATCATGAAGTATCCAGTGCAGGAACATCCATCAGCACCGCAAAGTTTGCACCTGAGCTGACCACACTGAAGTTGATCATGTTCACCAATCTCTACCCACTGTCCAACACTACATTCATCAATCTTGGGAGAGCTCTATTTCTATGTGACCTTATTACAGGAGCCCCCATTGATATATGTGCTCACATCTACTACACCTTGAGGAAGACCGCGCGTCGATCTGCAGCTCGAGGAGTTATTCCATTTTGCAGTCTCATCATGAAGCTCATTCTTCGTGCAGGCATTATTCCTCCTGCAGATGGAAAAATGTTGACTAGTCAACGTCCCATTTCCTTGTTCACTCTTCAAGCTAGCAGAAGTCACTCCTCTAAATCACCAAGAAGTGCTCACATCTCTCCGGTTACTCCATCTGCCCCTGACTCAGAGACACATGCACATACCACATCTACATCACGTGCTGTTCCTGAAGCTTCACCGGCTAGTATTCCGCAAGCACAGACTGCTCCTCATACTGATAGAGTCGGCAGTGTACTTGAGCATATTCAGAAACGCGTTGATGAGCTTGTGGCACTTCTCTACTCCACAAACAACCATGTCTAAATGCGTCTCGAGACTATGGAGAATCAGCTAGATGATATTCAACGAAAGTTGGACGAGAGCCTTTAGCTATTCGTGACAAAAAGGGGGAGAGCATTCAGTAAGGGGGAGAAAAGTTCAAAGGGAAGTGTGCATAGTGATAGGGGGAGTACACACATACTTTTGTCATACTTTTGTTTTTAGTCTTATCCTCTAAACTTATGGTTTTAGGTTTATGTTTGTTGCGTACTATTTAATGGGTTTGATACATTGTGTTTTGGTGTTTAGCTGTTTCTAACTCTTAACCTATACTCTTGGTTTAAACTTTAATATATTTTGATGATGTTATTCAGGATGTTTTTGTGGTTTGTACCCATGTGCTTTTGTAAGCTTTTAGGGTTAATGTTTTATGCATAGTTTGTAGGCTTTATGGTATGTACCTTGCTTAATGCAGCCTTTATGCTATGTTGAAATCAGTACTTTAATCTAAATGTTCTGCATTTTGGTTTATGTACTGTCACTCTTGTGCCCTTGTAGGATTGTTCCTAGATGCATATGTCTTGTGTGTTATGCATTGGTTGAGTGTTGAGCATACAAGTGTCTTGCCTTGTGCTTGTTAACTTGTATGTCCTTGTGTTCATTCCAAGTGTGAATGAGCACTGTGATCACTACCTTGTGGTGTTCACTTGGTTGATCAAGCCATGGTTTGTTTATTAACTCCATCTTTGCTTGATCACATATTGCCTGTTTCATATGCATTTATAATTTTCTGCTTACAATGATCATGGTGTATTGTTGTGTTTCAGGAGTATTATGTTCATATGATTCAAGTGCTTCACAGCTTCTAGAGTTAGGTGTGAGTGAGTTTTGTTCAACTGTTCCCAACTCACATGTTAAGTCTAGAGTCTGTTTTAGGGTTTTGTCACGGAATAGCCAAAGGGGGAGATTGTAAGGTTGAATTTATTCAACCATCTAATTGGCTTTATTCCGTGCCAAATTTGCTTGTAATTCAGCATTTAGTAACCCTATATTTAGGTGGGTTTGTTGTAAGGGTAGTGAGTGAGATAGAGTGAAGATTGCTCAAGAGTGTGCAAGAAAACAGAGACTCGCGGCTGGGACTCGTGGGTGACTCGCGGCTACAAGCCGCCAGAAGCAGCACATGTGCCAAGCATGCTGGAAGATGAACAGTCATGCTAGCTGGAGCACTACAGGACAAAACAGGACAACTGGCCATACGGTTAACTCGCGACTGGATCTCGCGACTTAGTCAAGCCGCGAGGTCAAGCCGCGAGCCACCCCTGTTTTGTAAAACCTGACGTTTCACATTCCTCTCCCACTCCAGTATAAATACCCCTTTTACCCACGATTGAAAGAGAGCTTCCAGAGAGAATTTTGAGAGAGAAACCCTAAAGAAAAACAAGATTGTTTCACCCACAATCTATACCTTAGAGTCTCTTCAAATTCCCCTACTCTCTTCCTCTCCATTGTCAAATCCTTGAGAGGCATTATACCAAACCTGGTTCTCACCATCATCATCACTGTGAGACAGTTGTTTGGATTTCTAGGAAGCAGTTAGGAAGGAACCAATCTTCATTGGTTGATACTACGGTCTAGTAGTGGAATCCGGGAAGCTAGAAAAGAAAAAGGTTCGGCGCAACCTCGTTGGAGCAAGAAGCTTGGAGGGCTTAGGTGCACTGGGTAGATTAGGCTTGGAGGGTCTATTGCTGTCCTTGTATCCCAACTGTATTTTCTAGTGGATTGATTACCGCTTGGAGGGCGGCGGAGAGGTTTTTCGCCGAGGACTTCGGTTTCCTCTTCGATAACACATCGCGTGTTGTCTTTGTGTTTGCATCTTCCTTCCTCTCTATCTTTGCCTTTTTATTATCTGCTGTGGTTTTATTTTGTTATGGCTTAGATAGTCTTTAACCAATTTCATATTATAGCATGTGTTAAGTTTCCGCACACTAGTTGTTTGACATATTGCTTGTATTGGTTAAGTTGTAATTTGGGGGTCTAAACGTTCAAAGGTGTTTTGTACACGTTTTTGAACTCTCATTAACTCCCATATAAAACACAATCTACAAAATAGGACCACACTCCCAATACACTCACGTTGGTTTTCAAACTGAAATTTTTTCTTCTTCAATTCTCCAATTCTCTCAACTCTGTGTTAATCTTCTTTTCACCATTATAATCATTTTTTCTATTTGCTCCGCTCAAATTTGCTCCGGCTCAATGGTGTGTGTATGTTAATGTACATTGATTTTTTCTATTTTGGTTTTTTAATTCATGAACAACTTCTTATATTGTACAAAGAAATCAAATATTTCAATCCCACCTTTAATTTCTTTCACATATTTCTTAAAGGAACGTGCACTGGGGTGTTGATTTTCAAGATTTTCGTATGCTCTGTCCTCCAACTGCAACGGACTATTTGAACTTTGGACTTAAGGTGTAGTCAACAGCCAAAATGTAAGTATCTTTGACCACCTCTATTTTGGATGCCTCATGCGTGTTGGGTTCTCTATGTTGGTTTTTTTTTGCTTTCACGTTTTCTTATATTCCTATTGTTTTGTTCACAACTCATATTACAACTCTTCAACGTGGATTGAATTCCATTGCCAATAGTATACTCTAATATATAAAACTCTCATTAATTAGTTTTTAGTTATTAAGATAGTTTACAGTAAACGTTCTCAGCCACCTGCAAGAATCCTAATGAAAAGAAATTGTAGATGATTTTAATCTTGAATTCAACAACAATCCTAGATGATCTTAATTTTCTAAGCGTGTAAATTGTAGATAAACTTCTTTTTTACCCGATAAGTATAAATCAAGTTTGGAGTCCACAAAAAAGGAAACTCATTGATTCCCTATGAAACAAAATTATACTTTGTCCCAGATTCATTGGATAGCAAATATCCAGCCCTTACTCTACTACCAAAGTGACGGGATGATTGTTGTTGCAACTTGCAATTATGTAGATCAAGATCAAAGTATTTAATCTTCTCCAAAAAAAAAAAAGAAAAAAAAAAGCAAAGTATTAAATATAAATAATAAAATGTAATTCTATTATCTTTTCCATACCATTATCTTATTTGTTTTAATCGTTTCTTTTCTTTTATCTAGTCAGTTTGATGGGTGTTTAATATTTTCTTTAATTAATGACTATTTTTAAATAATGGGAATGATAGATATTAATTTGTCTTTTTTTTTTCTTTGTTTTTTGTGGTTTTTGGGTTTGACTCATTATTTTAGTGTATGTGTTTTAAGTGGTGCCCTCTCTTCCTCCTATTATTTTTGTCTGTTGTTTTTCTTACATTTAAGGCTTACTCTCTATTTTTTTGTATTTTTTTTTAGGGTGACATATCAACAATTTGGTTAGATTGCATAGCAAGCACATTGGATGAATTCGGGTGAGTGAAGTGGTAGTCAATCTATTAAGTAGTTGTTAAAAAACATTTTTTGTAAATATCCTACCATATGAAATTTAATATTGTCCTCTTTTGTGCCTTTCATTGCACATTTGATGATTCCGTAAGAAATTGCCATACAAATTTGCTAAAACAAGAATGATACAAGAGAAGTTATCTTTAAAGATTAAATTTAAAAATTGTGGTGAAAATTGCTTCTAAATAATAGACTAACTTTTAGGGATAAAAACCTACACCCTTAAATATATCTTATATTTAATAGTTTAAAATGTTACATTATTTTAAATTTTAATGTACATACATTTTAAAAATTGGTAAAATTTAATCTGATTCAAAATAACATACCAAAAGACAAAAAGACTCCAAACAAACCATGCTTTTTTAATTTGCACAAAGTGTGAGTACTTCAATGTTGGTTTCATATTTTTTTACAATTTCAAGCAAAAAAAAACATGTCAGCACTGTTTTACATTTAAAATTTAAATGTAAAATTAAAAAAAAAAAAAAAAACTAACGTTGGTTTCATGTTGTGGGTATTTTAATAATATGCCAGCACTATTTTACATTTAAAAAAAAAAAAAAAAAAAAACATGATTTAGGTATTTTTATTCCAAAAATTTTGCCTATTATTTAGATATTATTTAGAAGCAATTTTTTCCATGATTTTATAATATTATCTTTAAAGAAAAGAGGGGGAAAAAAAAACACGCTTTATAGAATTTTACCTAGGTATTTTTTATTTATTAAACTTTTGGGCTTGGGTTCAAAAAATTAATACATGCACCCAAAAAAAAAACAAAAATAGCCTCTGAGCACGCGCTCACATGCGTGCTCAGAAGCTCTTCTATTTTTTGGGTAAGGGTTAATTTAGAGCATTTGTTATAATTTGGGATCACTACATTTTTCAATCGCAAAAAAAAAAAAAAAAAAAAAAAAAAAAAAAAAAAAAAAAAAAAAAAAACCTAGGGGTGTGATTAATTTTTTGTGATTGGAAAATGTAGTAATTCCAAATTATAATAAATGCTCTAAATTAATTATTACCAAAAAAATAGAAGAGCCTTTGAGCACGTGCGTGAGCACGTGCTCAGAGGCTAGTTGTTATCATTTTTGTTATAGAATGTAGTTATTACCAAATCTTGTGTTTTGTTGTGTATAAGTAGCCACTAACTACACTAAGACTAAAGCAAAAAATAAAAAAAATAAAAAACTTCAATCCAAAAAAGAAAAAAGAAAATGAAATAATAATACTAAAGGAAAAACAAAATAAAAACATTATATGTGTGAGTGAAGAAAAATAAATTGAGTCTCAAAAATGATGAATGGATAAATTTTTATTAGTAATAAACAAAATAAAATACAAATTTAGATTAAAATATCACAAATATATGAGCATGAAATTCACCAAAAAGACTTAGAAGATAATGAAATGATACAATTACAAGATAACAATGAAAATAACCATAATGATGTTCAATTTTGCAATAAAACAAATCTTGATAATAAACTTTAAAATAATTTATAATGATGAAAATCTCATAAATGAAGAAGAAGTTTACCAAAAAGAGTTAAAAGATGTCCAAATACATTTAATGCTTATAGAATTTTACTAACAACATATGTTACAGTTGCTCAGCAGAAAGAATTTTTTCAAAATTAAATTTATAAAATCATATCTAAGATCAACAATGTCCCAAGAAATATTAAGTAGATTAGTTATATTATTGAAAAAAAGATGTCAGAAGAACTTGAATACAAAAATTTAATTAGTCAATTTGCATTTCAGAAGGCAAGAAAAATAGATTTTAAATTATATATATTATACTATAAAAATATTAAATAAATTTTAATTTAATTAATTAACACATTAATATAAAAATACCCCATTTTAATTGTCGCCTTAGACCCTAAAATGTCTAGAGCTGACCCTGCATTAAGTTAACCCCTTGAGGTTATAAGTATACCTTTTTAAAAGATGGCATTTCTGTCTTGTTTCTTTTATTATTCTTTCTCTCAACTCCTTTTGTTTTCGTAACTTTTACTCATGGAATTCACGGGACTACAACAATGCAACCAAAATATTACTTTTTATTATGATGATTTCTTTTTTGAGAAGATTATTGTGATGAATTTGATTGTATATATATAAATACATTTGTAAATTGTAATTGGCACATATCTAGTTAGATTTGTTTTTTCAAAATTTGGTTATAATTTGTTAAAATTATTTGACTTGAATGGCTTTATAAGTTGTATTAGTTTGGTGATAATCCTCCTAACACTAACCTGAGATTCTTAATATCATTTTCATGTTGCTAATTAATTTATTTTTAATATTTATGTTAGACATATTATGACTCTAGTGACTCAAACTAATTGTAGACATGGGTGTCAATGTTTGACCCAATCCGCAAACACGACTTGAACACAACACAGGTTTTTGTGGGTTAAAGTTAGGGTTAGGCCTTTGCAGGTTTGGGTCTTAAACGGTTCGACCTAAAAGTGACTCGATAAGAAATGTGTCATAGGCAGGTCAACTCACGTGAGCCGCAATAGACATGTTTAACATGACAATTTATTTGTGTTAACCCAAAATGACCCATTTAACACAAACCATTTAACTCATATAACATATAAATATTCGTTTTATTTTAGATTGGTCAAATACCTTTTAAACTTAAAAAGAAAAGTGAGTAATTACAAAACCTTACAAGTGATATAATTAGAAACTAAAACTTTATAAACCCTGGTCATGATCAGTATACTGTTTGCACTAATTCTTTCAATATTAATACTTAGCTTTTGACGTATTCTGTTTGTTGAACTATGTTATTTTAAATTTGAGTTGAAGTGTATGGACTTCTTTTGGAGTTTAAAGAAATTTTTTGTAGATGGATGTTATATTTTTGTTGAACTATGCTATTTTGAATGTGAATTGAAAACTTGAAGTGTATGCATTACTTTTAGGATGTAAAGAGCTTATTTATATATGAATGTTATATTTAATATTAAGCAGGCTAAAATGGGTTGTATCTCATTTATGTCAACCCAACATGACTTGTTTATTAAACATGTCAAGTGGGTCGGGTCATGTCAACCCACTTCATTAACAGGTTGGGTTAGGGTTGAAGAGCCATCACACAATTATGAAATGAGTCGGGTTTGGGTTGAGACATTTTAGTCGTATACCCCTATCTTGACAGGACACGAACCCAACATGCTAACCCGAGTTGACACTACACATGTACTTGTAAAACAAGCATATTAACCCTAGGTTAGTCTATGGTTAGCATAGGATTAGTCAATTATTTTATACTATATAAACATCACGTTAATTTCATTGTAACCCAAATGATTAATATAATATGTAGCCGTGAAGAAGTTTTTCTTTTTTATTATGGACGTAAACTATTAGGTCGAACTATGTGAACCTTTATATGTGCTTTCTCTTTTATACTTCCACTCATCATTTAATCATCATACAACAGCTTAAACAGATTACATAAATAAAAAATAAGGGGGGCCAACACTCATAGGTCAACCTGAAACTGTGCAAACTTGTCACAGGTTTAAAAATAATATCCCGTTTAGGTGCGGATAATTTCAACCTAAACCTTAGAGGCTCAAAGCCAGACAAATCCAGTACTATCCAAAACATTTTACACCTGCAAATTGAGATTATTAAGGGGAAAATCGATTTGGGCTATTCTTTCTATGTTGTCGAGTTGTCCAACAAAGTCAAGACAGAGGAAAAAAAAGTTCCAATTTAAAAGATATAATAACAGGAATTACTCAACGAGAGGAAATTGATTACCTTCTCTTGTGATGTGGACATTATATGATTGGTAATCTATTATGGGAAGGCGCTCCTTGAGATAAATTCTCTCTGATAAGTTCATAATAGCATTTACCAGGGACGAAGTAAGAAACGAAATAGTTCCCAGAGTATCTTTGCTTTTAAACAGATTGCCTACAACGAATAAATCAAGAGTAGCAGATCTTAGTCCTAAACCACGCAACAAAATTGTTAGAGATATATTAGACATATTAGCCCAATATAATAGGTCCAAACCTAATTCTACTTTGTGTGCAAGCTAAGTCTCCTACTTGTACTAGAAGTCTATTAGTCTAGGGTTTAGTCTATTATATATATTCATGTTAGAGTTCATTGTAACATAGGTTATTGTACTACACTCTTATACAATAAAGATGTAGCTCTTGAGGGATTCCTTTGTGGATGTAGGTCAACAAGGCTGAACCATGTAAACCCTCGTGTTCTTAGTGACCTATTCTATGCTTCTCCTTCCGCATCCACTTTAACATATACAACATGATATAACACATCGAGTTGCTAATAATATAATTTAACAAAAATGATCAATACAGCAATGGTTCTAATCCAAAAAAAAAAAAATACAGCAACGGTTGATGGCCTCCTAAATAAGCTAAATTAAGTTGAGTATTAAAAGTAATTAATTTTTATTTAATTTTATTTCAAACACGAATCGAGTTTAAATTTGTCATCAAACTAAATTACATGTTCAAACAAGCTAAGTATATTCATATGATCGGGAGCAACACTCTGTTATTTGCTTTTGATCTTGAGGTTGATGCTGATAAAGTTCTTTTGGGAGAACCGTGGTCATATGATCGGCATCTGGTTGTTTTGCAACATTTTGATGGGAGTAAATCTATTTCGAAGTTAGAATTTAAGACTTGTTCCTTTTGGGTTCAAATCCATGATCTGCCTTTCAAGTATATGACTCTGGAGACTGCTATTGAAATAGGGGAGGCAATCGGCCAGGTTACAATCTCCTAAGATCTATCAGAGGTGAAGGGTGGCACTTTCATGCATGTTCGAATCAATATAGATGTATCCCGACCTTTATGTCGAGGATGGAGAATTATGTTTGATGGAAGGTCCGAAGGGTGGGTTGCTTTTCAATATGAACGTCTACCAAATATATGCTTTTGGTGTGGAATGCTGTCCCATGATGACAAAGACTGCGAGATTTGGTTGAAAAGCAAGGGCACTCTGTCTGTAGTAAACCAATAGTTTGGGCACTAGATAAGAGCTTCTTAGTTTAGCTCATCTAGACGCCAAACGATTAAGGTCAAGGGATATGATTCAAGGAAATCCCAACCTAGTTTAATGAGGCCGTCAGAATCGGGGATTGCAGCTGACTCAGAACAATCAAGGGATGGTAGGAGTGGAAAGGGGGGCGAGAAACCCTGGCCACGGTAGTGGAACGGGGGGGGGGGGGGGAGTGATTAGGAGCTTTTGGGTTCGAATTTGGAAACTACCATGAATGTAAGGAATTCAATTTCGGCCAACTTAGCCCCTAATTTGGAGGCGATAATTGAGGATATTGATAAGGAGCTTAATGATGATTTTCCAATTTCAAATCTTATTGTTTCGAGGATTAAAAAGGATCTCAAGGATAACAAATTCAAATTTGGAATGAGCGGCAGTTTAGCAGACCTGTCATGAGAGGGGGGGGGGGGGGCGGGGGGGGTGAAAATCCAAACATAGTGACAGCCTATAGTGGAGTGATGAATGCAGATTTTGCGGTGGGATGGGCGGATCCTAAGGAAAAAAAAAATAAAGGGGTGAAACTAGGAAAAGGAAAAAAAAAGGTGAAAGGTCCATCAGGTGTAAGAGCACTAGCAATAATGAAGTTTTCTTTTTTTTTTTTGAGAAACAGCAATAATAAAATTAAATAGCTATATTACTATTTTAACTCTACTAAAATACAAAAAATACTTTACAATAGTAAAGGTAATGTTAAAAATTTTACCTAAAGCTATAGTACCAACTACTTTTAACAACGTACGGTAGCTTGAAGCTGAAAAAAAAAATAATAATAACAATTTTATATTCCCACTAACATTAAAATAATATTTTCTCTCTTTCTTTATTTAATTCTTTCCTATTTCTTTTCTTTCTTTCGTTTATCACATAGAGACGGCAAAAATTGCTGAATAGACTATTTCCAGCAAAATATTAGGCGCATGGAATGTGTTCAAACTTATTTAGTTAGTTAGACTCTTTTTGAAAGTCGAGTTTGGTAAACTCGACTTTGGGCTGGAAAGCAAACACTATAGTGGCGTTTTTTTTAGTGGCGTTTGTCTAAAACGCCACTATAGGTACCATATAGTGGCATTTTCTATAAACGCTGTTATAGCCACTATATGTAATACTACTTGTAAAGTCAATATTTTTAGGTTGGCAACCATGAAAAAATTGTAACCTTTAGAACTTAGGGTCTGTTTGGATACCGTTTATTGCTGAAAACTGAAAACTGAAAATACTGTAGCAAAATAATTTCTAAATGTGTGAATAATGTCGTGGGACCCAGTTTTAAAGTTATATTTGCTGAATTCCGTACTTGCGAGTCCCGTGAACAGTGCACGGAACCCATAGAAAAAAAAACGCAGATGCGTAAAGCAATGCAAATGCATTGCTATCCAAACCCAGCCTTAGTTTTTTCTAGTTGTTTAGTCTAGAAATGAAGACTCAAGAAAGTAGGAAAAGATAAGTGCTGAAAAAAAACTCACTTATCTCGACCGATCGAGATTTGTGCAGATCTAAATTCTCACTTTCTTTCTCAACTATTGGATCTAAGGTTTTGATAGATGTAAATACAAACCCTAGAGCACATTTTACTCACACTCAAGAGGGCAGTATTTTGTACACATATTTGAAGTTTTCCAAACCCTTTTTAAGTTACAGCTGAAGACCTTGTGCAAATAACAAATCCAATAATAGAGTAAAGTTGTTGCATCAATTCAACTACCGTTGATGATTTAAAAGTGGAGATCTCAAAGTCACAAACTAGAGAGTTTGTGTGCAATAGTTTCACAATAGAAGAGTATGTGGATTCGGAGTTGCGTGTGGTCACGTAAGTAAATACTATTATACAAACTTCTATTCTATTAGTGAAATGTTGCTGTAAGGTTGAATTTTATCAACTATCTTGTTGGCTTTATTTCATGCCAAATTTGCTTTTATTTTAGCAATTAGTAACCCTGTATTTAGGTGGGAATCATGTAAGGTAATGTGTGAGAGAGTGTAAAGAAATGCTCAAGATTGTGCAAAGAAGTAAGGACTCGCGACTGGATCTCGCGGGTGGCTCGCGGCTTGCAAGCCGCCAAAAAGTTGCACACGTGCCAAGCATGCTAGAAGCTGAAGAGTCGCGTTAGCTGTTGCACTACAGGACAAAATTCCCAGGCTGGCCAGGTCGTTAGCTCGCGGCTTGAACTTGCGACTCAACCTAGTCGCGAGGTCAAGTCGCTAAAACACCTTGTTTGGGAAAAACTGACTTTTCACATTCCTTCTCATCCTACTATATATATAACCTTATACCCACGATTTTGAGAGAGCTTCCAGAGAGGATTTTGTGAGAGAAACCCTAGAGAAAAACAAGATTGATTCATCCACAATCTTCACATAAAGACTCTTCAAATTCCTCTACTCTCTTCCTCTCCATTGTCAAATCCTTGAAAGGTACATTACCAAAACCTTTTCTCACCATACCCATATCTATGAGAAGGCCATTTGGTGTTTAGGAAGCAGTTAAGAAGGGACCAATTTCATATTGGTAGATGTTATGGTCAAGTAGCGGAATCCGGCAAGCTAAAGAAGAAATAGGTTCGACATAACCTCGTTGGAGTAGGAGCTTGGAGGGCTTAGGTACATTGGGTAGATTAGGCTTGGAGGGTCTTCTGCTGTTCATATATCCCAACTACATTCTTTAGTGGATTGTTTACCACTTAAAGGGCGGCAGAGAGGTTTTACACCGAGGGCTTCGGTTTCCTCTTTGATAACACATCGAGTATTGTCCTTATGTTTGCATCTCTCTTCCCTTAATCTTTTCCATTTAATTTCTGCTATGAATGTGATTTTATTTGGTTTAGATTGTTTATCAATTATGCATTAAGCTTATGTTCATTTTCCGCACATTAAATGTTTCACCATATTTTGATGGTAGCAACTATGCCTTTTGGAAGGTAAGGATGAAAGCATTTCTGTGTTTTATTGATGAGGCTGTTTGGGATGCTGTTGAAATAGGTTGGACAAAGCCAGAGGTAGCCAAATCCACTTGGGATAAGGCAGCTCTCGCGGTGTCAAATGCTAATAGTAAAGCACTTAATGCAATTTTTTGTGGTGTGTCCCTAGATGAATTCCATCGGATTTCTCATATCACCGTTGCCCAGGAAGCATGGCAGATTTTGGAAACCACTTATAAGGGTACAAAGAAAGTTAAAGACACAAAGATACAAATGCTGACTACCCAGTTTGATGAGCTCAGGATGAGCGAGGATGAGTCCTTTGACTCTTTCTATAGTAAGCTAAATGAAGTGGTAATTGGCAAGTTTAACTTGGCAGAGAAAACGGAGGACTCGAAAGTTGTAAGAAAAATTCTTCGTTCATTGCCGGAGAGCTTCCGTGCAAAGGTGACTGCAATTAAGGAGAGCAAAGACCTTGATGAAATCAAAGTCCAAGAGCTGTTGTGTAAATAGCTTGTTCTATTCTTCACTGCTTTGAACTTTCTTATTCTACACCTGTCTCTGAACTATGTCTTGATTGAGTGCTTTGGTGCTATATTTTTGACAATAACGTGTTACTAATGTTCTGAGTATTCCTCTATTGTGCTCTGTATTGTGGCCTTTTCTGCTTGTTCACAGATGGCACATTCTCCTACAAAGAAGAAGACTCCTACTAAGAAAGTTGACAAAATGTTAAAAATGGACCATAACTTATTTAGGTCGGTTTAACACTTTGATAGATATAGGGATTCTTTCTTGAGGGGTACCATCATTCAGGAAAGATTTGTTGACTTAGGGGATTTTAGGGACACCTTCATTCCAAGTTGCTTTGAGGGCAGAGGATGGGATAAATTACTGAATGACCTACCTGTTGTCTATGAGCCTTTAATTAGAGAATTCTATGCAAATGCTGTGATAAGGGAGGATGAGTTGAGTTGTTGGGTTAGAAGAAAGGAATTCACCATAGATGCCCATGATATTGATGAGGTGCTAGGGCTTGAAGGATTAGAGACTTTGACTTCACCAACTACAAGGACAGGATGCTTTTTATAGAAACTGTCCAAACTCGCATTGGTGGACAACGAGAAGGGAGATGCCTCAACACTACCGCATTTCTAGCTGACATGAGGTGCCTAACCACCATCATGATGTTCAATCTGTATCCTGTGAGGAAGCTGACTACAATCAATAATGCCAGAGCTATCTTCCTCATGGAACTTAAGGAGAAAACTTTCATTGACATCAGCTCTCACATCTTTGACACTATTGTGGATGAGACTAAAACCACTTCTAGGCCCAAGCTGATCTTTCCTAGCCTTCTTATGAGGCTTTTCAGAGTAAAAGGTGTTGAAATCCCTCAAGATATCAGTCCCATGTCTACACCTTCAGCTATCAACAAGCTAACCATCATCAGGATTCAAGTTCGTCTTCTAGGTGATGAAGAGGTAGGTGATCAAGATGAGGGTGACCAAATGGAGACTGAGACAATGACTGTAGGACAAGCTTCAACACCCAGAAGCCGAGGCAAGAGGAGAAGAGCTTCAACCTCATCAGAGGTACCACCTGATGCATTCCAGATCATTCTTGAGAGGATTGATGGACTCAAAGAGGTCCAGAATAAGCATACTGACAGGATGGCAGCACTTCAGGATCAACTTAACATACTTTCAACCAAGTTTGACAGCTTTAGCACCCAGCAATGACCCTTTGGCTATTCCGGTCAAAAAGGGGGAGAACTTTTAAGGAATAGCTCCTGAGAGGGAGTGTTAGTTTAAGGGGGAGCTGTTTATGCTTTGGTTTTACTTTATGTTTATTATAGTTTATGGGTTTAATGTGTCTAAGCACTTAGGTTAATGTTTTGGTTTTAAACTCATGGATCTGTTTTATTACAACTCATGTTACATTGGTTTGTTAATATTTAAAGTTGTTTTCCAGTATGTTTGTGGTGGTTTGTGCCTATGTTGCTTTTGTAAGCTTTTAGGGTTTGTTTCCATGTGTTTTGTAGGCTTTTATGGTTTGTACCATGCTATGCAGCCTTTATGTTCTGTTACCATAATACTTCTAGCTAAATGTTATGCATTTTCTTTAAGTATTCTCACTCTTGTGCCCTAGTAGGATTTTGTTCCTAGATGCATATACTTTAAGTATTGTGCATTGGTTGAGTGTTGGCCATGCAAGTAATTTGTATTGAGCTTATTAACTTGTATGTCTGGATGTTCATTCCAAGTGCAAATGAGCATTGTGGTCACTATTTTATAATGATTACCTGTTTGGTCAAGCCATGGTTTATTTCTCATTCCATTTTGCTTGATCGCATTGTGCTTGTCTCATATGCCTTACAAGTTTTCTGCATACAATGATCAAATTGTGTTGTTGTGTTTCAGGAGTTACTTGTTCATATGTTTCAAGAGCTTATCAGATTTTAGAGTTAGGTGTGAGTGAGTTTTGTTCAACGGTTCCCAACTCACATATTAAGTCTAGAGTTTGTTTTAGGGTTTTGTCATGGAATAGCCAAAGGGGGAGATTGTAAAGTTGAATTTTATCAACCATCTTGTTGGCTTTATTCCGTGCCAAATTTGCTTGTATTTTAGCAATTAGTAACCCTATATTTAGGTGGGAATCATGTAAGGGTAGTGTATGAGAGAGTATGAAGAAATGCTCAAGATTGTGCAACGAAGCAGGGACTCGTGACTGGATCTCGCGGGTGGCTCGCAGCTTGCAAGCCGCCAGAAAGTTGAACACGTGCCAAGCATGCCAGAAGTTAAAGAGTCGCACCAGCTGTTGCACTACAGGACAAAAGTCCCAGGCTGGCCAGGCCATTAGCTCGCAGCTTGAACTCGAGACTCAACCCAGTTGCGAGGTCAAGTCGCCAAAACACCCTGTTTGGGAAAAACTGACTTTTCACATTCCTTCTCACCCTACTATATATATACCCTTATGCCCACGATTTTGAGAGAGCTTCCAAAGAGAATTTTGAGAGAAAAACCCTAGAGAAAAACAAGATTGATTCATCCACAATCTTCACATAGAGACTCTTCAAATTCTTCTACTCTCTTCCTCTCCATTGTCAAATCCTTGAGAGGTACATTACCAAAACCTTTTCTCACCATAACCATATCTGTGAGAAGACCATTTGGTGTTTAGGAAGCAGTTAAGAAGGGACCAATTTCATATTGGTAGATGCTATGGTCAAGTAGCGGAATCTGGCAAGTTAAAGAATAAATAGGTTCGGCGTAACCTCGTTGGAGTAGGAGCTTGGAGGGCTTAGGTACATTGAGTAGATTAGGCTTGGAGGGTCTTCTGCTGTTTATGTATCCCAACTACATTCTTTAGTGGATTGTTTACCTCTTGGAGGGCGGCAAAGAGGTTTTACGACAAGGGTTTCGGTTTCCTCTTCAATAACACAACGAGTGTTGTCCTTGTGTTTGCATTTCTCTTCCCTTAATCTTTTCCATTTAATTTCTGCTGTGAATGTGATTTTATTTGGTTTAGATTGTTTATCAATTCTGCATTAAGCTTATGTTCATTTTCCGCACATTAATTGTTTGATATTAAGCTTGAATTGGTAATTTGTAAATTGGGGGTCTAAACGTTCAAGGTGTTTCATACACTTATTGAACTCTTAGTTGTCTTGAGGATTATTTAGGATAAATCCTCCTCAAATTTATTACTTTGAAACCACAGTTTCAAAAGTTTTCCTGTGTCATCATTCTTGGTGTTAATGTGATTTGTGATTGTGTGATGTTTGTTTAAATCATATCTAACTGCATAATTAATCACTTTAATTAATTGGCTAGAGATTTGATTGAATCTGACTCAACTGGGGTCTAAAACCATAACACTAATCATAGTGGTTAGTAGTTTTTTTTTTTTTTTTTCCTGATCCTGTTAATCCCAGTGCTCTTCTTAGTACTTTCTTTACCATAGAATGAAAAAATAAAAATGCAAGTTCTTTATAATATATATGTGAGATATTTTATTCTCAAAGTTTGACTAATTGTCTTAGGGGAAACATTATCATGTAGTGTGTGACTAAGAAAGATAAAATTGTCACTTAAATAATAAAATTCAAGTGCAAAAAATAAAAAGAATAATTTGACATTCAAGGGATGAATAAGTAAGAAATCAAAATTAGTTATAGACATCAGTTTCAATTCCTTTCCTGTATATGATCGTAGGTATGCGACTTTTTAAATCAGATTGTTCCCTGCTGAAAGCTAGTGCTATTAACCCAATCCATTAAAAATCACTATCCATGTTTTGATTCTAAAATTATGTTTTTGGGTCGATTTATATTTTTTTCATGGGGAGTTTATCACTGGAATGCAACTTCATAAACATTTGGGTTGGAAGACAATTTTTGTATTTCAATTTATTACAATTCTTATTTTAAAGTTGTAAGATCCATAGAACAATATAGTATATTATGTTTCAATTTATTACATTTGTTCTTAAAAAAAAAAAACCATTTTTGGATGATATTTTGAATAATTGCTACATATATTATGTAAATTATTCCAACAAAAATATATGAAATGAAGATTTGAAATAAGCTCTTAAACTATAATAAGAAAATACACAACATCTCATATTTAATAGTTTTCCTGCGCATTGCACGTGTTAGCGACAAGTTGGTATATAATCTGCTGCGAGATTGTATAAAATTATTGCTTTCAAAATAAAAAGTTTGATGTAAAAACCAAAACAAAAAAAACTAGACAGATGAGGGGACTTACTTTTCTGCGTGCGAATGACAGCTGCATGCAAGACATTCATGCCTTTCCTTCCCCGCGAGTAGAATTTTGTGTCAGGGTTGCCCTCTACTAAAGTGAAGGGAAAGACAAAAAGAAAATAAGTTAGTATATTATCAAATCAGAATTGATTTATTTATTTACTTAGTAGAAGTAGAGACAAAAAATGGATTTCAACAATAAAGCAGAATCAGCAGATAAAAATTTTGCTGCCAAATAGACACCTACTCTTTTCTAGGATAAGCAGAGCAACTTGGTAACGCTCTCTATCCACAGCCCTGAACAGAGGAGATTCTTCATCATCGGCATTATGCCAGTTATCATCTTCCAACTCTTTATTCCGTAGTAGTGGTTCTTCAATATCTTCGTGTCCTGCACTACCCAATGGAGCGTTGCCCATCTCCAGATGCCCTAAACCAGCAGCAATATGCTTTAGGGTGTTGTTTGTTTTATACAGAAACGATGGACAATCATTTATAATTTGTTACGCAACACATCCTTCTTTCCATATTTTGCTGCAACATCAAGAATGGTGTTTTATGTGAATGTTACCAAAGGAACGGTAGCGAGGTCATGTAAATCAGCCAACAAATTGCACCATTTAACTTTACCTAAAATCAATGCTATCAATATATTTTAAAAAAAATTCTTCATATGTTTCAATGTTCTTATTAGTGTTTTGGACCGCGTTTTGGTTTGTCTAATAAAACGGAATATTTCAGTACCAACTTATTTAAGTGTACTATATTTCCAGATTACCGCTAATAAATTTTGTAATATATATATATATATATATATATATAGTACAAAATTTATATCCTTAAGTCCGCATCACATGATATCATACCATATCAAATTATTAATTCAAAATAACAAAAAAAAAATATATGCATTCTTAATATCATCAATACACAATGATAATATAAGTAATAATATGTCATATATGAGTAAAGGAAAAAAATATATATTAATGAAGAAAACAAAAACATGTCATGTGTGAGTAATGTAAACAAGAAAAATACATTGTTAAAGTAAAATAATAATAAAATGCCATATGTGACTAAGTAATACAAAAATAAGTTTAGGAAAAAAATAATGATTCATTTACATACCAGCCAAAATAATCATACCGGCTATAATTTAGTTGAATGGACAGAAACAGGTGAAATTGGGTAAAATATGTTAGAATTTAGAACAAGATAGAATAGAGGGGTGTTTTGTATTGATTAATTACTTGGAATGAAAATTTTTCGGCCATTCTAGGTGGAATGGAACAAAATTCAAAGCATGCAGTGATATGTTTTAATTAAAGAAAAAATATGAATTCAGTAATAAGTTATTGGATGATGTCATATTATTTAGAGTTATATCAGGTATAACTTGAATCCAACTCATATATATTATGTCAGGTGTAACTTTAAGTAAAATTTCACTATTCAATATTTTTTTATATGATACAAATTTTGACAACTTCACTATTGAATTACATTTTCTTCTAATACCTTTCCATGTTTGCAAAATTTCAATACAATCAAACTTAAATAATTATTTCATGTATTAAATCTTTACTGTAGGGACAAAGTTTGGAACCCAAGCCCGAATCGCATGGAATCCTGGTCCAAAAAGCCCAATACAATGAATTTTGTAGAATATGGGTCAAAGAACTAGCTTTAGATGAGTTGAGCAATGACTTGCATGGGATTAAGGAACAAACAAACAAGAATAAAAACTATTATGATCGAAGGACCTTCTGTCCGAGGAGACTTAGAATTTTATTTATGAATACAGATCACCACATTAGAGTTCTTTTGCATGCTACAGTATTATTATCTTCTTTTTCGCCCCCTACTTCATAGGGGCTTCTTTACATTATATAGGCTCTTTCTGATCATCTGGGTCTTACACTTGTTGATCATCTAGACCTCCACTTGAGCACCCGTCCCATTAGACATCCCTTTCGGTCCTTTGTGAGTTGCGGCAGCCAAGGCAACACTATTCAGGGGTCTTCTCCACATTAATGCGGCCAGAAAAGCAGCTGCAATGCATTTAATGTGGTGGTGGCAGCCTTTCCTTAGATATTTTGAGTTTTCTTCTCTTTCACGCGTTCAAGGGGCGTACTTCAACCACTTGAATATACACTTGGTCTGGGTTTGCTGTGTCCGAAGAGAAATTCCTCCTCGGACTTTCTTCCCTTTGTCTCCCAATGCTGAGGCTTGTAAAGTAGATCACCTAAGTCATGCTTCTCTCCTTAGGCTTGTTAGTGTCCTCGGACAAGGCCTAAGGCCCAATACATTATTTTGGGCTATAGTCCCCACAATAGCCCCTCAAAACTCTGGTTTTTCTCTCCATCCGAGGAGAAAAGCGGGGTTTTGATTTTTTGGAGAGATAAGATCAATTAATTTTTAGTTCACACGTGCGGGAGTGGTTGCTTCTGACGCGTTGTAGATTGTGATGCGCTATTAATTGCTCCAGGCGGCTATGTGTTCCCCCATCCAACAGCGAAGCGTAGATCCAATGGCTGGCATTCCTCCTTGAATTTTGAGCGGGAGCAACCTTTCCCCTCCTTCCTTGCTATATAAAGCCTTGATGAAACTCTTTTGCCTTTCTTTTTTTACGAACTTCCAAGAACTTCAGAGAACTTCAGCGCCCAGTCTTCCTAAAATGCACCAGACCTTTGAATTCCCGTAGTCATTCCTGTGAGAAGTTTTCCCTTGAACAGATCTCTGAAAGCTTTAGAGACTATTGTACGGATACTAGTAAGTTCTTATTCCTTCACATTACCCTATCTTCATCTCGGCCTTCCTCCTCGGCCCTTCAATTCATATAGATGGGTAAATTCAAGCGTTTAGTAGATACACTAGCCGCCATGGAGGCTTTTAGAGCTAGGTACCGCATTCCACAGGGGGTGGTTTTGGCGTATTGTCCCAAAGACTAAGTACTGACCGATAAAGATGTGGGTAAAGTCGTCATTCCCATGATTGCTTTCATAGAGGGAGGGATGACGCTTCCCATGCGTAGGATTACCCGAGATTACTTGCTTAACCATAGGTTGACACCTTATCAGTGCGCCCCCAACCTATTTAGGGTCTTGGGCAGCATAGATGCCCTGAACAAGCAGATAGGCTTAAGTCTCACATGGCACAACGTAGTTCACATGTACGAGTGCCACCATCTTGCCAAACCGGGGTACTACCTTAAATCTTGGTCCGAGATCGTTAGGCTAATCTCCTGTCTTCCTAAGTCCAATAAGGGTATGAAGGATGACTACCTGATTGCCTCGGGGGAATGGAGCGACAGTCTTTATTGTTCAACTCGGGCAGGAGATCCAGGTGCGGTACCTCTAGGATCAATCCCTTGGGAAGGGGATTTAACCCTTTAGTTTTATTTCTTTCGCTTGGAAATTCAAACTTTTCCCCTTTTTTTTTAATTTTTTTAGAAAATGTCTTTTTAACAATCTGACTACAATTCCCTTCTCTGCTGTTTTGCAGATCGAGCCCACGTTGCTTCTCGGCTAAGCCATACAAATGTTCAAGCCCTCAACTATCTCCTGAGGTCAGAGATCTTCATTCACGAGGAAGGACAATTGCGTGCCGCCCACTTGATCTTGGGTTACGAGCCCTTATCCCGCACTTTTTTGGATGTCAGCCAATCAATAAGAGCGGGTAGTACAAGGTTATCTCAGATTGACATGTCGAAGCCGGGATTCTTGGCTCGAAGGGACCTTCCACCGGTTACTCTGCCCATTCTTCAAAATCATCAACCAGCTGCACAGCTACCTCCACAAGACAATCCCAAAGCTGCAGCATTTGTTGAAGAGGAGACCGAGTCATCTTGTCTTTCACTAGAGGAGGAGATAGACGAGTTCTATTTTAAGGAGGATAACCCAAAAGCTCCCCTAATTGAACTCTCGAACGCCGAGGGCGAGCCTGATAGAAACTCAACAATTTTCGTTCCTCCTCTTGTTATTGCCTGCCCGGACGACTCCTCCGACGAAGAGGTGGATGGCATGGCCTCAAACAAAGGCAATAAGAGTTTATGGGAGCTCATGGCTGCTTAAGGTAAGGGGCAAACCTCGAAAGCGCCCACTAAGTCCCAAACTCCCTCCAACCTTCCTCCTGCTCCTTCACAGGTCCCCGCCGACCTCGGCCTGAAAGTCAATCCCGACTTGAAGAAGAAAAGGCCGGTCGAGTCCCTTGAGGAAGGCGAGGTGGGTCCTCGCCAGGGCACGAAACAAAAAAAAGTGATCCGAGAGCCTCGGGACAAAAGGGCTCCATCAGTGGAGAGCCGAGATGAGCTGGAAAGGACTAAAGTGCGCATCCCGCTGCATACTTGAAGCCCTCAGCTCGAGGTGGACGAAGCAGCAATTCCCTACAATGCCTCAGTCCGGGAGTACTAGAGGGGCCGAGCAGGGTACATTGCTGAAGCCCTGGAGCAACCCATGCTCCTTCCTTAGGACATGGAAGCTTACAGGCACATTTTGCAAAATGAACTCTTCCTGTCTCTGAAGAGGGATCTTGTGATGGTAAGACAACTTATCCTCTTACAGGCATAATTATTGGGCCATACTATATTCTAACTCATGCCATTTTGTGATTTTTTGGCAGATTACTCAACAGGTCTTTGTGGCCGAGGAGTGGTGTCGTGACGCTCGCAAGATGGCTGATGCTGAAGCCATCTCTCATGCCGAGGTAGAGAAGACACTAGGGGCCCTCAAGCAGGAGCAGTATGAACTGGTTGAGAAGTTCAAGGAAGCGGAGACAGGCCGTAGGAGCACTGAGGTTAGCCTGAAGAACGCTGAGAAACAAGCTGAAGACCAACACTAGTTGCTACACGTGACTGAGATTAACCTTGCCATCGAAAAGCAAGCCGTTCTGAATCTCAAAACCGCGTTGCAGAAAGCTAAGGAAGAGGTCCAACTAGCCAAGGAAGCAGCCGAGGCCGAGAAGAGGGCTGCTTATCAGCTTGGAGTGGAGGAGATGAAAACAAGGCTCACCGAGGAATTGTCAGAAGTATGCAGGGATTACTGCAGCATTACATGGGGTTAGGCTCTCAATGTTGTGGGTGTCCCTGCAGATTCTGCTTGGAGGTTGCCCGAAAATGTCTTCTACCCTCTAGAGATCCAGGAGGTCCCTGCTGATGCCCCTGAAGCTTCTGAACAGCCTACGGCTGTCCCTGATGCCATCCCCATAGCCGAAATTACTAAGGGCTCTAGCCAGGTCACCGTCCAAAGTGAGGATGCTGAGGGGGAGAAAGGCAAAGGTAAGGGCAAAGGGAAGAAACCGTCCTCCAAATCTAAGGATCCTTCTAAGGAGACAGTTACTGAGGCCGAGGGTCATGGGGTTGACCCAAAAGCCAAGGATGTTCCTACTCCTCAGCCAAAGCAAAAAGAAGATCCCCCTGCTGAGGTTTAGCACCTAGGGTTTTTCTCTTTCTCTTTTTTTTGTATCATTTTGAAGAGAAGTTGTATTATATTTTTGTTTTCAAATACTTCTCATCCAATAGTATTGTATTATCTCCATTTATTAATATAAATGCTCTTTCTCTCATTCTTTATTCTTCTGCTTGATGTTGATGGGATTTTATTGTATTGTTCCGAGTCAATGTGACTGTTGCTTTAGTTGAAGTTTACAACAAGATTTTGCCAATATAATCAAGTGATAAGAGTAGGACTGTGCAATGAACTTTAGGCAGTGAAGGCTGCAGTGCAAGACTTTGGTTGTGTTTAAACTGGATAGATGCCATAAGTTATTAATTTCCCTTAAGCCTGTGGTCCGAGGAGCCATGCAGGACTTAGGTTCTGTTTAAAACTTGGATAGATGCCATAAGTTATTAATTTCCCCTAAGCCTGTGGTCCGAGGAGCCATGTAGGACTTAGGTTCTGTTTAAAACTTGGATAGATGCCATAAGTTATTAATTTCCCCTAAGCTTGTGGTCCGAGGAGCCATGCAGGACTTAGGTTCTGTTTAAAACTTGGATAGACGAAAGACGTGCAACTATCATGAAATATAGTGTAGGCAAAATCATTTTTATTAATAATAATACCTTCTTAGCTTATTTACATTCCATGGGCGGGGTACAGCTCTCTCATCTAAGTCCTCCAAATAATATGCACCTATTCCTGCCACCGAAGTGATGCGGTACGGGCCTTCCTAGTTAAGTCCCAGCTTTCCCCAAGATGGGTTCTTAGCGCTGCCCAAAATTTTTCTTAGCACTAGGTCTCCTAGCCCTAGTGGCCGCAGTTTTACATTGGCATCATACCCCTGCTTGAGCTTCTAGTGGTAATAGGCCAGTTGGATCATTGCCTTTTCTCTTTTCTCCTCGATTAAATCTAAACTTCTTTCTAGGAGTTCGTCATTGTTGCTTGGGGTAAAGGTGCTTGCTTTCAACATTGGAAAGCTAGTTTCTAAGGGGAGTATAGCCTCGGCCCCGTAAGTCATAGAAAAAGGAGTCTCTCCCGTTGACCGTCGTGGCGTAGTCCAATAGGTCCATAGGACGTGTGGTAGTTCTTCCACCCATCTTCCCTTTGCATCATCCAATATCTTCTTTATCCCATTAACTATGACCTTATTTACAACCTCGGCTTGCCCGTTTCCTTGAGGATAGGCCAGAGTGGAATATCAGTTCGTAATTCACAGGTCGCAGCAGTATTTCCTGAGGTCTTACTATCAAATTGAAGGTCGTTGTCCGAGATAAGGGTATGAGGAATTTAGAAGCGTGTAATGATGTTTCCCCAAATGAATTTCTTTGCATCCACGTCCCTAATGTTGGCTAGAGGCTCAGCTTCGACCTATTTGGTGAAATAATTTGTGCCGACCATCAAGTATCGCTTGTTTCCTGCTGCTTTCGGGAAAGGGCCCACAATATCCAGACCCCATTGAGCGAACGGCCAAGGATTGGAGAGGGGATTAAGGACCCCTCCCGGTTGGTGGATATTTGGGGCAAACCTCTGGCATTGGTCGCACTTCTTGACATATTCTTGGGCCTCTTTTTGCATGCCCGGCCACCAGTACCTTTGAGTGAGGGCTCTATGTGCCAGCGATCTTCCTCCTGTGTGACTACCACAAATTCCCTCATGCAATTCTTCGAGTAACATCTCTAATGCTTCTGAGTGCACGCATAATAGATATGGCCCAGAATAGGAGCGCTTGTACAGCTTATGATCTCCTGACAGCCAGAACCGATGAGCTTTTCTTCGTATTTTCTCGGCTTCCGTTTTCTCTTCGGGCAATACATCATCCTTGAGAAAACTCACTATGGGATCCATCCAGCTCGGACTCACTCTGACTTGATGGATTCGAACCATGTCCTTTTTGATTGCATCTGCCTTGCACAAATCCTCGACGAGGATGATTCGGGGTAGACCCTGCTCCGAGGACGTCGCAAGAGTGGTTAATGAATCCGCATGTGTGTTCCCGCTTCTAGAGACGTGCGTCAAGTTGAAAAATTCAAAGTCCGACTATAAGCGCTTAACTTGACTAAGGTATCCCTACATTCTTACATCCCTAGCTTCCAACTCGCCCCTCACCTGGCCTACAACCAGTCTGGAATCCGAGAACACTTCTAAGGCCTTTCCCCCTAGTTTCTGCACCATAGTCATTCCTTGCAATAAAGCCTCATACTCAGCTTCGTTGTTTGTAGCCGAGAACCCTAGTCTCAATGATTTTTCAATGGTAATCCTTTCGGGGGATATTAGAACCAACCCTACCCCAGATCCCCTTTGGTTTGCCGCCCCATCAACATAGACTTTCCACCGTGAGGCTCCTTGTGTAGAGATTGTGCCAACCGATTTTCTATCCATGTTTTCCTCCTCTACTACTGCTTCTACTGTGGGTTCAGTAAATTCGACTATTAAATTAGTGAGAACTTGGCCCTTGACGGAGGTCCGAGGCATGTATTTAATATCGAAAACCCCTAGGAGCGTGCTCCACATGGCAATTCTTCCTGTGTAATCGGCGCTTCGGAGTACCGACCTGAAGGAAAGTTGAGTTAGGACAACAACCGTGTGTGCCTGGAAGTAGTGGGGGAGTTTCCGTGTAGCATGCACTACTGCAAGAATTGCCTTCTCCAATGGTAGGTAACACACCTCGGCCTCATGTAATGATTTACTCACATAGTAAACTGGCCGTTGTACGCCGTTGTCAACCCGTATTAACACCAGGCTCACAGTGTGAGGGGCCACTACTATGTAGGCAAACAGAACTTCGTCAGCCTCAGGGCTAGACATGATGGGCGGCCGCGACAGGTACTCTTTAAGTTGCCAGAAGGCTAAGGCACAGTCCTCGGACCACTCAAATCCTTTCCACTTGTTCATCAGGAGGTAGAAAGGATGGCATTGGTCTGCAGATTGGGAAATAAACAAATTCAATGCCGCGATCATTCCAGTGAGTTTCTGGACTTCTTTTGGGTTCCAAGGAGCTTGTAAGTTATGAATTTCTTTGATTTGGTCTGGGCTCACCTCTATTCCCCTATGAGTTACCATATAGCCCAAAAATTTGCCGGACAAGACACCAAATGAGCACTTAGAGGCATTAAGACGCAGTTTGTGTTTTCATAAGATGCCAAAGATTACTTTGAGATCTCTCACATGCTCGGATACCATTTTACTCTTTACTACCATATCGTCTATGTAGACTTCAACACTTTTGCCTAGTTGTGGTTCAAACATTCTGGTCATCATCCTTCGGTAGGTAGACCCTGCATTCTTTAATCCGAATGGCATCACTTTGTAGTGGTAGTTTCCGACAGGAGTCAAGAATGCTGTTTTTTCTTGATCTCCCGGGGCCAGTGGTATTTGATGATAACCCTGGAAGGCATCCAAGAAGCTCATTCGAGGGTGGCCTACAGTTACGTCTACCAACCGGTCTATCCGAGACATTAGGAATTGGTCTTTTGGGCACGCCTTGTTCAAGTCTGTGAAATCTACGCAGACTCGCCATTTCCCAGTTTTCTTTTTTACCACTACTATATTCGCCAACCACTCAAGGTAAAAGACTTCTTTGATAGCCCCTGCCTTTTTCAGCTTTGTCACTTCGTCCTTAACAGAGTCGGCATGCTCTTTTAACGGGCGTCGAGGTGGTTGCTTTTTGGGAATAGAGGATGGGTTAACATTTAGGTAATGGCAAATGAGATTTGGATCAACCCTTAGGGCATCGTAGGCGTCCCATGCAAATACATCAACATTTTCTTTTAGAAACCCAATCAATTCCTCTCTCTCTCTCGGAGGGGTAGTTTCGAGCCGACTTGAAAGAATCTCTCTGGGTCATTGTCAACAGTAACCCTTTCTAGACTTTCGCATTTTGTCTCCTCGATTGGCTCATCAACGGGTATTGCCAAGATGGCTGATTGCTATAAGTCCTTTCCTATAGAAACCGAGGATTCTACATTAGACTAGCGTGAGATGGCAGCCACCATGCATTGTCTAGCCATGACTTAATTTCCTACAATCTCCTCTACTCGACCCTCTGACGGGTATTTTACCTTCTAGTGAAGTGTAGAAGAAACGGCTCTTAAGGCGTGGAGCCAAGGTCTGGCCACTATGGCTGTGTACAGTGAGTAGGCATCGACCACGATGAAATCCACCTCCACCACATTTGAACTGGTCTGTATGGGCAGTCTAATTTGTCACTTTGGTGTAACAATCTTCCCTTCGAAACTTACCAAAGGGGAGTCATATGCTGTTAGGTCCTCGGGCTTTAGGTTCAGCTCCTTGTACAGATCAGTGTACATTACTTCCACAACACTGCCCTGGTCTACCAGTACTCTCTTCACGTCAAACCCCTCAATCCTAAGTGTAACTACCAAAGCATCATCATGGGGTTAGATGGTTCCAATCTTATCCTCGTCCGAGAATCCCAGCACAGGTGAGGCTCCCTTCTTAGACCTTTTGGATTCCCTATCATTGTCCTTGGTGGAGAGCCGAGCCACAGACATTACCTTAGAGGGAAAAGAGCCGATTCTTCCCGGAGCGGCAAGGATGACATTTATTGTGCCCATGGGAGGTCTTAGAGATATGTCTCTACAAGGTTCTTGGTTTACCTGACCCAGATGACCACTGGAAGGACGTAACAGGTGCAGCAATTTTCCTTCTCAAACCAACTGATCTAGGTGGTTCCATAGGTTCCTGCAGTCTTCGGTGGTATGTCTGTGGTCTTGGTGGTACTACCAATATAGACTCTGATTGCGTTTTGAGGAGTCTCTGGCCATTTTGTTCGGCCACTTGAAGAATGGCTCATTCTTGACTTTCTCCAAAACCTGTTGTACCAGTTCTCTGAATACGGCGTTGACCGCTTGCGTGTTGGTTGATCCAGATTGCCCCGCAAAATCTCTTCGGATGGTTATTTTTGTATTGTTCCGACCTAAAATCATTCCTCTTGTGAGGGATGATCTTCTTCTTTCCCTTCCCTTGTAGTTGGTCCTCTTCCACCCTTTTGTATTGATCAATCTAGTCCATTAGTTGACAAACGCTGGTAATAGGTTTACCAGTTAGGGATTTCCTTAAACAATGCTCGGTAGGGAGACCGCTTTTAAACGTGTTGATGGCGACGTCGTCATAGTTACCATCCATCTCATTGTACATTTCCCAATATTTGTTCGAGTACGCTTTTAAAGTTTCCCCTTCGCGCATGGATAACGACAACAATGAACTCAAAGGCCGAGGAACCCTGCTGTTCGTAATGAAATGAGAGCCAAAGGCTTGGGTGAGCTATTTATAGGAATCTATGGAGTTCTTTTTCAAGCTGTTGAACCACCTCATTGCCACGGGTCCTAGACTGGACGGGAAAACTTTGCACATCAAAGCCTCGTTTCGAGAATGGATGGTCATTCTTTGGTTAACTGGCTCACAAGCTCCACAGGGTCTGTTCGGCCATTATAAATGGTGAATGTAGGTTGGTGGAAATGTCGAGGTAGTCTAGCCCCTTCTATCTTATGCGTGAAGGGTGACTTAGAGATCTGATCCAAAGCTTTATTCATGGCATCATTACCCAAGCCCTTACCAGATGGGCTCTCATGTCTCCGTCCATGATGCTGCTCCTTTTCATAAAAGAAGGTTTCGCTTGGGGGAGTTCTTGATCTCCGCCTATAACTGACGTCCTCCTCTTTATTAAATGATATGTCAAAATTGGTAGGGGACCGCTTTTCCTATGCATGGCGCAATCTTCTTTTAGAGTCATCAATCTCTCGTTGCATGGCCTAACGATTGTTTTGTCTTTGGGATATGTGACTACCTACTTGGGAATGGCTTTGGCTCGTCTGGGTAGTATGTACACTCCCCTCTCGATTCCTTTCATTGCCCTAATTTTGCTCAGGGTCAGAAGGATTACTTTGCCGCTAAGGCCCAATGGGTTCTGTCCGCTGGGGATCGGTTTGGCGTGGGTTTTCTTGGTGTGGACTTGACCCTACCATGTTTAACTGTTGCACTCACTAACACCCAAGTTCTTCCCACAGACAACGCCAATTGTAGGGACAAATTTTGGAACCCAAGCCCGAATCGTATGGAATCCTGGTCTAAAAAGCCCAATACAATGAATTTTGTAGAGTATGGGTCAAAGAACTAGGTTTAGATGAGTTGAGCAATGGCTTGCATGGGATTAAGGAACAAATAGACAAGAATAAAAACTGTTATGATCAAAGGACCTTCTATCCGAGGAGACTTAGAATTTTATTTATGAATACAAATCACTACATTAAGGTTCTTTTGCATGGTACAGTTTTATTTTCTTCTTTTTCGCCCCCTACTTCATGGGGGTTTCTTTACATTATATAGGCTCTTTCTGATCATCTAGGCCTTACACTTGTTGATCATCTGGACCTCCACTTGAGCACTCGTCCCATCAGACACCCCTTTTAGTCCTTTGTGAGTTGCGGCAGCCAAGACAACACTGTTCAGGGGTCTTCTCCATATTAATGCGGCCAAAAAAGTAGCTGCAATGCATTTAATGTGGTGGTGGCAGCTTTCCATTAGATATTTTGAGTTTTCTTTTCTTTCATGTGTTCAGGGGGTGTACTTCAACCGCTTGAATATACACTTGGTCTGGGTTTGCCGTGTCCGAGGAGAAGCTCCTCCTCGGACTTTCTTCCCTTTGTCTCCCAATGCTGAGGCTTGTAAAATAGATCGCCTAAGTCGTGTTTCTCTCCTCGGACTCGTTAGTGTCCTCAGACAAGGCCAAAGGCCCAATACATTATTTTGGGCCATAGTCCCCACATTTACATTTCAAGTTTTTGTATCTTAAAATTATGCATAAATATGAGTTTATGGACTAGATAATAAATAATATCTTATTAACATAAAATTTAAAATGCATGTGAAGAACACATAAAACATGTAATTTAATTGTGCTATTTTCAAAATATTGATCTAGAATCGATTTTTGAAAATATTGGTGGCCGTGGTGCTTCACATGAATATTTTTTAATTATTTTTATTGGGATGGTATGACTAAGATTGTGATTTTGTTTTAATTTTTATTTAAAGAACTCACTACTTGACACATGCGAACTTACATGGGCAAACTATGCCACATGTCATAGAATTGTTTGTACATGGAATTATTTGTGCCATATGTCAATAATAAATTATACAAAATTTTCAGCTCCACAGGTTTTTACCAAAAGTCCGGTTAATTCACATTTAGGATTTAACTATGGATGATTCTCCACCAAAAAAAAAAAAAAAAAAAAAAAAAAGCTATTGAATAAATGGTGTATTTATTGCAAATTAAAACTTTCTCATCATATTGTACATTACAAATTACAAACATGGCATATAATGTTTAACACTAACTAAAGCTAATTGTGTATTCTAACCATTCATTTTTAGGCAACTTTTTTAAAAAATTCCTGGAAATACGTTAATTGTTGTGTGCTTATATCAACTCGAAAGACTTTATAACGAGATTTGATTTGAAAATACATAAATAAATAAACCATTCATTTTCTAGTCTCTTTTAAATAATTTTTCTTACTTTTATTGCCTTTTAAGAAAGAAAAAAAAAAAAAAAAAAAAGGTTCCCAATAAATTTTCTTTTTAGGGAAAACATGGAAACTTGTATAAATAATGAATTTTTTTTTTTTTTTTTTAGAATACTAAGTATTTTTAACACACACAAGGGAAGAGGGGAGGAGAAATTTTTTTAAAGAAACTTACAGTAGTGTATATCTAAAAGGGCCTAACTCTTGGATACACAGCACTTTAAACCTCTTTAACTCACACTTATTTTCCAATGTGGGATTAACCCCCTATTTTTTCTTTTGAAAATACTAAGTATTTTTAACACACACACATACGGGGAGAGGAGAGAAGATTTTTAAAGAAACTTACAGTGGTGTATATCTAAAAGAGCCTAATGTAAACAGCGTGGTCCTAAAAAGAAATAAATAGATAAATCTGAAGAAAATGTTCTCTCTTGAGTCTTGAGCGTAAAATCTAATTGTTGTAGAATATATATATATATATATATATGGTTGGGTTTAAGTTATACTTAGTATAACTCTAAACAACGTTACACCACCTAATAACTTGTTATAAAATTGAAAATTTGAAAATCTCACTATCGAATTGCATGTTCTATATGTTCTTAACATTCATGCCAATTTTCATAACAATCAGATGTTATTTATCATTTAATCCATAAACTCATCTTTTATGCATTATTTTAAATTACAAAAACTTGAATTTAAACAATTGATTAATGACATGGCTATTAATCTTTGTTTACCTTGAAATTTTACAAATATGGAGAATATAGAAGATAATGTAATGATCTAACGGTGGATTTTTCAAAATTCACATCCAATTAAAAAATATTATGTGGTGTAATATTGTTTAGAATTACACTAGGTGTAACTTAAACCTAACTCTATATATACACACACACACACATACATACATTATATAGAAGATAGAATATAATGCAATCGTAGATTGTAAAATTTCATATACTAAAGTGAATTAGTCATTCAGACAATTGAAAATCATCAAAATTTTGAATTATGTGTTGGTTTTAATGTTATATATTCAGTTTTATAGCTTTGGATGTTGGGTGAACACATGTAAGTGAAGTCTCATACTGAATAATGATGAAAATAATGATTAGTTAATATAATAATATAATTAAGCACATACATATTGGGCTTAAGCCTTTTGAGTTAAAGTGCATTTACATATGTTATATTAATTGTTCAAAGAAGATTCCTAAGGGGTTTATCTCCCCAACAAGTGGGTATCAGAGCTCATGGTGCTGTGGGGCAAAGATGGCAAGATTATCAAGGTTCCTTTTGCAGTTGGAACGGGAACGGGGTGCATGTACTAAGAGATCCTACATAAATAAAGCGGGGAAGGTATATTGCACACAAGGCCTAATAAAGGAGTATTGTTAATGGTACTAAACAATGGTGAGATGTGAGGTTCTCATGGATGAAAGACGTGTGGGTTGACATGTGGAGACCCATGGATGATGCACTAGTGAAGGAAAAAGCCCATTAGGCAAGGAGGAGCGAGTAAGATATGTTCATGGCTCACAAAAAGATCTTGAAACCCACAAAAAGGCAGACTCATAAGTGAGAGGAAGATTGTTGAGTGAATACATGTGAGTGAAGTCCCACATCAAATAATAATGAGAAGAATGAGTAGTTAATATAATAACATAATTGAGCATAAACAAGCATTTTGCACATTCTATTGGGTTATAGATTGACCCCGGTTAATTAATTTAATTATCCAAGTTGATTAATTAGGCCAAATTACATGCAAATTGTGGAGACACCAACAAATCACCAAATGAACTAAGTGCATCAAAAAATAAATTAACACAATGATTTGTTGACAAATGGGTAAAACCTTTCATAAGGCAAAAACCCTGTCGAGTGAATTCAGGTCACCACTCTCAAGAATCTACTAATCAAGAATCAAGTGGTTACAAGTATAAAGAATCTTACCACTACCCTGAACTATCCCAAAATACTAACCTACAATTAAACCTTTACTCCAATCCCCAATTGGACTTGATCTTGTGGAAGACTTCTTTCTTTGCATGGATCATAGTATGTGACTAATTCCAAGCAACTAAATGATTGCTATTGGCTGCAAAGTTCTTCATTTCAAAGCACGTTGAAGATTTAAAAGCACTTGGTTATAAAACTCTAAGGTGCAGTAGCTTCTCACAAAGTGTATGAGTTCTCTAATTGAGTCTTTGTGTCTTTGATGACTTTAAAATAAGCCTTTTGTATGGTCTAGGGTTTTTGAGAATGAAACCACCCTAATTATCCAAGTCATCATGGGCTGAGATTCAGATTTGAGAATTCTAAAATCGTAATTCTCGATAGATCGAGCTCTTGTCGAGAATTCCTCATAAGTCTTGATAGATGCTAGTGTCTAACTTGTGTCAAGACTAGTGTCAAGCATGTCTGAATAAGCTTTTCTTCACTTATTTGTTACTTCAATCTTCATGTCTTTAATGATACCACTTGTGATGTTTGTGCAACACACTTCTTGATTTATTAAACTTATCTTAGATCTACCCAATTACAAGTAAAGTGCATTTTGTCAAAGGATATGCTAACACATAGAATATATGACCCTTACACATTTTAAATCTTAAATGTGCTTAGGAAATTTTTTTTATAATTACGATGGGATTTGAACTTGTAGAGTTTACTTCATGCTAATTATTTTTATCATTGAACTAAAACACCAATTGATTTTTGCTAATGGTAGAATTCAAATCCAAATTCTTTGTTCGAAAACAAGAGACTTTCTAAGTTGAGTTAACTAGAATTCACAATTTTTAGAAAACATGCTTACATATTTCCACAACCAAAAATACAGAAATTAAAAAAGTGGAAGCCCCTGCATTTTCGAACTTTTACTTAAAGTTTCAACAAGAAGCGGAAAGAAAAGAGAAGGTACGTGCATGTAAAACAAAGATTGTTGGATGAATACATGTGAGTGAAGTCCCACATTAAATAATAATGAGAAGAATGAGTAGTTAATATAATAACATAATTAAGCACAAACAATCATTTTGCACATTCTAAATCTTATATGTGCTTAGGAAATTTTTTTATAATTACAATGGGATTTGAACATGTAGTGTTTACTTCATGATAATTATTTTTATCATTGAACTAAAACACCAATTGATTTTTGGTAATGGTATAATTCTAATTCAATTTCTTTATTTAAAAACAAGAGAGTTTCCAAGTTGAGTTAAGTAGAATCCACAATTTGTAGAAAACATGCTTACATATTTTCACCACAAAAAATACAGAAATTAAAAATGTCAAACCCCCTGCATTTTCTGACGTTTATTTAAAGCTTCAACGAGAGCGGAAAGAAAAGAGAAGGTTGCAACCCCAACCACACCCCCCCCCCCCCCCCCCCCCCCCCCCCAAAAAAAACCAACTCTGATCTCTAAATTCGGTTTGGTATTTGAACTGTAAAAATAAAAATAAAATATTTAATTAAAGTTTATTATGTTTGTATGTAACACTTTCGATATGTAAAACTAATATTTCTAGTTGATATGTATATATAAACAAATTAGTTAGTTTGACTTTCATTAATCTTTTGCGATAAATGTTGAGCTCATAATAAATCATGGGTGGTAAGTTATTTTTTGTTCTAATCTAAACCCTTCACTAACATCACATTTTTACTCACCAATATCCACTTGCCATCTAGAATTTGTTGTTAAATTATTTTGAAATTATTATGAATATAGCATAACTCATCTCTTAATTTTGTGCCACGTAAAAACTTTAGAAATCTCACAATTTTAAATGACTAATATATATATATATATATATATAGAGAGAGAGAGAGAGAGAGAGAGAGAGAGAGAGAGAGAGAGAGAGAGAGGCTCCATGTTATTTGAACACCCTAACTTATAAAAAAAAATTATATATAATATTTTTGGAATATATTTTTTTGTCTACCATAAATAAAAAATGAACACCCTAAAATATTGTTACAAAAACCAATAATTGTAAACACAATTACAAAAATCAATAAGTTGAGTGACAACAAAATTAATATTGTGGACAACAAAAATACAACAACTAAAAATTTGAGTTGAGTTAAATTGTTAATAGAGTATTACTATAGACACAATAAAAAAATTTATTTTTACTGGAGTAATGCTATGTACACAACAAAAATATTGCAACAACAAAAATTAGAGTTGAGTTGAATTTTCATTTTAAGAGAAGAAAATAGTAAAATTTTATGTATTTGTGTATGTGTGTATTTTTTTGTGTGATGTCAATATATTTAAGTTTTTTTTATTATATTTTGTATAATTTAAGCCTCTTAGAGTATCCACATTAGCTAGTGCGAAAGTATCTATCTATTTTAGCATAAAAACTTAATTTTTGTGGGTGATGTGGGTGATTTTTGTGGTTGGTTGTTCAGAAAGAGAGAGAGAGAGAGATCTAAGTCTCCACACTTGGTAGTCGGCTGGTCGCTCTTACCCAACAGCCTCATGTTCACTTTTCCAAAAAAATAATAATATTCCTTCTAGCTTGTATGTTTTCATTTCTACACAAAAGAATGGAGAACATATATAGTTGACAGAGTTCACGGCCTGGTGATTAACTACAGGTACATGTGTTTATTTTAATTGGTTTATTTTTCTTAAAGAATATGACAAGGAGCTTTTAAAAATTTTACTAAAATTGATAATTTTTAAAAATAAATAAAATAAAATTTCAACCTTGGCATCAGTTTCATGATAACTGCTATTTATCATAAACCAAAATATCAATTCTTTTTAGTGTAGACAAGATTTGAACTCTAAATTTGTTATTTTGGGACAAAAAACTTTACTTTTTGAACTAAGTGAAACCTACAAATGTGTCAACTTATAATATTTACTTCTTGTTATTTTTTTTATTATGTTTGAGATTGTTTATCTAGATAATTTATGTAATTTAGTTTAATGGCTAACAATACACGTAATACTAGTTCGACAGCTTTCAATACAGTACAAACACTCTTAGCGCACTTTGCAAAGAGATATTTAGATTGGCTTAAAAATAATCACATGTTCTACAAAAGAGGAAAAGAGGGAGTAATAGTGCGTATATGTAATAGAAAAAAAAAAACAGAGTATTGCACATGCTACCAAAAAAAAACACTGGTCTATGAAGTCGTTTTGTTATATGAAATAATTATACCTGTCCAAGCAGTCAACTCAGTCAGCCGTAGAAACCGTGAAATTTTCAGAAATTCCTATTTGAGCCTAAATTAGAAAAGGAGAGGCGCTTAAGATTCTACAAGGGATTGGGATTGGGATTGGGATTGGGAATTGGAACACTGAGTTGAGTGTCAACGGGAGAAGAGGATTCTCTTGCAGGTGGGTTTCATGGTTGATATGGTTGTAGGAATTTCATTGTGTTTATGATAAACAGTTGAAAGAGTTTTTACTTGTAGTGATTGAAAAGCAAAAACAGGTTTGTTTGAAATGACCATATGCGTGGGATGAAGCCAAGTGGTGAAATATTTATAGAGTAAGTGATTTGATATGAGGGACACTGGGTGGGGCAAGACCGCAAGAGAGAGTCAGGGTTGTGTGGTGTGGGTAAGAGGGTTTGGGATAGACTTGACAAAATTGAAACCGCACCGTTATTTATTTATTTATTATTATTTTTTTTTTTTGAAACCGCACCGTTAAATTCTTAAATTGATTGAAGGGGGAAGAAGAAAGCTAATAGGTATAGTTTGGGACAAGGACTTTTGATCGAATTTAATACCAAATTGGAATCAGTTATAAACTTATATCTCAAAAATATATCGTACGGCCATTAAACTGATATCAATACTAAAATGTACCAAAAAAATACTAGATTGTACCAACCTTTATCAATTGTACCAGAGATATTTTGGCTGGTATTGACATTTCAACTGCTACATTAAATAAATTAAAAAATGTTAAAATTCTGAAAAAATTTATTAAAAACATGTTATTTAAGCTAATATATTATTTACGGTACTTAGACTAATATTTTAGCTTATAAAATATATATGTGGGTTTTAAATTTTATGTTGATAAATATAAAAATTAATATATTCATACTTAAATAAATACAAACATATATTTGTGTAGAAATATATAAATTTTGTACATGTTTTGATAGAGATTATCCCACGTCCACGTTTGCACTGTAGCGCGTTTTGCCTTTTTTTTTTTTTTTTTTTTGTTCAGCCCGCAATTATTGACAAGTCAATTGTGAACAGTGCTCTCGTGCACTGTTCACGAGTCTTACAAATTACACTTTTTAACAACTTTTTCATTAAAAATGGGTCTCACAGTACTATTCACACATTTAAAAAATATTTCACTGCAGTGTTTTCAGTTTTCAGTTTTCAGTTTTAACAAAATAAGTTATATCCAAACAGACTATTTATGTTGATAAACATAAAAATTAATAAAATTATACTTACACAAATAAATAAAAACACATATTTATGTGTAGAAATATATAAATGGTGGTGATTCTGAAACGTTACATCGTTATCAAATGGTAATGAAATTTTTATTCCCTAAAGCAAGCTTAGAAGGCGTTCGGTATAAAATTGACTTTTTACATTTTTTTTAAATTATAACCATATATATATATATATATATATTTTTTTTTTGTTTTTGAGGTTTGCTTGTGGTGGTGTGAGTATAGAGAGTGGTATAGGATTAGGGTACGATTACTAACTACTATGACGCAATACTTTGGGTGGGATTTTGTATTGTACGGAGATTGTTAATGAATTGAATGTGCACTCGAGTAATGGGTAAAGACTTGGGAACACGATATTAAACTCTACCACACCGATTTCTTAAAAACATGTTTTTAGTTGATGATTTAAAAATAAATAAATAAATAAAATGGACAGTTGTTGAATTTTAGTTAGAGTAATTTAGTAAACTTTTCTACGCTTTTGTGTAGAAAAGTTGCATTTTACGTTTTCACTGTTGAGGCAGCAGCGAAGCTTTTCCCTGTGCATACTCGGGTTGTCCAACAACCTCAGTACACTTAAACTGTCCGATTTGCTCTGCTCCAAAACATCCCGAATAGATATGATATTTATTTTCAAGCAGGTTGGGTAAGTTCAACTATTTAAATGGCCGATTGGATTATGTGGCCATTTGGCCATTCTATATATATATTCATATCTTATTACTCTATATCTCATATCAGGTTTAGGTTTTTTTTTTTTATAAACTCTAAGGTTTACATATGTTAATATGAAAAATTTGATAATTTTTCAACATATTTGTAATCTTACATAATGATATGGATAAGCTTAAAAGCTTTTTTTTCTTTTTTCCTTTCTTTTTTGGAGAAAAAGTTAGAAAATGCTCATAGAATAAGCCATTTGTACTTTAATCTATGAGAAAGTAAACACTTCCTATGATTTATATTAATGGTTTATATATTTGTTACATGTCGTTCAATGGTTTATACGAAATACTTTTTAAAATATCAAATCCATATTTTTAAATTTCTTCTATAAATAAATACAAGTATGCACACTAATTACAACTCCATCTTAAATATCCTTAAGCAATGTAATATACTTGTAACTTTTCTATTTTTAAAAATCCACTACTTACCCTATCATATGCTTTCTTTGGGATAGTAAAGATCATAGGGAGTTCTTCACAGAATTTTCTATATTATTTTCAATAGACATTTAATTAAGAAAATAGCTTTTATGTTAGATCTTCCTAGCATAAAACCAAATTAATTCTTCAATATCCCCTCTAATTGAATCCTCCAATTTCCTTTCATTTTTAGCCAGTTTTAGGGTGTGTGACATTTATTTTATTTTTTAAATTCCACATTTTAAAATTAATTTAGTACAGAATAAATTTTAAATTATATTTGACATTTAAAAGCAAGATTTGCTTGATTTGTTTGCAGGACTGGCGAATGAAACCCAACCTAGTATGTGATGAAGGGAGGAGTCCGTCCGATAATAAGCTCCATGTAAGAAAAGGAGAAAGGAGTTCATACCGCGCGGAATCAATTATTTCTGATATTGATCGACTGGCTTAGCTAGAAAATTTTCCTCCACACATATCACAAAGCTTTCTGATCTGAGGATTGCATTATACTCCAATGTATAGTTATTGTCACGTTGTTGTCTCTGTTTAACGCACAGACTACAGAGATTGTTGTCTTCTTAATGATTTTCAAATTTTCCAAGCTTTGCCTTAATTGCACTGTTCTCAAAGTAGTCATTGAAGGCAGCGTTGCCGGTACAAAATGACAAAATTGATTACGTTTCATCAACGGTATCTTGTATGATATCATTGACATCAATCATGTCATTCTTTAGTATGAAATGTCCTTTTTTTTTTAAAAAATACCATTTTCACTAATATATGTTGTTTATTTGAAAATATAAAGTTTATGAGCGAGTTTGTATAGATTAAATACTCAATTATGAGATTTAATGCATATTTTTTGAAGAGTAATGTTATATCATAAACTATTTTATAATATTTTTACAAACTATTAATGTGATTAATTTCTTATTGATTTTCATCAAGATTTACCATTAATATCATATTTTCATTTATCAATAATCACGTACCATGTCAACTGTTTGTAAATTCTTTTGTAAAAAAAATTTGTATCTTTAGTATTACTCTTTTTTAAAATATAAACACATTTATTAATGATACATTGGATTACTCTCATAAATTTATTATGGCTGTGTGCGCTTTTATATATATACAATTAAATGTATAAAAATACTTGAGGTAATGGTTAACAATTTATTTTAGGGCAATAGTTAACAATTTATGCTAACGGGTGTCCTTAGGGCAATGGTTAACAATTCATTTTAGGAAAGTTTTGACACACTTTTATGAGAAATGGAAAAAATTGTCAAAACATTAATTGTTTTATTTTTTCTTTTCCCATAAAAATTTTCTTTAAATGAATTATTATTCATTGTTCTAAGGGCATCCGTTAATATGTATTCTATGATCGTACAATACTCTTGATGTGATTCTTCATCACCTTACTTTGATCTTATCATTAACATCCTATTCAATCTCTCCATCCTTATAAATTATTGATCCAAGATATTGAAAGAACTAACTCTTCAATTTTTCTTAACATTACTTTGATCTTATCATGAACATCATGTCTTGCAACCTCTTTATCTTTATTTATATTTTTACTAAATTTTCATTCCTAGTATTTTATTTTAATCGTACTTAGTCAAAATCATGTAGATTCTCTCTAAATGCCTAAGTTGGTAATTCTATGCCTTGTTTCATTTGCTAAAACTATATCATGTGAACAACCCTACTTGTGGATGAGAACCAACCTAATACGAGATGAAGGGAGGAGTCTATATGATAATCCCTCTTACATGATAATAAGCTCCATGTGTTTACAGGACCCATGAGTGAGGTTACCCGTTCCCCCTAGTATGAAAGGGAGAAAGGAGTGCATCAAAGGACCCAATTAATTGTGATAGAGACTGGCTTAGATGCTTTTAATTAGTGTGGATATCAATCGGTGAGAAAGTGCAAAATAAAAACTTCACCACCACAATAATTTTCACAATTTGCCCACATGGTAAGTTGTGAGTGGTGTGTCTATGTGGGCAAGCTTGTTAGGGTTTGTGCCCTAAAATCCAATTTACTAGCATGTTATAAACAATTAAAATTTTTAGTTATATGAGACATTTGTATATGAACTAATTGGATATTATCATATAATGCTTGGGATGCATTGTATATGATTTATGTGATTTAGTTACAAAAGATATAAATCACAAGTTTCTTGTAAACCCAAAAAGATAATTCATAGTCAGTGATGAAATTGGGTGTTTCGTTGTGAGTGGTGTGTCTATGTGGGCAAGCTTGTTAGGGTTTGTGCCCTAAAATCCAATTTATCAGCATGTTATAAACAATTAAAATTTTTAGTTATATGAGACATTTGTATACGAACTAATTGGATATTATCATATAATGCTTAAGATGCATTGTATATGATTTATGTGATTTAGTTACAAAAGATATAAATCACAAGTTTCTTATAAACCCAAAAACATAATTCATAGTCAGTGATGAAATTGGGTGTTTCATCTATGAAGACTATAACATATCAACTAAAATGGTTTGTCTTGATCATGGAAGTGGTGACTTCTAGTTGACATTGAACAGGATCACTGTGAAATTAATTATTCAACTAATAACTGTCACCTAAATAATAAATTTCACGACTTCTATTTTCATAGACTCTCAATCCTAAGAGAATTGTTAACCCAATCATGAAATGTAGGTTGCTTTGATATATCAAGAGTGAGATCCAATCTAACGGTCAAAACTTCAGTATTTTGGGTAATCGCACATGTATTGTTGATGGAACACATATTTTCAATACGGAATTCATAATCTTTTTCTATAGAGACACAAAACATCCCCTTGAGATAAGTTCAATAGGAACTAGTTATTTGAGGTATTGGGTTTGGCCACCCTCTTAAAATAAGTTTATTGAGAACTGGTTATTTAAAATGTTGGGTCTGACCACCCTCTTAAGATAAGTTTATTGAGAACTGTTTATTTAAAGTGTTGGATCTAGCCACTTTAGTAGATTAGAAACCCTAATCCTAAATGGGCTTGAACTGCTATTTGGGCTTAATTAAAATTCTGTAGATACGACTTTCGATTGATTGAGCCTGTCTTTCGATCGATCGAACCAAACAGATTATGAAATCTTCTTCCACAGCTTGTATGTTCTTGAATCTTGACTTGAATCACCTTGAGCATTGTCTAATAATACCTATAAACTCTAAGATCTATATCTAGACAAGTTTGTGTTCACAATTTGCCAATTGTTCTAAACATTTAGAACCTAACAAACTCCCCCTTTGGTAATTCGTGACAAAACTTTCATACAAAATGAAATGCTCAAATACAAGAACAACCTAATACAATAAAATGCTCAATTACATCACAAATCTCAATCTAAGACTCCTAACCTAGAAGTTGCAAGAAGAGGTAGAAGGTCTTGATCAGAATGCACCTGTCTTTCCTGAAACACTCAACAAACACATCACCGCATGTGTGAAAAGAAAGACATATAAACAATAATATGAACAGGATATAAAAAAACAAAAGTAAATTCTAACTCTCTCCCTAAGTTAGATACATCAAAAAGTTTTTATATTCTCCCCCTAAACAAAACAAACAGGTCATCTATGTCCCCCTTTTTGTCACATATTGACAAAGACTACCTAATCAGAAGGTAGACAAAAAACATACGCAACAGAGTAAGAGAAAATAGAGACAACTCCCCCTATGAAGAGTAACAACTCCCCCTAAGAACCGCAAAGGTTAAAAGAAATTTCTCCCCCTATAAAAATAGGAAAAACAAAACAAGTTTTGGAAAAACAATTTTGACAAAAAATAAAGGAGTTGGGGATAAATAAAAAGACATAAACCAAGTTGTTAAAAAAAACTAAGTTGAGGATACACAAAAAATATTCTCCCTTTCAATAAAATGCAAACATGGCACTATGTGACCCATAAACAGTTGCATGAGTAGAGAAAATATTTGCACATTGATTATCCATCATATCTCTTAAGAAATTTTTTTTCTACAATTCACACATAAAAAAGGCATATACTAGAAAGTACATAGCTCAAAAATTAATCAATAAATTTTTTGATCAAGTTGAGTACCCAATGTAACAAAGTGTATGCATGTTATGTGTGAAAACAATGAGAGATATGATTGCAAAACTACAAGATGGATACAAAAACAATGCAATGCATGTGAATCCTAAACACAAATGATGCATGAAAAAATCAAATTTTTGAAAAAATGGAGCAATTTAATGCAGAAACTTCTCAAACCACAATATTTCATGAATGAAATGCATGAGTATGAGATTAAAAGTTAAAAAAAAAAAAACTTGAATTCAACCCAGATTTTCAAAAACAAGTTTTTTAACCAATTGTCCTAAAAAACTCAAGCATTAAGCACATTTTGCATCAAAATCAAAGAAATTTAATCTTGGATGGTCACAACAAGATCACACACAATATAATGTACCAAGTTTAGCAAAGAGTAAGTTTTGTAGTGTGTGCAACTAACAAAAACTTGAGATACATGTGAGGTGATATGTAAATAGAAATCAATCACAATGTCTACAAAATTCATCACATAGAATTTGAAAGAGACTATCACCTAAAGAGTTACATCATATAACTCCCACATCTCCTAGATCATAAGCTTGCAATCATGTAAGTTTCTTGAATTTTGCCTCATAATATACACACCAATTTTAATTATGTGATTTGGCATCAAGCCTAATAGTACACACCAATTTTAAGTATTAAGCAATTAAACCGAGGCTACACCTTATGTTCTTTTTGTGCATGTGCTACACTTTCTCGAGTACAAATCTTACGATATACACTAAAGTGTTCATGATTGGCTAGTGAACAATGGTGAGATGGTTATTTATGCCTTTCTCTAAAAGTTCAAGTCCGACAGTCAAAGACATGTGACTCCAAGATCAAGACAAAGTGATCAAAACCATAAACATCTTTCCCACACAACATGCACTACAAAGCTTCAACTAGTAAAGTGCAATAAGTAAGCTCATCAAGGCTAAACAAGGTACATAAACTTGTTATGTAAAGATAATATGGTCAATCCTTGATTATAAATCCAAGATGTGAAATACAAAACACAAAAATCTTTTTGGTTTTAAAAAATTTATGACCTAAAACAAAAGGCACACATTATGCTAAATGAATAATGCAAATGCAATGCATGATAACTTGCATAATTGAGTGTAATTTATCACTTCTCAACTTTAAACTTTAGTCTAATTTTATTTATTTTGTTGATTTTAGACTTGATTTTTGTTATTTAAATTTTATTCCAGATTTGAAGAAAATAAAGATTTACTCAAATAAAAGAGATGTGAAGTAGCTAGAGAGAATATTTTTGGCCTTGGAAGTTGGCAAGAAAAAGAGAATGAGGCGCTTAAGAAAAAAAGAAAGGTTGAAAAACGTTTTGGGCTGAAAAAGTATTAGGGCTGAAAAAGTGTTTTGGGCTGAAAAAATAGGGCAACACGTCAAAAAAAAAAGAAAAAAACGTAGGGCTACAAGAAGACAACAAAAAGGAGGCGCTAAATGAAGCAAAAAGGGGGGGCTTAACAAAAAAAGGGGCGCTGAACAGAAACAAGAAAGAGGGTTGAAACAAAAGAAAAGAAAGAAAGAGGGCTGAGGACGATAATTTTGGTATTTGTCAAAAGTAAGCTACCAATCCCTGAGGACGATACTCTTCTCATCACTTTACTATAAAACTACGATACTGTGCACTTGCAGTTTTGCACCGATCAATGCATGACAGTGCTTAACTAAGCTATAGAGGGTACACAAATAAGAAATATCAATTTCTTAATTAACCCACGAGTACATGTACAAACTAGTACATACTCATACAAAATCAAAAATAATTTAGCACATATATAACACATTCTATTCAAGTTTCTCCACAATGTCAAGCATGTTCTAAATCAAGAGAGAGATATCATAATTCATGTAATCCTCAAGAAAAATAAAACAAGACACAAAATAAAATATTTTTGTCTTTTTGAAAATTTTTCAATGTTTTTGGATTTTTTTTTTTTTAAAAACAACCTTAAAAAAACAAAAACAACCAAAAACAAAAATAAAACATGTCCATAAATAATTGAAAGAATTAAATCAGGGACAAGTCAGCAACACTCTCCCTTAGAGAATCTTTTCTCACTCATATAACACGAGTCTTCGGCTTTGTAGGTGAAAATCCATGAGAAGCAGAGTGTATTTGAGGGATTACACCAATCTTCTGAGAAAGACTAAAATCCTGCAAATTCCTTTCACAAACCAACAAGCTCAAATTTTTCAAAAGAATATGAAATTTAGGAACATCAGTATTCCTAACAACAAATCTAGTCTCAGATTTTGGTTTTTTGCCTCAACAAAGAACAATTTGGTCTAATATGACCAACAACACCACAAAGGTGACAAGTAGGCACAAAAACAGATTTATTATGCTCTCTAACAGTAGGTTTAGACTTAGGTTTAGAAACTTCAGCGTCTACATCAGAACTTTTACCTTTGTCTAACCTAGCAAAATAAGCATTTTCTTTATTATTCCTCTTAAAAGGAGGGATATAAACTTTCTCAGCTTTAGGCTTAAGAGAGACAGAAACACTTCTGTTATCAACAGCAGACTTGGTACAAGTCAAATTTTCAATTTTAGCTTTAGATTCAACTAATTCTTGTTCCAAGCTTTTCATCTTCTCATCTTGAGAGGAAATTTGATTTCTCAAAAATTCATTCTTTTTATTAGATTCATCTAATCTAACAATCAATTCCTCTTTTTCAAGATTAGCCAATTTTAACTCTTCCTTTAATTTCTTAGCAATTTTCATAAATTTCAATAATTCCTTACGAAGAGTTTCACAGGCATCAATAAAATCAACAGAAGCATGAGCAGAAACATGATCAGAAAGACACTTCAAATTATCCATGACAACAAGGGTCAAGGATCAGCTCTTAGATCAAAAGATCTAAAACAAAAGAGCAACCCGCTCTGATACCACTTGTTAGTTTTTAGACCCCTTAAAACACAATTGGATTAACCTAGGTAATTAACCAAGTGATTACTTAGTTAAATTAACAGATCTAGGTTAACACAAATATATCATATCAATGTATAGCAGCAGAAATTAAATAACACAACGATATGATAACCCAGTAAAACCAAACCGGTAAAAGACCTGGGGAGGATTTAACCTAGCTATCCTCAAGGTAAAAAGCAAATCCACTAGAAAGAATCGAAGTTCATACAATAAGACTTACAAGCCCCCACGCTCGACTTCTTATTACTACCAACCAGTAGAACTTACTGACACGACCATGTGCAAACTCCGAATCCACAGACTCCTTCTTTTTTTGGCCTTTGCAAAACACAAACACCCCCGTTTGTGACTTTGAGATCCCACTCAAAGGTTTAGCAACACAAACTCTCTTGTTTGTGACTCCAAGACTACCCTTGAAGGTTTAGATCATCAGCACCTTTGATGACAAGAGAAGGCAGCAACTTCTACAATACCGGATCTTGAGATTCTTCAAGGAATAGCACCGGTAGAAGACATAAGAGAACTTTTTAGGAACAAAACCCTAAATACAATAGAGGCACACTCTTTTCTCTCTGAAAAGCCACATAAAAACGTGTTTAGGGTTTCCTTTATATACTGGGAGAAGTAGATTAGAAACCCTAATCCTAAATGGGCTTGAACTACTGTTTGGCCTTAATTAAAATTCTACAGATACGACTTTCGATCGATCGAGCCTGTCTTTCGATCGATCGAACCAGACAGATTATGAAATCTTCTTCCTGTAACTTGTATGTTCTTGAATCTTGACTTGAATCACCTTGAACATTCTCTAATAATACCTATAAACTCTAAGATCTATATCTAGACAAGTTTGTTTTCACGATTTGCCAATTGTTCTAAACATTTAGAACCTAACAACTTTGCTCTCAGGTTGGTCATGAAAAATGCTAAAACTATAAGTTATTTTATAAAAAATTTTAAGGTAAACTTGGAAGTTAGTCTTTATTATCCTTTACACAATATTTCAATTTGGTCCATAAGTTTTCAGTTGTATCAATTTGTTTCTTAACCTTTTTGATGCAGTATCAATTTAATCCTTGCTGTTATTCCTTAAATTTAAAATATATATATATGGCATGTCAATCGAAACAATAAAAAAATTATTTTTAAAGTCACATCAATTGACATCTATCATGTCATATTATTTTTTTTAATCCAAATTAAAATCTGCGATCATTAAAATCTTGATGAAAAAAAAAATCATCAAGAAAAGACCAAGAGAAAAAGGAGAACAAGAGGCAAAAAAATTGTAAAAGGTTGATATTATCAGTTATCCCACGGCTCTTTTTATGAAATTTCACTTGGGTTTTTTCTCAGAAGAGCCTTTGAATTGAAAAATAGGAAGAAAAGAGCAAGAGAAAAAGGACAATAGAAGCAAAAACCGCAAAAGTTTGAAAACTTTCCTCTCAAAGAAGATGAACCCAACAAAATTTTCACACCTCACGGCTCCAAGTGAAATTGCAGATGCGTTTTTGTATAGATTAGGGAAGAGCCTCGAATTCAAAAAATAATGAATAAGAAATAGGCAATAGAACAAAGGGAACAAAAAACCAAACAGATTTTCTAAATCTCAGCCCCCAAAAATAAAGAGAAAGAAATTGTTATCGATGAAAAGGCGTGACTTCTTCACCAATAGCAATCAAGGAAGTCAATACTGTACCAGTACCAGCCGTACCAGCCAGTATGTACCGTATCGGTATGTATACCGGTATCGAAACATCAACGTTTCGTACCGGTTTAAATACTGGCTGTACTGGCCATGTACTGAAAAATGTTTTTTTTTTTTTTTTTTTAAGTTTTGTAATTTTTGAATTTTTGTTAAGGCAGAATGATAACTTATTTGTATTAACTTATTAGTATTATTTGTTTTTTTAGTATGCAATGGTAACTTTTAAGCTTTCTATTTTTTATATTGTGTTTTTTTTTTTTTCTTTTAATTGATACTAAAGTCTAAAACCATGAATAATTAGTTTTGAATTGAGGAAATGTTTTATGGTAAACTTTTATATTTATTATAATATATATACACACACATACAAATATATATATATATATATATATATTTATAAATATAAAAAATAGCGGTAAACCCAAAACGGTACACCGGTATTAATCGGTATCCGAAATATATCGTACCGCTGGCCAAACTGGTACAGCCTCCGGTACGATATTGACTCCCTTGATAGCAACTGGATCTTTGCAAACCAATTTATTTCATAAATAGAAACCCAATTGCTCTCTATTCAGATTCTACAAGAAAAAACATTGAATTGGTTAAGAACCTAAACATGTCCGAAAAACCTTCAAATCTATCAAACCCAAAACAAAAACAAAAACCCAAAGGACTTCTTAACAAGAGAGAGAGAGAGAGAGAGAGAGAGGGTTATTTCACGTGTTTAGATTTTAATTTGGGTTTTATTTTGAGGGTAAACTATATTATTGGTCCCTGAAATTTACTTTGTAAGTATAATTAGTCCCTTAAGTTTCAAGTGTGTGTTATTGGTCCTTCAAGTTTTAAAAATGAACGATGTTAATCCTTTTGTTAACTACAATTAATAATATTACTTATGTGGCTAACTGAATAATGACTTGCCATTTTTTTTTTAATGAAATGTCATTTTTTTAATTTAAAAAATTACAAAAATTTACACGTCCAAGCAGCCTTATCATTTTGGTAAAAAAAATTAAAAATTGCATATTTCTCCCCTTCAACCCTTCTCTCTGTCATCTCCTAGAAAATACCCAATATCAAATTCTAATTCAACTAACTCATTTGCACAATATTAGCGTCTCTTATGACTTAGAATCAACGGTGAATAACTTTATTCAATTTCAAAACATTTTCTAAATTCCCCCCTTTTTTTTCAACTTTAGTAGGGTTTCAAATCTAAATATAATCTTGATCTTCTTTTCAAACCTAAATCAAAATTTCCACAATGCATATGAAGCCTTATGGGAAAAGATGAAAGAGCAACAACTCCATATACTTCCAAATCTAGATCCTATTTGTATTGACTACATAGCAATGGATTACAATTGTTTCAAATACTTATAAGGATTCAAACAGAAACCCAGGTGTGATATTTGAAAGTTCAAAAACTAAGGCATGAATCATTTTTTGGGAAAAAAAATTAAAGAAATATTGGTCCTTTTTCTTTCTCCGTGTTGGGTTAAGATAGATTGACCCCGATTAATTAATTCAATTACTCAAGTTGATTAATTAGGTCAAATTATATGCAAATCGTAGAGACACCAACAAATCATCAAATAAAATAAATGCAACAAAAAATAAATTAACAAGATGATTTGTTGAGAAACTGGGAAAACCTCTCACAAGGCAAAAACCTCACCGAGTGAATTTAAGGTCACCACTTTTAAGAATCCATTAATCAATAAGCAAGTGGTTATAAGTATAAGGAGTCTTACCACTACCCTGACCTATCCCAAAATACCAACCTATAGTTGAATCTTCGCTCCAATACCCAATTGGACTTGATCTTATAGTATCCTTCTTTCTTTTGTTGCACAAATCTCCAATTTGTGACTAACTCCTTTGCATGGATCCCAGTATGTGACTAACTCTAGCAACTTGAATAATTGTTGTTGGCTGCAAAATTCTTCACTTCATCAACAATGAAGATCATGAAGTACTTGGTTACAAAACCTTTAGGCATACAAACGTAGCAGCTTCACACAAATTATATGAGTTCAGGGTCTTTGTGTCTGTATATGACGGCTTTAAAAATCTGCTTTGTATATAACGAGGATTGTGGGAAAACAAACTCTAATCAAATAAGACAACATGGAACAAGTTTCAGATCTAGAAATTCTGAAATCTTAATTCTCGATAGATTGAGCTTGTGTCAAGTTTCTTTATTTAACCTTGATAGCAATATCTATCAAGTTTCTGTTGAGACTTAATGAATCAGTTTTCTTCACTTGTTTCTTGGATCAATCTTCATGTCTTTAAAGATACCACTTGATATGTTTGAGCAACATACTTCTTGATACATTAAACCCAACTTAGATCTACCCAATTACAAGTAAAGTGCGTTTTATCAAAGGATTAGCCAATTACATAGAAAATATGACCCTCACTATCTCCCCCTTGTCAATTTGTGACAAAATCACAAGTATAAATATGAGAAAAGTATAAACAACAGTCTTCATAACTATTACACAAAGACTACATAAGTCTAATTAATACAATGAACTCTTGAAAAACTTTGCAAGAAGAGAGATCATGGCATGAAAGACTTGCAACCTATCTTAGTTGAAACACTTAAAGCAAGATCCATCAAGGCATCAAGTGTGAAATATTGACAAGTTATATAAACTAAGAAACATGTGTATAAAGAGAGAAAATAAACAACATATGTGAGATAAGGTGAAAAACATGCATGTAATAGGTCACAAGTAAGTAAAATGTATGTAAAAGGTCATAAGACCAAGGTACATGTAATGAAAACTATACAACAAAAACCTCACTACATCTCTCAAAAACACTCTCCCTCTATCACTAACACTAGACTATTTCTCCCCCTAACAAGATGGCTACTTTCATAATCAACACAACTCCTCCTTTGTGTCACAAGTGACAAAGGGTGAATCACTGAGAGATAGTCATCTCATCAACATACTCTGAGCCAGAAGCATCACCACTCTCATCATCTCCACTATCAGAAGATTTCTCAGAAGGATCGGTGTCAGAGAATGAGCAAAACCACCAAGGCATGACTAACGGTGAGCAATGCGTCCAATCCTGAGGTTCATTTGACATATCTCATTCGGAAGATGGTCAAGAAAACTACCAAAATAATCACACATATGCTAAAGCTGATCCGAGATGGCGGCAAGAGATGCCTCCACTCTAAAAGAAGAAGAAGATGGAACAGAAATGGAAGGGGGTCGGGGGGCAAAGGCAGCATCCTCCGTAACACGAATGTCAGCCTCCTCCTGCTAAGCGGAAGTAGACTTCGTACAAGGCTGCTTGGCCTTTAGCAGCTAGCTGTGCATCACTCCTCCATATAGACTCCCGACTAATAGCACTCATAACAGAGAAGAGAGGGGCAGAAGGAATATGAACGTGGATGAGAATGCATGTGATAGCTGAAGGAAAGATTAGCTTATCATGTGTAGTGGTGTCTTGATAGATATCTATCATGTGTGAAGGAAAGTCTATAGAGGGAACCTTCAAGAAAGATAAAAGAAAATGAGCACGAGGCTTAATGATAGTGTTATAGTGAGACCGTTGTGTGAGAACAAAGGTCATCACCATATTAAGGATCCTTGGACCCTTGGCAAAGTCATGTGTGGTGAAATTTAGAAGATCACCCCACACCATATCTTTCTCACGAAAAAACGTGAGGCCAATTCATCTCAAGAAAAGGAACGAAGACGAGGATGACTAGGGTAGTCTGGATGAGTTACCCTCGGAACATGTAGTACCTTGGAAATGAGCTCTAGGGTAGCTACGATACGTGTTCCTCAGAAAACCATAGTAAACTGGGGAATAGAGGTATCAATGATATGTATGTTGGAGAAGAACTCTCGTATTAACACACCGGGACACCTCGTGGGTTTCTCACAAAGAGATTCCCAACCTTAAGAGCTAAATGCACTAGAAAGAGGGCATGTCTGAAAAGTTAAACATAATGACTTGGCGTTTCGAATGAATCGCCTTGTCAAAATATTTCTCATCAAAATCCTTTTGGGATTTTGAATCACAAAACCTGCCTTTAGCAAGAAGAGAAGAAGAAGATGAAGAACCATGAAGAGAGATCGGGTTTTTCGAAGGAACAGATTTCTTGGGTGCCATAGTCAGAAAATCTAAAGGAAATAGCAAAAAGACAAAGGAACATAGCAAAAGAAATACTCAAGAAAGATAAGGAAGAAATGAGCAATGCATGGGAATGCAAGAGCATGTTACGTGCAAAAAGAAATTACGTCATGGGCAAAAACCCAATCCAAACTATAATACTCACAAGATATAATCAGTCACACAATCCTAGAATGCATGAACATGTGAATAGAATGCTAGAGAATACAATGCATGATCATGTAATATCATCTCAACAAAACCCAACCCAAAAGATTTATCAAAAACACAAAAACCCCAAAATTTTCCCAAAACCTAAAACCTAGGTCACAAAATGCATGAAATGCATGAATAATGAGAAAAGAAGAGATTTAGATCACTTGCCAAAGAATTGGAGCTTGGAATAGCCCGAATTCTTGAAGGGGGAAGGAATTTTGGTGAAAAGAAGATGTTTGGGTCGAGAGAGAAGAGAGAGAGATCAAAATATTTGAGTACGAAATGAACCTGGTCGAACCTCGAATATATATAGAATTAGGCATCTCGATAGATTGAGTGGTATCGAGGAGGTGTCGACGGCCAAACTGCTTCGATGGATTAAGATGGTGTCGAGCTTCTATTAAGCAAACAGAGAGTTCAGAAATTTGGCTCAATTGATTGAGCTATGTGTTGAGAGGTATCGAGAAAAATCTAGAAAACTTTGATAGAAGAAGTTTGTGTCGAGAGATATCGAGCTACTATTGAGCTTCTATCGAGCTAGTGTTGAGTAGACAGAGACAAGGTTACTCAAAGAGGGAAAAACACAAGAGATGAATGCAAACAAGATAAACACTGTATCAAATCTCAAAGAAGCATGTTAGGCACTCAAACAAGTCACAAACTCTAGATGCAAGGCATTCTCAGATCAACACATACAACTAAACAAATCTAACCAATTTTTTTTTTTTTTTTTTAAAGTTAAGACAGTTTAGTAAGCTTATACTACCACGTGTATTCCTTGTGATGGCCAAATCACATTGTACATGTACAATAGTATCAAGAGTAGCAAAGAGATTGCGTGTTGTGTGTGAAATTATAGCAAGAAAGCATAAGTGTCTCATCATGTGAAAATAATGATATAGTAAAATCAAGAACATTCACACACAATCATAATTTTTTGATGGAGACCATCACTTTTGAGGTACATCATATAACTCCTACATCTCCTAAAAACACTCATGCAATCATATATAAAAGTATTTTGATTTTTTTGCTTTATCAAATTTTTTGCATAGTTTTCTTTTAAACATATCATGCATGGGCATAAAGGAAAGAGAAATGAAATACCCAATTATGTAAGCCAAACATCCTTTTCTTGTTGCGTAAGTGCTACACCTTACTGAGCATGGCTTTTATGAATTGCACACAGATGTTTTATGATTAACAAGTTTTAGTAGTGAGATGGTTATTCATGTCTTTCTCTTAGGATTTTTTAGTCATTCCTGTAAAAAAGAGTGATAAAGATTTTTTATTCCTTCCCATTTTCTTCATTCTCTCATGTAAACATCATTTGTTTATATATAAAGTTCTTATATTCATGTTTTCTCTTTATTTTACTTGTTTGAAATTCCTTTATTGTTGTATATCTCTTTATGTCTATATTGTTATTGTTTGTTTGTGATGTTGTGTTTTATCCCTTGATGGGTATTGAAACACCTCCAAGACTCTACATGGGAAGTACCCTTAGGGGGAAGAAGTCTCATTCTCTTCTAGGCATCAAGGGTTTTTCTTGTTATTTATATATTGTTGTCAATTTTATTTTCAAGTAATCCCTCCTCCTTTACTTTTATGTCACCCCTTTAGTTTCTTGCTCAATACCTCTCCCCTTTACTTTGTTGCACTTATATATGTGTGTGTCTAAATATATATATATATAGTCACCTAAAATAAAAATAAAAAAGATTGTCTATTCATCATTTTTAAATCGATTTTAAACCCCAAGTAAAGCACAATATGGGTATGTCTCTTAAGGATGGTTGATGGCTTAGAAATCTCATCTCTTTTTTATGAAGCACCCATAAGGCTTGAAAGGGATTAGTGGCGGAGTCAGGAATTTATATTTGGGGGGGGGGGGGGGGCTGGGGACATAAAATTAGATAATTAATTATTTCTCTATGTATATATTAATTATATTCATACTAATAGTAATGTATATACAATTTAATAATCAAAATCCAAAAGTGCATTATTTTTTAATTACCATCTCCTAAACTTGTCTATGAACCTAGATATTTTAAATTAAATTATCACCCATTAAATATAATGACTAAAATTTAAAAAAAAAATACTAATAATTTAAAGATTCTTAAATAAAATACAAACAATCATTCAAATTTCAATATATAAAAAAAATCTATAACTACAACTAAATACATGTTATATTATTTTTTATATAAATTAAATTATCAAAATAATATATTTTAATCATATATACATTTATAATGTTATGATATATTGATTATTTTAATATTTTAAGAACAAATAAAAATATGAGAAAAGTCAAATCAAACAAAATGAAAAATAAAATAAAAGTATATGGTAAAGTGGGAGTAGCCTACACAGCTACACACTTGCTTTTGCAAGAATTATTTTAACCACACTATCAAAATAACTCTACTCTATATATATGTACACACTAATTTTTTTTCAAATATTGGGGGGGAGGGGGGGCTTCAGTCCCAATGTGGCTCCGCCACTTAAAGGGATTAAAACTTATTTAAAAGGGACTTCTAAAAACTTTTCTAACGAACCTTTACAATATTTCAGCATTTTATTTTCCTTGTCATTTATTTTTTAGTACTTTACTTTTATGTCATTTATTTTTCAGCACTTTACTTTTATGTCATCTAAATTTCTGCACTTTACTTACGTTGTTATTTATTTTATGCACTTCATTATCATCGCTCCTTTATTTTTCCCATTGATAGTGTTGCCATAAATTAAAGTTGCTTGGGTGAAACAAGTTCTTTACATATTATTTTAAGGAAATGTCTTTTAATATATATATATATATATATATATATATCTTTTTCTCCCTTCTTCAAAGGATGCTCCTTTTTAAAATAAGGTTAAAAAAGGGGTTTTCTTCCAAACTTTTCTTCAAAAAAGGCTTTTCTAAGAAAAAATTCCTTTTTCTAAAAAGCTTTCAAAACAAAATGTTTTTTTCTTTTTGTTTAAAAATCTGAAAAAAAGTTTTTTAATTTTTTTTTACCACGTTGGATTCTGTTTCAAAAAATGTTTTTTTTTTTTTTTTCTAAAAATCTGAAAAACATGCCCAAATATAAAAATGTTTTTACCACATTAGAATTTCTCTCAATAAAAAAAATATTTTGAACAAGCAAATGTCTTTAATTTCTAAAAGAAACTTGTCTTTGCATAAAAATCATGGGATTTTTCTTGAAACCCAAAAATCTTTTTCTTCCAAAAATAAAAATCCATGAACCTTTTTCTAGAAATCTTTTTGACTTAAATAATACACTTTTTTCTAAATAATGGCATCTTTCAAAAATCCTTTTTTCTAAAAAATGAAAGCTTGTTTTTCCCTTGCAACTTTGCTTGTTCAAAAGGGACTTTTCCTAAAAATATATGTGTTGAAATTTTTTTTTTTTTTTTGAAGTTTCTCAAAATATGAATAATGAAACCTTTCTAAAGAAAATTTTTCTTTTCAAAAAAAATATAATAATAAAAAGTTGACATTGTACTTTTATTCACACTTTTTGATTTCAAACTTTTCCTTAGAATAGTGTTGTCAAAGATTTATGTCTATGGCTCATTTTCTTGAGTCCTTAGATACCAATCAAGCTCACATTGTCCCACTTATTTCTTTGGTACTAACATATTTCATTTATCATCTTTTTTGCATGATAAAAATGAGAAAATTGTGGATGACAAAAAAGGTGCTCCTCTTCTAACTTTGTCCTGTTTTTTATTTTTATTATTATTATTATTATTATTATTATTATTATTATTTTGTGTTGTTGTTTGTTGTATATCGTAGATAACACTCATATGCTACCTATCTATTAAATACTCTATTCACATGCTCTTGTAAGTTTTTTTTTTTTTTTTTTTTTTTTTTTTTTTTTTTTTGTACGCTTCCTCACATGTTACCTATGCATATGCCTCACATGTTTTGTTTATAAATATTCCTTGAAGTTAATATTTACATGTGAATATGGTAAATAATTATTCACATGTATGTACATGTCTATTGTTTGCAAAACCTTTTTCAAAAATCAAAATGCGAAGTATCCTATTTTACACTAAAAAGATAACATTTAAAATAAATTAAAATGAGATACTATCTTCAAATAGACGCTGTGGGGTGCCTAACACCTTCCCCATACGTAACCAAACATCCAAGTCGAAGATCTTTGGTTTGTGACTTTTTAGTTTGCCTTAATTAGTAAACCCTTAAAATTTGGTTTATCTAATTAGGTAATTTAAAATGAATTAGACACATAAGTAACCAATAACACCTAATAAAAAACCAATAGTTGGTGGTGACTCCTAAAATAAAATAAGAAAAAGGGACTCACATACACACACCCCACCCTAGAAACACAAGCACACAAGACTCACGTCGCCAAGGACCCCATGTGCGACCACACCTGAAAAAACCAAAATTTTATTCTTTTTGGGGGTGCCCACAATGTCGATATTTCACAGTTACGACCACCCTAAATGGCGATGCATGCCCTTAGTTGTGTAAAAGGAAACAGGTGTCCACTCCCCCCTAAGAATGTGCACAGTGGGTGTGAATTTTTGATAGTGAGCCATTTTTATTATGGTTCAAGAGTCGCAACCAATCATTAGGTTTTTCTAGGTGTGATTGGTCACCTAGCTCTATTTTGATTTTATTACCAATTATAGGTTAAAAAAAAAATTCAGTTTTTCCCAATCTAAATGGATGATAACAAAATCTTTATTCTTGGATTCGAAAGTCTGTTTACATGTTGGGAAAATGTTAGGCATCCCACGACGCCTATCGTGAGATAGTCCTTTGTTTTGATAAACTTTTAAGTTTTAGTCATTGGCAGATAAAATCAAACTATTGGCTGTAGCTTTGGTGGCTTTAAAGACTTTAGGTTTTGAGATTTGATTTTGAAAAGTGTGTGGCCTTCATCCATGTTTTGCTAGCACATTCAAATTTCTACCAAATTTCTTTGACGAAAATTCGATAGCATTTTGCCTTATTTTTTGTTACAAAAATTTGATAATATTTTGGATCAGGTGCGTCGTGGCACACATAGCGTGATTCTCACCAAGTTTTCACAGTGAAAATATTGCAAGAAGTTTCCATATTTTCATGGAAAAAATCTAGCAGAAATTCACGTTAGGTGCACCATGGCACACCGGCAGGGTTTCATGTTTGTATGTACGGCGTGCACCAATATGCTTGGTCTAAGGCACACCGAGGCGCACCTAAGTACCAAACATGTGGTATGTTTCATACACACAGTGAAACCACATGTCACTAGCTGACAGGGATGAGGGCAATCGCACACATGGTATATCTCGCTCCCAATAAAGCATGGATATGCATCAGTAGTATAAGCCTTGAATATATACACATACTCTAAGGTTAAAGAGCATTCATGATTAAGGAGAGGTTGCCACCTAATCATCGATGTCCATCATCCTAAGTGCACGGTATACCTTTGCATTGTAAAGCATGCATAATATATTTTCATCACACAAAGTGGAAACGTAGACATATCAACACCCAGAAGGTATGTCCCAAAGCAAGATGAAAGGAAAGATCTATAAGGGCTTGTGGTGGCCGCCTCGCCGGAGACAATCTCAAATCTGAAGCCCCCTGCCTCCAAGAAGCTAAAAATTCTTTTTGTTTCCGTGTTGTTGGAGTTAGATTTGTTAGGGCTTTTCTGTATTTTGCTAATTTTTTGTGCATCTCAGTTTTTTGGTAGTTGAGAAAGCATGGGAAAATGTGAGGAATTTGTTAAATTTGTTAACAGATCGTGAATTATTTGGTTGGTGAGAAAGGGAAGTAAAATGAAATAAAATTGTGTTCTATATTTTGAGGATTTTTTTAATTAAAGAATAAAATTTTGTTTAGTTATTTAAAAGGATATTTTTGGAAGTTTATTTTAAAATTGATAATTATTTTCGAAATATTAGGAACCAAGCAAATAAAAATAATAATACATTATTGTGATGTGATGGAAGTGCAACTATTAAACCAATTACATGATAATGTTACATTATTGTAATGTGAATATATGAATCTAAGATTACAATAATGTAACATTACACCTTGATGTAACATCAAGCGAATCAAATGCCTCTTAAATTCACTTGCTTACAGGACCCATGGGCCATGAGCGAGGTACCCGCTAGTATGAAAGAAGGAAAAGAGTGCATGTGAATCTACCGCGGACCTAATTATTTCTGATATGACCGGAAATTTCCCTCCACACAACGCTTTCTGATGTCAGGATTGCTTCATGCAATCACGCTCCGTGTATATTTATTGTGACTTGTATGTTGTATCTAGCAACCATGTGCAACAAGTTGTTGTCTCCTTTTAAATACAGAAGTGGTTGTCTTGTAAAACTTCGAAAAAAATCTAGAATCTGACCGACTGTAAGAGGTTGGAAAAAAAAAAAATAGCAAGTCCATGTAAAAGTAATGGATAACTCATCACAATTTGTTGATGGTTGTGAAAAATGGTCTGGTAAAGAATGTGGTTCTAGAATTACTCCTGAACTTTCAAATTTTCCTAGCTTTGCCTTGAATGTGCTATACATTAATTGATGGTAGTCACAGTCTGTTAATAGTTGTGAAAAGGAGAAATTTTACCGTCATCATGTTAGACCACGTCACTTGTCCACTATTCTACTAAAAGACTCATACCTGTTTAAAATTGTTGAGTTAGTTTCACAAATATTTTTTTTCTTATAAATTGACTCAAGAATTTTAAACATATATGAGTTTTTTAGTGAAATGGTGGACAAGAAACGTGGTCCACCATATGGACCATGTAATTTCTTGTAAAAAAATTGTGTAATAAAAAATATTGTCCTAGACTTACGCCTGAATTTTTGAACTTTCCTAGCTTTGCGTTAAATGTGCTATACATCGGTTGGTAGTAACTTGGCAAATATGAATGACCAAATTTATTATGTTTCCTCATCTGCAATTCTTTTCTTTTTTTTTTTTTTTTTTTTTTTTGAATTAGATAAATTATTAAAATCTCTAGTTGTGGAATGAAAATTTTGAGGTTTGAATTACACTTATAGAAAAATTAATAAATGTCCTGGTCTAATGATAAAGAGCAATTATCGTAAAGACGTCATATATTAAAAAATGATGTAATAAAGAATATAGTCCTAGAATTACTCCTGGATTTTCAAACTTTCCTAGCTTTGCCTTAAATGTGCTATACATCGGTTGGTAGTAGCTTGGCAAATGTGAATGACCAAATTTATTATGTTTCCTTATCTACAATTTTTTGCTTTTGGAATTAGATAAATTAATAAAATCTCTAGTTGTGAAATGAAAATTTTGAGGTTCAAACCACACCTATACAAAAATTAGTCAGTGTCTTGATTTGATGATAAAGAACAATTATTGTAAAGACGTCATATATTGTAATTCTACTATATCTAAAAACAAGTAAGAACCACCGTGCACCCTTAGCACGATGGTCACTCCACAAGTATAAGTGCTTGTGGGGTGTGGGGGCTAAAAGTCAGGGTTCAAGTCTCTAAGAGGGAGTTTCATACATATATATACTTAGATTGGGCTAAACTGGAATTTATATATATATAATAAAAAAAATTATAAAAAAATACAAATAAGAAGAAAAAATTTATATTTTTTGGTTGTCCTAGGTTCTATTATAAAAGTCAAAGGCTTTGTAGCTAAATTGACACTTTCTCATGCACAAAATGCTTGGGGGTCTAGGGAGGAAAGGGTTCGAGCTGTGGAGTTAGCAGCATGTTGTAATTATTTCTAAAAAAAAAAAAAGAAGGTTCTATCACAAAACATCTTCAAATATATATTACTTTTTTTTTTTTTTTTGAGACAAACTCGTTATAAAGATTAATATTATTAAAGTTGGTAAATTAAAATGGTAACCATAAAATGAATGATTACTAATTTACTATAATAGTAACTATAGAAAAGTATTAAATTATCCTTTTGGTTGTAACGGCTGAAATTTTTATATAACGATTTCGTTATCTGATTTCGTTCGAAAAACTAGCATGTTTGGTTTTGTTTGGATTATTATTCTGAAAGAAAAATTTTCAAAATGAGAACGTTGCGTGTGTGAACATTGTGATTGTCAAAGCGAAATTAAGAATAATTTGGATTGATCCTTAACTCGGTGTCGATGGTGGTGATAGAGGTGGGGCTAGAAAATTGTTGGATAAAACCTGAAGGCGATAGGTTGGAGGATTCGAGTCTTTAGCTCTTTAATTGGTGAAAAGATCTAAAGAGAAAGGAGTACTCTATCTATAAATCATTAACAGTACCGAAAGCCTAAATTGATGATAGGCTAAGAATGTATTGATCCTTTTGGTAAATTAATAAATTAATTAGCCAAGTGAAATTAATTAGATTTAATTTCATGCAATAAGCGTGGTAGCACAAATAAATCACTAACTAAGTTAAATGCAGCGGAAAATAAATTTGACACAGGTGATTTGTTTACGAATGGGGAAAACCATCAAGGCAAAACCCCACCAGGTGAATTTAAGGTCACCACTCCCGAGAATCCACTATTATCAAAACAAGCGGTTACAAGTAAAAGGAATCCCAGTACCTAATACTAATCTACAGTTGAACTCTTACTCCAATACCCAATTGGACTTGTGATGTAGCGGCAATCTCTCCGTTCAATGCACGAATCCCAGTACGTGACTAACCAATGATGTACAGATCACAGTACGTAACTAACACACCAACTTGAGGAAGATGTTGGCTGCAAAGTTATTCAGTTCATCTAACAATGAAGATCAGGAAGCTCCTTGGTCACAAAACCCTTGGCGCAAAGACACAATAACTTCTAGAGAGAATGTGATGAACTAGGGCAAATTCTGTCTCTAGTCACAATTTGCATGCACAATGACTTTTCATCAAGTTGCATCACATTTGACAGCCCTTAAAATAATCCTTATATATGTCTAGGGTTATGACAAAAGAAACCCTACACAAATACACATGGATATGCGTGAAATGAAATTTGGAAATTTGAATTTCGTAATTCTTGATAAGTACAGCTTCTGTCGAGCTGCTGTCGAGCACCAGCATTAAACCTCGATAGATATGATCTGTCGAGCTATCTGTCGAGTTTTAGTGAACAACACTTCTTCACTTGTTTCTTGGACAGATTTGCTTGGCTTCAATACTAAACTTGAACTCTTGGTCCTTGAAGTGCTAAACTCATCCTAGATCTACCTAATTACAAGTAAAGTGCGTTTTGTCAAAAGATTAGCCAATTTACATAACATATATCTCTAACAAGTTCCACATATGCCCTAACAATTGAGACTAAAGGTTTTTTTTTTTTTTTTTTGGGAGATAAATTGAGGCTAAAGTTAGTTGGAATAGATTCTCAAAAATAGGTTAGTCGGAATAATTTGTTTTAGATTCATATTTATTGATGGTTGTGAAAAATAGTGTGGTAAAGAATGTGGTCCTAAAATTATTCAAATTTTATCATCTTTGCCATGAACGTGCTATACATTAATTGATGGTAATCACAAATCAAAATCTGTTAATAGTTGTGAAAAAGAGTGTAATAAAGAATATAGTTCTAGAATTACTCTTGAATATATGTAACCACACGGTGAGCACAGAGCGAACTATTATTTCACCTTTTACTAAAGAATTACTCCCAAATTTTTCAAACTTTCCTACCTTTGCCTTAAATGTGCTATACATCGGTTGGTAGCAGCTTGGCAAATATGAATGACCAAATTTATTATGTTTCGGCAACTACAATTTTTTTTTTCTTTGAATTAGCTAAATTAATAAAATTTCTAGTTGTCAAATAAAAAATCTGAAGTTCGAATCAGGCTTACCTAAAAATCAATAAGTGTCTTAGTCCGATGATAAGTAGCAATTTTCTTAAAGACATCATATATTAAAATTCTATTGTATTTTTTTTTTTTTTGAGAAGGAAATTCTATTGTATTTAAAAACAAATAATAAGTAAAAAGTTATCTTTTTTGTTTGTCCTATGTTCTATCATAAAACATCTTCAAATATATATTACTCATTTAATTTTCTTTTTCTTTTTTTCTTTTTTTTTTTTTTTGGGAGACGAACTCGTTTTAGAGTATTAACATTATTAAAGTTGGTAAATTAAGTCCCACACGATTATGAATGGTAACCGTAAAATGAATGATTACTAATTTACTATAATAGTAACTTATAGAAAAGTATTAAATTCTTCTTTTGGTTGAAACAGATGAAATTTTTTGTATAACTATTTCATATTTTCATTATTTGATCTGTTCAAAATACTAGCATGTTTGGTTTTGTTTGGATTATTCTGAACGAAAAATTTGCAAATGTGTGAATATTGTGATTGTCAAGCTACATTAAGTGCACGTTTGGCTCCAAATTAAAAAACCAACTTATTTTATTATTCAACTTATTTTTGCTACTATTTATGAGTCCTACTACATTTTTTAGTACTATTCATGAGTCTCACTGTACTATTTCAACTAACTTTTACATTTATTTATAGTATTTTCAGTAAAAAGTTTTCAGTTTTAACAAAATAAGTGAATCTCAAATATTCCTAAGAATGATTTGGATTGAAACTTAATTCGGTGTTGATGGTGGTGATAGAGGCAGGGCCAGAAAAGTTGGTTAAAACTTAAAGGCCGAGATCATTCAATGACAGATTAGGAGACAGGTTGGAGGATACAAGTCATTAGCTCTTTAATTGGTGACAAGTGACAAGATCCAAGGAGAAAAATTAGTAATCAATCCCCGCCTAAATTTTTTGGATATAAATTGGGGCTAAAGTTAAGTTGAAATAGATTCTCAAATACAAGTTAGTTGGAATACTTTGTTTTTCATATTTAGTGAACTTAGGCAACCATACCTACAATAAATATTACCCAAAATATCTGTCATTAACTATTGAAAAGTGTTGACATCATTTGATTTTAGAGGAATGTCCCTCCTTTTCTTCAACCCATTATACAAAATGATTTGTTAGTCTAATAAAATCCGTTATAGTTGTACGTTAAAAACAAAAATTGAATAACTAGAGAGGTAGAATTGAATTTTTTTATTAAAAAATAATAATAATAATGCTCAAGATACAAATTTTTTTACAAACTGTTAATATAGCCAATGATTATTAGTAAATAAAAAAGTGATGTTAGTAGTGGAGTTAGACAGGGTCGAAGCTATAGCAAAGCTTAGGGGCGCATGGCCCTCCAAAAATTTTTAAAAATATTTTATATTATGTATAAGTATTAAAAACTCTAAATATTTAGTTACAAAAATAGAAGTTAGCTCCCCCAAATGTTTGAGTTAGTCCAATGATACTCTTAAAAACCAATAGAATTTGTCAATTGATCTAGTAGTTATAGAGACAAAGTAGTTTTTGTTTTTTCTAATTTTTCTTTTTTTGTACATGATTAATATCAAACTAGACTGCTTTTGTATAGTATTGGAGTTTAAAAGATGATAAGTTTGGGAATATACATATGTGAAGATTGTTAATTTTATATTCAATATATTTATAAATTATGACTTACTCTAGTATCAAAATATTAATGTTTATATTTGTGTATGTGCACATATGTGTGTGATGGTTTATCTTAACTCGAAACTAATATATTAGTAACAAAATTTAGCCTCCCTAACAAAAAAATCCAAGCTCTGCACCTGGGCCTAAATGAAAGCTAATAAACAGAACTTGGACACTAAAACCATATTCAAAACATTAACTTTTATAATCTTATATACTAATTAATAGTTTTCTTTTATATATATATATATATATATATATCTCTCCAGGAAAATGATCAATTGTGCACAATCCAGGAAAATGATCAAGTGTGCACAATCCAAATATTCTCGGCGAAAATAGCCAAATACCACGTTTTGGCAAAATTTGTGGCAAACTAGCACTGTTTCGGAAATATTTAGCAATGTACCACTTTTTTAGTACTCGAGCTCTAAAAAATCGAGTTCTAAATAGTACTCAAGTTCCTAGTGAGTAGCCAGCGTGGCACTGCTGACCTGGAATTTGTGTAATTAAAAAAATGATGTGGTACTCGATATTACTGAAATCGAGTATCTCTTTATAATACTCGAGCTTAGTGCAGTCGAGTACTTTTTTTTTTTCCTACTTTTTTCTTCTGTTGGAATGGCTTGAATAGTCAAACTTAGTGGCTTGACATTAGCCAACAAACCATTAAATGTCTTGCATGCCCATGTCAGGAAGATGCATGATATTCAAGAAGTTTCATGCATGAAGAAATGTAAGAGTTTGCATTAAATGTTCTTCATGAATTGTCAAAGAAGATGGCCAGGAATAACACCTGACATGCAAACCAAATTCATGCTTCTTTTCTTTGGCCATAATTGCTTGCCATTTTCTTTGACTTGACAAGTTTCTTTAACTTGCAAGAGTGAGTTCCTATGGGAGATAAAAAATAAAAAATAAAGAAGAAGAAGAAAGAGTGCCTCTACGTGAGACAGAGAGATAGAAAAGACCTCGACTGTATGAAAAGTAGAAAATAAAAAAAAATAAAAAAATAAAAAGAAAAGAAAAACAAGGTACTCGACTATATGAAGCTCGAGCACTATAAAGAAGTACTCGATTTCAGTAATATCGAGTACCACATTATTTTTTTAATTAAACAAATTCCAGGTTAGCAGTGCCACGCTGGTGACTTACTAGGAACTTGAGTTTATTGAACTCGAGTACTATTTAGAACTCGATTTTGTGGAACTTGAGTACTAAAAAAAGTAGTAGATTGCTAAATATTTTTGAAATAGTGCTAGTTTGCCACAAATTTTGTCAAAATGTGGAATCTGGCTGTTTTCGCCTATATTCCCTATTCATCAAAAAAAAAAAAAAAAAAAAAAAACACACATAGAATCCGATCTATCCTTTATTTTTGTGTACATACAGAGATAGAGAGACTTACATGCAGTTGAGGTCCGATCTATCCTTTCGGAATGTATAGTACTCTTGACGTTCATCATAAAAATAAACCAAAAAATAATAAACGATAGAAAAGTAACCAAAAAGAATAGGCTGCCTGCAATTGCATTCCAATTGCATTCCGGTTTTTAATTAGGAATGAATATTACATTCGAGTTTTTAATTTGGAAATGTCATTCTACAAAGCACTAAATGCCATGAAGGGTAAAGTAAAGGGAGATAGACTAGTAAGAGGAATAATTTTGTGGCCTTCACCCAAGACTGCTAATATGTATACGTTTTTAGACCCCTTAAAACACAAGTTATTTAACCTAGTTATTTAGCCAAGTGATTACTTAGATAAATTATTCAGATCTAGTTTATCATAAGCAAATCATATCATATAAATAATGCGGAAATATAAAGAACACATGATATGATAACCCAGGAAAACCAAACAAATAAAAAACCTGGGGAAGATTTAACCTAGCTATCCTTAAGGTAAAACAGATCCACTATAAAAGAATTAAAGTTTGTACAATAAGACTTAGACCACTAACATACTATTTCTACCTCGAGTAGAAAACTTACTACCATGACCACGTGAAAGCTCCGAGTCCACGGTCTACTTCTTTCCTTGATCCACTGCAACTACAAGTACTCCCACTTGTGACTTTGAAACTCCACTGGAAGGTTTCAGAGCTTCTTTAAATTCTTTATGCAGCAACTGAAGCGATCAACAAGTTCTTGACATGAATCTTGATCTTGATAACCCTAAGTGTGTATGAAGGTAAACACCTCTAGATCTCACAAGAGATTCAACACACAGCACATCAAAGACATCTAAAACTTAGCTAGGGTTTTTCTTTTTATACTTGGAGTAAAACATAAAGCCCTACACGTCAAACGGGCTTGGGCTGAATTGGAAATTCTGTAGAAAAATAAATCTGCACGAGATTCGATCGATCGAGTCTAATTTTTGATCAACCGAGTCTTGCAGATTTAGACCAATAAATCCTACAATCACTCAATTCCAATTTTACAAATAAACACACTTTGAGCAAGCCTAACCATGTTGGCAAACTGAGAACAAAAAACATGTCTAGAATAAGTATTATACATTGCTCAAAGTGTTTCAAGTCAATTCTCAAGAATATTCAAACTGTAGGAAAAGAATTAAATATCAGTGAAGCTCAATCGATTGAAGGACAAGCTCGAACGATCGAAAAACGTAGAAAAATAATTTCTGCAAAACTTAAATCAAGCCCAAGCCCGCAAAAATGTTGGGGGTTTTAGTCCAACTTTCCTAAGTATAAAATAAAAACCCTAACTACATTTTAAAGACTCTTGGAAGACTTGTGAGTTACTCATGTGAAATCTGAGAGGTTTTGTGCCTTTTAACTCTTCAAGTGTCTACCGGAATAAGATTTACAATCAAGTGTTGGTGGAATCTAGTTGCTGCAAGATCAACAAGTGGTGATCTGAAACCTTTGAGTGGGATCTCAAAGTCATAAGTGTAGGAGCTTGTGTGCTGCAAATCCAAGAGAGAAAAGTTTGTGGATTTGAAGCTTGCATGTGGTCATGTTAGTAAGCTACTACTGGAGGTAACAATAAATTTAGGATTAAATCTTTTGTAAAAATTTTAATTCTCTATTAATGGATTTATTTACCTTAAGGATAGTTAGGTCAAATCGTCTCCAGGTTTTTACCTTGATACGGTTTGTTTCATCAGTTTTTCTAGGTGATCATAACTGTGTGTTATTTACTTTTCCGCTATTTGCATGATATGATCTTTTATAGTTTAACCTAGATCTCATAATTAACCTAAGTAATCACTTAGTTAATAAATTAGTTTAAACAATCTGGTTTACAGGGATCTAAACAAACAAACAAGTGGTATTAGAGGGGGTTAGCTTTTGATTAGGTAGTTTACCTTGAGTTGATCCTTAATCTCTGCTGTCATGGATTCTCTCATCTTTCCTTTACATTCAATTAGACTGAAAACTGAATATTTTTCTTCTTGGACTAGGTGGTTTTTTAAATGTGCTAACCCTATTCTAAAATTTCTTAGTATAACTACATGTTGTAATAACTATGTTTGTTATACTACTTTATCTGCCTTAAAATTTAGTGATACTTGTTTGTGGTATTTGGATAGTGGTTTTCTAGGCACATGACAAGTAACAAAGATTTGTTCAAGACTCTTTTTGAAGGAAAGATTGGAACTGTTATATTTGGAGATGGAAACAAATTAGTCGTCTGAGGTATTGGAACTATAGACATCCTAGGATTGCCAGTGTTTGAAGATGTCTGGTATGTAGATGGATTAAAGGCTAATTTGCTGAGTATCAATCATATTTGTGATAATGGACTGCATGTGTTATTTACCAAGTATGAATGTGAAATACTTGATGATGGTGGTGATTGCATTTGTGTTGGAATAAGGACAGCTGATAATTGCAATGGCATAACTCCAAGCATCAGTCACAAGTGCTATAATGTAAATATAAATAAGGTCGACTTATGGCATCAACAGTTAGGACATGCAAGTCACAAACAAATTGAAAAAATCTCTAAGTGTGAAGTTGTTCTATGTTTACCAAAATTTAAGAAGATTGAGAAAGTATATGTGGACCATGTCAGATTGGTAAACAACTGAAATCCAAACATCCGTCCATAAGTGATGTTCAAACATCTAGACCGTTAGAGTTGCTACACATTGATCTAATGGGTCCTGCCAGAGTTCAAAGTCTAGGAGGGATGAAGTACATTTTAGTTGTTGTAGATGACTTCACTTGATACACTTGGGCGATTCTTTTGAAAGACAAATCTAAAGCTCTAGAAAAGATGACACATTTATGCAAGAAGCTGTAAATTGAGAAGAATTCTATGATTGCTAGCATTAGAAGTGATCATGGAAGAGAGTTTGAAAACTCCAAGCTTGCATCTTTCTGCAATGATCAAGGAACTAAGCAAGAGTTCTCAGACCCAAGACACCTCAGTGGAATGGAGTTGTGGAAAGAAAGAACTGAGTGATCCAAGAAATGGCCAGAGTCATGCTAAATAACAAAAGTATGGCAAAATCATTTTGGGAAGAAGCTGTAAACACTGCATGTTATACACTGAACAAGGTGTATTTTCGATCGGATACTAAGAAGACTCCATATGAACTTTGGAGAGGAAAAAAAGTAGTCGTAAAATACTTCAGAATATTTGGTAGTGAGTGCTACATCCTTTGAGATCGTGAGAATTTTGAAAAGTTTGATGCAAAAAGTGATAAAGGGATCTTTCTTGGATATTCTACATCAAGCAAAGCATACAAGGTGTACAATCTCAGGACCAAAACAGTAATGGAATCTACTAACGTTGTGGTCAATGATGAACAAGGTGTTGAAGATCATTTTGAAGTAGTGATTCAAAGTATCCAGGATAAACCCACATGCTCTACCTAAGCAGTATGCTAGTAGAGCTAATGACTAAGAATTATAAATTCTAAATGATGTTATGTCAGAACCAATAACACCAGTTCGTGAGAGGATACAAGAACAAGGTGAGACTAGTACCCCTTTAGAATGACAAAGAACATCAACTTCTCTTGTGAAAGGCCCATCTATAAGGATCAAGTTGAATCACCCTGCCACAAGCATCTTGGGAAGCCTAAACGACAACATGTGTCTGAGGTCAAAGGCCTTGAATGTTATCACACATTCATGCTATATGTCTCAAGTAGAACCCAAGAAGGTAGATGAAGCTCTAGAAGATGCTAATTGGATAAATTCCAAGCATGAAAAACTGCATCAATCCATTCGAAATGATGTGTGCGAATTGGTTCCTAGACCAAAGGATGTTATTGTGATAGGTACCAAATGGATCTTCAAGAACAAGTTTGATGAACATGGAACTGTCATTAGAAACAAATCTAGACTTGTTGCTCAACGATACATTCAAGTAGAAGGAGCAGACTTTGGTGAGACCTTTGCACCTATTTGTAGACACTGCATTTTGTACCCCTTACGACTCAGGCCCCCGTTCCCCAATGATGCTCAAACTCTAAGGCCCAAGGCCAGTTTAGAACCCAATTAGATATCAAATTGACTTGAGGAGTATTAAAATGGAAAATATAACCTTTTAAATGAGCAAAAATCTATTTTTTGAAATAAAATGACCAAAGTGGCCTTCAACCCACGTACATGGGTAGCGGCCTACGTACATGGGCCAAAGCATGCATACATAGGGACATTCCTGCGTACACAGCTACGGTTTCAGAAGCATCAAAAATGCAAGTTTTCTACTATAATGACTAAGGTTTGGAATGAATCCCACATCATCTAAAAGCCATTCCAAACCACATTTTTTTTTCCACTATATAAAGCCTTACATGGTACATTTTCAAAATACACAGAAAATCCCATTGGAAAAACCTAAGATTCACTAGAAAATAGTGAATCAAAAGGGATTTTTTTCACAAAACACCCTCAAGTCATTTTTATTTGATTGGGACCTTTTCTGGCCCCAATCCTTTTAGTTTAACAATGCTAATTGTTTATTTAATGACTTGTGATAGATTTGACTGAGGGGAACGGTCAATCAAAGCGTAGGAACTCCTTTTTGAGGTATCAAACTTCAACTCTTTCTTTTTATTTTGTGCTTTTCTTTCTGTGTTTTAATCATGTTTTTTCTTAGTTTATGTTTATACATGTTTGCTTAGGTTAGTTTTATAGTTCTTTTTATATTCTGAGCATGTTTTGTTGTTAGAATTAGCATTTTCTTTCATGCTTTGTTTTCTGTTTTGTGTTTTTGGGATGGGGTTTTTGAACAAGTCCACGCACGCATGCCATGAGCATGCATACGCAGGTACATGCCCAGAAACCCTAATTCAGATTTCTTGTTTTATTTGGTTTGTTTGTTTCATATGTTTTGCCCCTGTTTAAACTCTTTCATATGTACACATGTATCTAATCCTCTGTTTCACATGTTTTATTTGTTGTTCATCCCTCATATGTTTAGATTAGGGTTTTATGCCTTGTTTTAATATCATGATCATTCATTCACATGTCCATGCATTAATGCCATAGGTGCTAAGTTGCTGAAAGGTAAGTAAAGGTGAGTCATGCATTCATATGAACATGCATTTGGTTGATTTGATCTTTTCTTGATGAATATACAAAATAGGCACCATGCACTTAATTGATAACATGATATGCTTGCTGCCATGCTTAGGCTGCTGCCTTGTTTTAAGATGTATAATAGGGTTTTATATACTAGGATTTCTCATATGTGTTTGGCTCTCTTTTGTTTTATGGATAGATATGATATGTTGTTTTGGGATGAAAGATGCATGTTGTATGTTTAGATGTATTCTAGTGTATGTATGAGTTAGGATATAAGTATTGAACATGTTTTTAATAAGGTTAAGATGTAAGACACAATGATGGGAGGTTAGGGTTGGGCAATCTTGGGTGCCTAACACTTTCCCAAAAGTGTACCTAAACTCCAAACCCATACTCTAGTAGTAAGATCAAAGGTCCTTTCTTGAAAGGACGCTATATATATGATTCCTAGATCATTGAAAAAACTAGGTGGTGACTCCAAAGACCCCTTGTGTCCACAATGGTGACTTCGTAGGGGATAGTGAGTTTAATTCCTATGTTTCTTATTTCTTAAAATTAATAAAAACTATTTCAATATTTGTTCGCACACACATCACTTGTAATCCTTTGTCCCTTAACCTCGGTTGGTGATAAGTGGGAAGATGGAAGGCTCTATTTTGGCCCAAATATTCCCGTGTTCATCCCACCAACTCACAATTGGTGTCATCGCCTATAATGGGCTTTGTGTACATTAAAGGTTTGCTTCCAATCCACTATGGGGTCTACTTAGGCCCTCGGTTGGAATTATAGCCCACCTAGTTGTGAGTGACTTACTTATCTATCCTTCTAGCCTTAGGGAGCGTACCCACACTAGAGAGATCCTAGGCCCTATCACAAAGGATGCCCTTTATATCTCTTATTTGTTCAACTATATATCATGTGTTCACCTAATTCTAAAGAACAAATAAAAGATGTAAAGATAGAAGTGATGGCCCTAAAGTTATGGTATACCCTAAGATGTTTTGGGATAAAAGAAAAGAAGTTCTCACACATAAGAGGCTTCTCCCTAAATCTAAAGGTATATCTTAACTTGAAAGGTTCATAAGACCATAGACTAATTGTTATTATAGGCCCAAATCGAAAGGCCTTTTGAAAAAGAGGACTTTGGGCCTAAGGTAACAAATATGCTACAAACTTAGCATCCAAAAATCCTACAAAGCCAATATGAACTTCCCTAATCTCGGGGATGAGAACTTCGTGGACTTTGAGAGGAAGGCTACAATGTATTCTAGCTAAAGGGCTATTTCAAAAAAAAGAAAAAAAAAAGAAAAGAAAAGTGAAATAATAAATAAAAAACGAAAAGCCCAAAAGTGATGAATACATTGTAAGCCCATGTTTGAGACAAAGGACTGAAAATTTCTAAGTACATTCAAATGACAACCATTAAGAGTAAGATATGAGCTTTATTGCAAATGGACCAAAGCCTAATGAAACAAGGGGCAAAAATCCATGAGAGGGAAGGGAGTGATATTGTAATTGGGCCTTCATTGAAATGAATTTAAGAATTTTCTAAGGACATCTAAAAAAAAACCATTAATTGGGACATGAACTTAATGAAAATGAGGCTTTTTTTTAGGCATAATTGCACCATCAAAGTCAAGAAAACATGTCCCCATTCCCATTTGGATTTGAAAGAAAGGAAGACACTTGATTAAGATTGAGGACGCACACCAAGAAGAGGAAGCAACCCTCCAAGAAACAATGACTACCTCCGTAGAAGATTCAATGGCACAAAAGATCCTTAAGGCTTTGGATGAACATGGAGAGGCCCTTAAGACAATGGGACGACGTCTCACTAGGTTGGAGGAATCTAAGCTCAGGAAATCTGCACGTGGAAATCCATGATGATGAAGAGGAAGTGGAAGAATGGGACGAAAAAGACAAAGCGGAATATAAAAGGAACAAGCAATTTGAGAAGCTCACCACAGAAACCATAACTATGAGGGAAAAGATGGAGAAAATGCAACTTGTCTTTTGTAAGGCACAAGGAATGGATGATTACCTCTATAACATGGGGGGGAGTAAGTTCAAAAGCTCTTATTGCATTGCCTCCCAAGTTCAAGATCTCCGATGCAGAAAAGTTTGATAGGACTGGAGATCCGAAGTAACACACAAGAAGATACCTAAGCATTGCTGAAATGAAAGGGCTAGATTAGAAGCAAACTTTACATGCATTCCCCCTCTCACTCACAGGAGATCCATCAAGGTGGTACTATAGCCTTGATCCAAGCAAAATTAAGGTGTGGAATGAACTAGTGGAGTTGTTTGTGGACCAATTCATCTTGAACACCATGATTGATGTGACTCTAAGGGATTTGGAGACTACCAAACAAGGTGTAGGGGAGACATTTTCCAAATACATGACTAGATGGAAGACCAAGGCATCTAGAATGGTCAATAGGCCAAATGAGAAAGACCAAATCAACATGAACATCAAGAAATTGCTTTTGGCTTATAATAGTAGGCTTTTGTCATCGCCTATTAGCTCATTTGGAGAACTATGTGATTATGGGACAAGAATCAAAGATTCCCTCAACAATGGACAATTGGAGAAAGGGGAAAGCAAGCCTCCAACCAAGAAAACATATGGAGGGGAAGCAACCACCACTAAAACACCCAATCCCGTAAATGTAAGCGCCATCATGCCCTAACAAACACTAGCCTACCCAAAGAAAGCTTGCCGAGAATTCTCCCACTTAGGAATGACCCTTACTCAACCATATGAAAACCTATACTCCAAAGGATTCATCAAACCTTTAGACCCTACACCCGTGCCTAATCCCATACCTCCCACTTGGAGCCTCAATAAATATTGCCAGTGCCACCAAAAATCCGGCCACAAAACCAACAACTGCTTCCTCCTCAAACACGAAATACAAGACCTCATAGACAATGGAACCCTCCCAAATCCCAACATCATCACCAAACCCAAAATTAAAAAGAACCCTTTGCCCGATTACCATAAGGTTCCTCCTCCATATCAAAATTGGGTGCAAATAAATGAGATTGAATGGGATTGCTCAAAGTTGATAGAAATAACAAATGTCGATATCAATGCCGTGGAAGTCCAAGGAATATGGGATGAAGAAGGTAAAGCCTTGAAGGAGGCAGTAGTGGTGTGGGAAATACTTCCCAAAGGGGTGACAAAATTAAAGAAAAGGGTCTTAGAGGCAAATGTAGCAAATATCACTAGGAGTGGGAAGCACTACAAGCCATCCTTTTTGGAAAATGATCATCCTAGTAGAGATTTAGAGGAAGGGTCCAAACCCACAAAACCTAAAGGGGACAAAGAGGAAGAAGATAGGGTCATAATGAAATTGAAAAAGACTCAAGCTCATGTGTCTGTATAGGGCTTACTCATGGCCTCTCAAAAACATCGCGAGGCTTTCTTGGACACCTTAAATGAGAAAAAAGTACCTATAGAATCTACACCACAAGAAGTATAGTCTCTCATGGGAGTTGAGGGTTCCTCACACCCTTTCCTTGTCTTTTCTAATGAAGATCTCCCTCCCAAAGGAGCTACTCACACTAGACCTTTGCAAATCACCATTGAATGCATGGGTGCCAAGGTTCCAATGGTCCTTATTGACAATAGGTCTGCCTTGAATGTATCTCCTTTTAGGACCGCCCTCACTATTGGCCTAGATATAGGGACTATCATCCCTTATCCCTTGACCGTAAAGGCATATGACAACACTTTAAGGAAGGTCATGTGTATGCTCAAGGCTCCTTGCAATATTGGGCCAATAGAAACCATTATGGAGTTTCATGTCATGGACATCACCCCAAATTACAACATTCTCTTGGGAAGATCTTGACTTCACCCCAATAGGGCAATCCCCTCCTCACTACATCAAAAGATAAAGATCCCATGGAAATAAGGGATTTCCATCGTGCTTGGAGATGGTGAAATTCTAGCACCGGTTTGTGGACTCGAGGAAGGAGGAAGTGAGCTTCAAATGAGTGGCTTTGAGTTCATGAATATGGTTGACTATGGGTTGAAGGATGAAAGATATATGTTGCCAATTTGTTTCCATATTATAGCCATAAGGTGATTACAATGATGAAGAACATGGGATACATGCCTAGAATAGGCCTTGTAAAAGAAGGAAAATGGGTAATTGAGTTCCCCAATGTTAAGACTCAAGTGACTAGGGAAGGTCTAGGATTCTTTGAAGGCTGCGTTGGAATCAAGAAAAACTAGGGCACTCTCTGTTAGGACATATGTGTTTCACATGTTAAGAACTTATGTCATGATTTTATGTAATTGGCTTATCCTTTGACAAAACGCACTTTACTTGTAATTGGGTAGATTTAGGATGTGTTTAAATACTTCAAAAAACCATGTTTCAAGATCAAGTGTTGAAGCTTTCAAGTTTGTCCAAGAAAACAAGCTGAAAGTGCAGAATCACTAAAGCTCGACAGCTAGCATGTGTCGAGGTCTAGAGAAGCTGTTCAGCCCGTGTGCTCAACACCTGCTTGACAGCTGCTCGACACCTCCTATCTATTGAGGTTTAAGAAAGTCAAAATTCTGATATGATTTTCTTGGGATCTGTGAATGTGTCTTTGGGCTTTCTTTTCTCCTAACCCTAGATATATAAAAGGATTGTTTTAAGGGCCATCAAACAGTTCACAAGTTGCACAAGCATTGAGTAAACTCTGTTCAAGAAAATTATGACCAGAGACGAAGTTCTTGCCTTAGTTTATCTCTTTCTATTGAAGAAGTTGTTGTGTATGTGCATCGTAGGGTTTTGTGACCAAGCATCTTCTTGATTCTTCATCGTGTGGATGAACTAAAGAACTTTGCAGCCAATAGCCTTCTTAGTTGGTGATTGAAGTCACGTATTGGGATCCGCGCAATTGGTTAGTCACGTACTTGGGAGTCGTGCATTGAAAGGGGAACTGTCACTATAGAACAAGTCCAATTGGGTATTGGGGTAAGAGTTCAACTGTAGGTTGGTAAGGTTCTTAGGATTCCTTTACTTGTAACTGCTTGTTGTGATAATAATGGAGTTTCGGGAGTGGTGACCTGAAAATCACCCGGTGGGGTTTTTGCCGTATAGGTTTTCCTCATTAGTCAACAAATCACCGTGTCATTTATTTTCCGCTACATATTTAGTTGTTTGGTGATTTGTTTGTGCTACCATGCGCTTTGCATGATAAATTGATTAATTAATAACTTGGCAAATTAATTAATTAATTTCAATCACAAGGGGTCAATCTGTTTTTGGCCTATCACTCTCAATGGGAACTTCATGAAAGAAAGAGAAAACTTCCCTTATTGTGGCTTCCCCGAGCTTTGGGTAGGCAAGGATGGAAAGGTGTATCTAGGTTAGGAAATGTTTTTTAATGAAAAACTCACCTTTAAAGAGAAGCCTACCATGGTGATCAAGGAGATATAAGAAGAGGTCGATTGGGTGAACTACATAGATGCTAAAGCAATGAAGACAAAGATAAAGACAAGTGGGGACATGTTCACTGTCACCAATGAAGAGCCAAATGATCCTTCCAAATTCATCATGCCTATTGTGGGGCCTAATAATAATTGGATTTAGGTTGGGTTTTCTGGAAACATGGGGAAAAAGTTTTGTTATGCAAGTTCCAACGTACTTTTCAATATTTTTGAAAGTTCAAATAGTGTAAAAACACCCTTGAACGTTTAGACCTCCAATTTACAAATTAACCAATTCAAGCTTATGTCAAACAACTAGTGTGCGAAAAATGAACAAAAGCTATAAAACAGAATTGGTAAACAATCTAAGCCAAATTAAAATCACAACCCACCGCAAATAATAAAAGGCAAAGATAAAAGGGAAGGAAGATGCAAACACAAAGACAACACACGATGTATTATCGAAGAGGAAACCAAAACCGTCGGCGTAAAACCTCTCCGCCACCCTCCAAGTAGTAAACAATCTACTAGAAAATGTAGTTGGGATACATGGACAGCAATAGACCCTCCAAGCCTAATCTACCCAGTGCACCTAAGCTCTTCAAGCTTCTTGCTCCAACGAGGTTGCGTCGAACCTTTTTCTTTTCTAGCTTCCCGGATTCCGCTACTTGACCATAGCATCAACCAATGTAGATTGGTTCCTTCCTTACTACTTCCCAGAACACCAAACAGCCCTCTCACAGTAATGAATATGGTAAGAACAAGGTTTTGGTAAAATGCCTCTCAAGGGTTTGACAATGGAGAGGAAGAGAGTTGAAGAATATGAAGAGACTCTTATGTAAAGATTGTAAATGAATCAATCTTGTTTTACTCTAGGGTTTCTCTCTCAAAATTCTCTCTGGAAGCTCTCTTTCATTTATGGGTATAAGGGGTATTTATACTGGGGTGAGAAGAGAATGTGAAACGTCAGGTTTTTCAAAACAGGGGTGGCTCGCGACTTGGCCTCTCAACTTGACTGAGTCACGAGATCCAGTTGCGAGATAACTGTATGGCCAGTTGTCCTGTTTTGTCCTGTAGTGCTCCAGCCAGCATGACTGTTCACCTTCTGGCATGCTTGGCACGTGTGCTGCATCTGGCGGCTTGCAGCCGCGAGATCAAGTCGCGAGTCTCTATTTTCTTGCACACTCTTGAGCATTCAACACTCTATCTCACTCACTACCCTTACAACAAAACCCACCTAAATACAGGGTTACTAAATGCTGAAATACAAGCAAACTTGGCACGGAATAAAGCCAACAAGATAGTTGATTAAATTCAACCTTATAATTTTCAATAAGATGACATCTGATATGACTTACTTTGATGTGTCCCATAAATTGAAATTCTGCACTTAAATGATTCAAATGAATTTGAAACAAAATTAATAAACAATTGGAAAAGAAAATTGAACCTATGGAACCAACTCTTGAAACTATTAATTTGGGCAATGATGAGAATCCACGTTTAATTAAAATTGGCTTAACACTAAATGAAAAAGAAAGAAAATATGTTCAAGAACTCCTTATGGAATTTCAAGAGGTGTTTGCATGGTCCTATGAAGATATGCCTGGAATTGACGTCGAGATAGCTCAACATCACATTGATACTTATGACCATATGGTACCCATTAAACAAAAGTTGAGAAGAATGAGGACCAAATGGCTCTTAAAAATCAAGGAGGAAGTCACTAAGCAATTAAAGTTGGGTTCATCAAACCCGTACACCAAGCTGAATGGATAGCTAATGTTGTGCCCGTACCTAAGAAGGATGGGAAGGTGAGGATGTGTGTGGATTTTAGGAACTTGAGCAAGGCATGCCCTAAGGATGACTTTCCTCTCCTTCACATTGATGTCTTGGTGGATAACATGGGGGAAGTGCCTTGATGTCTTTCATGGATGGTTTTTCGGGGTACAACCAAATCAAGATGGCTCCCATGGATATGACCAAGCCAAATGGATAGCTAATGTCGTGCCCGTACCTAAGAAGGATGGGAAGGTGAGGATGTGTGTGGATTTTAGGAACTTGAGAAAGGCATGCCCTAAGGATGACTTTCCTCTCCTTCACATTGATGTCTTGGTGGATAACATGGGGGAAGTGCCTCGATGTCTTTCATGGATGGTTTTTTGGGGTACAACCAAATCAAGATGGCTCCCAAGGATATGACCAAAACCACTTTCACTATCGAATGGGCAATATATTGTTACAGGGTGATGCCGTTTGGCATCAAAAATGCTAGGGCAACTAACCAAAGGATGGCCACAGCCTTTTTACATGATATGATACATAATGAGGTAGAGGTGTATGTTAATGATATGATATTGAAATCCAAGGATAAAGAAAGCTACATCGTAAGTTGAGGAAGTTCTTCAAGAGGATTAAAGAGTATAGGCTAAGATCAAACCCACAAAAGTGTACCTTTGGAGTTACTGCCGGAAAATTGCTACACTTCCTAGTGAGTGATAGAGGGATAGAAGTTGACCCATCCAAGATCAAAGCCATATTGGAGATGCCTCCACCCAAAAGTGAGAAAGAGATAAGGGGTTTCTTAGGTCGATTACAATACATTAGTCGATTCATTACCAAGCTCACCTTTACTTGTGAGCCCATCTTCAAACTCCTAATGAAGAATGAACCACATACATGGAACGATGAGTGCCAAAAAGCCTTTGAACTTATTAAGAAATACCTCCTCCACTTACCTATCCTAGTGCCTCCACAACATGGAAAAGCCTTACTCCTATACCTCTCCATCATTGGGGATGCGGTTGAAAGTATGCTTGTATAAGAAGATGATGACAAGAATGAGAGGGTCATATACTACTTAAGCAAGATATTCCATGATTATGAGACTACGTACACCCCCATAAAAAAGTCATGCTTTGCACTTATTTGAGCCGTACAGAAATTGAGACATATCATCTTACTTTTCCAAATATGGGTGGTAGCAAGAATGGACCCATTGAAGTATCTCTTCGAGAAACCCGCTTTGAGTGGGAGTTTGTCAAGATGGTTGATCTTATTGACAGAATTCAATTTGAAGTATGTGGCTAGAAAAACTATCAAAGGGAACTTCGTGTCAGATTTTTGTGCCAAAAAGCCTATGAAGGGGGAAGATGGTAAAGAAGACTTTCCAGATGAGGAAATTTTGAATGTTGAGTTAGGGATATGGAAAAATGTACTTTGACGGAGTCGTAAACCAATATGGGAATGGAATAAGAATACTCTTGATCACACCCAAGGGATCTCACATACCGTTGGCAATCAAGTTGAACTTTGAAGCAACAAATAACATGACTAAATATGAGGTTTGTATTGCCGAAATGGAAGCTCTTTGAGAATTAAGGGTAAAAGAGGCTGAAGTCTTTGGAGATTCAACTTTGGTTATAGCCCAAATGCAAAAATAAAATTGTAGAAGGTGAAGGAGGAACACTTGAAGCCTTATCAACAATACTTGGAGAACTTGACTAAGACCTTTGACAAGATTGAGTACACAATCATCCTTAGAGATCAAAATCAATTTGCGGATGCCTTAGCTACCTTAGACTTCATTGTTGAAATACTCGAAGGAGTGTGGGCACAACCCTTAGAGATTGAGCAAAGTTATGAGGAAGTGCACAAAGGGAAGACCGAAGCTTCAGTAATAACAGTAGAGGAAGAGGAAGTATCGTGGTACTATGACATCATGAAGTTCTTGAAAATAGGGGCATATCTGGATGGCGTCGACAAGAGAAAATGCCATTCCATTAGGACGTTGGCAACACAATACATCCTATGTGGAGGAAAACTCTATAGAAGGTCCTACAATGGTGTACACCTTCGTTACTTAAAGAAGGAAGAAGCCGAGAAGGTAATGGAAGAAGTTCAAAAAGGGATTTGTGGCCCTCATATGAATGGAAGAATGTTAGCCAAGAAAATCCTAAGGATAAGGTACTATTGGAATACGATGGAGACCAATTGTGTGGACTATATGAAAAGTTGCCATGATTGTCAAACACATGCCAACTTGAACTATGTACTAACTAGTGAGTTGTATAGCATGACTTCTCCATGGACATTCTCAGTTTGGGGCATAGATGTCATTGGAAGGATAGCTCCTAAGGCTTCAAATGGGCATGATTACATTCTGGTGGCAATTGACTACTTCACCAAGTAGGTGGAAACAGCCTTCTACTCCGTATTGAAGGCTAAATATGCAGCTCGGTTTTTAGAAAACAATATCATATGCCAGTTTAGGGTATCCCAAGAGATCATCTCTAATAATGGTTCCCACTTTGAGGGTGAAGTTCGAGGGTCATGGAAGAATATAGCATTGAGTATCAAAAGTCTTCATCGTATCGACCACAAGCTAATGGGGTCGTAGAAGCTGCTAATAAGAATGTGAAGAATATCCTAGCCAAGATGGTAGTGACATACAAAGATTGGGCAGAAAAGCTTTCATTTGCCTTATGGGGTTATAGAACTTCTATCCGGACATCGACTAGGGCAACACCTTACTCTTTGGTTTATGGTAGTAAGGTTGTGCTTGCTATTGAGGTGGAGATACAATCTTTAAAAGTATTGGTGGAAACCAAGGTCCTAGAAGAGGATTGGGCTAAGGCAAGATATGAACAATTGGCTTTGATAGATGAAAATAGGGCTATGGCACAACATCATGCACAAGGATATGAAAAAAGGATTGTTAGAGCATTCAACGAGAAAGTGAAATCGAGACACCATAAATAAGGGGACTTGGTCCTAAAGGTGCTTAGCGATGAGACTTTTGATCCAAGAGGAAAGATGAAGCCTGGGTCATTTATCACTAAGAAGATCATGTTTGGAAGTGCTACAAGGATCATAGATTTGGATGGGGAAGAGATGCCTCGCCTAATTAATATGGATAGACTCCGAAAATACCACATTTAAAAAATAATAATAAAAAAAAAAACCCTGCTAAGTTGAAAACCCGTAAGGATGTCCTAGGCAAAAATTCAACCAAAAGAACCCTGCTAGATTGAATACCCGAAAGGGCGATGTTGGTACCGTATTTTGTCCGCCCTTGATTTGCGTGCTGAACTTCAAAAAATCCAAAAATATTATTTTCTCTCCATGGGGCCACAAGAACGTCTAGAATGATGTGGCACAACCCGTTTGGACACTACAACACCCAAAGTTCCTTTTTCAATTAAAATGACCAAAATGCCCCTAGTCAACCCTAGGTTGACCGAAAGTCAAACAAAGTCAAAATCCCCTCAAAACAGAACCTTTCATAGTTTTAAATCAAATAAGAGCTTTTCAGAGATTTTTGGTAACTTTGACCAAGTTTGACTTGGAGTTGACTCTCGGCGGGCCCTAGAAACCCTAATTTTGATCTAGCAGTCAGAACGGGTTGAAACCAATGGCATTGCAAAGATTATCAAATTATCAGTCCAACAACTATTCATGGGTCAAAATCAGAGTTAGAACGGTCGAGATATCATGAAACCGGGCTAATGCACTGATCGATGCACCAATAAGTTCTAGGAGCCATAACTTTTGATCCGACCATTGGATTTTCAAGTTCCATACCTTTTTAGAAACAAAAAGTCAAGATCTTTCCAGGGGTGTCAAGATCAACCTGATCTCAGACCATTTGATGGTGGCGGCCCTTGTAGGGCCACAATTCTTAGTCCAATGACTATCCACATGTCGAAATCAGAGTTAGAACGGTCGAGATATCATGAAAATCGGGCCAACGCATCGATTGATGCACCGCTAACTTCCGGGAGCCATAACTTTTGATCCAACCATTGGATTTTCAAGTTCCATACCTTTTTAGAAACAGGAAGTCAAGATGTTTCCAGGGGTGTCAAGATCAACTCGATCCGAGACCATTTGAAGGTGGTGGCCCTACAAGGGCCACTACCTTGTAGAGCGTGCACATCCAAGCCCCTTGATTCTTCCTTCTTCACCAAAAATATAAGGTATTGTTCTTAAACCCAATCTTCTTCTCCTTGGTTCTACGCTTTGGATTTGGCGTTTAGGGGTGTGGATGTAGCTTTTTAGCTACTATCCACACCCCTAATTTTGTAAATCTTTTTCTAGCATTTATCTTGCTCTTTTTGCCTTAGTAACATGATTTATTGCTTTATCTAGCATGTTTCTTGCTTTACCTTGCTTCTAGCATGTTCTTGGTTTATTTCTATGTGCTTCCATGTTTGTTTACATGTTAGTTACCTTTTTCTTATATGTTTTATGCTTTGTGCCATGTTTTCTATGTTTAGATCCTTCTTTCTTATGTGTTGGTGTTTGGGTCTACATACTCACATGATTGATATCACATGCTTGATATCATGTCTATGTCTATGGTTATGCATTGATATGAGCCAAGCGGCTATGTTCAATAGATTTAGGGGTCTAGCCTCTCCCATTTGGTTATGTGCTCTTTTAAGACCTTTTCCTTCCTCCCACCTTTCTCTTTTTGATAGGTTCTATTAGGTATATCATTCCATGTACCATTTGTCCTCATCTCTAGAGTATGGCGACCCATGTTTACTTTCCTGCACCTATATTTTGGGCCATGCTCTAAGGATGTAGGCATTTACTTTCTTGCTCTGTGTGCTTGCATTGTGAATGATGTATGTGTGTGTGCATGTATACCTGCTCACCCCTTCCAGTGTGATTGTCATAGTCCATGTAACCTAAGGTAAAGCGATGCCTTATTTCCATCACGAAAGTAAGGTGACATGTCGCTGGATTTTCACTGTGGAAATCTGGTAGTTTGCCTGAATGCCTTAGAAAAGCATAGATTGGGACCACACACATTCAAAAGCCAAACCTTAAATCCCCCCATGCATGCAAAGTCTCAGAAGCCAATGCCAAAAGCATGTTTTTTACTACCAATCTACGAAAATTAAGGTTTTATCAAAACAAAGGACTATCTTTGGACAGACGTTGTCAGGTGCCTAACACCTTCCCCACATGTAACCAAACTTCTGGACTCAAGAATCAAGATTTTTTGCAATCCACATTAGATTAGGAAAAATGCCATTTTTCTTAGTCTAGGATTGGTAATAAAATTAACTAGAAATAGGTGACCAACCACACCTTAGAAAAACCCAATGATTGGTAGCAACTTCACTTACCTTTGGTAATCACCTAAAATTTGGCCAAGATTCCTGCCATACCTCCAAAGGTAGACAAATATCCTCCTCCACCAGAGAGAGAGAGAGAGCACCCGAAGCATCGCGCGAACCACACCAACTATCGAGAGGGGCCTCCAACAAGCCCCGCACGCGTGGGAGCGTCGCCATGGCAGGTGGTTGAACAAAGGCCGAACAGTGGTTTTCCAACCGTTCGAGGCCCAGGTGTTGACAGGCAGTCTAGGCAAAAGTTAGGAGAAAAGAACATGGGCGTGGCGAAAATTCCCAGAAGGGATGTCATAGGCAAAAGTAACATGGCAAAGGAAAAAGAAAAGAAAAGAAAAAATAAATAAGATGACAATAAGCAAATATAATGAAAAAGTGATTCCCTCATTGCTCAAATTAAAAGATAATAAGATTGTTTTCATAGGGGATTTGGAACATTTCACTCCTTTACTAAATTCAAAAACAAAAACATAAGAATCGTAAAAGTGCAGAAAAGTAAAATATGGGGCATAATAGGGTGGTCACTCAGTCTTCCTTACTTTCTTGCTAGTCCTCATGTAAGCTTTTGCATCCCTCAGAATCCACTTCATGTCATCCTCCAACCATTGCTTGTACCTCGCAATGGGAAAGATGTATCGAGGTGGAACAATGTCTCTCGTCACACTACGACGTGGCCAAGCCTCACTAATCCTATCCAAGATCCTATTAGTGAACACCTCAGTGTGGAAGGCACCTTCATCATTAGGAGCTCCTTGATGTTCTCCAAATTGCCTTGAGATACGACAAGTGGAGTAGTATGAGCAGTAACGAAGTCTAACCAAAAGCACACAACAATCCTGTCAACAACTATAGACCATGCTTGAGATGTGCCAGCACTCCACGACCCATTGAATGTCAGTCTCCTTGATATGACCCATAAGCTCCATGTACGCCTCAAAGCTCATTTCATTTTGATGAAGCCGGCAGTCCCTAAGGTGCCTTAGGAGGTTGAAGCAACCGAAGTCTCTCTTGTAGCCATATCTAAAGAGAGAGAGAGAGAGAGAGAGAGAGAGAGAGAGAGAGAGGGAGAAAAAAAGAGAAAGAGAAGGAGAAGAAGAGAAGAAAAAGAAAGAAAAAAAAATAGAGAGCATCAATGAGAAAAAATAAAAATAATGATGAAAGACGATATATGGTGCCTCGATGGTTTGAAAACTGAAAGGCAACCCATGCAAGATTATAGGAATCCCACTAGGTTAAGAACCTAGGCAAAAGATAGTGATTATACCTGACAAAGAAAAGGCTCATCCACCCTAATTTGATAGTAGGGAAAGACACAAGAAAGACCATAAGGGATGATGGAATCCTTGAAATTGGGACCAAGCCTCCTAATCCAAGCTAAGACATCAATATGAGAGTTTTCTACCATTGCAGGACCTCAAAAAAGGGCTTTCTGAGTTGAAAATATGTTGGTGAAGGTTTTGGACTCAAACGCTACTTTTATACTTAAGTAGGATGGTTAGAGTTTCTTCTGATTCACGGCTTACATACATAAGGTCAACCCTGCGTACGCAAGGTCAAAGTTGCGTATGCAGGCCCATCCCCACATATGCACAACGCGTGGCAGAAGCTCATTCTCCCTTGTTTTGAGCATAGTTTTTCACTCCAAAGCATTCCTACTTTACAATAGAAATTTTTCCCTAAAAACAAATAAATCCATTAAAGACTTAGGCTTACCAAAGCTTGTCTCTTTGTGCAATCCTCCAATGAAGATCTTCCTGCGTTTCACAAAAAAACAAACAAATATCACAAAAAGTTGGAGAAACCCCACAAAAAACAGATCAAAACCCAAATAGGAAATCATAAAAAGATCCAAAATTTGGCATCAAGCTTCTATTTTTCCCATCGATTTTCTTGGAAACTAAACAGCAAATCAAGAGAGAGAAAGATACGAACTCGGGACTGGCACCATCGCCAGAGTGTGGGTTAAGAAAAAAAAAATTAAGAGAAGTAGAGAACAGACCGGCAGTGACAGCTGGGGACGGTGGTGACAATTGGGGATGGCGGTGAGACCTTGGACCTATGGTGAATGCTTGGACCGACGGTGAGAGGCAAAGAGCTTGGGCCGGCGGTGCTTGAGAGTGAGAGAGATTGAAAGTGAGTGAGTCAGAGCCGTGTGACTGTGTGAGGTGTGAGACTAAGTGAGTGAGGCTGGCTATGCTATGCTGTGACTATGAGTGTGCTTCTAGGAGGGTGAGGCGCTATGACTGAGTGTGCTTCTGTGAGGATGAGGTGTGAGCTGAAATGAGGGTTAGGGTTTGTTTATATATATAAGGGGTTTTTGGTAATTTCAGAATAAATGGGTCGAGTCTGGGTCCGGGTTCGAGCCGGATTTTTGATAAACCCAGACCCAACCTGGACCTGCTTCAAGTTTTTTTAAAAAAACCCATACTCGACCCTATTCCTTATCGGGCTGGGTAAAACCTAGCTCGTTAGGGTCGGGCCAGGCTAGGTACTCGTGGATCGAGCAGAAATTGTCATCCCTAATTTCGCATTCATGTGAAAGTGTTGACAGTTGATTGCATCCCATTACTTTTATAAAATTTAATATATTTATTTCACATATATGTGAAAGTGTTGACTGTTGATCTCTATGAGAGAGAGAGGGTGAGAGAGTTGGAGGTGTTACCACGTAAGGTAAGGTGAAAATTGTAGAGGCATTAAAGAGAACTTTTATTTATTTTGGTTATGGAGTAGAAGGCATTAAAGAGTAAGACTAATAGAAGAAAAAAAAAAAAAATATATATATATATATATAATGGGTAGACTAAATGGTTGTATCCTACATGGGGAAACAAATAAAGGGGAAAAAAAAATGAAATGAGCTTATTCTCCATGTAATTATTTTTTCTATTAATTTTTTTACATCAAGATGTAACTTATTTTTATAATATCTATTATATATATATATATATTGTATGATTGTAAAATTGATAATTTATATTTTACCTTGGAATTGGAAAATCAGAGTTACTTTTGCAATGGTTGCACCAAACCTCATTTTAAGATTTAACTTTTTTGTTACACTTTGAGCATCCGATATGGTACCATCCAAAGTTTGTTTCAATATTTTTTGTTGTATGTGAATACAGTTTCCTACAATATAAAAGAAAAAAAATTTACTTTTTTGTTAAGTTTATTGGAAACTAAATATATTATTGGTGTAACGTTATTGAAAAAAAAAAAATTAGAGTACCTGATCATCTGACTCCCATTCCAAGGATATTATTTGCTTAATTTTCCTTCTATTTTTTTAATCTTTTTTCAAGTGGTATTTCCTTCAATTCGAGTATTTTCCACATTTCTTTCATGATAGAAGAAATTAATGTATTAGGATTATTTAAAAAAAAAAATAATCGATTAGAGTAGATCAACAATCAATGAGAACCAAAAAAAAAAAAAACTTAAAATACAAAATTAAATCACATCAACCAAAAGTAGAGTTCTAAAAAATACAAAAATTTATCAACCTAAAGTATAGATGCAAGAAAAATTAAAAAATAAAAATAAATAAAAACCAAAAGAGAGAGAGAGAGAGAGAGAGAGAGAGAGAGAGAGAACCTTTGTTTTTGTGATGGAAAAATATGTAAAGAATTGAAGAGAGAATGTAAAATTTATAGTAAAATGGTGTGAATAAGAAGAGACAAAATAAGGGAAAAATGAAGAGTGATATTAGAGTAGAGGATAGTGGGGAGATGGAAAGGTGTGGGAGGGAGAAAGTGTAAATATTTAAAAAATGAGTAAATGTTAAAAAGAATTATAAAAAATTATAAAGAAATAGGGTAACGACGTGGACGCTGATGTGGCTCAACTAGAGCGTAGCAACAATAAATGCTACGTTTCAACTTTTAGATATATATAGATTGTATGATTGTAAAATTGATAATTTATATTTTACCTTGGAATTGGAAAATCAGAGTTACTTTTGCAATGGTTGCACCAAACCTCATTTTAAGATTTAACTTTTTTGTTACACTTTGAGCATCCGATATGGTACCATCCAAAGTTTGTTTCAATATTTTTTTGTTGTATGTGAATACAGTTTCCTACAATATAAAAGAAAAAAAAAATTACTTTTTTGTTAAGTTTATTGAAAACTAAATATATTATTGGTGTAACGTTATTGAAAAAAAAATTAGAGTACTTGATCATCTGACTCCCATTCCAAGGATATTATTTGCTTGATTTTCCTTCTATTTTTTTAATCTTTTTTCAAGTGGTATTTCCTTCAATTCGAGTATTTTCCACATTTCTTTCATGATAGAAGAAACTAATGTATTAGGATTATTTTTTTAAAAAAAATAATCGATTAGAATAGATCAACATTCAATGAGAACCAAAAAACAAAACTTAAAATACAGAATTAAATCACATCAACCAAAAGTAGAGTTCTAAAAAATACAAAAATTTATCAACCTAAAGTAGAGATGCAAGAAAAATTAAAAAATAAAAAATAAATAAAAACCAAAAGAGAGAGAGAGAGAGAGAGAGAGAGAGAGAGAGAGAGAGAACCTTTGTTTTCGTGATGGAAAAATATGCAAAGAATTGAAGAGAGAATGGCAAAGTTATAGTAAAATGGTGTGAATAAGAAAAGACAAAATAAGGGAAAAATGAAGAGTGATATTGAAGTAGAGGGTAGTGGGGAAATGGAAAGGTATGGGAGGGAGAAAGTGTAAATATTTAAAAAATGAGTAAATGTTAAAAAGAATTATAAAAAATTATAAAGAAATAGGGTAATGACGTGGACGTTGATGTGACTCAACTGGAGCGTAGCAACAATAAATGCTACGTTTCAACTTTTAGATATATATAGATATAGATGATTAAATACACCAGTTTCTAATAACTTAAATATTTTGGACAATTGGTAATTTATTATGGTAGCTCAGACAACACACACGTAAAATGGGGAGTGTTAGATTAAATGATTAAATTTATTATTTCCTAATGGCTTAAGTTTTTTATATAATCGGTAATTTAATAACAAAAAAAAAAAACTCAAGATATTGTTGGGGGTACTTACTACTTTGTGCACAAATGACGGCTACATGCAAGACATTCATGTTGTTCCTTCCGCCATAGGAGCATTCTGTAACGGTTTCTATAATGTGAAGAGGAATTTTGTAAAATCCTCGATCCACTGCTAAAAAGAGAGGGGATTCACCAAAATTATTTGTAAATGAAGCTAACTCTGGGTCTTCCCTAATTAGTAACTCCACAATGTCATAATGATCATTTCTTATAGCCTCATGCGGTGCTGTATTCTTCTCCAGATTTTTCATTCTTAGTAGCAAGTCCTTCATTACGGCTTCTTGGTCTTTTGCACAAGTTATTAGACACATTGTCATGTCAAAGTGTCCTAAACTTGCTGCAATATGTAGTGCAGTGTTGCCTTTGCAATTTTCCATCTACAAAAGTGATGGCTGCAAATTGAGCACATTTTTCATGATCTCCACCTTCCCAGATTTTAAGGCCACCTGAAGGACAGAGTTCCCCCTCCGTGTCACCTGCTCGAGATTTAAATCTTCTTCTTCAAACAAACTTTCATTCCCAGAAATTGCAGCATTGAATAGTCCGGCATCAATTGCTACGAGTTTCTTCTTGAATCTTAAACCTTGCTCCTAAAGATAACCTTGTAGTTTGTAAATATATGGCAATCATCAAATCAATAAATCCTATAATATCACATATTATGGCTTTATATCTTGGTCAAATTAATTGAATTATATAAGGATCATTTAAATTTAATGTGACAAGTTTACAAATTATACGGGCAGCTGAGAAAAAACAAAAACAAAAACAAAATGGTGAAATTTAAAATGCCTTCACTTCCTAGAAGTTAATTTTCTTATCAATTACATAGAAATCAGTATCTTTTGAGTTAGTGAATTTTCATTATACAAAACCCCTTATAATATTTTATTTTAATACAATTTAATAAAAAAATATTCTTCTAGAACACTCTGCCCACCCCTTTCTTTCAGAAAACACTCTCCTCCTCTTTTTCCCTCCTCTTATTTTTCTTCACTATTTTGGTCTCAGATTTGCCCCATGTTCACTAGATTTAAGCTTTTTCTCATCATTGGTTTTAGCTCAATTGTGTTTAAACCACAGGGCTCTTTGATCTTTGCTCATCATGTGAAATGTTTAAGGGCAGTTTCTTTAGGCAAACTAAACATGAAATTTGAAGTTCCAAAATGGAGAAATTGGACAACAACATAAAAAAAAAAAATGTTTGTAGACACTCAATTTTGCACACATGATTTAATCAAGGAGAATGACTTGAATGACCATCCATGTACCCTAAAAATCATGACTGCATTACATGCGTTATATCATTCATTACATATCATAAAAATGATCTTAAGGTTCTAACGGTCGCAATGGTGTGTCCGGTTTCTAAATTGAACCACCATATCGAAAGATATCACATGATCAAGTTTGCATGGTCAACATGTATTATGTCTAGGTAGGTCAACCACACATGATCCATTTAATTTAATTCTGATTGGTTAAACAATTAAAATTAATTAAATAATTTTGTGATTGGTTGATAATTAGTGTATAAAATAGGGATGTATGCATAGGAATAAAAGGAATGATTGGATAACAATAAAATTGTGAATAATATGAACTTTATCAAGATTTATTTTAGGGTATTTATCTACAAGATAATTGTTCTTAAAAAGCCTGAATTATTTAGAAAAGAGATTAAAAAATCATAAACAGAGGATGAAAACACATCTAGGTGCAAGGACCAAATCAAAAAATCCTAGAAGGAGAATCCAAATGGCACCCGAACACGAAAGACCGTTCAGCATCCAAGAGTACCATTCGGCACTTTTGAAGTGCCGAATTGGCCTCTTTTGGGCTTTGGCCCAACGCTCTTCAGGTGACGATAAGGCACACCCTTTTCGATCTTTTCGCAAAAGGATGAGTCCCAATTCACATTATTTTTTGGAGTTTTCTAGCCTTTATAAATAAAGGCTGGGTCTCATAATTCAGCACCTTTTTTTCTATGCTCTGAGAGGCACACATTTTGAGGCTCTCAAATTGCTAATATGTGTTGATCCTCACTGATAAATAGGGGTTTTAGGTTTCAAAGATAACTAAATAAGTTTCTTTAAACCCTAAAACATCCTCTCAAGAACAAGGAGTGCTCATGCAAGAGGTTGTTTTCAATCACCCTATTCTCTTTTATGTTTCATGTTTATGATGATGCATGTTTTCCTTTATCCATAACATGAGTTGTTAATCATTGTATTGTTAAAGCATGATCTTGATTTTGTTTATGTAATTGTCATGATCTCTTTCTTAATTCCAATAATCTGCATATGATCAATGCTTTTTCTTAAAATAAAAAAAAAATAAAAAAAAAAAATAGATCTTCATCTTTCTTAGATGTAGATCTGGATTTTTCTTAAACAAAAATAGATCTGCATCTTTCTTAGATGTAGATATGAATTTTTCTTAAACAAAAACGGGTCTGCATCTTTATTAGATGTAGATCTGAATTTTTCTTAAAATAAAAACAGATCTACGTCTTTCTTGGATGTAGATCTGAATTTTTCCTCAATTAAAAACAGATCTGCATCTTTCTAGATGTAGATCTGAATTTTTCTTAAAATAGAAACGGATTTTCATCTTTCTTGGATGTAGATCTGAAGTTTTCTTAAAATAAAATAAAAAATATGCATCTTTATTAGATGCAGAACTGAATTTTTCTCAAATCAAAAACTGATTTGTATCTTTCTTAGATACAAACCTGATTTTTTTCTTAACATATGCAGATTTTGAAGTAAAGAAAAATATTATACATGGTAGTGTTTATGGTTGTTTGTTTTATGTTATTCATGTAGCATAAATTTATATTATGAGTGAAATTCTCTTCATAAAAAAACCTTTTCCATATTTTTTGAACAGATAAAAAGACATATCTGACTTTTTGTCATCAAAAACCTTTTTTTCTTTTTTTTTAATTCTCAAAAACAGGTCTAATTTTTTTTTTTCAAACTAAAATCAATTTTTTTAATCACCAAAACAGATTTGAATTTCTCCCACCAAAGACCACTCTTTTTTATTACAAAACAGATCTGGTATTTTTAACGAATAAAATCAATTTTGTTTTTTAAATCACTAAAACATATCTAAATTTTTTAAAACAAAGAAGAGGATTCATTCATAAATAAATTTGTGTGATTCATTTTTGTTTTACATGTTCAACATATCATTCATAGCATGCATAGAAAAGGTACATAGGTCACAAGAATGTAGAAGACCAGACTCTGTCTGGGCGAAAAGAATGCCTAACACCTTCCCATTCCATAACCTAGCCTCCAAATTTTGGTCTTTGGATAAGTAGATCTAAGCCTTGTCTTTACTTTTATTTTGGGTAGAATGTAACTAGGACAAAAAGCCATGTATTTTGGTAGATTGTAATTAGGACCCAAAGCCATGTATTTTTTTCCAATTTTTCAAATATGTAATTTTTTTAGGGATGGCAATTTATATCCAACCCACAGATACCCAGCCCGGCCTAACCCTAATGGGTCGGATTTTATCCGGCCCGATAAATTATAGGGTCGGGTATGGGTCTTAAAAAAAAAAAAAACCCCAAACAGGTCCTGGTCAGGTCCGAGTTTTTGCAAAAACCCGGCTCGAACCCGAACCCAACCCAACCTGTTTATATATATATATGTGTGTGTGTTAAAAATACTAAAATACCCCCATATATATATATATATAAGTTATAAAAAATAAAAAATAAAAAACTCTAATCCCATTTCACACAACACAATCACTCAGCCCAACTGCCCCCACTCACTTTCTCCTCTCCCACTCTCACTCAGTCACTCCCTCTCACTCACCCCCAACCTCTGATCTGTCACCGCCGGCCATCACTTACACCTCCAATTAGGTTCGTTTTCTCTCTCTCTCTCTCTCTCTCTCATTTAAATCTCTTGACTATGTTTTTTTTGCTATGATCTAATGGTTATGTCTTTGAATTTTTAGGGGTTAATGTTAAAATGTTTGGAAACAGAGTAGAGCGGATTTGAATATCATAATGCATTTGCTAATGCAACCAAAATGAGAAAATGTGGTTATGATTTAGTTACAATATAAATATATATATATATATTTTAAGTTTCTATGCTTATGTTTTTAAGAATCTAATGACATTGAAATGATCAATATGTAGATAGGGTCAAAATGAAATCTTATAAAGTCTTATAAAATGATTATTATCAAGTAGTTTTGAATGGGTCGATATTGAGAACAAAGAAACAACTGTTATTACTACTGTTATAAGGAAAAGGAAAAGGAAAAGGTTGAGTTGGTGATGAGAGAAGAGAGAATGAAAGAGACAACTGTTATTATTACTGTTATTGTTAATTAGGATTTTGAATTCCTTGGGATTTTAGATTTCTTGCAATTGCAGAGAGAGAGAGAAAAAGAGTATTTTCTGTTCAGCTCCACTCTTTTCTTTCTTTCTCTTGCATTCTATAATTTGGTTTTGATAACATAGCTTTTAGTTTAGTTTGCTAAAGCAAAAACAAAGAAAATGTGGTTGGATTTAGTTTCATTTCTGGGGAGAGGAGGAATGGACTGAAAGGGTACATGAGACAGTGGATTATGTGCATATTGACTCACACATCTTGTGCACCCCAGTGAGTCTAAAATTGAAAATTTGATTATTATTGTTTTAAATTTTACTGATGAGCCTTGTTGGTAGGTTTAGGTAAACTTATCCAAAAAAAAATTCTTTTTATCCTGTCAGGTCATAGCAGACATTGATAATGATGGGGTATCAGAGATGATAGTTGTTGTTTCTTATTTCTTTCATCAAGAGTGAGTTCTCTTTCATCTTCTCTTTTTTATTGAAACTATTGTCTACCACCAATTTAGATGAAATTGAGCAATATAATCAACTGCCACCAGTTTGTAGTTTGTAGTTTGCAGTTTGCCATTACCATTAACATTCCAGTTTCAATCATTAAAGGGCTTGTCTTCTTGTTGTGTAAAATTTATTATGTCTAAACTTGTTGTGGACATCAGATTAATGCTGATTGATTTGGTTCAAACTATGTAATTTTAATTCATTTGATTGTTATTTTATTTTGAGGTTCTAGAGGGATTTGATTGCTATTTTAATTGTGTTTTTTTTTTCCCCTATTTTTGATGTAATTTGAAACCGTATTTATAGGTCCTAGAGATAACACCAGTGGTATGTTGATTTTGATGAATGAATTGTTTTGGAAATTTTATATTTGCTACTTATAATTTGATGAAGTTTATTACATTTTTTAATTCATTTTTGTAGGTTCTTCAACTATGTCTGGAGATTGTACACTTCAATCAAATCTTGAAGATGGGGAGCCTAAAAAAGAGGATGGTGTCAGTTTTTAGACCCCTTAAACAATTGATTAAACCTAGGTAATTAGCCAAGTTGTTACTTAGTCCAATTAAACAAGTCTAGGTTATCACAATAATAAAGATCAAATCATGCAAAGCAGCGGAAAATAAATAACACAAGATATGATCACCCAGGAAACCAAACCGGTAAAAACCTGGGGAGGATTTAACCTAGCTATTCTCAAAGTAAACTTGAATCCACTATCTTGAAAGAATCGAAATTCATACAATAAGACTTACAAGCCCCCACGCTCGACTTCTTATTGCTACCAACCAGTAGAACTTACTGACACGATCACGTGCAAGCTCCGAATCCACGGACTCCTTCTTTCTTGGATTCCCACCAGCTACAAGCACACCCGCTTGTGTATTCTTTAAGCTTTAATGGCAGCAACTGAATTGATCATCAAGGTGTAGAAAATATCTCCTCCTTGAAAACCCTAAGTTTGTGTAAAGGAAAGCTCCTCTAGATCTCACAAGAGATTTACACAAACTGTAAATATGAGCAACACTAAAACGTGGCTAGGGTTTGCCTTTTATACTTAGGACCAATAAGAAACCCTAAAAACGTTTTAAAACAAATAGGGCTGAGTTGGACGAATCTGCAGAAAAGCAATCTGCCCGAGCTTCGATCAGTCGAGCCTAAGCTTCGATCGATCGAGCCAGGCCGAAAGCCACAGTGCTTCTTGCTTTAAACTCGATTCCAACTTTACATTGACATACAACTTTGAGCTAGCTTTAAACACTTCTAAACACATTTTTTTGATCATGGTTTGCCAACAATACATATTAGAGTTCTAAATACATAAAATCCTAAACTTTAGAACCTAACAGATGGGAGTTGTGTCACAACTATGGAGGATTAGACTTTTTGTATTGATTTAGTAGCCTTTTTAATTTCTTAGACTTGTTGGATTAATTTGTTGGTTTGTAATTATTCTAAACTTGTGGGATTTGTTTTGTAGCTTTTTATTTTCTTGGACTTGTGATACTTATTTCTTGGACATGTTGGATTTATTTTATTTTTATGTTTAGCAGGTGATTTTAGCTATGATTTATTAGATTATGATTAAATGGTTATCTTAGCTAGGTGATTTATTGATTTATAATCTTAGTTATGATTTATTGATTTATAATTAATAGGTTATTTATTGATTTATGATATTAGCTATGATTTATTGATTTATAAATTTATAATTAATAGGTGATTTATTCATTTATTCATTTCAATCTCTCACCATCACTCACACTCTCTTTGCCTCTCCGCCTCTCCTCATCGTCTCTCCTTACCGCTTCGTGTTGTGGGAAGGTTCTGTCTCTCACATATACACACATTTATTTGTTTTGGCATTGATTTTGTGCTTGATTCTTGATCCTCGTTCATCGTCTCTGGTCTTTCTACCACTCTCTTTCCTTAGGTAAATGACATTCTTTTTCCCTCTTTTGCTAGTTTGGTTTTGTGTTCTTTGCTTGTTGTTTACTTGTGTTGTCTTGTTGAATTTATCGTCTGGGTGTGTGTTAGATTTTGGTTTTAGAGTTTGAATTCAGCTGGGCATGTGTTGAATTTGGTTTTTGATTGAATTTTATCAACTAGGTATGTGTTAGATTTGGTTTTTGATTGTATTAAGGTGTTTGGTTCTATATGGGGATATGTTTATTTATAGAGAGGAGAGAATTTGTCTAAGTTTTTTCACAAATAGAGCATGTAAGACTTGGTAATTCTTCAAGCATTCTCAAGACTTGGTAATTCACAAACAGAGCATGTGGCAAATAACTTCAAATCAATGTTCCAATCAGAAAGACACTCCAAAAGGATTTTAGAAAGAGAATACTTATCATGTGGAGATGGCATACGAATAAACCTAAAAAAAATAAACATAAATTTGATTAACTAAAGAAGGCAGAAAGTTAATAAGCTTGCCTAATAATCTAAAAACTAGTACAACAGAATGATTCAAAGTAAAAAAATACCTTATAACTCAGCTTTCCAAAGTCCAAAAGTCACTTATGTAATGCGTTGTGATTACCATGAATGATCTCTTACTATTGTTTGCAGTCCACAAGTCCGTTGTGATTGCAACTTTACTTGCATTCTTGTCAATTTCTACCATAGTCTTCTCCTTCTTTTCATTATAATTTTTTTTGATATCTCGCTTCAATGTGTTTCTTCCTACTATCTTAAAATTTGGCCGAAGACCACCAACAAAATCATGAAACCCAACATGATCAACAATTGCAAGAGGGTACTCATGCAAAATGACCATTCGGGCAAGGTCCCTCCTCCAAGCCTTCTGATCCTCTTCATTAAAAACACTAGGGCTTGAGATCCCTTTACTTCTTGCCCTATTGTGTTGTTTGACAAGAACTTGCTTCCTAATATCTGTTCCTTCCCTCGAAGGATTTGCTTCCTTTGGAGCACTTGGACAACTTTTTGCTATGTGCAGTTTTAAATGAGTCGTCCCTGGTGTACTTGCTCTAGCCATAAGTCTTCCACAGTAGTTGCATTGGGCCTTAACTTTCCCATCAATATTCTTCTTCTTAAATGATTCCATACGTCTGAAATTGTTCTTCTTTTAGTGCCTTGTTGTTGTGGATTCTCAACCGGAATGGACTCAACTTCCTCTCCAAACAACGATTGTGATTCTGATGTCGTGCTAGTTGGGGGCCTTGGGGCTGGGGTTGAGGTAGAGGATGTGGTAGACATGTAGGCAACTGCAATGAGAGTGAGAGAAAGAGAGAAAGCAAGACATATAAGATGAGGTCAATAAGATTGAGTACAAAAAATTGTTTCATTAAATTGTTAAATCATATCGAGCTCCAAAATAAAATATTCTCCATTTAGCAAAGACAAATCAACATTATATTCACAGAATGGATTGAAACCTTCTACATATAAATATTCAATTAAGCAATATATCTAGTTTTGTGTAAAAGAAAAATGCATGGGGCAAACAATTCACATTAATATTGTGGAACAATCCTAAATAATGCATGCAATTCAAGGAAACTCAGAAAATTGTTTTCTGAATGAGATTAAGCAAATTAAGTTAGTGCTGCCTTGTGAAATGCCTAGTACAGATTTTACAGAAATTTGTCAATATAAAAAACGTATTCACAATTGTCAAATAAATTTGTCAACACTCAACATCAAAATTGTACTACATTTCAAATGTGTACAGAGTACAGACTATTAGTTTTTAAAGAAAGGTTCAACCATTAAACAAGAAATTGAGAATGCTTGAAGAATTACCAAGTCTTACATGCTCTGTTTGTGAAAAAACTTAGACAAATTCACTCCTCTCTATAAATAGACATATCCCCATATAGAACTAAACACCTTAATGCAATCAAAAACCAAATCTAACACATACCCAGTTGATAAAATTCAATCAAAAACCAAATTCGACACATGCCTAGCTGAATTCAAACTCTAAAACCAAAATCTAACACACACCCAGACAATAAATTCAACAAGACAACACAAGTAAACAACAAGCAAAGAACACAGAACCAAACTAGCAAAAGAGGGAAAAAGAATGTCATTTACCTGAGGAAAGAGAGTGGTAGAAAGACCAGAGACAATGAACAAGGAGCAAGAATCAAGCGCAAAATCAATGCCAAAACAAATAAATGTGTGTATATGTGAGAGACAGAACCTTCCCACAACACGAAGCAGTGAGGAGAGATGATGAGGAGAGGCGGAGAGGCAGAGAGAGTGTGAGTGATGGCGGAGAGGCATAGTAGTAGTCCCACACATGATTTTGGTTCAATTTGGTGGATTTAGTCTATTTTGGTTCACTTAAGTCTAATTGGTCAACTTCAGCTCATTTTGATTCACTTCAGTCCATTCCTTGAACTAAGGCAATTATGCTAACAATAAATATCATCCCAAATATTTTTCATTAACTATTGAAAAAGTTTTGGCCTGTCAAAATTGGAATAAATAAATAGAGAAGTACCACGGAGAAAGGTAGAATTGAGTTTGAAAATTCCTTTCATATGGTGTAGAAAATATTTTTAAATGCATATTCCAAATCCATAAACTAATTGGACACCATTTCAAATTAGAATAATTGAAAATCTAATATAACAATTTTTTTTTTTTTCATAATAGATAGCTTCAAAGTCTAGTCATCCAAAAAATTATTTAAAAACTAAAATACTGCCTAATTAATATGTTAAAGAAAAACCATGAGCTTTGTAGTTCAATTTATTGGCAGTTTCTAGTTTTCCAACTAAGACATCCAAGTTTTAAATCTCCCCCACCTCCAACTATTGATGTATAAAATAAATTAATAAAAAGGCTTAGTTTTTCTAATGTTCATCTAGTTAATGGCGACTATGAAATGACTGACTCAATTAACATTGTTTCCTTGGTTTTATCTTATTTATCCATTGTATTAATTATCTGAAAATGTCTTAAATTGTTACTTACTTCAAAGAGTTAATAGATATAATTTTTATACATTTTTGTTTATTTATCCTTCATCTATCTTAATAGATTCACATTTACTTTAAAAATTACTAATTTTCAAAATTGATAAATTTTTATTTCAAAAATAATATATTTAATAATATCTTCGTAAAGAATTAAAATTTCTTAGGTAAACAATTGTTTTGTTAAAAACTAAAATTTCTCCTTGAAGAGCAACTTCATATTTTATTCGATAAATAAAATTGTATTGTATGAGAGACTGCCTTTATATTGGTAGGCATATGCTGCAGTACAAGATATATATATGTGTGGTGGGTGATGAGCAGGTAAACTACGGTGGGCCTAGAGCCCAATAGGCTTGTACACTAAGTAACGGCACACACGAGAGTAAGCTTATCCTCGGCTCAATCTTTCTTGATGCACGTGTGAGGATGGCTTGTAACTAGTGAGTGTGTTGGCTTTGATAAATGGAAGTAGCGTGATTTTAATAGTTGGGCCGCATATATAAGTGTGTCCTAGTTTTATTTGTAGGGACCATTTGTTCTTATTTCGTAGTTTTTGGGCTAGGGTGAGTTTAGTGTGTTTAAAGCCCATATGTATAATTGGTGTTTGGATTGGGGAGCCTGAGTTTACTGAACTTTGGGCTGTAAACAATGATTTGACTGCTAAGGAATTTGCCATTATTGCCTGCCATCGATGACCTACGACTGTGTTCTGAGAGCATGTGTGCAGGCTTGATCGAGCGTCAATGTATAGTTGTATTATGTCTTGCCCTTGTATTTTTTATTTTATTTTTTTTGGATACCGTGCCTCTCAAATTATTTAGGATTTTCTGTGTAAGGTTTTGTTCCCTCTAATGTTTTCTATGATATGGCTAGGCCGTTTTAGATTTGAAACAAAAAAATTAACTCTTCAATAAAAATCACAGAATTTTTAATATTGACAAAAAGAAAAAAAGGAGAGAAAATTTGAGTAAATAGTGCTTAGGTTGCAATGAGTTTTTCCCCCCAAATTTTTTTTTGAAAATGGTTATTTATCGAATTTAGAGAGTTCAAACTTCAAAGGGGTGTTTGGTTTGTATTTTCAAACAACCATTTTTAGTTTTTAAACAACATTATACATATTTTCACACACTTTTTCATCCACACGTATTTTCACAAATATTTTTAAATAATTTTCAGTTTTTAAATATATGTGTCAAATGGCCCCAAATAGCCTTATTTATAGACCAACAAATTTTGTAGTGTTTATTTTAGGTGCTATCATTTGCATCACTGACAATTCCATAACTTTGACAAAGTGGAGCTATTTCAACATCATGTTTGACTACGTCAAATCTCTCAAAGCCGATCATGACCACACATATGGTCCCAATTACTCTTAATATATCTTAATAGTTGAATAAATAATGAATAGCATTATCCATGTTTTAAGCAAAATATTTTTCTTCAACCATTGCACATTGACTGTTATTTATCCACTCAATTCAATATTTTCCAATTGGCCAATTAGACTTAGTCATTAGATGCATATTTCGATTTGTTAGTGCTCTCATATTATAGCTTGTATAATAGAAAAAATACCACATTTTAGCCAACTAAGTCCAAAATTCACCAACATCAAATTATGCAAAGTTGTGTAAAAATACAAGGTTACAACATTAACCGAGTAAATTTACACTGACACTATTTATTTTGCATTATGTTTTTTATTTTTTCTTTACGTATTTTAACGATAAAGGATGAGAGTGAATGATAGTTGTTATGTGTAAAAAGAGAGAAAAACAATTAAGAAAACCAAGAAAAAATAATATTTGAATGAAATATAGTATAAAATTGATAATCTAATATGAGGTGTTCTGAAAAGTAAATATGTAAAATAGAAAAAATAAATTTTTATACTAAAATAGATAATTTAAAAAAAAAATTTGCATAACTTGATGGGAATACTTTTAAATTTTAAATGTATAATAATTCTAGGCGACAAACACGAAGGGAAAAAAGTTTGAAATTGGTGTATTTGAGTTAGGTGAGAAGTCTATGTCATGTTTTCATTGAAAATTCAAAAGAACAACAGCTTCGGTCAAGTAAAACTCAGACATGCTATAAATTTTGAAATAATGCTAGACGCTCAAGCAAAGCGAAATTGCCTAAAATCAAAATCCAAGCTTTGCTAGAAGTGTGATTTCCACTAAATCTGAAGTTACCTATAGAAGATATTCTTAAGTAATATTTTCTAAAGAGAATGTCATCATACTCCAATTCAAACCAAGCCAATGAAAACTTCTCCTTATGCCTAAATAGAGAAAATTCACCAAGGAATCTTGCCTCAAATTTCTAATTTGAATTGATTTGGCTTTATTTGGTTTGGAAGAAAAATATATACCTTATTAAACAAATAATAGTACTCATTGTCTGTAAAGAATTGTATTCATTGTCCATCAAAAAAAGTATTTCTTTATCTACCAAGAAAGGTATTCCTTATCCACTAAAGAATAAGTATTAAAGTTTTATATATAGACAATACCGCAATTGATTTAGTTTGAAAGAGCTCATTTGTTAGCGTTGTGGCTTTATTGTTTGTTTTGTTTTGCATTGTGGCTTAGTCGTGGCAAGAGTGCCACAAGTTGTTTGGTAGGACTTGGTCTGTGCTCTGCTGTAATTTGTATATGCATTGGTTTGTTGCGTTTAATAAAGAGAGATATGTCTTTAAGGATGTTGTGCGGTATAAAGAAAATTTTCACTAATCTTTGTATTCGTGTAATGTAGCTCTTTGGTTTTATGGATTTTGATATTTGTGAGATTGCCTCTAAACCATATTTGTACCTCTATATTTGTTGGTGAAGTTTTTTTTTTTTTTTTTTGTCCAAAAATGTAAGCAATCATCGAACTATGTAATTCTTTGGTGTTCTTTTTTGTGTGTGTTTATTTTTCAGGTTTTTTTCATTCCTATTATTTGCTAAATCTTTCTCTCAAATTCATAATATTTTTAAAATCAATCTTGGTATTTGGTCTTCTACTTTTACAACAAATCTTACCCTAAACATGCATGCATAGGATAAATCATGATTAATTTTAATTGATCCGTAAAAATATTAATTTTAATTAAAAAAAAAATCTTATTGGTTGGTGTTGTTTAACTATGATAGTCATGTGATCATACAATAATTCCATGTGGATAATATTATATTCTTAATGAATTTAATTAATTAAATATAGATAAATATATTTAATTTGATTGATTAATATACTTAGTTTATTTAGTTAGTTAGAGTTCCAATTAAGAAGAATGTTATGAGAAAGAGAGTCCATTCTTTTCTTCTTTAATTGTAATGCTTTAATTGTTTTATATCTGATTAATAATGTCCACATTCAAATAATGTCTACCACATCATGTGTAAAATGTGAATAGCCAGTATGCAAGTATGAATATTATGTGAAATATTATGAGATGATATTATAATTCAGCAGAAAGTCTAATAAATTCATTCTTGAGGAATGAAAGTCACCTATCGATGATGTGCCATAATTTAAAATATTGTAAGTGCATTTGTAAATTAATGATCCAAGCTTCATAATAAATAGATATAGATCGTGTTTAATAATAGCAATCATGAACATGACCGAGGTTATTCCACAAGAGGCAATTAAAAAATAGGGTCCGGTTAATGTGTGCCCTTAGGGGCACACATTAAGCTTTCTGTTTTTGAAAACATTTTTTTGAAAATTGAAAAAGCTATCATTACTTTTTCAATTCTCGAGAAATTTTTTTCCAAAAGTAGAAATTAATGTGTGCCCTTAGGGCACACATTAGTAAAATCCTAAAAAATAATACATAAACACCCATTAATTCGACATAGCAGTATCACCCATTCGATCAATTAATTACCGAACGAAAACCCACATGCCAGTATAGGAGCAAAAACATATAATGATGGCTTCAGCAATCCCCAAAGAGTGTGGCACAACCGCGTACGTTCCTGATATAAATGCTATCAGCAATGCTCTAATAGAGTGTTCTGCCAATTCAAGGGCGCGTCTTGTTTTTGCACTTCTGTCTGAGTATGATAGCACCCTTCTAATATTAGCCGAAAACAAGTAAACTAATATTGAGGCAGTGGAAAAACCAAAAGCTAAAGCATTAGCTATTACAAATGCTTTGAAAGCAGCTTGTTTGCTTAATACTGCCAATCCCTGATTGATACCTCCGCTTTCATAACCACCGGGCGCGGTGAAAGCTGCCGTGAAGGTGACAGATGCGATGATCGTGGCTACCAACAAATTGGTCTCACCCGCAGACCTTAAATTTTCCAATTTGGACTTGCTGATTCCTGCCATTTCTTCTTTGCTTTCAGAGACAGCATTCTTTACCTCATTTTCCTTTGCAGTCTGCCCTTGTTGAGCTTTCTTTTCTATGGCTGTAGCATTTCCTGCACCTCCATCTGCAGATTCTGTCGCCGTTTCTTTTTGGATTTGTTCTTTGTCTTGCCTCTCGGGATTCAATAGCCAAGTGCCCATCTTTAAGAGTTCTCTTAGACTTCGTCGACCGCCTTTCGCATTTAAGTGGTTCCCCGTATATATCTGTAAATTTACAATTATATGATTTTGTTTTTCTAACACATATTACGATTTAAAGTAGTGTTATATACAAGCAATTTTCGATAACAAATAAACACAGGTCCGAACTCCGAAGCCCACAAACTCCGCAAGCATAGCCCACATGTCTGGGCTTGTTGATGCCCGTTTTTTGCAATTCATGCCCAAAAGCCCGGTAAGGAGAAAAGCTCAAGAAAACCCAAGAGATGAGTTAAGACATAAGCTAAGAAATAGCAATTAGGCTGTATTCCAAAGGTCCGAAGAAAAAAAAAAATGCATAAACAAGGCTCAAGTAATGGCCCAAATAGGAAAAGTATTTTTCAGAATAGAGAATAAAGACCAAATTTGGCCCAGGCCCTCTTTGGAATAAGAGTAAAGCATAGGAGGTAGCTATGATAAAATGATCATTTTTGAAGAGTAAAATGAGCCTTAGAAAAGCCCATAAGTTGAGAAGTAAAATAAAGCCCAACAAGTGGTGTCCAGTTGAATTAAATGAAAGAATAAAAAAGAAACCAAGAGGGCAAGCTGGCCCAACCCAATACTGCAAAACGTGACAAACCCAAGAAGCCCGTAATGTCCTACAAGGGATAAGGATGAACTCCAATTTTGAAAAGATAAATATGGTAAAGCAACACAAGGTAACAGCAGTAGAAAGCACATGAGGAAGAAAAGAAACAAAGCACGAGAGAAAGAAATGAAGCCAAACTTCCTGGTTCTCGTACTTGGAAGAGCATGAAGAAAGGAGAAGAAATTTTCAGAAAAGGCATCAAATAGACTCCTGGGTATGAAAGTAACCTTAGCTTTTGGAATGATAGTTGGTCTAACATGGGCATTCTTAGAAACATCATCCAAGGCCCTCTCACTTTTGAATCCTCTAAGCTTAGAGTTAAGGATGTTGCTGATATGGGAGGATGGAAATGGGACCGGCTCCATATAGTTCTCCCTGAGGAAGTTAAAAGAGATATTCAAGCTACCCCTATTCCGTTTGTGAGGAGGAATGAAGATAGATTGGCATGGAAGCACTCTCCGAGAGGATCCTTCGAGCTAAATAGTGCTTATTTACTTGCCATTGATCCTTTGCCTGACCCAGGTTTCCAAGGTAAGTGGATATGGAAGCTAGACACCTTACCTAGGATTCAAATGTTTTTATGGAAGTGTATGCATCAGAGCATAGGTGTAAAGGAGTGTTTGCAAGCTAGGGGGATGTTAATAGACACGGCTTGTCCTCACTGTCTCAGCAATTCTGAATCCATTTTGCATGCCTTGCGGGACTGCCATGTGGTTAAAAAAATATGGCATCGATTGGGTGTGCAACATTTGGACAACATCTTTTTCTCTTCCAACCTTCAGGAGTGGTTAGTGAGTAATTGCTCCTCAAAGAGTATCCGTGTGGCAGGTCAAGCGCCATGGAACTAGGTCTTCATTTTTGCTGTTTGGCTGATTTGGCAAGGTAGAAATAAACTAGTTTTTGAAAACAAAAGGCTGAATCCGAAAATTGATGGTGATATTGTCTATAGGGCAGTAGAGTACATCCACTGTGCTAGTAAGTTGTTGATGTCAAAGCACAAGATCATGAAGCAAATAAAGTGGGAAAAACCTGTTAATGGTTGGAGAAAACTTAATGTAGATGGAGCTTCTTTGGTGAACACAGGCAAGGCTGGAGGTGGTGGCTTGTTAAGAGATGAGGAAGGTAATTGGCTTGGGGGTTTTGCTAGAAGAATAGGCAGTACTAATAGTTTTACCGCTGAATTATGGGCTCTCTGTGATGGCCTTATATTGTGTAATCAGCTGAAGGTGCAGGCGGTCAACATAGAGCTGGATGCAAAAGCTTTAGTTGATGCCATTAACCTCCAAGGTAAGTCGAACTCTGTGTTGTCCTCTATTATAGAGGATTGTAGACACTTGATTGCTATGATTCCCCAAACAACAATAAGACATGTTTTCAGGGAAGCCAATCGGAGTGCTGATAGGTTAGCAAAATTAGGCATTACTTTAGATGTTGATTTCATATTGTATTCCAGTCCTCCTGTGGACTTATTTTCTTGCCTGGAAGCTGATAGCCAAGGCGTGTACAGCAGCAGGCTCTGTTTTGATCCTGGGCTCTCTTTTTAGTTGTGAATGAAGTCTCCTTTTTTACCAAAAAAAAAAAAAAAAGAGAGAAAGACGAAGTGGAGCGGCTTTGTCGACCTATAACCCAGCTAATGCGCAAGGGAGGCAAGGCCCACAGCTGATGAGAATCTGAGGGGATGGTTTTGTGGAAAGGGAAAAATGCCTAATTTTGGTTTACTAGCAAGACCCCTTTTGGGAGATGCTCTGTTAGGAGAGCATATTTGCCAAAATGAGTAGGAAATTGATGGGAACTATCTGATGTATATTAGGAAGTGAGGACAAAAGGAATCAATGAGGCTTTATCGCTTTGGGAAAGAGAGAGAGGTAAGAGTGTCATGGCTAATTGGATTTTGCCCAAAAGGAGGAAAGGAGGTTTTTCTCTAATCCAAGTAACGAGATTGAGCCCACTGCTAGCAGCTAGAAGGTAGTGGATAGTACTTTAACATGATGATTGTCTGTAGCAGACAAAAATGGTAAGTGAGAATAAGGGTAAAAATGGGAAGTCATGTAAGCTTGATCTCGGGTATAAATAAGAACTGTACCCATGAATAGGGAAACAACAACAACACGGTAACCAAGGCAATTGAAATAGTAAATTGAGAGTGAAAGAAGAGAGAAAGGGGAAAAGAAAGTGAAACCTAAGGGGGAAAAAGGAGTTTAGAAAGAGAGTAGATACGGCAGAATTAACATACCGAATTAACATACATCACCAGTCCACTTTTTCCAAAAAAAAAACTAGTCCACTTTTTCCCTCCCTCACATAGGAAACCAAATCTTCTATAATCTCATTTAAGAGGGTAGATATTTTGACCTACTCTTCAATCTACATAACTTTATAACCTTGTAAGAAAATAAGGCTACGTAAGTTGGAGTTTGGCTCTTTTTTGTCTATATCCTGCAGAGAATTCTTTTACTCTCATCATTATGTCTGCTTTCGTTATTATTTATTGTTGTTGCTGACATTGTCAGACTATCATTCCTGTTTGGAGTGTTTTGTTTTATGCACAGATTGGTTCCAAAGGCAAGGGCAAAGCCAAGATTTCAGTTTAAAATGGCAAGATTAAAAGTAAAATTAATGTCAGAAAATATTAATTGATATTAATAACAAAAAAAATGTACACTTATATAATTCTCATGTAAAATGTACAAGTCTCTATTTTATATAATCAAAACAAAGAAACAAACACAATTTAATAGTTACTAACAATCAAAGGAAGAAATTAATCTAAATATATAAAATTTAAACATCTCATTTGTTCCTTAAAATAAATTGGGAAACTAAATCAATCTAAAAACTTTTTTTTTTTTAATACAAGATAGAAATTATACTAACAAAATCTAAGTATATATGTGTGTAAAGCCCCCTTTTGGAAACTTGAATCCTAGCCCTTGCCCCCCATACCTCACAAGCACTTAATATTTGTAGAGTAACCATCGTACCAAGGGTGCGTAGTAATAATATAAAAGTTTTAACTTTTAAGAATATGGTAATATACTTTCAAAATAAAATATGCATCAATTTTGGATTTTAGCCAAAGCCCAACATTTATTTTTAATTATTATTTTGTGTAAATATGGGAGCCAATGAGCCACTACTAAAAATGTTGAGACAAAAAAAGAAAAAAAAAAGAAAGAAAGAAAGAAAAGTAAGTATTTGGTCTCTATTTTTTACACCATATTTTAATCTGGTCCCTAATTTTTCAATTGTGTCAATTTGGTCCCTAACCTTTTAGTACCGTGTCGATTTAATCCCTACCGTAATTTGTTGAATGGAAATTGTTGACGTGACTAACGGCCAAAATAAAAAACTAGTTTCCGTAGATGTGGCAATAAACTAATTCTCTATTTTGGTTGTTTGCGACGTCAGTAATTTTCATTCAAGAGATAATAGTAGGGACTAAATTGACACTATACTGAAAGGTTATGACCAAAAATGACACAATTGAAATGTTAAAGATCAAATTGAAATATGGTGTAAAGTTTTATAAGGTTTTTACAGTGAGGTGTTGTTCTGTTTGTTTACAGTCAAGCAAAGTTTTATCATAACATAACTAGCTACGGAAGTTTTGAGGGAGCCAGGGGGCAATTTAAAATTGACTATCTCCGCCCCATTCCAGGGGATCTTACGGAGATAGTCAAGCCCAACTCCCTTGCCCTCTGCAAAAGCCTTAGCCTAAGAGCACAAAAATACACCTACAGGGTTGAACTAGGAAATAGGGAGACCATAATTCCACGAAAATAATCTCAACGCCAATCAACATGGACGGCAAAACCTTAAACTCACTAGTTCACATCTAAAAAGCATGATTGAAAATTTAAACTTGACCATACCCTAAAAAATTTATCTCCAAGAAAATATTCATCGTGCAAAGCTGAGTCTCGTCACTAGTGGAAGCAATGTTTTGGGGGAGATGAAGCCATCTATGGAAGAGAGAGGGAAGAGGAGGGACCGGGGGAAGTGAAGGACTGAAAGAGAGATAGAAAGAGCGGCGATGGCGCACATACAAGTGATATGCACACCCTGATGACTTGCCAAAAAAAAAAATCTACACCAAGCAAAAAAATAAATAAATTATATTTTAGGTGCCCTTCTTTTGTAGTTTAGTATTAACCTTTAACCATGTGGTAAATAGATATTAAAAACTTCCCTTTTTAAAATAAAATTTCCCCCACCAAATCAACCGTCTTTTTAATACTCCATTAAAAGCAAAATTTTGGAGTGTTTCTTCGTTCAAAATTCCTAATTTCCTACGGTGCATTGATACTGCATTCCGCAGGACAGAGGTGTCATACCTGTAGTCTGATTCTTAATGCTGCACTTGAACGATTTTTGTCCATTATTGTCAAGCCCTCCTTGTTTGTCGCATTAGTGTCAACATTTCTACAACCTGCCAATTTTATGAGAATTTTGTAATATCCTTCGACAGCTGCAAGATGCATAGGTGTATTTCCTTCTTCATCTTGCTCGTTGATAAGACCCTCAAGATCTGGTCTCTCCAGAAAAAAATTGACAGCTTCCCACCTTCCACTTTCTGCAGCAACATGGAGAGCAGTCCGACCCCTGTTGTCCAACAACTCATAGATATCTGGACACGCTGTGATGAGTTCTTTCATTACAAGAACATTGCCTTCCTTGGCCGCAATGTGAAAAGCAGACAAACCTTCTCTGTCCTTTACATATGCAGGCGAAGTATCATTTTCTAAAAACAGCTTGACCAATTTCATGTTACCCATACCTGCGGCAATGTGCAGAGGAGTGCATCCAAAGTTCTCGCCTTGTGCAATCACAGAAGGACATTTTTCCATCACCTTTCTCACAAAACCTAAGAACAGGATATTGCTTAGGTTATCACTTCTACGCATGTATACAAGTATGATGAATTTCTCCTAAAATAGTAATTTTCAATTTGATTTTGAAATATATTAAGATGATGCTGATTGCTTGGAATATAAATGGGAAGAAAATCTTCTTATTTTATCTTGCCAAATATTAAGAGCATGACCATGGAATTTACATCCAATTTAAAATGAGTGAATTGATTTTGATACATCTTAAAGAATTTAAAATAGAAACTTTTTTTTTATACAAGATAGAAATTCTACTTTAACATAATCTAAGTGTATATATATATGAAAACTCCCTCTTGGAGACTTGAAACCCGACCTTTGCTCTCCACAACCCACAAACACTTATACTTGTGGAGTAACTATTGTGCCAAGGATACACAGTTGTGAATTTAAAATAGATACTAAAATGATAATAGTCAATCATTTATTTCAATTTTTTCGATCATAATGGATTACTAATAAGAACTTGCAAGTTCTTATGGATTAAATAAAGAAGGAACAAAAGTTCTAGAATACAAGAATAGAGAGGTAGAGAGAAAGAAGAGAAACTGAGAGATAAGACATGAATGAAAAAGAATTTTGTATACATTACAATAAAATCCCTTTACATTATGTTTCATATCCTTTAAAGGTGACTAACCAACTAGCAATACATTCCCACAATTTGTTTTACAATTCTTAACTACCAATAACTAACTTGACAATTATCATAGCCATATCAACATTGTAACTAACTTGATAACCAACACAGCGACATCAACACGTCTCTAACTAACTAAACACATATACAGGGTAAGGAAACTGGTGCTAGAGGTTGTAGAGGGACTCCCAAGTAGCATCTTCTTTGGACTGGCCTTACCATTGAACTGAGACTTCAATGATAGACCTATGCTGAAGTACTACAGGAGGCTTTGGGTTAAGGACACTAGCAAAGTCAATAGGTGAAAGAATAGGGATAAGAACCATATTTTAAGTTACAAACAAGAAACATGAAACATTTGGATGAATCAGACAACCATCAGGCAAAGGTAGATTATAAGTCACATGTCCCACCTTTTGTAGAATTTGAGAAGGTCCAAAATACTTAGGAGAGAGTTTGTTATAGCCCTTAAGCCTAGTGCTGTCTATGGGGTTGAAGCTTAAGATAAACCCAATCACCAATAACAAAACATTTGTCAGTTCTGTGTTGATCATGATGAGCTTTCATTCTAGCTTGAGCAAAAACCAAATTCTGTTTCAAAAGAGAAATAAGATCTTGTCTGGTTTGCAGCATCTGATCAACTGTAGCCACTTAGGTTGTATAAAGAGTATAATCCAAAAAATTAGGAGGAGAAGTACCGTATAAAGCTTCAAAGGGAGTCAGATTAGTTGAGGTATGGTAATTGATGTTAAACTAATACTCAGCTAAGTGAAGCCAATCTGCCCAAGCATGAGGTCTGTCACCAATAAAGGCTCTGAGATATTGCTCTAAACTTCTATTGACCACTCAATTTGGCCATTAGACTGAGGATGGTAGGCTAAAGACATGACTAACTTAGTGCCTTTTAACTTGTATAGCTCTTGCTAGAAATGAGCTGTAAAAATAGCATCCCTTCACTAACAATGGACTTAGGCAAGCCATGAAGCTTGAACACTTCCTTCATGAAAAATGTAGCTATGTAGCTACCTTGGCAGCTGTGTAGGGATGAGATAAAGGAATGAAATGGACAAACTTAGTTAGCCTATCAACCACCATCAATATAACTTCAAAGACGTGAGACTTAAGTAAGCCTTCAATAAAGCCCATATTGATATGAAACCAAGGCTTGTCAGGAATAGGGAAAGGCTGCAATAGACCAGCAGCTTTGGTAGTGTCCACCTTGATCCTTTGACATACTTCACAACACAGGATGTGACATTGGACGTCCTTATTCATTCCTTTCCAAAAACACATCTTTTTATCTTGTGCAAAGTCTTTAAATAACCAGAGTGACCTCTAAGAGGGGAATTATGGATATGATGTAACACCAAGGCTTTTTAAGAGTAGTTGTTGCTAAGGAAGAATCAACCCTTATAGAAAAGAACCCTATTATGCAAAGAAAAACCAGTTGGTGTAGAACTACTAACTACAATATAATCAAACAACTTTTGATACTCATTCGCTTGTTTGTAATTGTCCTTCATCTAGCCAAAAAAGGGAAAGGAAATGACATCAAAAAAATGAGGCACCAGAATCTGTAGTTAAAGAATCTGAGTCTTCCAATCTTCTATCAATGTCATCAGCAGCCTTATGCTCCCTCCCCTATTTATACTCAACCAAAAAAGAATATTTCAACAAGTTAGTTATCCACTTTTGTTGTGTATGTGTGCCAACCCTCTGCTCAAGAAATAACTTAAGGCTTTGGTTGATGATAAATGGCTTTCCTACTAGATAAGGTCTCCATTTCTTGACTGCCTTTACTATGGCCATAATTCCTTCTCATAGGTAGATAAATGTAGACTTCTACCCTTAAGGACTTCAATATGAAATGCCAAAGGTCTGTTATCTTGCTTTAAAAAAGCACTTAAAGGCTTCTTTTTTTAATAATGTAGTCAAGGGGCTGCAATAAGACTATAATCCTTTATAAACTTCCTATAATACCCAATTAATCCCAAAAACCCTCTCAAGGCTTCCCTGAGTAGGAATAAGATAGTTTTAAATAGCTTCTACTTTCTCAGGGTCAGTTCTAACCCCTGGCCTGAAATGAGATGTCCTAAATACTCCACTTCCCCGTAGCTAAACACACATTTACTTTGTTTGGCATACAACTAATTATCAAGTAACATTGTTAACACCAGCCTCAAATAAGAAACATGATCCTCCGAAGACTTACTAAACACCAATATGTCATATAAAAAGACCAAAACAAATATCTTCAAATATGGTTTAAAGACCTTATTCATTAGAAACTAAAATGTAGAAAGTGCATTGGTTAATCCAAATGGCATCACTAAGAACTCATTATGCCCTTCATGTGTTCTAAATGTAGTCTTATGTATATCACATTCCTTCATTCTAATTTAATGATAGTCTGATCAGAGATCTAGCTTAGTAAAAATAATGGCACCACATAATTCATCAAGTAGCTCATCAACAACAGGAATATGGTATTTATCTTTAACAGTGACTTTATTCAAAGACCTATAATCAATACACATTCTCCAACTTCCATCAGCTTTCCTTACCACTAAACATGTGATGAAAAAGGACTTTGACTAATTCTAATAGAGCCTACCTCAATAAATCATCCACAATTTTCTGAATTTCAACCTTTTGATAGAAGGGATACATGTAAGGCCTTTCATAAATAGGTTCAGTAGCTCCCTTCAAGACAATTTGATAATAATGGCCATGAAGGGGAAGTAGATTAGTGGGAACTTCAAAGACAATGTTGAATTCCTATAATAAATTAGTAAGAACTTTATGTTGCTGCACTAATGCTGTTGGAGAAGGGTAGGATATAATTTGTAACAATACGCCTTTCTTGATAGCTGGTTTAAGGAATTAGTCAGTATCTTCAAGAGTAAGACTTGAAGGTTGTAAACTTGTGAGAAAAATCTTCCTTCCTTCTTGAATAAACACCATAGTTGGTTTCATGAAATCCCACTATATAAGTCCTAAAGTATACAACCATTGCGTACCAAGGACCACATCATAGTCACCCAAGGATAAACATTCAAATCTACTTGAAAATCTTGATCTTGAATTTTGAGGTTAACATCATGGCAAGCTCCTTGTGTTTTAAGCATATCCCCATTAGCAACTTTCACTGAAACTATCCTGATTAAACAATGATAATTTCAAGGACAACCACAAGGAAGCATCTAAGAAATTATGAGTACTCCCACTGTCAATCAAGATGATCACTTCTTGATAATTAATTCGACCTAATACTCTCATTGCTACTGCAACTCTACTTGAGCATCTTCCTCTACTTGTTCCTCTTTCAAGACCACTTCTTGACCACAACTAGGAATGCTTTGTTGTAATGGAAGAAAGATCTTTGGTGTCTTACATTGATGTCCAACATGCTATTTTTCTTCACAGTGAAAGCATAGTCCCTTTCTTCTTCCTTTCTTCAACCAGAATAGGATTAAGCTTATGAACATGAAGCTTGGTGGTTCTAATCCCATTCTTGACTAGTGGAAGGCCAAAAATTGAACATTTGGACACTTTACCCCATGGTTTCGCATTCTTCTTACAAGCAAAAAGATACTCCTTTTATATCTCGGTAAGACCAAAGGCAGAATTCAGATTCTAGGGATTCAACATACTAATTGGCAATCAAACTCCCCTTTGTAAGTAGACATAGCGCCTACTTGCTTCAATCTTATTAAAGTTTCCATAGGATCATTATAAGCGAAGGATCCAAATCTCACATGTAAAGGTTCGACAAAAGCCTCCCAACTAGTGAATTGGCCAGCCTCCTCTGCACATCTTGGAACCAAATCAAAGCCTTATCCTCCATATGATACAAACCTAAGAGTATCTTCTAATTCACCGAGGCATTGTACAATTGAAAGAATTGATAAGCCTTGTAGACCCAACCTGATGGATTCTCACCCTTGAATCAAGGAAACTTTAATCTCACAGCCTTGAGAATTACTGTTAAGGTTAAATCTTGATGAGCTGTTGCAATTGGACATGAAGTTCTTGGTAGGGATGCAATTATTTGCTACCATCGATTCCCAGCTTCAATGAGTCCTTACCTAGTTTTTTATAGAGTTTGTAATACACTAATGTGAGTACATTGTCTCGCACATTGACTCACATATGTGTGGTTCATCCCCCTTTGGGAAGTAAGCCTCAGCTGAATGGACCAAAGTCTGAGGGTTTGGGAGTCACCACTTGGTTTAAGTACAAGAAACAAATTTGGCCTTTTAGGACACTTACTTATATGTATAAGTCTACATACAGATTATGGATCCAAAGTTTAGGTACGAATTGGGAAGGTGTTAGGCAACCAAGATAGCTCAGCTTGTGGGCTGGCCTCCATTATGTGTTGCTAGGCCATATTTTTTTTAAATAGTTTATTAAGAGAGCCCTAATCCTTAACCTAAACATCCATCATGCACTTAATTAAAAGGACACACACAACATGTTAAAGATCACACAATAATTAAAAAGGAAATACATTGAAACCACAATCAAACATATACTAAAAAGGAAAAAGACAAATAAAATAAACACACAAGGAAAATATCATTCAAAACATATTATGACAAGATTAACTAAAATAAAAATGACAAACAAATGAAAATAATTAATTAATCTAAAAAAAAAGTCAAACAAAAGCAAAGAACACATGGAAAATGATTAATTAAACAAATAAATAAATAAAAAGATCCTGCCCAAATCTAGGTTCAGGGTGTGTACATATACTTAACTATGCGTACAAATAGTCGAAACCATGTGTACACATACTCGTTGATGCACACGCATCCTTTAGCATAGATCTGAAAAATCACATGTTTATTGAATCAACCAAACATAAAACCTAAGAAACACAAGAAAAACCCTAAACATAAATATGATCAACTACTCAAAATTAGAATAACATGACAAGAAAAAGGAACATGGCAATTATACAATTTAAACAAAAATAAACAATAAACTACATTCAGAGACACATGGAGATATAACAAGAATGAAATAAAGGCGCAAACACAATAGGAACAAATTATAATTAGCCCAAAACCATATTACTACATATCAAAAGAGTTGAAATCCACAAAGAAATTAAATATAACACTCACCTTACTTACAATTATGAGTTTAGAGTTTGTTTAACTAACCCCTTAGTACATACAACACAATGATTAGATTGAGGAAATAAGGGAATTAAAGAACACAATAGAACTAAGGAATCACAACTCATGAACAAAATTTAATTGAAAAAGTTATAGAAAATTAGTCTCCGCCCTAGATAACTACTAAAGAAGGATTTTGAATCTGTAAAAAAAAAGTGTAAAGGTGTTGTGTCTAAGTTTATAAAAAAGGAATGAGGGTTTTACAAAATTTGGAGGAAAAAAATAAACTCTCTCTAGTTAGGCTTTTGATTGGAGACATAAGCTGAGTATTTATAGGTTAAAACTAGGGTTTTTGGGGCTTTTTAGAGACCTTTGGACGTTCCCAAGGGTCTAAGTGCCAACCCCTATCAAAGAATGATGTTTTAGGGGCCCAAAACTCAAGTTCTTGAGGTCTGGGATTGAGCTTGTGTACACAGGTTTGGGGTATGTGTATGCATGCTTCCCAAAACCCCAATTTTTTACTATGCCATTTAAGGATGGCAATGGGGTGGGGTGGGTTAGAAGGATGGGTCTTTGTCCCTGTCCCGCATGACAAAGAAAATTATCTTGCCCCATCCCCACCCTTTGGGGCTTTAAGAAAATTTCTTATTAATTTTCCCACAACTATTACAATTGTTTTTAATAAAACCTATTTCATTAATAAAAATATACTTGAAATTACAAATAAATTTATCCCATCAAATCAATATAATTTTTAGCAAAAATTGAATAATATTATTAAAGTGTTTAACATGACAATATCACAACAAAAACAAAAATCTCATAATATAAAATCAATGATTCAGTAGTATATAAATTTGTTTATAATAAAGACCTTATTTCCAACCTTTCTAGAGAGAGAGAAAAAAAAAAAAGAGGCAAAAAGCCTTATTGGATAAAATAAAACAAGCTGATGATATGTTTGTTTAAATAGTAGGGTTTTAGGGTGTGAAAATTTTACAATCTAACCCTTATCAATGCAAGGTGGGGCGGAGATGGGGCGGGTTGGGTCTAAAAATCTAAACCCATCCCCACCCCACCCCGTGGTGTGGGGCTAAAATCTTGCTCCATCTCTACCCAACCACCTTTGTAGGAAGGGAAAAAACCGCGTGGGATGAAGTGGAGAGGGGCGGAGCAAAATTGCCATCCTTAACGCCATTAGCCCAACTTTAAACGGCGATTACTCACTCACTATAAATCCAAATCATGCAAAAAAATTTATGTTCAAATTGAAGCCTAAGATGTATGATTTCCAATAAAACAAACCTCACTCAAACTTGCTTTATGGATCAAAAATTATGGTCAACAATGTGAGAAAATGTCATTTTCCAACATCTTTTTCAAAGCAATTTGAGCACTTTTGAGTTATGATTACTTCCAAACTAATGTGAGCACTTTAATTACCCTTAGTTGATAGATGTCAGTCTCATCATTGGGACCAGAAACCAAAAGCTATTAACAGATACAAAATAAGGTCTCTACAACTAGTGACAGCATGTAACTTTTGATGAATAATGTGTAATTCCTAATCATGATGATCTATTGCTAATGACAAAGTGTTGATTTTCTCATTAAGAGAAGATAAAGATTGAGTTTCTACCATGTTGACAAAATTGGCTCTGATACCAAATGATAAAGTTCTTATGGATTGAATTAAGAAGGAATAGTATTTCTAGAATACAAGAAAAGAGAGAGAGAAAAAGAAGAGAGATTGAGAGAGAAGACATGAAAGAAGATGATTTATGTATACATTCAACGATCCATTTACATATGTGCTTCACATCCTTTAAAGGTACCTAACCAACTACCAATACATTCCCAAAATCTGTTACACAATTTTTAACTACTAGTAACTAACTTGACAACTATCATAGCCATATTAGTACAGTAACTAACTTTAAAAACCAACACTGCCACATTAACACTTCTCTCACTAACTAAACATGTAAAGTTATGTATTTTACATAATTTTTTTGTTGGCTTTATTCCATGACAAATATGTTGTAATTTCATCAATTTATTTCCTTGTATTTTGTGGGATTAAATGTAATGGGGTTAGTGTTCAATTTGGTGAAGAACTACAAAGAATAGGGTATTTCACGACTAGCTCACAATTTGTGCAACCCGAAAAGGGCCACATGAGGAGCACATATTGGAAGTTCAAATGACTCAAGTGTTAGAGTCATTTCACAAGTAGCACGCGAATTGACTCCCAAAATGCTCTGGATATTTTTGTGTGACTCTTCTATCCTTCACTCACACTATATATACCCTTATTACCCACAAAATTATAAGGAGGTTATTAAAAGAAAAACCCTAGAGAGAGGTTTTCACAGTACCCACATTTTAGAGAGAGCTATTCATCCTTAAGTAAGAAATCCTTTGTAGTCTCTTCTCCTCCCCTCTCCCATTGTCATACCTTGAAAGGATATTTTATTCAAACACAACTTACACCCATTCAAAGTGTAGATAGTTTTTTGGAGTTAGGGAAGCATCAGATCTTTGCCAAATAAAGCCGATAAGGCTTGGGGTGGTATTGCAAGATCCAGGAAGCTAGTGAAGATAAGACTTCAAGAAGGTCGTTGGTAGCTAGAGCATAGAGGGCTCAAGTATTTTGAATCAATTAGGCTTGAATGGTCTCTTTTGTTATCATTGTACTCCAACTTATTCACTAGTGGATCATTTCAGCTTGAAGGGCTACAGAGAGGGTTTTACACCGAGCTCTTCAATTTTCCTCTTTGATAACACATCACGTGATCTTAGGTTTGCTATTCTTTTCCCTACTGCCTTTTACATTTTAGCATTGCATCTTTACATCCATCCATGCACTAGTTAGTAGTCCCGATTGACTACACATATATTACTTTTATTCCGCATTGTTTAGAGTAGATTAAAAGCAATCTAGTCATAATTTAAAATTTTAGGTCTAAAATCACTCTAGTACTTATACTAGTGAGCTTTCAATTAGTATTAGATTGGGTATACTAGTTTTGGTTTAGTTACATAAGTGTGATCCTGAGTTGCCATGGATAATGCTCTATGTGCTTCTTTGCATGTTGTTGATGATGTTAAATGTAACAGGCCACGTGTTTCTGAAAATGCCTCTATAAGTGTTAATCCTCATGATTGTGATGCCATGTTACATGACTCTTTCGATGTTTCTAAAATTGTAAGGCGTAAATGCACTTTTAGTCTCTAAATTTTGACTTTTTTCCATTTTAATCCCTACATTTTATTTTTACTACTTTTAGTCCCTAAACCAATTAATGCGGGACATTTAAGTCCTTGAAGCACCATTCCATCAGCCAATTAACGGAGAAACTGACGTAGGCATTAAAATATTATTAAAAAAATTATTTAACATTTTTTAAATGCCAAAATTAAAAAAAAAAAAATTAAGTACTCAATTTTAATTAAAAAAATAAAGAAAACAAACAAAAAAATTATTTTCTTTCAAACAAAAATTTTACTTTCTTTTAATTAAAATGAATTTTTTTTTTATTTTCTTTATTTTTTCTTTTCAGAATAACATATTCATGTTCTTTATGTTCTTCCCCATATATGATTCATATTCTTACCAAATTAATCCTTATTTTCTTATCATTTTCTTTTCCTTTCTTATACTTTCTTTGTAGCCAAACACATCAAAACAAAATAAATTAATTAAATGTCTTTCTTGTCTCTCTCTTTTTTTTTTTTTCATTATTTTTTCCAGAAGAACATGTTCATGTTGATTGTGTTCTTCCCTATAATCAATCTCCAGCAAAAAACAAACCCTAAACCCAGATCCTAACCAAACCCCAAACCCATATCCTCAATAAAGCAAACCTTAGCCTTCAAACCCATAAATTTTCTTGGCAACAAACACACACAAAAAAAAAAAAAAAAAAAAAAAAAAAACCACCACCGAATCAAAGAACATGAAGATCAAACCCAAGAAAAAGAATAGAAACAATTGAAATCTGCCACTAAAAAGAAAGATTAAGACCCATGAAAAACGACCCCACCCACCCCATCCCCTCTTTCTTCTCAACCCGATCTCTTTGTGTTTGTAAATCTGACTGATTTTATGGGTTTCGTTGCTAAGGAAATACAAGAAAAGAGAAAAAAAAATATTGATTTTTTAAATTTCTGGGCAATGTTTGCTGGGAAGAAAATGGAGAACATGATTGACGGGAAGAGCACATGTTCTAGATTCTTCATGTTCTTCCCAAAAAAAGAGAAACAAAATTAATTGAAAATCTTTTCTTTAAAAAAAAAAAAAAGGTTAAAAATTTTATTATTATTTTAATGTCCACGTCAGCTTTCCTGTTAGTTGGCTGACGGAATGGTGCTTCAAGGACTTAAATGTTGCGCATTAATTGGTTTAGGGACTAAAAGTGGTAAAAATAAAATGTAGGGACTAAAATGGAAAAAAAGTAAAAAATGTAGGGACTAAAATTGCATTTACACCAAATTGTAAATGCCAAACTCTTGAAGAAAAATGCTAAAAATTGTCAAGGAAAATTTAGTAAGTTTGTTTGTGAAAAGGATGCCTTAACTGCTAAACTTGATAAATCTAACAAGTTGGTTGAGAAGTATAAGAAACTTGCAAAAAATTCTTTGATAAAGTTGAAAGAGTTTGAATGTTTGAAAAAAGACTTGGATGCTAAACTTTTTTGACTAACAAACTTGTTGATGATTTTAAATGTGAAAATGAATCTCTTAATATGCATGCCAATTGTTTGATTAGGAACCTACTAAAAATGAAGAAGTTCTTTGTTGCAATCTTGTTGTAAAACCCGATTTTGTTCCTATTGTGAGTTCTATCTCTAATGAGAAATGGTTGCACATACCTCCACACAAAAGGAATCATAACATGGAGAGAAAGGCTCTTAAGCCAAAACCTTGGTTTAGACCTCACCTTAGGGATTTGGACAGATCTAACTTTGTTTTTACTTACTACCATTGTGGTGTGATTGATCATATTAGACCTCAATGTTCCTTTTTGAAAAGAGAAAAAAACCATGTTGCTAGATCTCTCCCTAAAAAGCTTAATGGATCCAAACACATTATTTGTCACCATTGTGGTGCTTTTGGTCATAGAAGACCTCATTGCTCTAAGTTTCATGCTCTTAAAAAATCAAAAGAAAATAAAAACTTGAGCTTCTTAGAAGTTGTGCTAAGAAAGCAAAACCAAATTTAGGTGAAAATGGTATGTTGTTGAAACAAGTTTTTAATGCTATCACTTCATTGACTTTGTGTATCTCTGGTTGTCATTCTTCCAACTCTCATCTCACTTCTCACGAGACATTCACTCCAAACATCCATTCCGTTTGGATGAGAAAGGGTTCCTATGATTGAGCTTATGCTCTTTTGGTCCTTGATCTAAAGCTTTTTCGATCTTTGTAGGAATTTTCATGCATTAGATGCTTTATTCTCATGCATTTGTGCATAATGCATTCTTACATTTATGCATTTTATTTGTGTGAGTAAAAACTCTAAAAACACATAAAAAGTGAAAAAACCAAAAAGTTTGATCATGTTTGTTTAAGCACATATCATGTAAAGTTTGGCCTAGTACCTTCATACTAATGGCGTAGTATATTTATGAGCTTAGTCTTGTTATGCCTGCACATATATTGAATGTGAGTGAAATCTAGAAATCTATGTTTGATTGTTGTAAATAGATCTTCAAGCTTTTCATGCGTGTTTGACCAATAGTCTTGATTAATCTTGACATATTTGTAGACTTGTTCTTATATATATTTTTTTCCCTCAAAAGCTCTTCAAACGTTAATTTCTAAAAGAGAAAGAGTTGCAAAAGTCTTTCTGCTAAAACTAGTTAAACTAGGAAAGGTTGAGCAAATTGTGTTAAAAAATAATGATGCCAAAGCCAAAGGTTTGTTCTTCAAAGAAATATAAAAAATTTCAAGGCATCTTTGTTAAGTTTTAGACCCCTAGAAAACATAGTTTGTTTAACCTAATTTATTGATCAAGTTGTTACTTAAGTTAATTATTTAGATCTAGGTTAAATATTCATCACATGAAATAAACACAGTGGAAAAGTAAATGACACAAGATATGATGACCCAAGATGTGATGACCCTAGGGGAAACTATCTCAAGAGAACAATCCACTATATCAAGTTGAGATTTATAGTCAAGAATACCAATTCCTAGTGAATCTGACATAGTTACCTAATTGGGCTCTGAACTCCACAAGCTTCCTTGATTTGGATTTGATTTCACATGAACCACCTATTCATGCCTTAATCTTCAGTACACTTGATAGTTGAAAGCTTGGCTGCAACTTTACTCCACCAGTACTAGCAAAATGAATTGATCTCAAATAGGTGCTTGTAGAGTTATAAGGTTACAAAACCTCACAGATCTCACATTAGTAACTCTCAAGACTTGGAATAATGCGTATTAGGGTTTCCTTTTATACCTAGCAATGTTGGACTCAAACCCTAAACATTTTGTAGGTTGTTGGGCCTTATTTGAAAATCTGCAAAATCGCAGTTCGATTGGTCAAAGCTCTCTCTCAATTGATCAAGCTCTTCAGTTTGTGAATTCTCTTTTTTGTAGCTTGTATGTTCTTGAATCTTGACTTTTATCAGCTTAAGTAATTTCTAAATTACTTCAAAGACCCTAAGATCTAATCCTAAACAAGTTTTTGTTCTTGGTTTGCCAATACAACATATTTAGAACCTAACAATCTTTACTCAAAAAGTTTGAGAAATATTGTTCAAAGTATGAAAAAGTAAGCCAAATGAAAAGCTTTAATCAATGTAAACTCTTTTCATGAGGGGTCATATACATTCATTTCTATACATGCTATAGGTTTTGACTTAGTGTCATTTGTGTATGACTTGATTGAATAGATCATTAAAGCTTCATGCTAGAGCTCTCAGACAGTTGGATATTTTCATGTAACTCTTCTATCCTTCACCCACACTATATATACCCTCATTACCCACAAAATTTTAAGGAGGCTGTTAGAAGAGAAAACCCTTGAGAGAGGTTTTCACAATACCCACCTTTTAGAGAGAACTACTCATCCTTAAGTGAGAATTCCTTTGTAGTCTCTTCTCCTCCCTTCTCCCATTGTCATACCTTGAGAGGAGATTTTACCCCAACATAACTCACACCCATTCAGAGTGTAGAGAGTGTTTTGGAGCTTGGGAAGTATCGGGCCTTTGCCAAATTAAGTTGGTAAGGGGTGGTGCAATCGGGCTATATTGCGAGATCCGGGAAGCTAGTGAAGACAAGACTCTGAGAAGTCTGTTGATAGCTGGAGCATCATTTTGGCTTGGAGGGCTGCAAAGAGGTTTTTATGCCAAGTCCTTCAGTTTTCTTCTTCGATAACACATCACGTGTTATCTTGGGTTTTCTATTCTTTTCCCTATTGCCCTTTACATTTTAGCATTGCATCTTTATGTTCACCCATGCACTAGTTAGTAGTCCTAGTTGATTCCACATCTATTAGTCTTATTTCGCATTGTTTAGAGTAGATTAAGAGCAATCTAGCCATAATGTGGGGTTTAAAATCACTCTAATATTTATACTAGTGAGCTTTCAAAATACATATACAACTATTACTCTTATCACATGTATTATTTTCCTCCATTCTATTATACCTAAAGTCACGATCTTTTTGTTAATTCCCTAATTGTCATGTCTAATTTTATTACTTATGCTAATGTTAGTTTTGGTATTCCTCTATCTTTTGTGGTTCCCTCAACTTAAATTAACTCACTCTTTCATATTGGTGCAATATTAATCACATTCTTCTGAACATGGCCAAACTACAATTGGATGCACTAGAAGACTTAGATAGAACTTGGGTGATGAGAGCTTGCACATCTACCATAGAGAAGGTTGGAGTAGTCGAAGATCCATTCTTGACAAGGATGAATAATAAGACAACCAATGGTGTAGCAAACTTGAAGTCAGCCAAGGCGGTCATATTTTGAAGTATACAAGCATGAGTATGAAAATGTTCCATGGTGTGTCCCTTAACCTTATAGAATTTACAGATGACATAATTCTTGTAAATACCGTATGACGTGGCACAACCCGTTCTGGCATTGGAGCACTCAAAGTGCCTTTTTCGGACAAAATGAACAAAATGCCCCTAGTCAACCTTGGGTTTACCGAAAGTCAAATTGGGTCAAGATTATCCCAAAACAACCTTTTTGACGCTTTTACATCAAATCCGAGCTACGTAGAGATTTTTGTCAAGTTTAACCCAAGGTTGACTTTTGGGGGCATTAAAAACCCTAATTTTTATCCGTACATCAAAACAGGTTGGGACTAGCACCATTGCGAAGATTATCAAATTCCCTTTCGAAAAACTATTCATGGGTCAAAATCGAAGTTAAAACGTTTGAGATATCCTGAAAACCGTGAAAAGCACGTCAACACGCTTCCTAAGACCATAACTTAGATCTGACCGTTGGAATTTCAATTTCTTTAGTGTTTTGGAAACTAGACATCTAGAGATTTCCAAGGACACCAAGATTAGCTCAATCGGAGCTCGGAAAGGCTATGTGATCAAAGTCAGAACCGAAAAGCAAAAAAAGAGGAAATAGCTGATGTTAACCTGGCACACCTTGTAAGTCTGCTAGAGCTGGCTGGTAGTCGTATAAGGGCCACAAGCAATTAAAGGGTCACTTTTGGCCTATAAATACCCCCAGACCCCCCCCCCCCCACGCGATTAAAAAAAACTAAGGATTTTGGGCAGTTTTTAGGCATTTTTTGGGTAGATCCTTTTTCTCTTTTCCTCTTTAAATTCTCTCCTAAACACATGAAAAAAGCTTTGATTCTTCCTTTTCTCAGAATAATCAAGAGGTAGTGTTTTTGCTCCCAATCTTCCTCTCCTTAGTTCAATACCTTGGATTTGAGGTTTAGAGGTGTGGATATAACTTTTTAGATACAATCCACACCCATTTATTTTCCTAGCAAGTTCTTGCTTTGTTTTGCTTCCTAGCATGTTTTATAGTTTTCCCAACACGTTTATAGCTTTCCTAGCATATCTCCTTGCTTTTTGTCATGTTTATGCTTAGATCTACAGGACTATGTGTTCTTTGTCATGCTTTTGTTTAGATCTACATGCTCATGTGTTCTATGCCATGCTTTTCTTTAGATCTAAATCTTTATGTGCTCCTTGCCATGCCTTTACTTAGATTTACATGCCTATGTGTTCTTTGCCATATTTATCCTTAAATCTACATGCCTATGTGTTCTTTGCCATATTTATCCTTAGATCTACATGCCTATGTGTTCTATGCCATGCTTTTATTTAGATCTATATCTTTATGTGCTCCTTGCCATGCTTTTGCTTAGATCTACATGCCTATGTGTTCTTTGCCATGCTTTTGTTTAGATCTATATCTTTATGTGCTCATTGCCATGTTTTTGCTTAGATCTATGTGTTTATGTGCTCTATGCCATGTTATGTGTCTAGATCTACATGTTGGTTGCTATGCCATGTGGTTCTACAACCTTTTTGTCTCTTGTTATATCTTTGTCTTGTGTTTTGGCCATTTTGGTAGGGTGTAGATCTAGATCTTGTGGTCTAGGCCTACATCCATACACCTAGGCCCATATCAAAGGGTTTGGATCATTTCCTATATGGATGTGTATGCTTGCTTGCTTCTATACTTTATGTCTATGCTTGCCTCTCTAGATCTAGGCTTTGCCGTGCTTTGTTGCCCCGCCCCCCCTTCTGGGCTTGTTCTTATGTGGTTACATCCGCCCCTCTTGTGGTTTGTCTAGGTGGAAACACTTGTAAGAATGCATCCTGATGATGCTGGTTTGCTCAATGCATACCCTATCTCCACTCTGCGTGATGATATGCTTGCCATGCTTGCTTTGTGCCACTCGTTTGGCTTTCTTTGCTTTTTTGCATTTTTGCACACCTGCCCACATGTTCATGCATGAGTCCTTGCTTGCTTGTGTCGTCCATAATCCAATCCAATGGAACTATAGATACTTGATCTAAACCTACATTTGTCCCCCTAGGACACCACCTTTTGCTTGAGAATATGCTTGTTTGCCCTTTCATATGCCTAGCATGTTTGCTTGCCCTCGTTTGGCTCTCTTTGTTTATGATTTTTTACATGCTCTCTTTGTCTCCTTTGTTATCTCTTTTGCTTGTCTGCTAGCTTCTTTTCCCTATTTGTCTCAAGTACGTGCATGGAGCAAGGACGCTTGGAACGGGGGCACAACCTAAAGGCATGAGCAAAAAAGGGCAATGATAAGTAAATTAGGAGGCCTAGGTGGTTACATCTTTCTCCCTTTCTTTTGAGCCTCTTCTCTAGAGCATGTATTAGGATTCCCCCTCTCCTTATACGTATTATCTTTCCTGCACTTTGCTTGGGCCGCGTTTCCTAGGTATGGCAATGTCTGCTTTACATTTCGTGTACCTTGCTAGATCAAATCCGAGCTACGTAGAGATTTTTGTCAAGTTTGAGCCAAGGTTGACTTTTGGGGGCACTAAAAACCCTAATTTTTATCCGTACGTCAAAACGGATTGGGACTAGCACCATTGTGAAGATTATCAAATTCCCTTCCGAACAACTATTCATGGGTCAAAATCGGAGTTAAATCATTTAAGATATCCTAAAAACCGTGAAAAGCACGTCAACATGCTTCCTGAGACCATAACTTAGATCCGACCATTGCAATTTCAATTTCTTTAGTGTTTTGAAAACTAGACATCTAGAGATTTTCAAGGACACCAAGATCAGCTCAATCAAAGCTCAGAAAGGCCTTCAAGTATGTGATCAAAGTCAGAACCGAAAAGAAAAAAAGATGAAATAGCTTATGTCAACCCGACACACCTTGTAAGGCCGCCAGAGCTGGCTGGTAGCCGTACAAGGGCCGCCAGCAATTAAAGGGTCACTTTTGGCCTATAAATACCCCCCCCCCCCCAGATATATAAAAGAAAAAAGAAAAGATTTTGGGCAGTTTTTAGGCATTTTCTGGGCAGATCCTTTCTCTCTTTTCCTCTTTAAATTCTCTCCTAAACACATGAAAAAAGTTTTGATTCTTTCTTTTCTCATAACAATCAAGAGGTAGTGTTTTTGCTCCCAATCTTCCTCTCCTTAGTTCAATACCTTGGATTTGAGGTTTAGAGGTGTGGATATAGCTTTTTAGCTACCATCCACACCCATTTATTTTCCTAGCAAGTTCTTGCTTTATTTTGCTTCCTAGCATGTTTTATAGTTTTCCCAACACGTTTATAGCTTTCCTAGCATGTCTCCTTGCTTTTTGTCATGTTTATGCTTAGATCTACATGACTGTGTGTTCTTTGTCATGCTTTTGTTTAGATCTACATGGTCATGGGTTTTATGCCATGCTTTTTTTTAGATCTAAATCTTTATGTGCTCCTTGCCATGTTTTTACTTAGATTTACATGCCTATGTGTTCTTTGCCATATTTATGCTTAGATCTACATGCCTATATGTTCTATACCATGCTTTTATTTAGATCTATATCTTTATGTGCTCCTTGCCATGCTTTTGCTTAGATCTACATGCCTATGTATTCTTTGCCATGCTTTTGTTTAGATCTATATCTTTATGTGCTCATTGCCATGTTTTTGCTTAGATCTATGTGTTTATGTGCTCTATGCCATGTTATGTGTCTAGATCTACATGTTGGTTGCTATGCCATGTGGTTCTACAACCTTTTTGTCTCTTGTTATATCTTTGTCTTGTGTTTTGTCCATTTTGGTAGGGTATAGATCTAGATCTTGTGGTCTAGGCCTACATCCATACACCTAGGCCCATATCAAAGGGTTTGGATCATTTCCTATATGGATGTGTATGCTTGCTTGCTTCTATGCTTTATGTCTATGCTTGCCTCTCTAGATCTAGGCTTTGCCATGCTTTGTCGCCCCCCCCCCCCCCTCCCCCTCTTCTTTTAGGCTTTTTCTTGTGTGGTTACATTCGCCCCTCTTGTGGTTTGTCTGGGTAGAAACACTTGTGAGAATCTATCCCGATGATGCTGGTTTGCTCAATGCATACCTTATCTCCACTCTGCGTGATGATATGCTTGCCATGCTTGCTTTGTGCCACTCGTTTGGCTTTCTTTGATTTTTTGCATTTTTGCACACTTGCCTACATGTTCATGCATGAGTCCTTGTTTACTTGTGTCGTCCGTACTCCAATCCAATGGAACTATGGACACTTGATCTAAACCTATATTTGTCCTCCTAGGACACCACCTTTTGCTTGATAACATGCTTGTTTGCCCTTTCATATGCCTAGCATGTTTGTTTGCCCTCGTTTGGCTCTCTTTGTTTATGTTTCTTTACATGCTCTCTTTGTCTCCTTTGTTATCTCTTTTGCTTGTCTGCTAGCTTCTTTTCCTTGTTTGTCTCATGTACGCGCATGGAGCGAGGACGCTTGGAGCGGGGGCACAACCTAGAGGCACAGGCAAAATAGGGCAATGATAAGTAGATTAGGAGGCCTAGGTGGTTACATCTTTCTCCCTTTCTTTTGATCCTCTTCTCTAAGCATGTATTAGGATTCCCCCTTTCCTTATACGCATTATCTTTCCTATACTTTGCTTGGGCCATGTTCCCTAGGTATGGCAATGTCTGCTTTACATTTCATGTACTTTGCTAGATCATACCCTTGGGACGTTGGCAATATCTGTTTTACTTTCCTACTCTATGTGATAGCATTGTACATGATGTATGTATATATGTATGTATGTGTGTATGTGTGTGTATATATATATATATATATATATTTATGCCTACGCGTGTGTGGGTGATTGTGACTTTGTATGACGGACTCTCGTGGCTATGTGAGCGACCTTTAGTCATAAGAGCTCTTGACCTTGTGGTGTGAGTATGCACTCAAAGCATTTACTGTAGGCGCATATTCATGCCATACTGTGTGCATAGTCACCACAGTATGATTGTCCCGATCCATGTCACCAAGTGACATTAGTTTCCCTATGTATGCGACGTGCATCAATATGCTTGATGCTTTGATCATGAGTATGTCGACACGCGCTGTATACACCAGCGCGAAACCCACCAGAACCATAGCGTACCAAACACAAAACTCTGCCGGATTTTCACTGTGAAAATGGGGCACCCTGTTGTCGTATTCTCATAGCAAAAGCTTGGTGAGAATGGCATTTTGTGTGTATTGACGCACCTGTGGCGAAGCATTGCTGGATTTCCACCGCGAAAATAAGGCGATTTTTGCTGTGGAAATTTGGCATGAATTCCAAATGCACTAGGAAAGCATTGATTGGGACCACACCCTTTCCAAAACTAAACCTCAAAGCCCAAAGCCCCGTAAGCTAATGCCAATAGCTTGCTTTTTATTGCCAATGTTCGAAAGTTAAGGTTTTACCAAAACAAAGGACTGTTCACGGATAAGTGTTATGGGGTGCCTAACACCTTCTCCACACGTAACCAAACTTCTGAACTCAAGAATCATGATTTTTTATCCATCCACATTAGATTAGAAAAAATGTCATTTTTCTTAACCTAGGATCAGTAATAAAATCAAATAGAGTTAGGTGACCAATCACACCTTAAAAAAACCCAATGATTGGTAGCGGCTTCACTTACCCTTGGTAGTTCCCTTAAAAGTGACCCATATTTCTGACACACACCAAGGAGGCACTATCCTTCCCTCATAACACCCGTAAGCACCCGAGCCTTTACAAGGGTTCTTCACGTGAGCATCGCCAAGATGGGTGGTCAAACCACCACAAGTCATCGACAATTCTTATTGGATCTCTTGTTATCATTATCTTGGACCAAGTAGGGCCAGGTAATACTACAAGGGCTGTAACAACAATAGTGATAGAGGCTAGAATAACAAGAACTATTCGTAGAGGAATTTGGGAGAAGTGAAGAGATTGTAAACGAATATCTTCACGAACTAGCTCATTCATATTTATACCAATTAAGAACTTATGCAAGTGCACTCTTTCATGATGTGAATTGATAATTTTGGCCTCAGATAGAGTCTTGATAATAGGTTCAGATGCTGCTAATTGATCCCAGAGGAAAGGCATTCAGCTATGAAAGATAGTATTGTGTTTGCCAAGTTCCTATCAAAGTTGATAGAGGGTAACCATGAGAGTTTATGCTCTCTAGCGCCATCAGATCCAGAATACCGGGAACAGTGCATATCCCAAACTTATTTGGATGTGTTCTATCCCCCAAATTCCATGTGAACAGTAAGAGTGGAGGTGTTGCAAGTCAAGTGATAATTTGATGGTTACAGCCATCCCAATGTTTGAGACACAGCATATTCATCAGTTTCACCCTCTTCGCATTCAAGATCCTTGTGTTGACCAGTCACCTAGGCATAACTTGCAACCTTTATAAAAGCTACACATGGCTTGGGCCTAGTAAGAGTAGTTGTCGCCGTCAAAGGACAACTTGAATTGGAAATAAATCTCTTGTTGCTCCATAAAGAGAGCTCAAATGCAAAAACAAACTACAAAACGAAATCAGGACGCGAAAATTAACTACAAAGCACCTACACACAAATCAATCCTAGCAAAAAGGCAATGGTCAAAGTAAACGCTAGTAAAAGGTCTAGTCAATACACGAGTCAAGTTAATGTTTCAGTTCCAAGTTGACGATTCCGTCTGCTGACATTACACTAGGAGCTGACGTGGATGTAGGTTTGTTGTGCCACAACACATGGCGTATGTGCTAAGGTATATTAGCGTGTATGAGCGCTTGTGGGTGCGTACGGGTGCATAGGCGCATGTGAAGGAACTCTAAGACTACGTTTGGTGCGTACGAGTGCTCGCAGTAGTTTTTCAGGCTGATTCTAGGGGGAATGTGTTTGCAAATCTTTGAACTATGGACCCGTGCATGTGTTTGCTTAGGTTGACGCATGGTCGAACTGGGATCATGACGGGAAAAACCTTCAGTGATCCAATCTTGGTTGACGGTGGCGGTGGCGGTGGCGGTGGTTGACCTTTAACAAAGTCAACGGTAGCAGAAGAAAGCCTACCAATAGACTATAATGAAGGGTCAAAGGAATGATAAGTTATCGATTATCTCAAAAATTTAAGTTAATATAAAATTATGAATTTAAACATTCAATTAAAAAATGGGTAATTGTCTCAAATTGTTTATGATAGGCCAAGAATGTATTGAACTCTTAGGTAAATTAACCAATTAATTAGTCAATTGAATTAATTAAATCAATTTAACATGCAATACGCATGGTAGCACAAACAAATCATCAAATAACTAAATGTAGCGAAAATTAAATTTGACATGGATGATTTATTTACGAATGAGGAAAACCACCGAGGCAAAACCCCACCGGGTGAATTTAAGGTTATCACTCTCGAGAATCCACTATTATCAAAACAAGCGATTATAAGTAAAGGAATCCTAATACCCTATACCAACCTACAGTTGAACCCTTACCCCAATACACAATTGGACTTGTAATGTAGTGACAATCTCTCCTTTGAATGCACAACTCCAAGTACGTGACTAACCAATCAATGCACAAATCCCAGTACGTGACTAACACACCAACTTGAGAAGGATGTTGGCTGTAAAGTTCTTCAATTCATTCAGACGATGAAGATTAAGAAGCTCCTTAATTACAAAATCCTATGGCGTACAAACGCAGCAACTTTTTCAAGAGAAAGATGAACTAGGGCAAATTGTCTCCGGTCACAATATACATGTAACAACAAGTGCCACAACTTTTGCATTCAGTTGCATCACCTTAGATGGCCTTTAAAATGATCCTTATATATGTTTAAAGTTGTGAGAAAAGAAACCCTACACAAATACACATAGATATGCATAAACTCAAATCTAAAAATCTGAATTTTGTAATTCTCGATAGATACAGCTGTCGAGCTTCAAATATTAAATCTCGATAGATACATCTGTCGAAATATCTGTCGAGTTTTAATGAACAACACTTCTTCACTTAATTCTTGGATAGATTTGTATGGTTTCAATACTTGGACTTGAAATCTTGTTTCTTAAAGTATTAAACACATCCTAAATCTACCCAATTACAAGTAAAGTGGGTTTTGTCAAAGGATTAGCCAATTCTATATGACAAATGTTCTTAACATGTTCCACATATGTCCTAATAACTTAGAAGAGTATGTTGTGTGTAATATAAGTTGCTCCACTCTCTCTTAAAAGTTACCATGGTTTTTGAGTAAAGTGTGGTGTACCTTTGTGTTAAAAGTCATTTCTCTCTCCCTTGCATGTGTGTATTTGTTTCTAAAATAAAAAATAAAAAAATAAAAAAAATATTAATCTAACACTTTATGCCCACCCAAAAAAAAAATTTCAAATGCCAAATTGGTTATTATATAGCTTTCCATGTCAAAAATCTTTCAAATACAAAATCCTTATTTTATGGTTTTCTAGATCAAAAACCTTTTCAAATATGAAACTCTGATTCCTAGGATTTCCATGTAGAAAAATTATTGTTTTATGGTTTTCCACATCAAAAATCATTTTTGAATACAAAACCCTAGTTTTCTAGTTTTTCATATAAAAAATCTTTTAAAATGCTGAAAATGATAGTAATAGGGTAATCGTTATTAGGTAGATATTTCAGGGTTCCTAACACCTTTTGAGCACATAAATTAATCACCGAACATAGTTGGACGGTTCTTTGACATTTTATTGCCTAAATTAGGATAGGAGACATTACAAACACTTAGTTCAAGGCCGGTAAGTTCTGTACAAAATCTGGTATCAACACCTAACCCACAAAGGGAATATAAGAGGAATACCCAATGAAGTAATAGTAAAGAGATCTCATGGGCGGAAGGTGGAAATTTATTAAAGATTTACTAATTGGCCGGTTTTGAAATCATATATCAGTTAGAAAAGAATAATAAGCAAGTGTAAGAATTCCAATTTCGGGTGTCAGTCTCATATTTTTTTGACAATGGTCAGTCTCATATTAATAAGAAAAGAATTAGAGACATATGGTAGTCCCTATATATAGAGTGTTAGAGTAACATTTTTAATAGATGTGAGAATTAAAAGGCAAATTTTTCCAAAAAAAAAAAGAGTTAGAGACTAAGCTTTGTTTAGTGTATTTGTATGAGAACACTTTTGGATGTATTATAGAGTTGATTTTGTTTTTGTTTGTGAAGTATGTAATACCTTGTGAGTATGATTGTAATATTAATTATTGATAATTTTTTTTTCTTGTGTTGGTGACTTGGCGTTTCCTGTGATTATAGATATAGATTTTTCTCAATTACGTTACATTTAATGTGTAGTGTTTCTTGTCATTTATTATTTTACGTGTTCTCACAATACACTGGCATTCAAGATTTTGCTGTCACTATACCCATCAACAACAATTAATAATCTAATCAATTTAAGAAAGATGAGGAGTCCTCTGTTTGATTAATGATTATATACTAATTTAATATGATTTTATGATTTAATGGAAAAAAAAAAATGTAAAGGAAAAAATGAATTCTTGAGTTGCATTTTATTTACCTTCTGGAATGGTTTCAGATTTTAACTGATCATGATTCGGGCGTACTTCACTCACCAAGACCACCCAAGCAGGGGGTAGATATACGTTAAGAGCGACCAAAAGCTTACGCAGGAAGCGAACTCCTCCTCCTTTTGAAACGAACGTATCTCCTATAGTAATTTCAACATCTGCATCAGGTAGATCAAAAGCCAGCAGCTTTAGCAATCATCATACTAGAAAACTAACTTCCAAAGGACAATATGTGAGGTGGGGATCCTATATATGAGACGTTGGACACATCACACATGCATCTTATGCATGTCAGATTTTCACATGTTACACACACTGTGTGTAATAAAGTAACATCTCTATATTCAAAAAAATTCATGGATAGCCAGAGCCATGTTTTATTGTCAAACTATCAAATAAGAAATTCTAAGATATAATTTAAATCAAAGTTATCAAGTAATTTCAAACTAATTCAAAAATAAATCAATTACACGCAAGAACGTACTATAAAATTTATTTTAAAAACCTTTGAACTAAAATAAAAATCTGCGGGGCTAACTCTAATAAATTCATACTAATAAAACCTGGTACCGTATCTTATAGAATTTATGCCCCAAATTTAAGTTCACGGCAAATACAAAAGTATTAGACCATTCAAACATTCTCCTAATAACAACAAGTAACAACAAACAAAACAACTACTTGCCTCTTAACATGAGTTCTGAGTGTGAAAATTCTCTTTTTAATTTTAAAAATAAATAACTACTAAAATGATAAACATTTCAGTAACACCCGTGCGATCTAGGGAAAGAGAAAATAAGGCTAAAAGAAAACCCATAGACTGATTAGTTGTTTCTAACTTAGATAACCCAAAGAGAGAAGACTACCTAACGTAAGGATTCCAAGAAGTGGAGGCTTGAAGATTCTTGAGGTAAATATCCTAGAAATTTATTTTTGCTATGTTGTACTTAGACCGTAGGATAAATTATTTTAGTTTCTTTTTTTAACATTCTTAGTAATTGAATTGATTATGATGGATTTAGGTTATGTTGGAGTGATCTCGAAGAGTTGCAAAATTTTTTCTTTTAGTAAGCATTGAATGAAGTAACTAATCTGATTCTTGGCTAGTCATATTTTTCTTAAAATACAATGTTTGATTTACTAAATATTCCTTTGTTGTCCCTTAAAAAATTTTATTTAATTATTTTAGCTGAGTTGATTTAAAGAAAATAACTAGAAAATTAAACTTATTGAAATATTATATATTTATTTTATTCAGTTGATTATTTAGAAAATTTATATCTCCTAAAAATTTGGATCAAACATGTGTAAATTTCATTTCAAGTCCAATGAAATTTTTGATGTTTTGAAATTCATTGAACTAAGATGAAATTGCTACGCCTATGAATTTTATCCTTTGAATAGTTTATTTATTTTACTTGTATATATGCTTCATCTATGATCTAGCTAATTGAGATTTCGGTTTTCTTACAAAGCTATTGACTTCACCCCTTCTTTCTCTGTTTTAGATTTTGAGGAGTAGCACATTTGAGTTGTTGTTGAGGAGGTGCGCGAAAAGAATGGATTTGACATTATTGTTTAGTGACTAATGGGAGAATCGAAATTTGTGTACTTTTCTGTCTATAGCAATATTTTAGGAATTTTTCTTTTTAACTATTGATATATCGAAGATTGGCCAATGTTGTCACTTGTTATTGAATTTCTTTTAGAGAATAGACTTACTACTTGAGTTTTCTAACTTTTTATCAGAAAATAAAAAGACTTACGACTTGAGCGAATGGCCATTGCATGCAAGACATTCATGCCGTCCCTACCAGCAAAGGAACATTCTGGAGCAGCACTTAGGATACAAGAAGCAATCTTGTAGAATTTTCTATCCACGGCAAGGAACAGAGCGGATTCCCCAGCGATATTTATAAACGTACCCAGTTCTGGGTCCTCCTTAATTAGTTCTTCCACAACCTCAGATTTACCATATTGCACTGCGACGTGCAGGGCGGTATCCTTCACCAGATTCACCATGCTCAGAATCTTCCGGCCACCAATTTCAACATCCAAACTTTTGGTATATTCTATAAGGAGCTTTACCATTGAATGACTTCCTACCCTTGCAGCAACATGTAGCGGAGTATTGCCTTTGGAGTTTGTTTGATACAGAAGGCTTGGACGTAATTCAACCATCTTTTTTGCAACCTGGGGACGATTGCATTGCACTGCAACATGAAGAACAGTGCTCTTCTCGGTTGTCACATCGAGAAGGGTATCAGAATTTGTCAATGTCTCAAAGAAACTTAAATCGCCAGAGCTAGCAGCATGATAGAGTTGAGGATTCATTGTGATTCTTATTCTTTAGATTTTGGTTTCCTCTTTTTCGCTTTCAGAAGCTTTGATTGTGGAGGTAACCCACTGCACATATACACCTATAATCTATAGAGTCAAGCATTAGTATCAATTAGTCAATGCGAATGCGATACATTTTTACTGTGTGACTAAAAACAAGGGTGCCAGAAACTTAGACAGGGTGGCAGATGTGACAATGGATATTTTGAAGGCCTTTTTTCATCCTCACAGTTTTAGATAAGGTACCGTGTGTGTTCCAATTTATTTTTCGTGTCAATTATTAATAAACCAAATTGAAAAAATTCTAATACCACTTTTATAAATAGTTATAAAAAAAAAAATTAATTACTTTATCTTTTTTAATAAAATATTTTTAAAAATAGTTTTTAAATCAATACCCTTAAAACATTTATTAACATTTTTTTTCTGTTTGTTAAATGAAATGATTGGAAGAAAAAGAATCAACAAGTCACCTTAAAAGTTATAACAAATAGTGCAGCGGTGAAAGAACTGAATTCGTGAAGCTAGTTGATGTGTTCAACAAAGACTAGCCTACAGGGCCCCAATTGTATGCCTTCACTGTTTTTCCCTGAAATCTTGGGGCAAAAATGGCCCATTACCATCAATTTTCAAAATAATTTGCCCAGAAACACTGTTTCCAAACTATATAGGTAAATACCACTTTTTTAGGTACTCGAGCTTGCCAAGCTCGAGTACCATGTTTTTTTAATCCACTGTCGCCCCATATTCAAGGAGCCCTATAGTGGCGTTTTTAAGCCCTATAGTGACGTTTTCGGGCCCTATAGCGGCGTTTTTAAGCCCCCATACCAGGTTAAGGGGCCCTATAGTGACGTTTTCGGGCCCTATAGCGGCGTTTTCCTGCAAAATATTTTTTATAAGTCCCCATAACAGGTTCAAGGGGCCCTATAGTGGCGTTTTTAAGCCCTATAGTGACGTTTTTGGGTCCTATAGCGGCGTTTTCCTGCAAAATTTTTTTATGAGGCCCCATAACAGGTTCAAGGGGCCCTATAGTGGCGTTTTTTGGCCCGAAAACGTCACTATAGGGCTTAAAAACGCCACTATAGGGCTCCTTGAATATGGGGCGATAGTGGATTAAAAAAACATGGTACTCGAGCTTGCCAAGCTCGAGTACCTAAAAAAGTGGTATATTGCTATATAGTTTGGAAACAGTGTTTCTGGGCAAATTATTTTGAAAATTGATGGTAATGGGCCATTTTTGCCGAAATCTTGGTCTAGTATTGGGCCATTGGCCCAACATCGCAGCAGTAATTTTAGCTTGTGTTGATGAAGGACAACCGTTGTCTATAATTAACCACACATATTTTTTATATACAAAGTCAAAGCCAAAAGAAAATCTTATTAGATTCTAAATTAAATTTCAAATGTAATTTTGTGTCATGTGTTCTAAAATATTCTTAATTTTGGTGTCAAAAGGGGACCACAATAATAATACTTACTTACATAAATAAGATCACCTCAATAAACTCTATTTCTCCAAATATATATATATATATATATATATCAATAAACTAGTTATTACTCTAATTAATTTTTATATTAAAGGGTTATATATATAAAAGTGTTGCATTCATAATACTTTCATAAAAAATTATAAGTAGTAAAGGTCCGTTTGGATTGAGGGGGGAGGGAGGGGGAGTAGAGTAGAGTAAAGTAGATTTAGCACAAAATTAGCTTATTTTTAGCTAACACTACTCTACTCCCCTCCACTTTCCCTTCTTCCCCCCTCTATCCAAACAGGCCATAAGTTGTTATTATACTTACCATTGAAATTGGTTTTTTTTTTTTTTTTTTTTTTTTTTTTTTCCACCAATAACAGCTAATAACAACTTATCATTTAAAATTTTATAAATATTTAACAAATAGATATAGCCTCTCATAACCTGCATTTAGTTGTTCACTCTTAGAAATTCAATTTAGTTTCCCCTTTCTTTCTTTCTTTTTTTATATTTTTATTTATTCACTTGTTTATTTTTTGGGTGGTGCTAGTACCTGTATATCCATGGACAACGTTGACAATAGTGATCTGACATGTATTATAAAAATAATAATAATTATTGAAATCTACAACAATACTAATAGTCTAATGGTAAGGACTAAGGACCGAGTTAGTTTAAGGAAAGAAAAAATGTTGAAAGCAATTGGTACATAGAATATTATGGGTGATAATTTTTTCCAACTGGTTGAAGAAAACTCGGAAATGTATACAACGTGTTCCTCTTTGTAATTTTATTTTCTATATAATGGTATTTTCATCCAAAAAATTTATTCAAATTTCTTTCACAAGGTATGATCATTACTATTGATTTTTAAATTTTTTTTTTTTTGAAAGTACAGAATTTAAGTACAGATTTTGACAATTGTGATTTCTGATATAAAAGAAAGAATATTAAAATTACTACCAATTTTATTATAAAATAAATTTCAAACTCAAATGGTAATAAACGTGATTGGTGACATGTTAACAACATAATAAATAAATTCATTAGCTTCTTTCTTTATTGAGTTTTAAAAGTTCAATTTCAAGTTAAGAGTCCCTTCAATTATACTCTAATTTTGTATCAGTTATATTTTCATGCAAATCCATTCATCTAAACCTCGAAAATATAAAAGGCTTAAATCAAATTTATTACTCTTTTATGTAATCCTATAAATATGTACAATATGTTACTGGGTAAAAATGTGTGTTTGTATCCTAAATTGTACTCATGCATATGTACAAATTTATAAGCTAGTTTATAGCCTTAATATATTCCCCTAGTGGGTGAAGAAATATAGACCAATTAGCCTAAAAATAATAGAACACTTAAAAAAGTTATTGAAGACAATAGCTCGTAAGAGGATCCATATGATTCAAGTTACTAGTGGCCAATGTTTGCTTCTATAATTATTTGTTTAGAAAAATGTTTTGTCCACAGTACTTTTACAATAAAGCTTAAATAACAGGTTATTAATGACTATTACTAATAGGCAAAAAGGTTTTTCAATGATATGTTCAAATTAAAATTTAAATTCATAACAACTTACCACCTCAAATTTGTTATTAAAATATTATGAATGTAATCAAGAGGTGAAATGTGAGAGAAGTACTATTTCCATTGGACCACCCTTCACCCTATGCGTTTGAGGCATGTTATTAGCCCAATATACTTTTCCCGTATCCAAGATCCTAATTCTGACAAGTCTATGGACCCAAATTATTTGCAGTGTGGGCAATCATAATCATCATAAAGCCCAATACCGTGGAAATCATTCTCATCTTCTCCAAAATGGAGTTGAGAGAAGAGATAGACATCATGCTGGTTCTCTTGTCATAAAGACTCGAAGTGCGCACGTACTGGCAATTGTCTAAAATCCGTACTGTCACGCACCAATTTTTTTGTATTCAGCTGCTTGTGAATCCTTGATGATTGCCTTATACAATACTCCAATTTACTCGCATTCGGTTACTTCAGCAATCAATGACATTCAGATAAATCATCTAAAAGCCGAACAATCCCAAGACTTTAACAACATTTCCTTTTTTCTTTTTTTAAATGGAAAAGCAATACTTTCAGACACCCCCAGCCAATTTTTTTGGGTGGATGGAACCATTTGGGCTAATAAACCATAGGCCTTTTTCTGATATACATTATAAGTACAGAACAACATGGGGCCATTACACCTCCTCTTAAGTAGGTAATCATAAATGGAATGGAAGTACTAAATGGAAATTAGAATACGTTCAATCTGTTTGGTTGATTTTGATCCTTGAACTTAGGCAATTTATATATATATATATATATAGCTTTGAATAAATTTAATTAAATTCTACAATTGAAGCTAAATTATTTATTTCTAGAGAGTTTTTTTTTTTTTTTTTGAGAAATATTTTTAGAGAGTTTTATTTCTTAATTTTGGAATCAAATGTGGGACCACATCATAAATATTTATCCAAATGAGTTATTGAGTACAAAAACCAAATAATCTAAAATTAATGAACTAAAAAAAAAAAAAAAAACAAACAAACAAACAAAAACAAAAAAAAAGCAATATCAAAAATTAAGAATTAATAAAAAAAAATTTAATATGGACAATTTACATTTTCTACCTAATAATATTCTTACAAGATTTTTAAAGAATTAACAAAATATAAAAATGACTAAATATCAATAGTATTTAAATTATATATGTCGGAATTATATTATGCATTTTAATGTATATTTTTTTAAGTATATCCATGCATATAAGGATACAAGCTAATTATACTAACAATAAATATCAACCCAAATAATTTTTATTTATTGTTGAAAAAGTTATGAATGGTCAAAATTAGAATGAATAACTAGAGAGGTAGAACTTAGAAATGTAGAATTGAGTTTGAAAATCATTTTCATATTGTGTAGAAAATATTATTAAATGCATATTCCAAATCCATAAACCAATTGGACATTACAATTCAAATTAAATTATATTGAAAATCTAATATAACAATTTTTTTTCATAATAGATAGCTTCAAAGTCTAGTCATCCCCCCCCCCCCCCCCCCCCCAAAAAAAAAAAAAAACCCAATAAGTACGTATTATAAGTCATTAAACTAGTGTTGCGTGTTAACTGGGATTGTTGTAGGGGTTTATGACAGATCAAGGGGGTAGAAATATCTTTTTATTCACACTATGTTTTGCATTTATAAAGTAAACGTGAATCTATTAAGATAAAATAAAGGATAAATGAAAAAAAAATGTATAAAAATTGTATCTATTAATTCTTTGAACTAACAATTTAAGACCTTTTGAGACAATAGAAAGGATAAATAAGATAAAACCAAGGAAAAAACGTTAATTGAATGAGTCATTTTATAGATGCCATTAACCATATGAGCATCATAAAAATTAAGGCTTTTTATAACAATATTTTTTTTGATACATCGATAATTGAGGGTGAGAGAAATTAAAACCTTAGATGTTTCAACTGGAAAATCAGAAAGTGTCAATAAGTTGAACTACAAAGCTCTTAGTTTTTCTTTTTTCTTTAACAATTTAATTAGGCGGTATCGTGGTTTTAAAATAATTTTTGGATGACTAGACTTTGAAGCTATCTGTTATGAAAAAAAAATTGTTATATTAGATTTTGATTTTTGAATTTTGTCTATCTAATTTTTTAATTTTTGTGATAAGTGAATTATTGAGTACAAAAATTGAAAAGTTTAAATCCAATTAAATTCTAAATCATAGATATATATATATATATATATAATGAGAAACTGTTATATATTTTAGAAATATATGATTTAAAAAATGTGCAAGCTAATATTATGTATAATTTGAACCATGTTGTTTTAATTGTACCCGTGCTACGCAAGGAGTTACACACTAGTTTATATAATAACAATAGATAACAATACAGGCAATACTGGTTAAATAGCTTACAATACAATTTAAACACTCTTCACAAAATGGCTTAAACCAATCTCATGTTCTACCCTCATTTTTAAAGTTTTCAGTAACTAATTTAACAGAGGTTAAGTATACATATATTTTTAAGAAATGAACACACACAAAGAGAGGGAACGTGATACCTTTGTAAAGAGAGCTTTTAAATAAAGTTTGTAGTGTCCCTTTCTGAAATAGAGTAAACAAACATAACAGAATATTGCCCCTGATACCCAAAAAAAAAAGTGTTATTGCTTATTGGAAAAGACGCTGGTCTCTAAAGTCGTTCTGGTATTTGAATTATACCTGTCCAAGCGGTCAACTCAGTCAAAAGTAGAAAACCATAGAATTGTAACAAATCCGTATGACTCAGAAAGGGGAGGCTAAAGATTCGAAAAGGGATGGTGCGGGATTGGGAGTGGGGAATGAAACACTGCGAGTTGAATTTTAACAGGAAAAGAGGATTCTACTCCTGCAGCTGGGTTTCATCATTCATGGTTGATAAGTAGGAGTAATTTGATTGTGTTTTTAGTGATTGAAAAGCAAAAATCTATAATAAGAATAGCAATGATAGTCTACTGTGATCTGTGGAAAATACTATTTGTAGTCAAATTCACTTTTTAGAGAATGCAATTTCATAAACGCGGAAGTCGGAGTTGTTCAGTGTGAATACATTACGGAGAGTAGATTACATTATAATATTGATTCACTTTCAGACTTTTCCACTCAATAAACTAGGAAGAAATTTCCTTTCCCGTTATTGTACACGCTTATTTTTGGCACGTAACTTCTGAGTCACCACCCCCAACCCCACTCATGTTTTTTCCTCCTTTGTCTTTTCTCTTCGATGTTTTTTTCTCTTTTATCTATAGGACTTTTGTTAACGTATGCCGCGGAAAGGTTGATTTGTTTACTACCAAAGGACAGCTGCTTTGTTGGTGCTTGGTGGGTTCAAAGGAAGATGTTAGGAATATAAAAAATTCCCCAACTTACCACATAACAAGCTGTAAAGTGATAGAAGTAAAATGGTGGGTTCATACCTCCATTATTCACAGCTTATCACATGACAAGTGATGACAATTTGTGAACTTTTTTATTGTCCCTGGCATTGCTCGAGTCCAAATTCTCTCTGCTCAGGTCCTCAGCATTCAAGTGCAGAATTGGGGTCGAGGTGGTTTAAACCCCACCCAAGCAAGTCCCCTTAAAAGGTTCTTTAAAGAATAAAAATAAAAACATCTTTTATAGCGCTATATACCTTTTAAGATTGTTTTTTCAATCAATTAAAATGACAGTCTTCTAAGTTAATACAAAATAAAAGCGTTATATATATATATATATATATTTTTTTTTTTAAATCAAGGCATACATAGAATTTTTTTAATTTTTCTTTTATATAATCATGCTATTAATATTTAATACTTCCAATTATATAATTGTTTTATATTACTATTAAATATTTAAAAGATTTATTTGTATGTCTTATATTTTGATTAATCTTTTAATTTCATATAGTAATGATTATTTAGTGATTTCTTTTATTTATTTTTTAATTTGTTTGAAATATATATTTATAGTCAACTTAAACCATGAATTAAGTTAAGAATAACAATTAAGTTCAAGTCTGGCTGCCATGGAAACTCACTCTCTAGTCCCTATTCAACGCTTGTGACTCCAAACTTCCAGAGCGATAAATTGACAAAGTGAGAGTGTGAGAGTGAGAGAATTGGAGAAAAAACACTTTGGAATGTTATATTTTGAGTCAATGCACGTGTGTACTGGTGGGGTCCGTGGAGAGTGGAGCTTCCAAGAAGCTTCATGCTTATAATTTATAATTATTCCAACATATTATTTATTTACAAAGTAACCCAAATTTGAATTTCTTTTAAATATCTAATCTAATTCCCTTTATTATGATTTTCTCTTTAAATCACTATATTAAACTTATTAATTTATATCACTTACACTATATAATAGCAATTAGAAAAAAATATTATTTTATTAATTACTATTAAATTGTGTTAGGTTCTAAATGTTTAGAACAATTGGCAAATCGTAAACACAAACTTGTCTAGATATAGATCTTAGAGTCTATAAGTTTTATTAGACAATGCTCAATGTGATTCAAGTCAAGATTCAAGAACATACAAGCTGCAGGAAGAAGATTTCATAATCTGTCTGGTTCGATCGATCAAAAGACAGGCTCGATCGATCGAAAGTTGTATCTGCAGAATTTTAATTAAACCCAAACAGTAGTTCAAGCCCATTTAGGATTAGGGTTTCTAATCTACTTCTCCCAGTATATAAAGAAAACCCTAAGCACGTTTTTAAGTGGCTTTTCAGAGAGAAAATAGTGTGCCTCTTTTGTATTTAGGGTTTTGTTCCTAAAATGCTCTCTTATGTCTTCTATCAGTGCTATTCCTTGAAGAATCTCAAGATCCGATATTGTAAAAGTTGCTGCCTTCTCTTGTCATCAAAGGTGTTGATGATCTAAACTTTCAAGGGTGGTCTTGGAGTCACAAATAGGAGAGTTTGTGTTGCTAAACCTTTGAGTGGGATCTCAAAGTCACAGACGGAGGTGTTTGTGTTTTACAAAGGCCAAAGAAAAAAGGAGTCCATGGATTCAGAGTTTGCACGTGGTCGTGTCAGTAAGTTCTACTGGTTGATAGCAATAAGAAGTCAAGCGTGGGGGCTTGTAAGTCTTATTGTATGAATTTCAATTCTTTCTAGTAGATTTGCTTTTTACCTTGAAGATAGTTAGGTTAAATCCTCCCTAGATTTTTTACCGGTTTGGTTTTCCTAGGTTATCATATCATTATGTTATTTATTTTTCCGCTGCTTTGTATGATATAATCTTTGTAATTGTGATAACCTAGATTTGTTAAATTGGACTAAGTAACAACTTGACTAATTACCTAGGTTAATTCAATTATGTTTTAAGGGGTCTAAAAACTAACAAATTGGTATATATTTACTATTATATGAAAAAATATGCTTAGCAATATATATATATATATAATATAAATAAAAATATATTTAATAATTTATTAATAAACGTATCTCACCGCACCTGCACCCTACTTTTTCAAAAATTATCGAGTCGTCGCACTACACCTGAACCCAAATCTGCACCCATGCTTATGCAGATCCCGACCAGTGCCAACCCAAACAACTGGCGCTGACAGTTCTATCTCGATACTGGCACCAACCGACTAAGCTAATACCAGCAAGCGAAGGCCAAAGCCCTTTCCGATGCCGGTGCAGTGCTGATGCTGAAGCTGCAAACCCTTCACTGTTTAACACCAAATCAAACCCAGGAGAACTCCCAAGTCTAAAAGATTGCATGTATAAGAGGAGTACAACAATCAACAAGTCTAAAAGATTAGGTTTTTATTTTTTAAACGGAAATGCATCGTTTTACTTAGAGGTTTAAAAAAAAAAAAAAAAAAAAAAAAAAAAAAAAACATAACACAAAACGGCGTCGTTTTGAGCTAGGTTTTGTGGAGAATGAATATTTCTTTTCTCTCTAAACACCCTAACTCCCTTAGACGCCTCACGCCTCACTTGCTACCACAACTGCTGCCGGTAACTCCCTCTACTTTCTCTCTCTTTCCTTATCTCCGAACAATGAGTATAGTAGAGTTCTATTTTTTTTTTTTCAAAATTTTGATTTTTTAGGTAGGTTGAGCTGAGAAAGTTCTCACTCTTCTTCAATCCTTCACCTAGAGGTAATCATTGAACACAAATCAGTAATCACACAAACACACACTCTCTCTCTCCAAAAAGTACCCTTTTTTTTTTGCATTTTAATTTTTTAGGGAGACTGAGACTAAGAGAGTTCTCACTCTTCTCCAATCCTTCTCTGAGAGGTAATCTCTAATCACTCACTATTCAGAATTTTTATTTTAATATTTAGTAACCATTGCTTTAAGATATATATATATATATATATAATTAGCTTTTATGTTATATTTATATTTCGAATAATTAATGAATTCATTTTTAATTTTTATTATTATCTTTACATGTATTGGAAAATTTTACAAGGAAATCAATATATATTTTTTATATCAATGTTTCGTTTACTGTTTTACTCTGCTGTTGATTTTTTTAATTTATTTTATTTAATTATTGAATATGGGATGTTACATACATACATTGGTTGGCCGATTGTGAAAAAGTAAATTTCATCTTGAGAAGAATGTAAAGCACAAATGGGAGACATCCAAACTATACAGAGTATTCTGCAAGTATATGAAAGAGATTCTGAACAACAAATAAATACAGACAACACTACACTCTTCTTTAGTAAATCTGTAAGTGAGATAGTGAAAATTTCTATCAAGGATCATCTTGGAGTGCTAGAGATTAAACAATATCAAAAGTACCTAGGGTTGCCAGCGGTGGTTGAAAAAAATAGAAGAGCAAGGCAGAATTATATAAAAGACAGAGTGTGGGGAAAATTGCAAGGTTGGAAGGAAAAGCTTGTCTCAAGCTGAAAAGGAAGTGCTGTTGAAGGCAATTGTACAGGCCATCCCTACTTTTGCCATGGGATGTTTTAAAATTTCTTTGGGATTATGTAGGGACATTGAGATGCTAATTAGAAAATTTTGGTGGAAACAACGTGATGAAAGGCAGAAAATACACTAGAAAAATTGGGAGACTTTATGTCAACCAAAGCGAGAAGGTAGTATGGGTTTTAAGGAATTAAATAGATCTAATGATGCTATATTGGTGAAACAAGTATAAGGACTTATTCATGATACTGATTCATTATTCTATTGTGTTTTTAGGTCAAACTTTTTCCAACTGGTAACATTTTTTATGCAAAACAAGCCTCAGGTTCTTTTCCCTAGAAGAGTATTTTGAAGGCGAGAAGGGTAGTTTTATTGGGTGCTAAATGGAGGGAGGGGGATGGAAAGTCCATTAGAGTTTACACAGATTGCTGGTTATCAAGAAACTCAAGTGGAAAAATTGTATCAAACCCTTCAGGTCTTGGTAGTGAAACTAGAGTTTTGGATCTGATAGATGTGGATACGGGTTGGTGGAAGACTTGGCTGATTGATACCCTTTTTCTTCCTTTCAAATCCCAATCATAGGCCAAGAATGTATTGGCCCCTTGTGATGAATTAATTGATTAATTAGCCAAGTTTATTAATTAATCAAAATTAACATGCAAAATGCATGGTAGCACAAACAAATCACCAATTAAACTAAGTATGCAGCGGAAATTAAATTGACACCGTGATTTGTTTTTGAATAGGGAAAACCTGCATGGCAAAAGCCCTACTGGGTGATTTTAAGAACATCACTCTCGAAAATCCACTATTATCAAAACAAGCAGTTACAAGTAAAGGAATCTCAATACCTTCTACCAACCTACAGTTGAACCCTTACCTCAACACCCAATTGGACTTGTTCTATAGTGATAATCTCTCATTTTCAATGCACGGCTCCTAGTACGTGACTAACCAATTATGAGGATCCTAGTACGCGACTTCAATCACCAACTAGAGAAGGTTGTTAGCTACAAATTTCTTCAGTTCATCACACGATGAAAATCATGAAGTTGCTTGGTTACAAAACCCTATAGTGTACAAAAGACAGCAGCTTATTCACAAGAAAAATGAACTAGTGCAAATTCTGTCTCAGGTCACAATTTGCTTGAACAAAACTTTGCTCAACACTTGTGCAACTTGTGTCACCTTTGACGGCCCTAAAAATAATCCTTATATATGTCTAGGGTTGTGAAAAAAGAAAACCCAAACATATAATCACAGATTGGATGAAAAACAGACTTGAAAATCTGAGTTTCATAAACCTCGACAGATACCTTATCTCCCGAGCTACTATTGAGCCACGGGATTCAGACAGCTCTAAGTCTCGACAGATGCTAGCTGTCGAGCTTTAATGAACAATACTATTCACACTTGATTCTTGGACAAACTTGTATGACTTTAACACTTGAACTTGAAACCTTATTTCTTGAAGCATTAAACATATCCTAAATCTACCCAATTACAAATAAAGTGCGTTTTGTCAAAGGATTAGCCAATTACATAAAATAGTGACATATGTTCCTAACATGTGAAACGCATATATCCTAACAAATATGAGCATGTGTCTTTTGCTTACCAAGTGTTAGACAAATTGCCTATATGAGTTATGAAATGGATTTTGTTTTTTGGCAACCATGTGAGTTGGGTTTCTTGAGAATTCATTTGGGATTTTGATTTATATGAGAGATTGGTTTAATTTTAGTAAAAGGGTTTCTTTGCATTTTGAAATGTCTTTGGCATATGTTGTTGTGATTGTGGTGTTAACTATAAATTTGTGTAAGTAATATGAGCATGTGTCTTTTGCTTACCAAGTGTTTGACAAATTACCTATATGAGTTATGAAATGAATTTTGTTGTTTGGCAACCATGTGAGTTGGATTTCTTGAGAAATCATTTGGGTTTTTGATTTATATGGGAGATTGGGTTAATTTTAGAAAAATGGTTTTCTTGCATTTTGAAATGTCTTTGGCATATGTGGTTTTGATTGTGGTGTTAACTATAAATTTGTGTAAGCAATATGAGCATGTATCTTTTGCTTGTTAAGTGTTTGATAAATTGTCTATATGAGTTATGAGATTGAATTTCTTGATTTGTGTTGTGATGATTGTTATATGAGGTTATTGGTTGTAATCTTAGTTGTTTATATGTACTAACACATGTAGCTTTAAGGTTTAATAAAGTCTCAAAGCTTTTGGCATAGTGTTAAAATTATAGTATTTTTCTTTTGTGACTTTATACAGATATGAGTCAGATGCACTACATGATTTTTAATAAATTATAGAAAAATTATTTTGAACTGAATGTTTGATGGTTCATACTAGACATATAATGGCTTCTCCCTATTTAATTTCAAACTTTTTGGATAAAACTAAGTGGACCAAATGAATTTTTAAAAAGAGCTGACCTGTTGCAAATTTAATTAGAAAGTATGATTAGAATGTTGAGACTATAAAGAATTTACTACAAGCTTTTGTTGTGTGATCTATCTTATAAGTTCATATGTGCTTTCTTTGACAAGTGTTTTACTTTTGCTAATTTTATCATGGTTTGGTAATGACATGCTTTGGGAATGACATGCTTTGTATTGAGTTGGTAAATGCACATTGTTTGTGGTAGGGAAATAAAATGTTTTGGTTGTGTTGAAGTCTATAAGTTTCTTGTATGCTTGCTTGGTTCTCGTTTGGGTAGGGGTGTTCGTTTTAGGACGGTAAAGTTAGGCTTTAGGACCTTAGGTTTTGATTGAGTTATATTTGTTGATTATTATTTTTTTTTAATACTTGAAGCATTTGGAGATCTTGGTGGTATGAAGAGGTGAGTATATGATATTTTGATGGTTTGGGTGCTATGAACTTGTTTTAAAACAAATGGGTAATGAAGTGTTAACCATGAAAGTTTAAGTGCTTTGAGGTTTTGCTTTTTGCACATAAAGTGTTTGATATATTACCTTAATGAGTTATGAAGTTGGGTTTAATTGTTTGTTGTTGATTATTTAATTTAAAGTTGGACTATGTGAGAGATATATATATATATATATATGTATGTATGTATGTATGTATATATGTATATAAAGTTTGTGAAATCTGAAATTTTGTTTAAATTCTTTTGCTCTAGAGGTGAGTATGTGATACTTTGACAGTTTGGGTGCTATGAATTTGTTTTAAAACAAATGGGTAATGAAGTGTTAACCATGCAAATTTAAGTACCTTGTAGTGTCTCTTCTTTCTTTTGGCCTTTTGGTTTCTTGAAATGGGATATTTGGTTATCAACCTACCCTACAAAACTTTTGCCTTCTCCCAACATGATTCCAAGGTAATTTTCCTTGATTATTTGTCTCTATGATTTATGAGTTTTGGTTTCTTGATTTGTTGTTGTGGTATTTGTTTATATGAGATAAAGGGTTTCATTCCATGTTTTTAATATTGTTTAACATGTAGTTTTAATGTGAATAAAGTCTCAAAGCATTTGGGCTAGTTTTAAAGCTATAACAATTTTCTTTTGGAAACTTAAATTTGTCAAGGGGAAATTTAAGTCAGCTGCAATACGTGATTTTTAATAAATTAGAGAAAACTTATTTTGTGCTGAATTTTTTATGGTACATACTACACATAAAGGAGTTTATCCCTATTTAATTTCAAGTTAATTAGATAACTTTTCTTGGACCAAACAATTTTTACAAAAGGGATGACTTGTTATGTAGTGAATCTGAAAGTATGACGAGTACGTTGGGATTTTGTGGAATTTACTTGAAACCTTAGTTGAGTGGGTTGGCTTGTAAATTCCTGCGTTTTACTCAACATGTGTTTTACTTAGCTAATTTTAATAATGGTTTGATTTAATCACTTGCAGTAGTGTATTAAAATGCTTTGGTTGTGCTATGGTCCTTTGGATCACTTTTTTTTTGGGTGGCAATTGATTCTATTTTAAATATGAAATTTGTTACTTTTGTGTCATTTTGATTGACTTAGATTCGATGGATCATTGTGATAAAGCTTGAATTTTTCTTTGCATTGATGTTTAGGTGGGAATTTAGATTAAGTTCTTGAATTGTGTTAGATCTGGTAATTGGGACTATTTTCGATTTGTCTCTGTAGTCTATGGCTTTATGCATTAATGCCCAAATTGGCTTTTTGTTGTTTACTTTGATTAAATTATAGAGTAAATGATTTAGTTCTAGCAAATATGTGGTAATTGAATTATGCAATGTGAGGTTGACAGCCAAATTGGGTTTGAAGTTTGTGTCTTGGATGAACACACACACACACACACACACACATATATATATATACAAATATTCAATAGAGATGTTTTTTATAACATAGTTAATGTTTTTACTTTACAATTTTAATGTAGTAGTATTTTTACATTTGTGTAGATTTCTTATTGGTGGCTTTTAGGGCATTTTCTTTTGGCACTACTTGAAGATGTTTGAGGACATCTTCTTTTAGCCCATAGTATTTTATGTTATTGTATGTTATAAAACATCTTGTATTATTGTATGTGTTGGAAACAATTTGTATGGATGGATTGAATAGAATACTTGTTTTAATTTTACATTTGGAATGTATGGGTCATTTTCTTATAAATGTGTAGTTGACATAAATGTGTTATTCAAATGTGAGGAGTTAATAATGTAATGATATGTTACATACAGGAAAAAAAATGAAAACAAATAAGTAGCTTTAGTGACGAATTTTTCCATCACATTTAGCTACATTTAGGGACGAAATTTTTTGTCGCTAAATGTAATTAAATTTATAAAAAACACTTTCAGCAATGAAAATTTTTGTCACTAAATATAGCTGAATTTTTCAGACAATTGTTTTAGCAACAAAAATGTTCATCGCTATAAGCACCCAAATATTCTTAAAAACTAGCAAATTGCCTATGCGATGCATGGTTAAGTTTGTAATATTTTATATAAGATAGTTTTGGAAAGTGTTGTACATATATTATAAAAAGAAAAAAGAAAGAGTAAACTAAATTAGAGTAAAGAAACATATATATTTTGAGATATTAAAAATTAATTTAGTAGTTTCACTACATATTTATAGCCTTTTCAAGGTAAGATTATTTTTTTATTTTTTATTTTTTTTAAGTCATGAAACCAAAAATAAATGCAAAAGAGTAACAGGACCATGAAAATCAACTAATTTGTGTTATGTTCATATATTTAATACTATGAAATAAAAGTATGTCCAACTCTCTCACTCTCTTCCACTCATTGATAGTGCGACATTAAAACATGTTATGGGCAAATGTGTATGCATGTGTCTTATAGATGATTTAAAAACATAGTAGAATATGGCTTTACATTGCGTACCAAGTAATCTCTCTACTTATATACCCAAAACAAAACTATCCAACCAAATGACCCAAACCTAAATCATATTTAATCCCCTAATTTAAAAAGAAAAAAAATACCCATAGGGGTTTCGGGGTCTTGATGGTGGTGGGAGGCTAATATGATGGAGGTGGCAGTCCCTTAGATTTCTCTTTTTTCTCTTTCAAATGTTTTGTCAATCTCAGGTCTTTATTTTGGTAATATGTAGTGAAACAATGAGTTTTATTTAACAATTCACAATATCTTTGTGTCTCTCTATCTCTTTCCAATGTCTTATCTGATTAGTTATTAATTATTATTTTTTTGCTTTTTTAAAAATATTAAAATGATGGTTATGCTAAAAGACATGAAAAAGAGAGAAATGTTTGATATAAGCTTAGGCAATTAATGAGAGATTAATGAAATAACAGTAAAATAAGTTAATGTAAACTTTTGAGTAATAGTAAATAAAACTTAATGAAAGAGGTAAAAAAATGCTAAATGCAAATTAGAGCATCACTTCGCAAGACCTCATGCACTTTTGCATAAGATTTATGCTTATATATATATATATATATTGATGATTATTCATTTATAACTGCTAATCACTAATCAGCATGAGTCTCAAAAATTTTATGATAGGACTTTATCATACGTACAAAATAAGCATAGATTTTTTTAATCTTAATTTTTTTTTTAAAGTATATTGCTATTGTGTTCATCCTTATAAGAATTTAAGCATAGATTAAATTTTCATTATTTTTAACAATTTTTCTTTGATTCTTTTATAATTTATATATTGTGTTGGTTTAAATGAATTTTTTTCTCAAGCTTTTAGAGGATGGACTTTAGATAAGATGTTCAACTTTTATACGCGAAGCATTGACTGTAAGTCTTGTACATGGAACAAATTGAGATAAGAAACTAAGAATATGGTCTATTTTGGTTGGCAGCGTCATTTGTCTAGACATCAATTTTCTCTCTTGCCAAAAGTCCGACTTATTTTAGGTGGAAGTTTCCTTGATTATTACTTGTATACAAAATTCGAGGATCATTAAATTGGAATGGGTCCCTTACTTACCTAACCAATTGGAATATGTTGAAATTTCTTCCCATCCACACTAAACGTTGTGTACACTCTAAATTTTTTCTACATCTCATAATAATACGTTGTGGAAAGGTGTCACCCAAGTCCAACATGATTGAGAGTTGTAGTTGAGACAATGGCCCAAAAGCTTTACTATTTAATACCTTGCGAGAAAAATTAAACACTCATTTGATGTAACAGGAGACTATAGAATTTGACATTGTATACAATGGGGTTTGTTCTTGATATTGTGAAATTGCTGTAGGTACTAAAATTTCTAGTTTGATTAGTTGGCAAGTCATGTTCTTTAAATGCAAAAAGTCTAAAATGGAAAACTTTTATGTTCTCACAATAAATGTTTTGGAGAGAAAATTGTTAGCCCCCTCATCCCATTGGGACCCCCTATTTATACAAAGGAAAAAGGGTCCAATATTCTTGAGTGTGACTTAGTTGCATGAAATTTTTGTGCAATTGTGCCTAGATTTCTTTGAAAAATTTACTTATAATTTTAAACTCTAATTTAGTGATTTCTATATGATTTTTTTGGTTTGCTTTTGATTTAGTAAAGACATATTGGCCAAAGGAAACGAAGGTAGAGCTATTAAAGAAATCTGAACTTTCAGATTAGCAATTACCAGTGGCCAATGTTGCATTGTCATTTGTGGTTGTGGTATGAATAATCGGTATGCTATTTGGGCGACTAATTGAGGCAAAGAAATTAGCCATATTAAAAGGGATTAGCAACTTTTTCTTTCTCCTTTACCATTTGTGGTATGTATATGCCTTTTTCATATTTGCTCAAGTGAAGTACCCATTAGGATTTCCCTTAATTATGATAAACATTTTTTTAAAAAAAATTTGAAAGGAAGTTCTATATTTATTGAATGATATATATGTGTCGAGGGCCATGTAACTGAATTGGCATCTCCCCATACACAAAGTATCTAGAGTTTAAGGGAGAAAAGGTTCAAATTGTGGGAGTCAGGGAGAAGAGGTTCAAGTTGTAGAGTTAGCATACATATTGTAATTATTTCTAAATAGAGAGAGAGAGAGAGAGAGAGAGAGAGAGAGTTTTCCTTGAGCTAAAGCAGTTGCGATGGAAGTGTGGAGTGGATGGTTTTTTTTTTTTTTTTTAGTCCTTGAGTATTTTGGGTTGTTTCAACTTAGTAATGGCTCCTCTTAGACTCCTAAAATTTTTGGTTTATTGATTTTTCTGTCTATAACTTAATTCTTCTTTACCTAATAAAGTTTGGAATTTTTTGTAATTACATTTTTTCTTCAAGAAAACGAATAGAAATCTCCCTTCATGTTCATGCTCATGTTAATGTTCATATTTGTATCTTTTGCAATACTCAATAAGTTGTTTACCAATTTTGTGATTTATCAATTGTAGTTTAAAAAAAGTATAAAAACAATACTATTCAATTTAACTAACATGAAAAATTAAATCTATTAGATTAAAAAAATGGACATGAAAATGAAAATTTCACAAAGATTTCTTAAATAGAATTAAAATAATTTTTACTCGATATTTTTTATCAAGCAATTATGTACTAACTAACAACATTCCAATCATTACATGCATAACAGTGTGATGAAATGCTTGTTCAGTTTATTTAAGAAATGTGATCTAGCTAATAGAAATTTATAAAAAAAAAAAAAAATACAATAACTTTCATGCGTAGTCATGAATTATACCTATACGTATATCTTATGCATTTTATGAGTTTTATTTTATATAAATGTATTTCATAAAATTAACAAAATTTATCATAAAACCCTTCATTGTATTTTTTTTAAATCGCTACATAAAAATGAAAGAAGTTTTTTTCCCAAAAAAATGTTCTCCAATCATAATATTTACCAAAAAAAATTCATACCAAAAAAAAGCGTGCAACGCACGAGCCAATAACCAGTCTGTATATATAATTAAAGTCAAAACTGAGAGAAAATCCAATTAGATTCTAAATTAAATTCTAATTATTATTTAATTTTGCGCCACATGTCCAATTTAAGTTTTTTTTTTTCCTTAAAAAAAACATTGATTCCAAATACCAATGGACTCACCATTCCAAATACATTGCAATATACTAGCTTTTTTTTTTTTTTTTTTTTTTTTTTTTTTTTGAGATAATATTTTTGATGAGATATTGGCTCCTAAAAAGGGGCCATATATGAGACTGTAATTTCATGAACAACATGTAATTTTAAATAGTGATGGTAGGTTGCTATACATTTATATAATGAAGTCTAATTTTACGCCACGTGTCCCATTTAATTTTTAAATTTGAGTGTTAAGTGAATTATTAGGTGCAAAAATCAAAGAGTCTAAATTCAATTAGATTCTAAATTAAATTTTAATTGGAGTTCAATTTTACATCATGTGTCCCATCTAATTTTTCAATTTTTGTAGCAAGTGAATTATTTGGTACAAAAACCAAAGAGTCTAGATCCAATTAGATTCTAAATCATATATATAATTGTGATTTTTTAAAATGTACATGTGCATATGCACAGGGTTATACACTACTTTTATTAAATGGATGTATCAATTTTTAAACACAAAATAGAAAAATAATTAGGAAATTGATTTATTACCTTGTTGACATGACACTAATTATATTCATTATCATGTTACGCTCTGTTTGTTTCGATGTAATATATTTTCAGGAAAATATTTTCCCATTTTACCGTGTTTGTTTTGTAGTTAAATATTTAGTCAAAAGTAAAATGTTTTTGGTCAACTAAATCAACCAAGGCAAATTTGTGTAAAATATTTTACACTTAAATTTTTGGTAAAATGTTTTACATTTGCTGTCCCCCCTCTTACCCGATTCTTCAACTTCCTCAGTCCCTCTCAATTTTTGCTCTTCCTCTCCCACGACTACTATCCCTTCTTACTCTCAAGTTCTCCATATGGGTTTGGTTTTGGAGGCTACGTATGGCGTTGTTGGGTTTAGTTTTGAGTTTTGAGTTTGTTAGGTGGGTTCCGGTGTTGGGTTTTGGTGGTTGGGTATGGCGTTGTTGGGTTTAGTTTTGAGTTTGGTGTCTGGGTATGGTGTTAGGTGATCGATGGTTCATTGGTTCAATGGTGGTGCATTGGGGTTGGATTCTAGTGTTGATGGTGGCTAATTGGGGTCGGTTTATCATTGATCTTGGATTTTTTTTTTTTCTTCTTCTCATTGTTGTGGTGGTGTGGATGGCTATTGCGGTGATTTGAAGCATTGAGTTTTGGTGGCAGCAGCAATGATGGCTTTTTTTCTTTATTTTTCTTCCTAATTTGGAATCTAGATTTAGTACCGTTGGTGGTGGTTTGTGCTTACATCCGGTGTTGGTCTATGCTCGCATCAAGTGGTGGTTGGTGGTGGCTGATTTGTACTTGGATTTTCAAGTGCTTAGGACAATCCAAATTCCAAAAATTTGAAAATGTTTTACTGAAAATATTTTAATGTAAAATTTTTTACTTGTAAAATATTTTACATTTGTAATATTTTACTTCGAAACAAATGGAGTGTTACTTACAAGATTTTTATAATATAATTAGTAATAACTTTAACTTCTTAAAAAAAATGATAATGTAAAAAATTGACATTTGCTTTTTTTTTTTTTTTTTTTTTTTTTTATTTTTTTTATAAATTAGGTAAATAGTATGTTTTTTAGATGATGTTCATGAGCACTTTAACAAAAAATTCAAGACTTAAACCCCATTTGGTTGCTGAGAAAGCAGAGGAAAATAAAAGAAAAGAAATCTTCAATTTTATCTAATAAAATGACATATCATTTACTTATGGAGATGCAATTAATATATTTTCAAATATTTTATTTTATTTTCTAGTTAAGGACACGTGATAATTCAAAGGATAACTTAGACGGCATAAAAATATTATTTTGATATTAATGCTAGATAAATCAATTCTTTTCATGTACCACTTAATAATAAGGATTATTTTGACACAATTCCAAAAGTTTAGAAACAAAATCGACACATTTAAGATTTTAAAAACAATTTTGATACATAGTACAAGTGTTAAAGACTAAAACGGTAACCAAACATGTTTTTTACATATTTTTATTAAAGATTAAATTCTGTAAGGATGTGATTTAAAATCCAAGTTTTACACCCTCCGATCCCAACATGCCACATCATCTTATTACGTATTAAAAAATAAATACAACCACACTCAATCAATTATAATACTCATTTGAAAATTCATCCAAATTGGGAGTTTATTAAGATGTTATTAATTGTGGTATGATGTACTGAGTTTTAAGTAAAAGGCTAATGTGACCCCCACGCACTCTTGGTGCAATGGTCACTCCACAAGTATAAATGCTTGTGTGGTGTGGGGGGCAAGGGTCGAAGTTCAAGTCTCTAGGAAGGAACTTCATACACATATACACTTAGATTAGGCCAGAGTAGAAATTCATTATTGTATTTAAAAAAAAAAAAAAAGTAAAAAGCTGACGTGACATCTCTTATTAGATGGTGTAAAACATGAATTTTACACCCCCATTCTTACCAAATTCAGACTCTTTATTAATATCCTCAAAACACTTTTTTTTATTAGCTGAATTTGGAAACTAATATCCTACTTGGTTGTAAGGAAGATGAAAAGGAAAGAAGAGAGGAAAAAGTAAGGGAAGGGAAAGGGAAGAAGAGAGTTGTACATAGAAGGATTGCATTAATTCAATTTGAAGGATTGTGCTAATAATGGGACCATCTGAAGGATTGTACTAAGAAAATTTCTAGAGCAGAAACTTTTCTCAAAATTATGGATTGTGAGAAAAGTATTGTGGGGCCCGGCCCAAAAATGATGGGCTATTCCAAACTCAGGCCCGTCCGAGGAGCGTCCTGTCCAAAGAGAAGCCTCATATAACGCGCTATTCAACCCCAATAGCGCCAAGGAAACCTGTCCGATGAGTAACTCCTCCTCGGACATCACGAAGCCCAGACGAGGAACTTGCCCCAGCCATTTCAGCTCATCTTCCCAACATATAAAATGAATTAAATCCAAAATATCTCACGGAAGGCTACCACCACATTAATTGCGCCCCAACCACCCTCTTGGCCGCATTAATGAGGAAAAGACTCCTGAACAGTACCGCCTTGGCCTCTGCAACTCACAAAGGGTCTGATGAGGGCATCTGATGGGACAGGTGCTCAAGTGGATGCTTGGATGATTAACAGGTGTAACGTTGAGATGAAAAGAAGAGAAATATATAATGTAGTGGAGTCCCTCAAAGAAGGGGACGGAAAAACTGTATGAGGAACAAAGAAAGAAATAAAATCAGACTTGAGAAAGATCAATTCCTGTGTTCTTATTTTTCTTTTTGCAAACTATATTGTCCATGCATTAGGCCGAACAAGTTCACTGAGGCTAAGCTCTTTGACCCATCCTCTACAAATATTTATTGTGGGTTGCGCTTTGGGCCAAGGCCTAATCAATATAAGTTGGGCCAGGAAAATCGTGCAACTACAATTGGCGCCGTCTGTGGGAAGAGCTAGGGCATCAGCTAGTGCAACGGTCGAGCATGGAAGAACTAGATCCACACCAGGAGGATCCTCACCAAGCTAACTCCCAACGGACACGACCCGCCGAGTCCCAGAGGCAAAATAACCCAACCAACCCAGGCGACAGGGGGAATCGCGAGGGAAGTGTGCATACTATCCGGACGAGCCAGAGTCACACTCAGACAGGAAGTCACGTGTCTCAGAGGCGAAATAGTCACCAGGCCATGCAGCGAGAGATAGATGACTTGAAAAGGAAGTTACGACGTGTACAGCGAAGACGATCTCCCTCTGACTCAGGCAAGTCCTCTAATGCGGAGGACATGAGTTACAGACGAAGGTCAAGGACCCCCCCAAGTGAGACCTTTTCTTACGAAAAGGAACCGCGCCCAGTACGGAAGTATGAGAGCCCATCCAGCAAAGGTTCGGGGAGCGACGCCATGAAGAAGGCGTTGGATCAGGTCTCAAGGTCACCCTTCACGAATAGAATCGAAGGGGCTAAGCTGCCAAGACGCTTCAACCAACCGGTATTCGCCATCTACACCGGCAGAACAGACCTGGTAGAGCACGTGAGTCAGTTCAACCAAAAAATGGCGATCTATTCGCAAAACGAAGCCCTAATGTGCAAGATCTTCCCATCCAGCTTGGGACCGATGGCAATGAGGTGGTTCAACAGCCTGAAGACAAACTCCGTAGGCTCCTACAAGCAGCTCACTCAAGCTTTTTGCTCCCGTTTTATTACAAACACCAGAGTCCCTCGACCTCTCAGTTCGCTACTGTCCTTGTCCATGCATGAAGGAGAAACTCTGAAAGCAAACTCGGATAGGTATTGGGAGGTGTATAACGATTTGGACGACAACCATGATAATGTTGCGATCAGCACGTTCAAAAGCGGCCTCCCTACCTGGCATGGCTTGAGGAAATCCCTCACCGGAAAACCAGTTACTGACGTCCAACAGCTGATGGATAGGATCGACAAGTACAAAAGAGTGGAGGAGGATCAGCTGCAAGGGAAGGGAAAGGAGAAGGTTGTCCCCCTTAAAGCAAATGATTTCAGGACGGAGCGTCACAATCCTGGTCAGCCGAGGAGAGATTTTCCGCGACAGGCGGGGCAGAGCAACCCGCAAACAGTGAATGCCATATTCAGAGAGCCGGTACAACAAGTACTGGAGAAAGTAAGGGATGAACCCTATTTCAGATGGCCGGGAAAGATGGCTGGAGACCCTGCCAGACGTAATCAGAACTTGTATTGCCACTATCATTAGGACCACGGGCATACTACTGAGGACTGCAGGAATCTGTGGAATCACCTGGATCAATTGGTCCGAGAAGGAAAGCTACGTCATCTGCTGCACCATCGAGCGGCCATCCCGGCCAAGCAACACAAGAGCCTCGGAGGGACGTGTCTTTAAGACCCCCCACCGGGACGATACATGTCATCCTCGCTGCACCGGGAAGAACTGGGCCACCCATCCCCAGGGTATTAGCCGTGGATCGCCTTCCCTCCGAGGGCAGGCAAAGGGAGCCCAAAAAGTTAAAAAAAGGAAGCTCTTTGATACTGGGGTTCTCGGATGAGGATAAGAGAGGAACAATTCAACCTCACGATGACGCCTTGGTGGTCACCTTGCGGATTGGGGGTTTCGATGTGAAAAGGGTATTAGTAGACTCTAGAAGTGCGGTGGAGATAATGTACCCCGACCTATACAAGGGGCTGAATTTGAAGCCGGAAGATTTGACAGCTTATGACTCCCCCCTCCTCAGCTTCGAGGGGAAGCTTGTTACGCCAAAGGGGCAAATCTGACTGCCCGTACAGACTGGGGCGGAAGTGGTGGAGGTGAATTTCATCGTGGTCGACGCTTATTCACCCTACACCGCGATAGTTGCAAGGCCATGGATCCACAGCCTAGAGGCCGTGACCTCCACACTTCACCAGAAAGTGAAATACCCATCCAGAGGACGAGTGGAAGAGATCCGAGGAGATCAGGCCGTGGCCAGGAAGTGTGTGGTGGCCGCCATTTTACATCGGCCCTTGGTCGAGTCCTCAGCCCCAAAGAACTTATAGCAACCAGCCTCCTCGGCAAAGCAAGACGAGGGGCTGGCCGAGGAGATAAGGTGTGAAGGTTTAGATAAGGTTACTGTTAGCAACGACCCGGAGAAGTTCTTTCAGGTCGGCTTTGAATTGCCCTCTCAAGAAAAGGAGGAACTGGTCAGATTTCTCAGAGAAAATGTCGACGTATTCGCTTGGGACGCCTATGATGCCCCTGGAGTTGATCCCAGCCTCATCTGCCACCACCTGAACGTCAACCCCTCTTCCACTCCGAGGAAGCAACCACAACGACGCCCTTCAAAGGAACACGCTAGTGCCGTAAGAGACGAGGTGGCAAAATTGAAAAGAGCAGGGGCTATCAAAGAGGTCTTTTACCCCGAATGGTTAGCGAACACAGTGGTGGTAAGGAAGAAGACGGGGAAGTGGAGGGTCTGCGTGGACTTCACGGACCTGAACAAGGCGTGCCCCAAGGACCCATTCCCTCTCCCTAAAATCGATCGATTGGTCGATGCAACCGTGGGGCACCCTCGAATGAGCTTCCTGGACGCCTTCCAGGGCTATCATCAGATACCCCTTGCGCTAGAGGACCAAGAGAAAACGGCCTTCATGACGCCCATCGGAAATTATCATTATAAGGTGATGCCATTCGAGCTAAAGAATGCGGGCTCAACCTACCAAAGGATGATGACCCGGATGTTCGAGCCACAACTGGGCAAGATCATTGAGGTGTATATAGACGATATGGTTGTGAAGAGTAAAAGGGAGTCCGAGCACGTAAAAGACCTTGGAACAGTCTTCGCTATCTTAAGGGAGCACCGGTTGCGGCTGAATGCCTCCAAATGTTCGTTCGGGGTCGGGTCTGGGAAATTCCTAGGGTACATGGTCACCCATAGGGGAATAGAAGTAAGTCCCGACCAAATCAAAGCCATTAACAGTCTACAGACTCCTCGGAACCCGAAGGAGGTACATAAGCTCACTGGCATGATTGCGGCATTAAACCGGTTCATATCACGATCGGCGGATCGATGTCGGCCTTTTTACCTCCTGATAAACAAGTGGAAAGAGTTTAAATGGTCGGAGGATTGCGTTCAGGCTTTCCAACAGCTTAAAGACTACCTGTCCCGACCACCCATCATGTCCAGTCCGGAGGCAGACGAGGTGCTGTTTGCCTACATCGCCGTAACTCCCCACGCCGTAAGCCTAGTACTGATACGGGATGATAATGGGGTGCAGCGACCGGTGTACTATGTGAGCAAATCACTACATGAGGCCGAGGTGCGATACCTACCCTTAGAAAAGGCAATTCTGGCGATAGTGCATGCAACCCGGAAGCTTCCTCATTACTTTCAGGCGCACACGGTCATCGTCCTGACTCAGCTTCCACTTCGAGCCGTGCTTCGAAGCGCTGACTACACAGGAAGGATCGCCATGTGGAGTGCTCTTCTGGGGGCTTTTGATATTAAATATATGCCCAGACCCTCCGTCAAAGGACAGGTCCTCGCAGACTTGGTAGCGGAGTTTGCTGAGCCCTCTATAGAAACGATGACCGAGAAGAAAGACCTGGGTGGAAAACTGATTGGCGCAATTTCAGCCGGGGAGACCATGCATTGGAAGGTCTACGTGGATGGCGCGGCTAACCAGAGAGGATCAGGAGTTGGGATAGTTTTAATATCGCCAGACGGCGCTGTCATCGAAAAATCATTAAGACTCGGATTCTCGGCTACGAACAATGAAGCCGAATACGAAGCCTTACTTCAAGGATTGGTAATGGTTCAAAGATTGGGTGGAAGAGTAATAGAAGCCTTCTCGGACTCCAAATTAGTGGTCGGATAAGTGATGGGAGAGCTAGAAGCTCGAGATACTAGGATGCAAGAGTATCTGGCACAAGTCAAACGGCTACAGACGAGTTTCGAATCTTTCAGTCTGGCGCACATCTCCAGGAGCGTAAACACTCATGCCGACTCACTGGCCACTCTTGCCATGTCCTCGGCACGTAATTTGCCACGAATGATCCTAGTCGAAAATCTAATCAAGGCCAGTCCCATCAGCGGCAACCCGACCCAAGTCCATCAGATTAGACAGAGTCCTAGTTGGATGGACCCCATAAGGAATTTCCTCCAAGACGATATCCTTCTGGAAGAAAAACTAGAAGCCGAGAAGATACGTAGAAATGCCCCTCGTTTTTGGCTATCAGAGGACTGCAAACTTTATCGGCGCTCCTACTCTGGACCTTACTTACTCTGCGTACATCCAGAAGAGTCCGAGTCTCTTCTTGAGGAGTTGCATGAGGGAGTATGTGGAAGTCACACCGGAGGAAGATCGCTGGCGCACAGGGCACTCACCCAAGGATACTGGTGGCCGAACATGCAGAGACAGGCCCAGGAATACGCTAAGAAGTGCGATCAATGCCAAAGATTCGCCCCAAATATCCACCAACCCGGAGGGGTTCTCAACCCACTCTCCAGTCCATGGCCGTTCGCGCAATGGGGTCTTGATATTGTCGGGCCTTTCCCCAAGGCTGCGGGGAACAAGCGATACATAATAGTCGGAACCGATTACTTCACTAAATGGGTGGAGGCTGAACCGTTGGCCAACATCAGGGACGTGGACGCTTAGAAATTCATCTGGAAGAACATTATCACCCGCTTCGGAACTCCGAGAACACTCATTTCCGACAATGGTCTTCAGTTTGACAGCAAGAATTTTAGGGAGTATTGCCGTGAGTTTGGGATCATTAATCGATATTCCACCCCCGCATACCCCCAAGGAAATGGGCAAGTCGAGGCCGTAAACAAGGTCATAGTGAACGGATTGAAGAAAAGACTGGATAAGTCAAAGGGGAGATGGGTAGAAGAACTACCGCACGTCTTATGGACCTATCGGACAACGCCGCGGCGTTCAACCGGTGAAACCCCCTTCTCAATGACTTACGGGGCTGAGGCTGTGCTTCCGATCGAGAACAATTTCCCCACGCTGAGGTCTAGCTCGTTTACCCCAAGTGATAACGATGAATTGCTAGGAAGAAGTCTGGACCTAGCCGAGGAAAGAAGGGAAAAGGCCACGATTCACATGGCCTATTATCACCAGAAGTTAAGACAAGGGTATGATGCTAACGTCAAATTGCGGCCTCTGGGTCCAGGTGACCTCGTGATGAGGAAGATTCTTGGCAGCGCAAAGAACCCCTCTTGGGGCAAGTTGGGGCCCAATTGGGAGGGTCCATACCGTGTCACATCCGTGGCCGGAATAGGCGCCTACTACCTAGAAGATTTGGATGAAAAAGCTATACCTCGACCATGGAATGTAAATAACCTCAGGAGGTATTATTATTAATAAGAATGGCTTAGCATACGTTTTCTTTTATGACTATTTACCGCTTGCCAGTCTACATTACAATTATTTATAAGTTTTAAACAGAACCCAAGTCCAGCATGGCTCCTCGGACCACAAACTTGGGGGAAATTAATGCTCAAGCCAACTATTTATAAGTTTTAAACAGAACCTAAGTCCTGCATGGCTCCTCGGACCACAGACTTTTGGGGAAATTATTACTCATGACAGTTCATAGTTTTAAACAGAACCTAAGTCCTGCATGGCTCCTCGGACCACAGACTTTGGGGAAATTATTACTCATGACAATTCATAGTTTTAAGCAGAATCTAAGTCCTGCCTGGCTCCTCGGACCACAGACTTTTGGGAAAATTATTACTTGTGATAGATTGGGAGATTATTACTTAAAGAAAATCATTTTAATGCGTGTGCGCATTTTAGTACCATCGCAATCATCAAACGTGCAGCGCCAAAAACCCATTTCCGTTTTGACTAATAACTTGTGTCTACATTGTTGCAAATGTTTGAAATAAAAAAGAGCAATACTAGCGCACATCCGTAGTAAGCAAAACGAACATTTTATATTAATATTCCGAGTACATTAGAAAGAGAGGTCCTTACAAAAAAGGGAAAAGTAGGATAACTCTCATCTAAAAAAAAATATATATATATATATATATATAAAATAAAATAAAATAAAACAAAAAATAAAAACTATTTACAGAGATTGAAAGCCTAGAAGGCTAAGCTTGAGCAGGAGGATCTTCTTTCTGCTCGGGCTGAGGAGGAGGAACCTCGATGGTAGAGTCTGCGGCAGGATCCTTCGCCATATCAGGCACTGCCAGGTCCTGCTCTGAAGCCACTTGGGCGTCTTCAGGATTCGCACGGATCTCCCGAGGATAGAAAATGCTCTCGGGCAGTCTTAGTGCCGAATCCGCAGGAACTCCTGCAGCGTCGAGAGCATGAGCCCATGAAATGTCGCAGTACTCTCTGCATACCTCAGGAATCTCCTCAGACAGCCTGGCCTCCGTCTCTTCGGCCCCAAGCTGGCGAGCAGCATTCTTCTCAGCCTCTGTGGCCTCTCGGATCAGCTGGGCCTCCTCCTTTACCAGCCTCAGCTCATCCTCTACCTTTTGCAGGGCAGTCCTGAGATCCTGCACTACCTGCCTCTCGGTGACGAGGTCAAGCTGCGTCGTGTACAGCTCTTTGCGCTGGTCCTCCGCCTGGGTCTCAACGCTTTTTAAACCAGCCTCTGCACTTTTGCGCCGGTTCTCCGACACCTTGAACTCATCCGTGAGTTTAAGGTGCTCGTGCTTGAGGGACCCCAAGGCTTTCTCCATCTCCGCCCGAGCCTGGGTCTCAACCTCAACCCGACTACGGCTATCGCGGCAAAACTCATCAGTCACGAACACCTACTGAGTAATCTGCGAACGAAACAAGGTTGCTTTGAAAAAGAAATATAACGGGGATAAATAAATTGATAAAACAGTAAAAGGATTACATACCAACGCGAGATCCCTTTTTAGGGATAGGAAGAGCTCGGGCTGAGAGAATCGCCTATAGGCCTCCATGTCCCGAGGAAGGAGTAGGGGTTGCTCTAAGGCATCCGCCACGTACCCTGCCCGGCCTCGGTTATACTCTCGAACCGAAGCATTGTAGGAGATGGCAACCCCATCCAGCTCTAGCTTGGGGTTCCATACACGAGGGGAGGCGCGAACGTCAGCAAGGTTCTCCTCATCCCGGCTCTCCGAGGAGTTACCCCTTCTGCTCCTTGGCGCCCGCGTGGTCTTTTACTGCTTGGTCGGCTGGGCAATCACCTCACCTTCCTCAGTAGTGTCAACCGGCCTCTTCTTCTTCAGGTCCGGATTAACCTTAAGACCAGGGTCCGAGACGCCCTGGGGGACCACAGGGGGAAGGGATTTAACCTTTGATGGACTTGGTCCCTTCGATGGATGAACCTTTGATGACTGACCTTTCCCTCGGGAGGACATCAGCTCCTTTAGAGTCTTTCCTTTTCCTGCCATGGGCTCTACCTCTTCGTCTGAAATATCGTCCGAGCAGATAACGATTGAGGGGACACCAACTGCGGAATGTTGGTCCTGCTCTACTTCGGGATTAGAAAACTCCACCAAGGGGTTTTGCTGAATTTCCTCCTCGAAGTAAAACTTATCTATCTCTTCCTCAAGGGAAAGACGAGATGATTCAGCCTCTTCTTCAACCAAAACAGCAGCACCAGGCTCGTTTACCGGAGGTAGCTGCTCTGCTAAGTAGGGATTTCTGACACCTGGCAACACAACTGGTGGCAAATCGTGGTCAGCTAGGAATCCGTCCTGGGACACGTCAATTCTAGCCAGCCTCGGACTGCCAGCCCTTATAGCGTGACCGACTGCCTGAAAAGCGCTGCTCAGAGGTTGGTAACCCAGAACCAGATGGGCCGCACGCAACTGTCTGTCCTGGGCGACGTAAATCTCCGACCTGAGAAGATAGTTCAGCGCTGGCACGTTCACAAGGCTTATCCGAGGAGCAACGTGACTTTTGTCTGCAAACAAACCAAGAAAAGTGAGGTTAGACCATGACATTTTTCAATTACAAAGAAAGCAAGAAAAATAACCCCTCAACACTAAATCCTTTCCCCAAAAAGGATCAATCCTAAAAGCGCCGCACCTGGGTTTCCTGCCCGAGTCCGACAATGAATACCGTCGAACCACTCCCCAGAAGCAATGAGGAAGTCATTCTTCACGGTCTTATTGGAAACTGGAAGACAAGAGATCAACCTAACGTCCTCGTTCCGGGATTTAAGATAATACCCATCATCCCCGAGGCGGTGACATTCGTACAGATAAGCCACATCGTGCCAAGTAAGGCCTAGATTCATCCGCTCGTTTAAGACGTCTACACAGCCTAGTATCTTGAACATATTCGGGGCACACTGATACGGCGTCAACCTATGGTTGAACAGGTATTCCCTTGTGATCCTACGCATGGGAAGTGTCATCCCTCCCTCTATGAAAGCAATCATGGGGATAACGACTTCTCCCACAACTCTATCTGTCAATACTCCTTTCAGAGGACAGTACCGCAGCCCAACCCTAGGGGGAATGTGATATTTAGCCCTAAAGGCCTCCATAGCGGCTGGAGTTTTAACTAATTTTTCGAATCTACCCATCTGAATTGAAAGGGGGAAATGAAAGTAGAGACCACGAGGAAAAGTAAAGTCCGAGGAGGGAATTAAAACGGAGAGAAAAGTGAAATGTACTGGTACCTTCACGAAACGCTCAAGGGGACGCCTTGAAATCTCTCTTGGACGAAACGCTTCACAAGAACGTCTCCGGCGGCGTAACGGATGCAAGTGTTCGTATATCTCTGGGATTCGATGGAGTTCTCTGGAGCCTTTTGAGGTTTGCGAAATGCAGATGAAAGAAGGAACTGAACCCCTCTGACGTCTTATATAGCCGGGAGGAGAGAGAAAAGATCATCCCTGCCTAAAAATACGGGAAAAAACGATGGCCGTTAGATCCACGCCAAGCCGTTGGATGAAGGGGACATAACGCCTCCAGAAGTTAATGGCCACGCCTCGTAAATTGTAGCGCGTCAAAAGTAACGGCCCGCACGCGCGCCCCACGATCTCCTTATTTCCCTCCACTCACAAACATCAAAACCCCGTTTTTCCCCTCGGAGGGAGGTAAAAACCGGAGTTTTGAGGGGCTATTGTGGGGCCTGGCCCAAAAATGATGGGCTATTCCAAACTCAGGCCCGTCCGAGGAGCGTCCTGTCCAAAGAGAAGCCTCATATAACGCGCTATTCAACCCCAATAGCGCCAAGGAAACCTGTCCGAGGAGTAACTCCTCCTCGGACATCACGAAGCCCAGACGAGGAACTTGCCCCAGCCATTTCAGCTCATCTTCCCAACATATAAAATGAATTAAATCCAAAATATCTCACGGAAGGCTACCACCACATTAATTGCGCCCCAACCACCCTCTTGGCCGCATTAATGAGGAAAAGACTCCTGAACAGTACCGCCTTGGCCTCTGCAACTCACAAAGGGTCTGATGAGGGCGTCTGATGGGACAGGTGCTCAAGTGGATGCTTGGATGATTAACAGGTGTAAGGTTGAGATGAAAAGAAGAGAAATATATAATGTAGTGGAGTCCCTCAAAGAAGGGGACGGAAAAACTGTATGAGGAACAAAGAAAGAAATAAAATCAGACTTGAGAAAGATCAATTCCTGTGTTCTTATTTTTCTTTTTGCAAACTATATTGTCCATGCATTAGGCCGAACAAGTTCACTGAGGCTAAGCTCTTTGACCCATCCTCTACAAATATTTATTGTGGGTTGCGCTTTGGGCCAAGGCCTAATCAACATAAGTTGGGCCAAGAAAATCTTGCAACTACAAGTATGAAACTTCATCAAAAAAGAAAAAGTGTAAAATATTGGCAAATCGGTCAAATTGTGTATTCTCACTTTTTAACAGAAAACTGAAAAGTGAAAATGCTTGGGAATATCACAGCACATACTGACATAGAAAAGCTTAATGAAAGAGGTAAAAAAATGCTAAATGCAAAATTAGAGCGCCACTTGGCAAGACTTCATATACTCCCATATGAGGTCTCTACTTTTATATATATATATTGATAGTTTTAGCGACGAAAATATTTTGTTACTAAAAATTATCTAATAAAATAAGGTACATGTAGCGACGAAATAGTTTCGTCGTTGAATAGTATTTTTAACGAGGAAAACATTTAGTGACGAAATAATTTCATTGCTAAAAGTGTTTTTATTTTAAAACAACTCAGATCTTTAGTGACGAAATTTGTTGAAAGTTTTTGTCGCTAATACTTTTAGCGATAGAGCTATAGCGACGAAACGAATTTCGTCACTAAAAAGAAGAATTCGTCACTAAAGGCACTATGTGATGAAATATTGGACTTTTAGTGACAAAAATTTTCATCGCTAAAAATACATTTTTTGTAGTGACACTTTCTGTGGAAAGCTTGCACAAACATCTTACCAACAAAGTGAATCTACAAAAGAGGAAAATACTCGTAGATCCATCCTGTAACCTTTGTGGACGTTTTCCAGGGGATATAATGCATTCTTTGTGGGGTTGTGACGTAATGAAGGCTGTGTGGTGTTCAGATTTCAGTTGGTTTAATCAGTTTGAAGCTTCACAAGGAACTTTTACTAATTTGGTTGGAAAAATTCTGCAGAAACCACAGGTCCCTGAGTTGTTTGCTACCACTGCATGGTTTCTTTGGTCTCATAGAAACAAGAGTAGATTAAAAGAACCTACTCTCCCTTTGAGCAAAGTAGTCGAGTCAGTGCACAACTATTTGAGGGATTTCAACACCAATTGAGTACTCACACGGGGTAAAGCTTAAACAAAAAGAAGAACCTGATGCCTCCAAAACCAGGTGAATTCAAGACCAATTTTGATGGCACCATGTTTGGTGAGTGTGATGAAGCCAGGATAGGAATTGTGGTTTGAGATTTAAGTGGTTAGGTTATTGCCTCCATCAATTGAGATTTTGGAGATGCTAGCAATTAGGCCTGTAGCAAACTTTTCTCTCAAAATAGGATTGCATCAGTCAGAGTTTGAAGGTAATTTGGAGATCGATATTGGGGTTTTACAAAGAGGAGATATGATGATGTCTTCCTTTTACAAAGAGGAGATATGATGATGTCTTCCTTTGGCCACCTAGTTAGAGATACTTTGATTTATGGTAGCTCTTTAAGGAGTTTTTCTCTCTCACACTATTAGGTAAGGTAATGCAGTTGCATATGTTTTAACCTAGTTAGAGTCTGTTCCACCAGATGTTGAATCTTTTGTTTTTGCTAATTTTCCAACTTCCTAAGGTTTAATATAAGTTCCGTCTTTTCTCTCCCAAAAAAAAAAAAAAAAAAAAATAGCAACAACAACAACAAAAAGTAGATAATCATAAATGGAATGGAAGTACTAAGATGTATTCTCACCATCTTTGGTGCTGGTCCAAGAGAAATTCTAGCTCGGGTGATGATGCCAAACTGTCCAAGCCCACCAAGAGCACCATAAATGTAAATTGGAATACTAACAATAAATAGAGAGGTAGAACGTAGGCAATTATACAAACAATAAATATCATCCCAAATCATTTTCATGAACTGTTCAAAAAGTTATGACTGGTCAAAATTAGAATGAATAGCTAGAGAGGCATAACACAGAATTGTAGAATTGAGTTTGAAAATTCGTTTCATATGGTGTAGAAAATATTTTTAAATGCATATTCCAAATTGATAAACCAATTGGACACTATAATTCAAATTAGAATATATTGAAAATCTATTATAACAATTTTTTTTTTCATTATAGATAGCTTCAAAGTCTAGTCATCCAAAAATTATATAAAAACCACAATACTGCCTAATTAAATTGTTAAAGAAAAATCAAGAGTTTTGTAGTTCAACTTATTGGCACTATAACAAACATAAGCTTTTTCAACATATTTGTATCCACAATCATTAAAAAATGTTGATAAAAGCCTTTAATTACTACATTTGCACTCAACTGTTGAAAATTCACATATATATTTCCACAGTTGGCATAACTGTTGAAATAAGGGGTGAGAAATTCACATATGTATTTCCGCAGTTGGCATAACCCTTTTTTTTTTACTGTGAAGATAGAAATATATTGAAGTAAAGGGACTGAAGCCCAACGTATTACAAAGCATGCATGTATATGGTGACTTACTGTTAGTACATCGAGTTCAATAGGGAAAAAAAAAACCCAACGTATTACAAAGTAGCATAGCACACTAAGATGCTTAGGGTCGAGCAAGGCTTCGGTGTAGCCTCTGATAGTCCTATAGCAGCGAAGTGGCGCCTCAGAGAATATCACTTGGCTGGGACTGCTTCGCTTCGAAGTGGTACCTGTTCCTCTCATTCCATATAGACCAAGCCACCATTGCCCACAGCTCCAGTTCAGGTCCCGTGAGCTTAGCCACCATCTTTCTAGCGAGGAGGTGAAAGTTCGGTGCCATCGCTCCACACTTTTGCAGTTTACCTCTTACCAATGCCCATACATTTCGAGCTAGAGGACATTCCCACAGTGCATGAGTAACCGTTTCATCAACTTGGCCACAAATTGTACAGAGTGGATCGATTGGTATCTTCCTTTGAAATAGATTAGCCCGAGTAGGTAGTATATCAGAGCAAGCCCTCCACACAAAGTTTCGGACCTTCGGTGGTACCCCTAGCTTCCATACCTTGTTCCAAAGCTTCTTGTCTTCCTAAGCCAGTGAGTGTTCAACCACCTCATCTCTGTTTAAGCGAAGAGCTACCTGATATACTGATTTGACCAAGAACTCTTGGTTTTTATTCTCCTTCCACAAAAGCCTATCTCTTGACTGTGGGTTGCCAAGCTTAATGCTCAAAATTTCGTTCACTGTGGACTACGAGAAGGTGGAATAGATCAACTGCCTCTTCCATTGCTTAGTATGTTGGTCAATGAGGTTCCCCCACCTTCAGATTTATGTCTGCTCCTAGTCTGAAGAGTGGGGGGTAAGTGGTAAATGTGGTGAGAAATTCACATGCCAATTGATTAAATAGAAATAATCTATATCAACAGTTGGATGAATGTTGAAAAAAGAAATTAAATATTTTAATCAACCGATTACAAACACAAAGCTTATATAGGTATTTTACTATTAAATATTTTTATCCTGCAATTGCTCCCTCTCTCTCTCTATCACTCTCGCTCTATCACTCTCTCATAGTTCTTGGTGGTTAATTTTCCTGTTATTTTCTAGGCAACCAAACAAAATCCAATCGCTCCCTCTCTCTCACTCTCGCTCTTGTTCTCTCATAGGTCTTGGTGGTCAATTTTCCTGTTATTTTCTAGGCAACCAAACAGAATTCAATCGCTCCCTCTCTCTTGCTCTCACTCTCTAATTGATCTTGGCAATCGATTTTCATGTTATTTTCTTGGCAACCAAATAGATTCTTGACTCAATTTTTCTAATATTCTCCCTCCAATTAGGTTGTTGTTGTTGTTGTTGTTGTTGTTGTTATTTTTATTATTTTTTTTCAATTTCATTTTTTTTTAAACTTATTAATGATCAATTTTTTTTTTCTTAGACTCGAATTTTGGCCATACTTTGTTATTCGCTGGGAAGATTTTGAACTTTTGTGGTTTTTGTTCTTGAATTTGAAATACTATGTCAAAATTGAATTTGTGGTTTTGTGTGTTGCGTGCTTTCAATGTGATTGCAGGTGCATTGGGAATTCAGCTCAATGGATGGTCAAGGAGAGTTCAAATTTCACTATTTGTGGGATTGAAAGCTAGAATGTTTGTGAGTTCAAATTACAAGTGCTTGGTAAGTTCTTTAGCTGAGCTTCATGCTTAATGTGGTTCTAATTTTTAATTTGTCATTTTTTTTTTGGACCAAATTTGTCATGAATTGGAGTAGCTATGACCTCACCACTATGAATTATTATTGTCCTGCGTATGGTTTTAGAGTAAATTCTTTTGCAGTGGACACTAAGCATGCCTCATTTTTTTTTTTTTTTTTTTTTTTTTTATGTAATAGCAGATTCAACCCCCTTAATGTAAAATATCATGGTAAATAATAGGGTAGAAAGACAAGTAATTAAACTCTTCACCACTAGCCCAAAATAAAATAAATAATAGGGTAGAAAGACACTAAGCATGCTGTGACCATTTGTTTTTTGAATGTTCATTTGCATGCAGAATTTAATCTTAACTACTGCATTTGTGTGGTGTGAACCAAGTTACATGCACCTGGGCTGAAGTTCTTAATAATTCCCCTTAACTTATCTACAAAAAAGAGGGTTCAAATCCTCCCTTTGTAAACTAGTTTGGGCTGCATCAATGTATCATGTTTGGATTCAAAGAAATGCTACAGTGTTTAATGGAAGAATCTTGTTAGAGGAGGCTCTAATGCAACAGGTCAAAGATTATGTGAGGTTGTGTGCAAGTAGTTGCAAAGCAGTGACCAATTCACATTGTTATAAGGTCTTATGTAGTAAGTGGAACATTTCTTTCTTCGTTTTGAGTGCTAGAACAGGTTAAGGGTTGATGTCTGACTTCTGACCCTGTGCTGTTGGAGTCTCAGGTTTCCCCTTCTGAGAATTGGTGTTTATATTTCTAGTTTCATTTGTTGATCATCAATATCACTTATTCATTAGAAAAACTAAGGGTGAGGAAATATCATCAAGGTGAAAAATGAAGTTATTAGTTTGTAGTGCACTTATTATGGGTCATCAAGACCCCAAGTAAAAGCCATTGAACTTTGCTTGAAAATCTCAAATTTTTACATTGGGTTTTTGTTTTTGTTCTGAAAATGGTGTTTTAGTTTGATTTTTTTGATATGGGTTTGTGTTTGTTTGTGGATTTTTGAGGTTTAAGTTTTTATTTTTGATATGGGGTTGTGTTTTTGTGTGGATTTTTAAGGTGGGAAGTTGGCGTATCAGACCACTCAGAAGAGGGCAAGTGGACCCAAATGCCCTATCACTGGCAAGAGAATCCATGCGGTATGTAGTATCTATATATTTTTGTTTTGTTGTATTGGGTCTTTTGCTAAATCTGAAAATGTTTTATTGATTTGTAGTTGTAATTTGTGATTGTAATTTTGCTATCTATGGATCTGTAACTTGTGTTGTGGTGGATGTGATAATATATTAGTGCATTGTTGTTATTATGGTCATGGTTTCTTGTTTGTATTGTCTGAGTATAGGAGCCTAATTTGTTTATTAATATAATTACTCTTACTTATCACAAAAATAGCTGAATTGTTATTTACTGCCATTAAAGTTGACTTTCTTGACCAATGGAAATGCTAGTTTAAACTTGAAATTGAGTCTTGATGATCAGATAATTGACTCTAAATCTTTAACAGTTGCTATAATTGCATCTTTGTTATTTGGTGAGTCCATTGGGTTTGTTGGAGGCCCAGTGCTTGTACTTGGTGTCATAGGGCTTTTACTCCTTGAGGTAAACATTGATGTTCCTTCATGTAAATGCAAAATGCTTTTGAGTTTAGGTTTGTTTTTCAATTCGTTTATTTTGGCTTCAAATATCTCCTTTAATTGCAGACTACTCATAGGAGGAGTAGTGTTAGGCATTAGGCAGCTCTAATTTAGATAACTTACCCATCATGATGTGATGAGGAAGTTAATGATAACACTTCTTCAACTATAGAATAACTTTTGATAAAGCCATATGTTTTTAAATTGATATTTCCTAGTTGCTGCGTTAAGTTGATGTATTTCTCATTGCTAGACTCCTTGATTGGAAATTGAAAACATTTACTATCCTTCAACCTGGTCTGTACCAATCTAGACATAAAAAATCACGATCCATATGTAAAGAATATATAGCTTTGAGCCTTATAGTAATAGGTTTCTCTGAAAACAAAGTAAGCATGATCCATATGTAATGATTTTGTTTTAACACTATATATTTCTGCAAAAAAAAAATTTTTTAAAAAAAATCATCTAATTGTTTTGAAAAGAAAGCTCATCTAATTTTGGTTTGGATTGGTCTACAATAAATTTATAAAATGTGGATTGTGAACGAGGCTGATAATGTGGTCAAATTTTAGAATATTAGAAGAAAACAAGCTAAAAAATAGTGGAAGTTCATGTGTCCAATACAACCTCTAGTTTGAATGATTCATAATTAGTGCATAAATATTAATGAAAAAGCATGGATAAAATAGTGGGCATTGCAAACTGTGAAGAACCTGAGTTTGCTTTAGGCTGCTATCATGGCACTTTTAGAGAAGGAATAAAAAAGGGATCTATTGCAGCCATTTTGCATGTGTGTCTTGGCCTTGTAGTTGTTGTTAGTTGTGCCCATGCGTTGGACTGGCACACACCTGGTTGTAAGAGTTAGTCAATATTATATTATGCTCAGTTAAAAATTTTCTTGTTTGTTAATTACTTGTACTCATTGGCTCATTGCCATACCTGTAACAATAACTCAATGCCTTATTTATTTATTTATTTATTTTTGATGAAGGATGCCTAATGAAAAATTCTGTACATATAAATTTGGTCAAGGATATTCAATTTATTGCAATTTGATTAGATTTAAATCAGTGGGCCTCATGTGTTAAAATATTAGTAGTTTCATGAATGGACATGAGCTATGTTAGTGTATAGCTTAGACTAGATTAGCCCATTGGGCTTAGCCCAGTATATTGTACTTGTAGTTTACTCATATTACTTGTACTGCACATATACCTAGCCTATATAAGGCTCTCTATTGTACATTATTATTAATATATCAATATACAGACTATTCAATCTTTCTCTCTCACTTTATATTGTTAACATGGTATCAAAGCCATTCCTTTAACTTTCTGGTTCCTGTGGACATCTTCGGCGTTCTTCCGCTACGTTCACCTTTATCTAGTAGTCATTTTCAGAAATGAGTCACCACCGTCATGCCTACAATCCCTGCAACTCTCGAATCTCATCATTTTGTTCATCCAACTGCCAAAGCAAAAGCATAGAGTGACAGAACAGCCAATCCCAAGAAAAACCCAACCAAGAACAGCCAAAAAGGACCTGACACGCGCCCACATGCGCTGCCTGAAGCTTCTAACTGTCGAACACACACTCCACATGCTGCCACGCACCACCAGTAGTTCACACGTGCTCCACGCACCTCCACGCGCTTGAGATTATCAGTGTCTGTCCATGTCAGCCCTAGGCTGACATCATCCTGCACACGTCAACGTCTCCATCATTAACTTCCATCTGCACCTCGCGTCATCCGCCTACATCAGAACACTTCAGCAATTGACTTTGATCGTTGACTTATGACCGTTGACCATCACTGTTGACCGTTGACTTTTGCTTTGACTTTTTTACCAAAGTCTAAATTTTTCAACAGGGCCTTTCTTGCTTAGTTTTTCACATAGATTCTGATTTTGGGCTCTGTTTCTGCATTTGAGGTCTCTAAATCCCACTTTTTGATAATTTTCTCCATTATGACTTTACAAAACGAACGAGATATCATATGTCCTATCACCATTATGTTGGATGGTCCTACTAGCTATCATGCATGGTCTCAGAATATGACTATCTTTCTCAAGGGCCGTAAACTGTGGAGATATGTGACTGCTTCAATTCCTAAGCCAGAACCAAAACCTTAGTGCAAAGCCACAGCTGCTAAAGATGCCTCCAAGACTGCTATTACAACGGATGATTATGAAGAACGCATAAAGGAATGAGAGAGTATTCAGAGTAAGAACTTGTTTTGGTTTATCAATAGCTCTATTCCCTCCATACATAATCTTCTTCCTCGTCTTGAGATTACTAAGGCTGCATGGAAATTTCTGGCCGATCGTTATAATTACACTAATGATTCAAGTCTGGAGTTCCACATTGAATCAAAACTTTATCAAATGCACCAAGAGGCAGGTTAGTCTATTTCTGATTTTTATTCTCAGAGTTCTACTATGTGGGAACAACTCTCTGCTGCAGATCCTCCACTAGTGTGTTCTAAGGACATTGAGATCTTTGTCAAATATCGAGATCGCCATAAATTTATGCACTTCATGATGGGTTTACGTGAGGATTTTAAGCCTACTAGGGCTTCTCTGCTCAGCTGATCTCCTACTCCTTCTCTTAATGCTGCAGTCAAAGAGCTCATTTCTGAAGAGAACTGTTGGCCTACTCATCACAAGTCATCATCTGATCATGTATTGGCTACACCATCTCTACAGCCTCCCATTGCTACATTCACTACTCCTACACGAATAAACTCTGGGCGTCCCACCTCTTAGTCCTCCAAAGGTACTCGCAATGAGTTTTGCCATGCCAAAGGCTGTGACATCTTAGTTTTTCACAAACTGCAGAAATTTATGCAAGAGCAAAATAAAGCTTCTCTTCCTTAGGCAGCTGCTGTATGTCCTTCAGATCCATCGGTTTCTACAGGTCCATCTTGGGCTTCCTCACTTACTACAACTGATATTGAGGCAGTAATTCAATAGGTTTTACCCCGAACTTTTGCTGTCCTTTCTGTCACCTCAGGTAAACAACCTTGGTTTTTTGATACTGCATGTTGTAACCATATGACTCTTGATGATCTTAATTTTCTGATAAGGCACCCTTAGAACACCCCATCACCATTTACACTACTGATGGAACTCCTATGCCTGTTAGTCATAAAGGAACAATCTCCTCTCCTTGCTTATCCCTTAGTATATCCCAAAGTTATCTCTCAATTTGCTTTTTGTTGGTTAACTTTGTGAATTAGGCATAAATATTCTATTTACTAATCATGGTATGGATGTGCAGGATCCTCAAATAGGTCAAGTGCTTGGGACAGGCCGTAAGGTTGGTTGCATATTTGAGGTTCATGACTTGAAAATTCTTTCAGAAGTTGTTTCTGCAACTGCCACCACTGCCACCCCCTCACCTAATCTATGGCATGCTCGTCTTGGTCATTCATCCTTATGTCGCCTTCAGTTGTTAGCTTCTCAAGGTCATTTAGGTTCAGTTCAGTTTCAAAATTTTAATTGCACTTCCTGTTATTTTGGCAAACAAACAAAATCGTCCTTTAATAAAAGTGACTCCTTTTCTTCTGCATCTTTTGATCTTATACATTATGATATTTGGGATCCTACACCTCTTCCCACTGAGGGAGGATCTAGATATTTTGTCACATTTTTGGATGATTTTTCTTGATATACTTGGATTTATCTACTTCACCATAGGTCTGAACTTGTGTCTATTTACCAAACATTTCATAAAATGATTGAAACATAGTTCAATCGCACCGTCAATGTCTTTCGATCAGATAATGCTCAAGAATATAATGATAAATCTTTCTTATCCTTTTTAAATAGTCATGGGACCCTTACTCATTTGTCCTTACACCCTTCAACAAAATGGTCGTGCAGAACAAAAACATCGTCACATTCTTGATGTTGTCCGCACCTTTCTCATTTTTGCCTCTCTTCCTGAGCACTTTTGGGGTGAGGCTGCATTTACTGTTGTGTACACCATTAATCGTATTCCTTTATCAACTATGAACAACAAATCACCATTCAAGCTTCTCTATGGTTAAACCCCTAACTACTCCTCTCTTTGAGTTTTTGGTTATGCTTGCTTTATCTCTCTTCCTCCTCATGAACGAACAAAGCTCCAGCCTTGTGCTCGTCTCTGTTGTTTCCTTGGTTATGATGAATCTCAAAAGGGGTTTCGTTGCTATGATCCCATTTCTCATCACCTTCATGTCTCCCGTCATGTTGAGTTTTGGGAACATCGTCCTTTCACAAGTCTTCAGCAGTTTCCTGCATCCTCTTTAACTAATCTTTTCCTCCCTCTCTATCCTGAGCTTGTGGTAGATTCCTTGACATCGCCTGCCTCTTTAGACAACTCATCTTTGGTTCTGTCCCCTGTATATGACCTGCCTGTCTTGGATCCTGTGGCACCACCCTCTCCTGAGTCTCTTATTGGTCTTGAACTTCGTCGTTCCACTCAGGTAAGCGTTCCTTCCCCTTATCTCACTAATTATCAATGCTCTTTTGCTCTTGCCATCCTCTATGAACCTCACACCTATTGTCAAGTCCATACTAACCCTCTTTGGTAGCAAGCTATGAACGAAGAACTAGATACCCTTCATAAGAATTACACTTGGAATATGGTTGATTTGCCTCCTAGTCAGTCTGTAGTAGGTTGTAGGTGGGTTTACAAGATCAAGACTGAGGCTGATGGATCTGTTGAATGATACAAGGCTCGCCTAGTTGCTGAGGGCTTTACTCAAGAGTATGGCATTGACTATGAGGAAACATTTGCTCCTATTGCTTGCCTTACATTTGTCAGATGTCTCAATTACTATGGCTGCTGTTCGTCGTTGGCCTCTTTATCAAATGGATGTGAAGAACGCTTTCCTCAATAAAGACCTCCAAGAAGAAGTGTACATGCAACCGGCTATCCATACTCAGGCAGTCAAGTTTGTGGCCTTCGCCGTGCTCTTTATGGCCTCAAGCAGGCTCCTTAAGCTTGGTTTGAAAAGTTTAGCTCAGTTGTTGCTCAGCAGGGTTTCACTTCGAGTCCTCATGACATTGCTCTCTTCGTCCTAGAGCCTCTGATGGTATCACTTTTATTCTTCTTTATATTGATGATATGATTATTACTGGAGATGATTCTGCATGTATCTGTTCTCTTCAGCACTTCCTTAGTCGACATTTTAAGATGAAAGATCTGGGCACTCTCAGCTATTTTCTTGGGCTTGAGGTTACCTCATCCTCTAATGGATACTATCTTTCCCAAGCTAAATATGCTTCTGATCTTCTCTCCAAAGCCAGTATCACCAACAACAAGACTATTTCCACTCCCTTGGAATACAATGCAAATCTCACATCAATTGGATGGTAGTCTGATCTATCTCACTGTTACTTGTCCAGATATTTCACATGCTGTGGGTATGGTTAGTAAGTTCATGGATGCCCCTAGTTCTGTCCACTATGCTGTCATTCTTTGGATTCTCCGATATGTCAAGGGCACACTTTATCATGGTCTACACTACTCCTCTTGGTCTTCTCTCGAGCTTCATGCTTATTCAGATGCAGACTAGGCAGGTGATCCGACTGATCGATGCTCTATCACAGATTTCTGTTTCCCATTGGGCACTTCTCTTGTCTCGTGGTGTAGCAAGAAGCAAGATGTTGTTTCCCATTCTAGTATTGAGGCTATGTATCATGCCCTTGCCGACACCACATGCGAGCTTGTCTAGCTTCACTCGCTCTTGGTTGACATGGATGCTCCACAACCCAATGCCACTCCTCTTTATTGTGACATTCATAATGCTATCTACATTGCTCATAATAATGTCTTCCATGCACGCACCAAGCACATTGAGATTGACTGCCACAGCACTCGCCAGCATCTCAAGAAAGGCAATCTCAAGTTGTTCTCCATCTCCTCTGCTGACCAGCCTGCTAATATCTTCACCAAGAGTCACCCGCCTGGTCGTCTTCGAGATCTTATATCCAAACTCCAGTTGGCTTCCTCCTTGCCACCTTGAGTTTGAAGGGGAATGTTAGTGCACAGCTTAGACTAGATTAGCCCATTGGGCTTAGCTGAGTATACTGTACTTGTAGTTTACTCATATTACTTGTACTGCACACATACCTAGTCTATATAAGGCTCTCTATTGTACATTATTATTAATATATCAATATATAGACCACTTATTCTTTCTCTCTCACTTTATATTGTTGACAAGCTAGATATTTATTTTAGCAGTTCAATTAGCAAGAAAATGAAGCCTTTAATGAGTAGTTATTGCAGGCACTGTTCACATTACCTATGCATTTACTTTCATAAGAACTTTATTATGTATCATAAGAAGCCTCTTATACAAGTTGTTTATATTGCAGGGCTGTCATGCTTCATTCTTGTTGGATAGCTATGGAAGAATATTCAATGAGAAGATGTCAAAATCTACCTATGGCTAGAGTTAGAAACAATGGAGTTATTACAAGAGAAGAGTTGGCTGGACGTGCTAAAAATTATGGAGCTATTCCAAGAGAAGAGTCGGCTAGAAGTGCTAGAAATCAGGGAGTTATTCCAAGAGAAAAGTCAGCTGGAAGTGCTAAAAACAATGGAGCTTGTTAGGTTTTAAAGTTTAGGATTTTATGTATTTAGAACTCTAATTTGTATTGTTGGCAAACCATGATCAACACAATGTGTTTAGAAGTGTTTAAGTCTAGCTCAAAGTTATGCGTTTATGTAAAGTTGGAATCGAGTTAAAGCAGGAAAGGATTGTGCCTTTTGGCCTGGCTCGATCGATCGAATCTCGGGCAGAATGTTTTTTTGCAGATTCGTCCAACTCAGCCCTAAGTGTTTTAAAACGTTTTTAGGGTTTTTTATTTGTCCTAAGTATAAAAGGCAAACCCTAGCCATGTTTTAGTGTTGCTTATATTTGCGGTTTGTGTAAATCTCTTGTGAGATCTAGAGGAGCTTTCCTTTACACAAACTTAGAATTTTCAAGGAGAAGATTTATTTACGCCTTGATGATCAATTCAGTTGCTGCCATTGAAGCTTAAAGAAAACACAAGCGGGTGTGCTTGTACCTGGTGGTGAATCCAAGAAAGAAGGAGTCCGTGGATTCGGAGCTTGCACATGGTAGTGTCAGTAAGTTCTACTAGTTGGTAGCAATAAGAAGTCGAGTGTGGGGGCTTGTAAGTCTTATTGTATGAACTTCGATTATTTCAAGATAGTGGATTCAAGTTTACCTTAAGGATAGTTAGGTCAAATCCTCCCCAGGTTTTTACCGGTTTGGTTTCCTGGGTGATTATATCTTGTGTTATTTATTTTCCACTGCTTTGCATGATTTGATCTTTTATATTGTGTTAACCTAGACTTGTTTAATTGGACTAAGTAACAACTTGGCTAATTACCTAGGTTTAACTAATTGTTTAAGGGGTCTAAAAACTATCAAGTGGTATCAGAGCAGGTTGCTCTTTTGTTGTTGATCCTTTGATCACTGAGCTGATCCTTAACCCCTGTTGTCATAGAATACGGACACTCTCTAGTTATTCCTCCTCACTTTGATGGGAATAATTATGCTTACTGGAAAGTAAGGATGAAAGCATTCCTGAAATCCATTGATGAGAGGGTGTGGAACTCCGTTGAATACGGATGGGAGAAGCCCACTACTCCTGTTAGTGAGTGGGAAACTTCTCAAAAAGAAGCAGCTTCGTTTAATAGCAAGGCTATGAATGCGATCTTTAATGCTATTTCTATGGAGGAATTTAAGAGAAACTCTAATGTTGAGATCCCTCATACTGCTTGGAATATTCTTCAGACTGTGCATGAAGGCACAAAGGCTGTCAAAATAAATAAATTGCAGCAATTGACTTCTAAATTTGAAAGCATTAGGATGTCTGATGATGAATCTTTTGATGAATTCTATGCTAAATTGAATGATATTGTTAATTCTGCTTTTAACTTGGGTAAAATCTATGATCAACCTAAAATTGTTAGGAAGATTCTTAGATCTTTGACTGAATACTTTAGACCCAAGGTGACTGCCATTACTGAAAGCAAGGATTTGGACTCCATCCCTATTGATGAACTTGTAGGATCTCTTCAATCTTATGAGTTGGATCTACCCAAAACTACCAAATCCAAATCAATGGCTCTTAAGTTAGTTGATGATGTTGAAGGTGGTGGATTTGATGATGAGCTCTCTGCTACAGAGATTGCCTACCTTGCCAAGAACTTTAGAAACTTTCTCAGGAATAGTAATAGAAAGGCAAGAGGCATAAACATTGTTGAACCTAGAAATTTTAGGAAGCATGATCCCACTAAGGTTAACAACAATGATAAACCTAGAGAAAGAGTAAGTCAATCTTCCAATAATTCCTTGGGCTCTCAGTGTTTTGGATGTCAAGGGTATGGACACATCAAATCTGAATGTCCAACCTATTTGAAGTCTAAGGGTAAGGCTATGGCTGTAACCCTTAGTGATGGTGAAATTTCTGATAATGAGTCTGATTGTGATGAGGATGGAAACTTCATTGCTTTCACCACTACTGCTGTAGTTGATGAGAGCATATCTGTTGAAGAGAACCCTTCTGATGGGGAACTCTCTGAAGATGCAGATCTTCAAGAGGCCTATAATAAACTTTGCAAAGTTGCTGCAAAGAATGCTATGAATGTTGAACTTGGCCAGAAGAAAATTGAATCTCTTGAGCTTGAAAAGAAAAATTTGCTTGTTAAACTGTTTGATGCTAATGATCTTTTGAACAATGTGAAAACTGAAAATATGCTTTTGCTTGATAAAGTTAAATCTTTGGAACTTGATTTATCTGTTGCTAGATCTGCTAGTTCTAAACTTGATCAAATGCTGAGTGTTCAAAAGTCTTCTTCTGACAAAATTGGATTAGGTTATGTTGATAGCATCTCTATGACCGCTCCCCATTCGACAAAGTTTGTTCCTTCATCTTCTTCTTCTGAACCTTCAGTGAGTGAGATAGTGAGTGAAACTGTCAAACCCCCTGTGAGTGAGATTGTCAAACCCTTAGAAGGTTCATCATCTAGGAAGATTAGGGTTGATCTGAAAGAGTCTAAGCCTAAGAAGCCTACCCTATCTAAGGACAAGACACATGATAAGCCTGCATGGGTTTGTCACTTTTGTGGAAAGTCTGGACACATCCGTCCAAACTGCTATAAGCTGCAAGCTGCTAAGAGAGCAAACAAACCAAAAGTACATATGCCTCAAGCACTTGATCCTATGGTACTTATTGGTGATTTGGTAAAGGTTTTAAACCTTTATTCCAATCCTAGAGGTGGTAATCATTCTCATGTGAATAAGAACTCCAATGCTCGTGGTACATCTAAAAGGTTTTGGATGCAAAAGACTCGAACTAACTGAGTCTTTTTGACATGGTCCTTGTGCTTCATTGCTCTACCCTTTGTGACCATTGTTCTTTGGTTTTGTTTTTTTTCTAGGATTTGAATAGCATAACATTCATGCATTTCATTCTAGGTGTTTTTTTACTTTTAATATATATATATATATATATATATATAAAAGGAAGAAAAAGGAAGCACATTTTGTTTTGAACTATTCTTTTTGGTTTTTGAGAACAAGGTTGGTCAATTTATTTTCACATAACATGTCTTTTGTACCTTGTTTAGCTTTGATGAGCTTATTTATTGCACTTTACTAGTTGAAGTTTTGTAGTGCATGTTGTGTGGGAAAGATGTTTATGGCTTTTGATTACTATGTCTTAATCTTGAAGTCACATGTTTTTAAATGTTTGACTTGAACTTTTAGAGAAAGGCATAAATAACCATTTCACCACTGTTCACTAGCCAATCATGAACACCTTAGTGCATATCATAAGATTTTGTACTTGAGAAAGTGTAGCACATGCACAAAAAGAACATAAGGTGAAGCCTCGTGTTAAATTGCTTAATTCTTAAAATCAAAATTGGTGTGTACTATTAGGCTTGATGCCAAACTCACATAACTTAAAATTAGTATGTATATTATGAGGCATAAATACAAGAAACTTACATGATTGCAAGCTTATGATCTAGGAGATGTGGGAGTTATATGATGTAACTCTTTAGGTGATAGTCTCTTTTAAATTCCTTGTGATGAATTTTGTAGATTTTGTGATTGATTGTTATTCACATATCACCCCACATGTATTTCAAGTTTTTGCTAGTTGCACACACTACACGAGTTACTCTTTGCTAAATATTGTACATGTTATTGTGTGTGTTTATGGTCTAACCAACAAAGTTTTGCAAATACTTTGAATTTCGTGCAAAATTAATTTGTTGTTGGAAAATTTGTGGAGAATGCAAGAAATTTTGTTTTTGGGAATTTGGGCTTAAAATTCTTGTTTTGAAAATCATATCATCACATACTCATGCATTTTTGTTCTTAAATTTCAATGCTTTAAGTTAATTCTAAATGTTTTTCAAAAACTGTGTTTTTTTCCTCAAAATTTGGTGAGCCTCTGCCTATTTCGATCGATCCATTCTGTTTTTCGATCGATCAAAATTTTTTAAATTTGATAGAGAGAGTCTTTGTCTGTTTCGATTGATCGAGACTAATTTTCGATCGATCGAAACTCGTGAATTTGGTTTTTTAAAAAGATAGATTGGACTTTTCAAAGTCACTTTTTCAAATAGTTTTTCATCTTTTCTCTCTCTCCACGTTGGCTCTAGGCTCCACCATCAATTTTTTGTTGTTTTCCTTCAAGATTTTTGCAAGGTTTTTGTCCTTGAAGGCTGGTAAGTCTCTTTTTCCCTTCCTTTTCCATTTTATTTCACGTTTTCATGCATTCTTGTGGCTATTTTTGGCACTTTCAAAATATTGGGGTTTTTGATGATTCGAACCTATTTTGGTGAAATTGATCAATGAGTTTTTGTTCTATGATGCTATAATGATGTTCCTTATAGTTTAATTTGATCAATTTTGTGATTTTTGAAAAATTGGAAATTCTAGGGTTTTGAATTTGATCTGAATTGGGGATTTTGTCTAATTGGGTTAAATTGATGAAATTGGCTTATCAAATTGATGTATTTGGTCATTATTTTTGTTATTCTATCATGTGTAATGATCAATTCGTCAATATTTTTTTAAAATTGATGAAGTGGTTTTCCAAATTTTGGGGTTTTTGTGTTAAAACCTTAATGTTCAAGCCAATTTTGTGAATTTGAATCTTTTGGACTTAATTCACTGCATTAGAACATGCGTCATGTCATTTAACTTGGTCATGCATCATATAGATTTTTATTCTATATTCTGTTTTTGTACTAACTTGAAGTCTGCCCTTGGTTTTTGTTTTGTGTTTTGTTCTTTTGCTTTGTGTTTTGGTCCTTATCTTAGCACCATGCCTAGGAAAACTAGAGCCAATAGGACCCCTTCCACTTCCTCTGTGTCTCCCTCTAGTGTTGAGGAGTTTAGGAATGAGAAGTGTCGTGAGGCCTATGAGACTTTGAACCGTAAGCGTAAGATATGGGCTGAGCGAGCTGTGGTCTTAGATGAGCTTGATCCGACCATTAGGGCAAATTTTGAGTCTAGAGGTTGGTTGCCTCTCTTAGAGATAGATCATCCACCCCCGACCGCCCTGATTAGAGAGTTCTTCTCGAACCTCTCTTGCCACATCTATGATTCCAACACCCTTGTTAGGAGTTGGATACGAGGTGTAGAGTTCACCATTACCACTCAGGTAGTGGCTGAGGCTCTTGGGGTGCCGGTTGTTCGGGAGGCTGACTATCCCTATGATGAGTCACCCTCATTAGATGTTGTCATGTCTTACATCACTGGGTCATCTATCCAGTGGGGTTCTGATCCTCGGATCACGTCCACTGAGCTTACCGAGACGGCCTATCTCTTCTTTAGGATAGCGTGTCATTCCTTGTGGCCTATTTCTCACTTCCACACCATCCCTTTAGAGTGATGTGTGTTTTTGTATGCCTTTGTTTCTGGAGCGTCTATCAGTTTTCCTCACTTGTTCCTTTGTTCTTTGAACGAGGTTCATAAGAGTTCTGCCATAGGGCATGTGCTGATTCATCCTATTTTCATTCATAGGATTTTGCTCTTCTTAGGTCTAGATGGTTTTCAATCTGGTGAGCCTGTTCATGTGATTGCTCCCATAGGTGCCACCTTTCTTCGTCAAAGGGCTGCTCAGTTAAGAGTTGCTCCTTCTCATCCTAGAGGTGCGTCATCTATTGGTGTTCCCCCTCCTCCCTCTTCTACAGGTACAGCTGCTGCTGAGACGTCAGGTGCTGTTGCTAATGCTAATGTTCCTCCACCGACTGTTTCGAATGATTCAGACATTCGTCGCATGTTGGATCATGTCTTGACCGTTCAGGCGGCTCAAGGACAGATTTTGGTGGATGTGCTCGATGAGATCCGTGCCTTGCGTACGGAGTTGGCGCAGTTTAGACCACCTTCCTTTTGATGATGGTTATCTTGTTTGTCCTTTGGCATTCCGTCACAAAAAGGGGGAGTACTTTGTAGAGTTTTTGCCTTCAGGGGGAGTTTATTTATTTTTGGTTGGAGCTTGTGGAGTTTAGATTGTATCTAGGTGCTTCATTTTGTACTTAACATTTTTAGCTCTTACTTTGTTTTTGATGGGATATTCATGTTAGGGGGAGTTTTATGTTTTGTTGGTACTTTATATATTTCTTGTTTCAAACTGCTTATTGATTTATATTTATGAGTTATTCATTGATATATGTCTTTATTTGTGTGTTATTTGAAATCAAGAAGTTATTTTGTTTACTTGTATTGTTTCCACACATGCGGTCATGCATTTTGTTTAGTGTTTTAGGAAATATATAGGTTGATTCAATTGAACTGCTGTCTACACTTGCAACTAATGGATAGTAGTTAGGATTGAATCTGTTTTATGAGCATTATATTGTAAAGGGCTTTTTATTTTTGTAAACTTTGAGCTTCTAGTTGTGTTTTGTCACAGATTGCCAAAGGGGGAGTTTGTTAGGTTCTAAAGTTTAGGATTTTATGTATTTAGAACTCTAATTTGTATTGTTGGCAAACCATGATCAAAACAATGTGTTTAGAAGTGTTTAAGTCTAGCTCAAAGTTGTGCATTTATGTAAAGTTGGAATCGAGTTAAAGCAGGAAAGGATTGTGCCTTTTGACCTAGCTCGATCGATCAAAAGACAGGCTCGATCGATCGAAGCTCGAGCAGAATGTTTTTCTGCAGATTCGTCCAACTCAGCCCTAAGTGTTTTAAAACGTTTTTAGGATTTCTTATTTCTCCTAAGTATAAAAAGAAAACCCTAGCCACGTTTTAGTGTTGCTCATACTTGCAGTTTGTGTAAATCTCTTGTGAGATCTAGAGGAGCTTTCCTTTACACAAACTTAGGGTTTTCAAGGAGAAGATTTATCTACGCCTTGATGATCAATTCAGTTGTTGCCATTGAAGCTTAAAGAAAACACAAGCAGGTGTGCTTGTAGCTGGTGGTGAATCCAAGAAAGAATGAGTCCGTGGATTCGGAGTTTGCACGTGGTCGTGTCAGTAAGTTCTACTGGTTGGTAGCAATAAGAAGTCGAGCGTAGGGACTTGTAAGTCTTATTGTATGAACTTCGATTCTTTCAAGATAGTGGATTCAAGTTTACCTTGAGGATAGCTAGGTCAAATCCTCCCCAGGTTTTTACCGGTTTGGTTTTCTAGGTGATCATATCTTGTGTTATTTATTTTCTGCTGCTTTGTATGATTTGATCTTTTATATTGTGTTAACCTAGACTTGTTTAATTGGACTAAGTAACAACTTGGCTAATTACCTAGGTTTAACTAATTGTTTAAGGGGTCTAAAAACTATCAGAACTATTGCAAGAGAAGAGTCGACTGGAAGTGCTAGAAATTATGGAGCTATTCAAAGAGAGGAGTCAGTTGGAAGTGCTAGAAACAATGGAACTATTGCAAAAGAAGAGTCTGGAACAAGCGAAAGTGGTGGCTCATGAGTTGGTAACTAAAACAATACATTAAAAAAAAAATTAAATTAAAAAATTCTATATCTATTTTGAATTACTATAATTACCATTCTAATATATGCAACCATTTATAGTTGACATGTCGCCCAATTTTTTTTACTACACAGGAAATAAGAAAGGGCGAGGGGTTACACGGAATCTAAATCTTGCAAAACTTTTTACAAAGGAATGATTCCCAATCATATGGAAAAAGGGAAGACCAGTAGGGAAATACTCTAAAGTATTCAAATCAGAATGTATTGCCCTTGTTAGGCGGATTAGTATGGTACCTTTACAAGTCAAAGATTGGAGAGAGGTGCCTTATCAAAACAAAAGAAAGCTATTTGATTATATATTGGTGTGTAGTACAAAAGTATTTTGAAATAAAAGTTTACTTTATAATGAACAAATGTAATCCTTATTAGTTTTCATTTTTTAGGAACACTTTATTGTTGAGGGTCAAGAGACTCTTGTTTGGCAGCAAATGAATAAGTCATACAAAAGTTACCGAAGCTCCTTAAAGAAAAAATGGTTTAAGCCATTTGAGGAGGATCTTGAGGAGGCACTAGAAATTTTGCCACCTAACATGGTGGATGATGATTGGAACTATCTTGTGAATTTATGGAGCAACAAGGACTGGAAGGTACTTACTACTACATATAAAAATTACTTTCTTGTGAAATTTTATAGGGAATTAAATTTTTTTAATCATGTATCTTTATTGTAAATGTATGTTCTTGAATGTAGAAAATGTGTGATAAAAACAAGTATAGTTGTTCCAAAAATCTTAACGTTCACATTACTTGATCAAAAAGTTTCTAACAACGAAGTGAAGGAGAGGTTTGTACATACCATTTTCTCAATCTTTGAAACTTAATTTTTTTTTCAAGATAAAATATTGTTGAATAGTTATTTATGGTGCTTGACATTTTATGGAATGTCTATGCTTTGTGTTGTTTAAATGATAGACATTTTATGGAATGTCTATACTTTGTGTTGTTTAAATGATAGAGGGAGAAAACTAGAGAAGATCCTAGTCAACTTCAATTATTGAGATCACACATACGAGATCTAATGGACAAGCTGCAAATGAAACTACACAGGAAGTGTTGGTATGAAAATTCCTAGAAATATTTGTGGAACACCGCAAGGAGAGTGACGCTAATGTACAACTCTTGAAGGCACAAGTTAATCGGGTTGAGAGTTTGCTAGCATAAGTACTAAAAAATATCGCTCCATTTGAGCTAGCTCAATCTGATAGTTCTTCTTAACTTTACCAATCAGGTTAGTTTGTTAATCATTTAGCATTCATTTATGGAAAGTTTTGTTTTACATCTGAAGTTGAACTGCCACTGTGGTGTTGATGACTTCATCACAAATACACCCCCATCAACTTGGTCATTGGCTATTAAAGATAGCCACAGGACCTCTGACTTATAAATTAGAAAATAATAATAATATTAATATAAAGATAGCCTAGGACCTACAAAATCAGCTTTGCCATACTAGATTGACACTCAATTGTTTTCCCTCCCCACTGTCTCTGTGGTATCCATGTGAAACTGATCCTCTAGATTTCTTATGCAAACGTATGACTTTTGACACATGGCAACCTATCCACTTGTTGTCCATTTACTGACTTGGAGGTGTGCCATTGGCTAGGCAAATAGTAATTTCGTTTTCCTTATTGCCTATGATTTTTATTACTACCTAGGAAGGGGTATTGTCACAACTTGAGGTATTGTCTAGTAGCATATTACATATTAAATAAAAGGAAGCATTGTCAGGTAGCTGGGGAGATTATTGGGTTTAGCAAGAGAAATTATTGGGACCTCCCTGAGGACCACTGTTGTGGTCCTCCCAGATCCCAACATCCAATTAAAAAACGCCACCTAACCATCTTTTCTTACTCAGCTCCACATCACCACTAATGCCATTAACTTTAACTATGATTAGAAAATCAAATCAAGGTAAAAAACTCAGCTTTACTCACCCAGAACCTAAACACAACTCTACTCACCCAACTAAACAGATTCAAAATTTTCTCAAACACAACTCTATTTGCCTCTTTCTCCTCTTTCTCTCTCTCTCTAACCCTATTTCCCCAATATCTCTCCAGAGAAGATATTGGGCAAACCCAACCGAAAACACTCTGTGATCATGCGGGAGATGCGAAGACAATGGCAATGGCATAAGAGGATTTTTTTTCTTTTTCTTTTTCTTTTCAAGTAACTGCGGATATGTATTAGAAATATATATTTTTTTTTTCTTTTTCCTTTTTGATTTGGGTTTCTTCTTTATTTATTTATTATGGAACTTTTTAAGGAGTTAGATTTGGGAATTTGTTATAGGTAGATAGGCCAAAACTTTTATTTCATTGGGTTGTTTCAAATGATTTTATTTTATTTTTATTTTTGGATATTTTCTAATCTCAAAATCCGGGGGGGGGGGGGGGGGGGGCGCGGGTATTTGAATTTCCATAAAATTATCCTTTTTTCCCATTTTATCAATATTATAAATGGAAATTTTGAAAAGTCAAGTCGAAGCCATTGCTGCCCTTGATCTAAGAGAAGAGGCCGTGGTAGTCGCAAGACTTGAGGAATTGATCGATGGCTTTGTTTGGAGCATTGGGGTTGTGAGATGAGGCGTCGCCCATGGCTGCCCTTCCGCCGGCTTGGTCGGAGCAGCAGTTGCCCATAACCCAACAACCACCACCAAATTCCTCAGCTCAGATAATAAGCTCAGCTCAGTAGCAGCTTCAGCTTATGATATAAAATGAAAGAAAGCAAATACTAAATCATAACCTATTCCTATGGAGAACAATTTTAATTTTGAAGTTTAAGTTTTAACCCAGGACAGGAAGACTAACTCCTCCACAGACAATGGCATCTATTTATATATAGATATATTGAAAAAAAAAATTGAGGATAGGAACACTCTGGAATAGAGTGTTTTTGGCTGGGTTTGCCCAATATCTTCTCTGGAGAGATATTGGGGAGAGAGAGAGAGAGAGAGAGAGAGAGAGAGAGAGAGGCAGATAGAGTTGTGTTTGAGAAAATTTTTGAATTTGCTTAGTTGGTTTTGGGTTAAATCCGGTTGTGAGTAAGTGGGTAAGTAGAGCTGAGTTTTTTACTTTGGTTTGATTTTCTAACCATAGTTAAAGTTAATGGTATTAGTGGTAACGTGGAGCTGAGTAAGAAAAGATGGCTAGGTGGCATTTTTTAATTGGCTGTTAGGACTTGGGAGGACCACATCAGTGGTCCTCTAGGAGGTCCCAATAATTTCTCGTTTAGCAGATGTTTTGCCCAGTTTTTCTGACTACCAAGATTCGTTATTATTTTTTTGAATTACTTTTATCTGAGAAGTTCAACTCATGTATTGCTTTTTAACTTCAAGTACTTAAAATGATTTTTTCCTTAGTATCCGAGAATTTTGATTTGATTTCAGTTTCAACCAAGTGTTATGAAATTACAAATCTTGCCCCAGGAGTTGCTGCTTAATGTGAAGTGTCACATCTAATGTATAGGAAATGCATTGTGTGGCTGTTTGGATCATACTTTCATCTTATTATCTAAATTCTCTTCCCTAGTAAAAAAACTAAAAAAAAAAAAAAACTAAAAAATGCTATAGTACCTCTCATCTTGGATGGATAGGTGCTGAAAGATTAGTCAATCAATAGATGTGAAATGGAAAAATTGGAAGCAGAACAGCAAAGTTTATTGACATTAGGTCCAAATGGATTATGTATCAAGCCTTCCCCTGGAGTCTTTCTTTACTTTCAGTGTTTGTGGCTTAGATGCAAGTTGTTGGTCAGCAAGTAATGTCAGCCCAGTTAAATTGGACCGCCTTTTACGATTGCAGTAATTTATTGATTTTTGACAGGTGCAACTGGGTCTGTGACTTCTAGAGTAGATTAGTTAGGACTTAGGAAGTATAAGTTCTTTTGTACTTGATCTACTTTGTCTCTATTTTCTTGGTGTTGTGTAGGCCCTTATCTTCTATGTAAATTATATCCAAGAAGTTGAGTTTTAAGTCTGATTTCTTGAGATTAATGGGAAACCAAGGGAGGGTTTATATGTTCAGTCTTTACCAACATATCTTAAAAAAAAAAGAAAAAAGAGAAAAGGTGAATAGAGTTGTTATTTTATTGATATATGAAGGAATCACATTCATATATAAAACTCCATTTCTTTGGTAATACTTAACGTAGTTGTTATTGCTTTATTTACCTCTTTTCTGACAAGGTCACATTAATTCCTTCATCTTTTGTTGATTTGAATTTTGGTTAATTAATGTTTTGATGAAATATTTACGTGCTTCTTGCCTGCAGAGTCTTACAAATAAGATAGAGATCTACTATGATGAGAGCTTAAGGCCTTATTTGATGGTAAAAGGATAATGTTGGATTCTTGAAAATTGGGAAACTGCAAACTTTGTTACTACAAGTAATTGCAATCTCAGATGTTTGGCTTAGGATCAATGGCCCCACCCTTATATAGATCAAATCTCTTTTGACATTTCTCTTTTGTCATTTTGGATGTTATTGTGTTACTTTAACTTTTGTTTGAGTGAACCCTCTAGGCTGGATTAGCAACTTAAAAAAGTTTTTAGCTGTACATGTTGTAAAAGCTTTTAGAAAAATATATTAGAACATGTGAAAATCATTTGGGAAATTATATTGATGGTATTAATGCAATTGTGTATGTGTTTATAGTTTGCATCAAGTTATTAAATTTTGATCAATGTGAAAGAGTGCATCCAAATTTATTTATTTTGTTAAAAAAAAAAAAAAAAAACTTGTTTCAATGTTTACAAACCGTTGAAACTTATCTTAAGATACCATTTATCAATGATTGAGCGTATGTGAATAAAAGTAATAAGCAATATCACTTTGATTTTTATTAACTATTAATAAATGTGTAACATTTTTTTAACAGTTGCATAGGCCGTAGAAAAGTATTCTCGACGTATTTTTAGTGACAGATCTCGACAATCATTTTTACTGTTAAAAATACTTTTTTCAACGGTTTTTAGTACTTTTTTTGACGGTTTTTAGTACATTTTTCAACGGTTTTAACCGTTGAAAATTACCAAATTTCTTGTAGTGTGGCACTATCTGATTTTCCAGATGAGAACTACAAGGTCTTAATTTCCCCCACTCCCAATTATCAATGTATCAAAAAAAATTTGTTATAAAAAGCCTTAATTTTTATGATGCTCATCCGGTTAATGGCATCTATAAAATGACTTACTCAATTAACGTTGTTTCCTTGGTTTTATTTTATTTGTCCTTTCAATTGTCTCAAAGGGTCTTAAATTGTTACTTACTTCAAAGAACTAATAAATACAATTTTTATATTTTTTTTCATTTATCCTTTATTTTATCTTAATAGATTTACGTTTACATCATAAATACCAAACATAGTGTGAAAAAAAAACGATATTTCTACCCCTTTGATCTATCATAAACCCCTACAACAATCTCAGTTTAATGACTTATAGTACATACTTATTTATTTATTTATTTGAAAATGAATATTTTAATAGACAAAGTTGAGAGAAAATTCAATTACATTTTAAATTAGAATTCAATTAAAGTCTAATTTTGCGCCACGTGTCCTATCTAATTTAAATTTTTAAATTTTTGTGCCAAGTGAGCTAGTTTAGTGTAAAAATTGGATTTTAATTAGAGTTTACTTTTACACAATGTGTCCTGTCTAATCTAAAATTTTTTAATTTTTGTACCAAATGAGTTAATTTTTTTTTATGAGAAATACTGTAACTTTTATTTATGAAGAGGATAGGTACATAGCATCACGAAACACAAAAGATTCAATAAACTGTGGACATTCCTCTATCTAAGTTACAAAGTCATGAATACCCTTGGCATGGTGTGCTAAAGCATGTGCCGGTTTGTTCCCCTGCCTTCGAAAGTGTTGAACTTGAAAGTGCCTAAAGTCAAGCAACTTTAGTTGAATGCTTTCCATGATGTCAACAATTGCAGCAGGTGGTGTGGTGGAGCCCGATATAATAGTAAAAACTATGTTGGAATCAGTTTCAAAAATCACCTCACGTATGCCTATATCTCATGCAAACGAGACAGCCACGTCCAAGGCTTTTGCTTCTGCCTCCAAGGGACCCAAAGGTAGGTGCATGTGCTGACTCAGGGCAGCAATGACTGCTCCCTCGTGGTCACGGATGACAGCATCGATGCCCACTGTTCTGAGGTCGTTGAAGAGAGCTGCATCGGTGTTAATCTTGAACCATGGGTATGAGGGTGGGACCCAACGAGCATCTGATGGGCTTGTGAGTTAAGGGCGCTTGAAGTGGGCTGCCTGGAAGTCTTCAAGAGTGGTGCGAGCTTTGTGTAAGATTTCATTGGGGGACTGCCTTGGAGAACCATGCCATGCTTTGTTTCAGCTGTACCACATACACCATGCAACAGCGACGACAAGCTCAAGCACATCCTGGCTGACGTGTTGCATGAAAATGAGATACCATAGTAAGTCAATGAAGTCCCTGTAGTGTACACCGTTGTTGTCAAAGGAGATACCTGTGGCATCCCATACATCTCGTGCACATGTGCACACCCAAAAGAGATGTCCGCTAGTTTCAGTTGCCACTCCACATGCATCACAGGTGGGATCGTCCAGCACCTGGCGAGAGCATAGGTTCGACTTGGTGGGGAGAATGTTACGACACGCTCTCCAAGCAAAGGTTTTCAACTTGTTCGGGACATTGAGGCTCCAAATTTTTAATTTAGTGTAAAAAATGAGGAGTCCAATATAAATAAATCAGAAAAAAAAACATAATCATATATCTAACTTTATATTGTAACTTACCATGATTATGTACGGTTTGTAACTAACTAGGTAATATATATATATATATATATATATATTTATGTATGTATTGCTTTTTTAAACCAAAGTTTATAGAAAACTCAATTAGAATCAAAATTGGATTTTGCTTTTGTTAGCTTTCCATATAAACTAAATTGTTTAGATTTTTACTATTATTTTTTCTCTAAACTAATGAGCAAATTTTTTTTATACTGTTTCTATTCAAATATTTTGTATGTGAACATATTGAACTTAGCAAACTATAATTGAGCTGAACGATCACATGCACCTATATTGAACGTAGAAAACATATGACCATTTAGTATTTTATTTTGTGTTGTATTTAGTTGATTTTCACAGAAAATAATTGTGAATTGATATTGGATATGTAGTATCCAATAGTGATTTCAAAATTACATACGTATTAGCAATGTAATAAGGAACTTGGTGTAACCAATATTATGAAAATTGTAAGGAAAAACTATTTTAATACCTCCAAATGTCTTGGTCAAGTTATGTCTTATATGTTTAATAATCCAAACTAATATCAATAGTACCACTACAATTAATCATTACTGTGCGTAAGCACAAGTTATATACTACTCTCTCTCTCTCTCTCTCTCTCTCTCTCTCTCTCTCTCTCTATATATATATATATATATATATTAATAGGTGAAGTTTAGAGAAAGTTCAATTAGAACTTGAAATTACAGTCCAATTTTGCATAATGTGTCTAAATTTATGTGAAGACCACAACATAATTATCCACTTAAAATTTTTAATTTTTATGCCAAGTGAGTTAATGAGTGCAAAATACTAAGAATCTAATATTAATGAACTATAAATTTTAAATTAAAAAGAAAAACCAATTACATATACTCAATAAAAATCACTGCACAACAAAGATCACTACACGTTCTATCTTATTAAAAATTAGAAAAAAAGTGATCATAAGTAATATTAAATTTTGTGCCCCGTGTATCATCTAATTTTTAATTTTTAATTTGTACCAAGTGAATTTTTCAGTGTAAAAATTGAAGAGTCCAAATCCAATTAGAATTAAATTGGATTTCAATTGAAGTCCAATTTTACACCACTTGTCCATCTAATTTTTTAATTTTTGTGGTGAGTAAATTATTGGGTTCAAAAATCGAAGAGTCTAAATCCAATTAAATTCTAAATCATATATATATATATATATATATATAATGAGCAATTGTTACATATTTTAGAAATATATGGTTTAAAAAATGTGTAAGCTAATATCATGTATAATTTAAACCTCTACTAAAAAAAATGTATAATTTGAACTGTGTTATTATAATTATTTTAATTTTACTCATGCATATACACGGAGTTACACATCAGTTTATATAATAACAATGGATAGCAATATAGGCAATACTAGTTAAATAGCATACAATACAATTCAAACACTCTTGACAAAATGGCTTAAACCAATCGCATGTTCTACCCATAATTTTAAAGTTTTCAATAACTAATTTAACAGAGGTTAAGTATACATATTTTTAAGAAATGAACGCACACAAGGAGAGAGAACGTGATATCTTTTTAAAGAGAGTTTTTAAATGAAGTTTGTAGTGTCCCTTTGTGAAATAGTGTAAATACATGTAACAGAATATTGCACCTGATACTTGCAAGGAATTTGGGATTTGACAGTTGAATTCAAGGACAACTAACCTCCAAGAATAGGGATAGGGAAGAACAGAGAGAGAATTAGAAGGAATAGAGAAAAGAAACAGAGAAAGGAATTATGGAATTAACAAAACGGTTCGTGACCTTCCTGTCTCATTTCCCTAGTCTAATACCCTTAGTCACTAACTGAATGCTAGCTGTGTAACTACCTTGACAGCTATTCACTCTAACTAACTCACTACATCAGCTAACACACATATGCCACATAACCATGAGGTAAACACATCACCACTACAAGTAATACACGTGTAACTAACCTACAATACAAGTATACAGTACCATCTAATCAATACACTCATTATCTAAAACATAGTCCTATACACACCCAAGCTGCACTAGAACCACACACCCCTTATCAGCTGTGCACGCATGCCCCATTAGCAACATACGCCCCCCTACATCAGCATCCTAGGCACACCCTATATCACCACCCCATGCAGCACCACACACATGCCTCATCAACACCACACGCACTGGCCATCAGCACCACATGCACACATATAGCTAGACACTCCTAATGATGCCTTCTCCTTCAAAACACCTTGCCCACAAGGTGTGGAAACTTCTGTTGCAATTCAAATAAACTCTCTTAGGTAGCATCACCCTTACTCTCACCCTACCACTACACCAGCACCTGAGTGATGAGTCTGCTCTTCAACTGATGAGTTCTAGAGTCCAAAATAGCCACAGGCTTAGGGGCAAGGATCTGATCTGCAAACACAACAGGCAAGGCAAGTCTAGGAATAACATGAGCACCCAATGTAGCCTTAAGATTTGAAACATGGAACACATGATGGATTTGTGACCTCACAAGTAGATCAAGCTTGTAAGAAACTTGTCCCACCTTCTGCACAACCTGAAAAGGCCTATAAAAACGAGGAACAAGTTTCCCAAACTGTCTAGACTGCACTGAGGACTACTTGTATGGTTGAAGCCTAAGATATCCCACATCTCAAAGGACCTATCCACCCCTTTTTTGTCAGCAAACCACTTCATTCTCTCTTGAGCAACATTTAAATTGTGTTTCAGCAATGAAAAGAGCTACTGCTTATCTTGCAAATAAGAATCAATAGCTGCAACCCTTGTAACACCTGGGACATATTCCACAACCTTAGGAGGAGGATAGCCATAAAATGCCTCAAATGGAGTGAGCTTAATGGAAGTGTGGAAGTTAGTATTGAACCAAAATTCAGCTAAGGGTAGCAAATCCACCCAAGAGTGAGGTCTATCAACAGCAAAGGTCCTCAGGTAGTGTTCTAGACTCTTAGTTACCACTTCTGTCTGCCCATTTGATTGGGGATGATATGAAAAAGACATAGCCAAGTTAGTTCCTTGTAATTTCATCAATTCATACCAGAATTTGGAAGTAAACACTGGATTCCTATCACTCACAATTGTAGAGGGCATACCATGTAACTTGAATACATACTGTATGAACAAATGAGCAACCTTAGCAGTAGTGTAAGGGTGAGCCAATGGAATGAAATGAACATACTTGGTGAACCTGTCCACCACCACAAAAGCCATTGACTTCTGTTAAGACCTAGGCAAACCTTCCACAAAATCCATGCTAATGTCTAGCCAAGGCCTATTAGGAACAACCAAGGGCTGCAACAAACCAGAAAGTAAGCAAGTGTCACTCTTCAACCTTTAGCAAGCATCACATTCCCTAACAAACTATTTTAAGTCCCTCACCATACCAGTCCAATAAAAATCCTTCTTAAGCCTTTGAAAAGACTTCAAATAGCCAAAATGACCCCCTAAAGGACTAGCATGTACCTGCTGCAACACCTGAACCTTCAAATCTTGAGCTGAACTACCCAAAAATAGTCTACCCTTGTAAAACAACAAGTCATTACAAAAAGTGAACCTAGTGGAAATGTCTCCACCTTAGTACAGCAAAAGAGCGAGGGCCCAAACACGCAAAAGGCCCCCACAGATGACAATCTCATCTTTTGCAAATTCAGAGGGGAATAAGTCTCAACTTTGCAACATATCCTTCTTTTGTATGAAGGAGCCTTGGGATATATTGTGAGAACCGCATCCAAAGAGGACCATATATTTTCTTTTCCAACAAGTAAAAGAAAAAATCCCCAGTAATGATTCTCAAAGTGGAGATTCAACTATGGATATTGTTGCCTCTAATATAGAGTCGCCAATTAATTAGCTACAAAAGAAAATTAAGAAAACCTACCAAATAAACTTCATTGAAAAAGAATATAAAATTACGTGAAATGTCAAAGTAAAATCAAATCACAAGGCTCGATTGGATGCCGTTCACTCTTGCGCATGTCCATTCTTTTCCTCCACTTTTGCTTATATTTTTCTTTTGTCAATCTTTTTGGTACTCTTGCCATCGTTATATGTAGGTATTAAAAAAAAAAAAAAAAAACACTAGTCTGTTAATAATAAAATAAATAAACTGGTGAGTAAAATACCTTTTTTTTTTTTTTTTTTTTTTTATATATATATATATATAAGAAACATGTGTGAAATACTTGATATGACCAAAGTCACCAGACTCTTTTGAGGCAAAAATAAAAATAAAAAATTTGTAATTTGAAAAATAAATTTTTTATTAAAAAATTAAAAGTGAAATTATAGTTCACAGTATAATTGGTTTGCATTCTTGTACCATACATCTATTTTTCCAACATTTTTATGACCACCATCATCTTCTCTTCAAAGAATATATATATATATAGTTAGAGAAATAGGATTTGAAACCTGCATATCTCCAATGAAAATATCAAAGAAGTGTCGGTTGAGTTACAAAACTCTTTGCTTCTCGTCAATATATAGTAAAAATAAAATAACAAAATTACTTTAAGTTACTTTTGTTTTTATTTGAGAAACTACTTTAAGTTACTTGGTGAGAGCATACCGTATAAGATTGTAATTTATTAAAACATAAAGTTATAACAATTTATTAAATTAATTTAAAATAAGTAATGAATTTCTAAATAATAAAGTCTTAAAATTTTTTGTTAATTGAGTTATAATCGATCATAAATTTTTTTGATAATTTTAGTTATCGTGTGTTTTCTAATACATCATACAATGTGCAGCACTGATGTTAAACAACATAAACTAAACACATGTAAAACATAATATCTACTAATTTAAAAAAAAAAAAAAAAAACTGACTGATAATTAAATTATTAAGTAACAGAACCTTTTTTCAAATATTTAAATAAATTTGGTAATTAAATTTTAAAGGGGATACTCCCTCCGTCTTAATTTGTTTGTCTTGTTTGAAAAGTCAAACTTTTTTATAAGAACATCATTTATTATCTTGTTTGCCTTATAAAAATGTATAAATTTATAAAATTACCCTTAAATAAATTTATCAGCTTTTTTAAAAAGAGTTATTCTTAATAAGGCAACTAAAAAGGTACCCCAATTAAATTGAATTTTTTTTTAAAATATTAGTTAGTTTTCTTTTCAAATAGTTTTGAAAATAAAATATGGGTATAATAGGAACATTAGTAAACTAATAATTTTTATTTTTAGAAACAGGACAATATTTTAGAGACATCCTAAAATGAAATAGAGGACAAACAAATTGGGACGGAGATAGTACTATTTATTTTAAGCCTTTAGCAAAATGTAAGACATCACCTTTATTATTAAATAAATAAAATATGATTGATAATAATTAATAACTAGGGGAAAAAGGACTCACTTGAGTCAAACTATAATTATAATTATAATGATTTTGTCTTTTATAAAAGTGCCCAATGACCAAAGCATGACAATGACATGACCTAGAGAAATTATACAATCCTCATGCTAGACCACGTCACTTATCCACCATTCCACTAAAAAACTTCCACATATTTAAAATTACTGAGTTAGTAGTTAGTTTCTATTTAATTTTTTTTTTTTTCTGATTCAGGAAATTTAAATATGTAGAAGTCTTTTAGTGGAATGGTAAACAAAGATCCACTATAAAGATATTATAATTAATCCATAACCTAATGAAAGATTAAAAGTGCCTATAGGGACTTTTCGTTAGTTGAAATAAAAATTATTTAAGTGCATCATAGCATTGAGAGAGAGAGAGAGAGAAGCTATAAACTTAATAACCAGTGTGTAGGACAAAACTTTTCTCATAGAAAAATTGATTTGTAAATAGACTTCTTAATTCTTATTCAAAATTATTCCAAGTAAAAGAAAATAAATTTCTTTGAGTAAAGGAACAATGAGAAGCTATAAACTTAATAACCAGTGTGTAGGACAAAACTTTTCTCATAGAAAAATTGACTTGTAAATAGACTTCTTAATTCTTATTCAAAATTATTCCAAGTAAAAGGAAATAAATTTCTTTGTTTAAAAAGATCTTGCCAAAAAATAATATAACACTCATAAAAGTTATTGAAGATAGTTGCTCGTAATAAGAGGATCCACAAGATTGTTAAAGATTTAAAGATGTGACTGTAAGAGGATTCATATGATTCAAGTTACTAGTGGCCAATGTTTGCTTCTATAATTATTTGTTTAGAAAAAAGTTATGTCCCTAACATTTTCACAACAAATTCTAAGTAGCAAATTATTAATGACTATTACTTGAAGGCAAAAAGGTAATTTCAATGGTATGTTCAATTTAGAATCAATAATAATTTACCACAAAGGACTTATTGTAAAAATGTTAGGGACATAGCCTCTTCACGAAACTTGGGGAACTCAGCCTTAGTGAGGATTGTATTGTTGACATCGTTGCCGCTGTCATTGTTGTGGTGATCACCGTCTCGCCGATTAACCATCAGACCAAGGAATGTCAAGGCTCTTATACAAACTAATGTTACGAAAGCCTGAAGAAACCACATACGATAATCTCTTTAATGGAACAAAAACTAAACTATTAGTTTCTAGTAGTAAGCCTCAAATCTACAAAGGGTTCCTTGAATCCACAAGGTAACAAACTGGAATCCACCAGAGAAAAGATTGAGAAAAACTCTACAATTTTATTGATAATAATCTAAAAACTAGATTGCTTTTGGAGGCTATAATGCGTTTAAATAATAAAAACAAAACCTAGGGTAACTAGAAACCCTAAGGCGGTTACGAAAACATATAAAACCCTAATTTGACTGAACAACATTAAAAACACCTAAAAAGAAGGAAATAAATAACCTCAACCTAAAATAACAAAAATTACAAATTAAATACCAAAATTAAATATTTACAAAAATTAGATATTAAACTGTGTTCTACATCAACATAGGTTGTAGAATTGCAGGAGAGAAATCATATGATGGTAAGAGAGGACAAGACAAGGAAAAATTAAGGTGATACTTCTACGAACCCTTAGAATTGAAGATGAAATTGATGACATGTGAACAAGTGATACCTTATGTAATGCATGTAGGTGGTCAAAGTTGTATCTAGAGCGAAGACTGAAGTCACAAGTACCATGGTAGTGCACTAGTTTTTTCAAAGTATAGGAAAGTTTTCTTGACGATAATAGGTCTCAATAAGAAAAATGAAATGGGGAAAAGAGAGGCAAACACTACCTCAGGAAGCCACGATTTTTCAGCTTGGACGAACAGGTGCGCCTCACCGGACTCGCATGGATGCGGCGTGTGGCTGTTGATGCAGCTGCACATGCGTCCGTTGCAAGTCTCTTCTTCTTTTTTGCGATTTCCGATTCGGTCTAAAATAGGCCAAAACAACCACGATTTGGGCTGAAACACTTGTTTTTTTTTTTTTAAAAAAGTTAAAACACATGATAAAAGGCACCATTTCACCCTATTTAAAAGGAAAAAACAAAAAAAACAAAAAAAAAAAAAGAAAAAACAAAAAAAAAATATGCATCTCACTCTCTCTGTTCTGAGTGTTCTCTTCGTCTCCCCTCTCTCTCTCTCTCTCTAACCCACACTCTCAAACCCAAGGCTCAATCCCTCCATCTCTCTTCAAGCTCACTGACTGAAGCTCACTTCATGAAATGTTTACGTACTTATGTATTCAGTATTCACTTTTTTATCTACTATTACTTTTAAATTGGCATATGTTTACCATTATATTAAAAAATATGCTTTGCAATATATAAAAAATATAAATAAAATATTTTTAATAATTTATTAATAAACGTATCCTCTATTGCACCCACAACTTACTTTTTCAAAAATTGTTGTGTCACTGCACCGCACCCAAACCCGAATCCACACCCGTGCTTCCTAGTTTTTCAGTCAAGATTGATCTTGTGCAATCTATAAAAGTAAGGACCATTCAGATAAGGGACAATTCAGTTAATACTCGTAAGAGCATCCACAGTAGTGGAGCTAAATTTTTAGTAATTTAGATCCACCAAAAGTTACTTTATCTATTTTACCTACACACATGTTGTAACAGTGGATCTATTTTAACTTTCAACACAATAAAATAATATAATCATCACAATAAAATAATATTTCTACTACAATAAAATAATATATCACCACCACCACCACACAGCACAAACATCCTCCACCACCACCACCATCATCACCACCACCAGCAGTCCACAACAGAGAAAAAAAAAAAAAAAAAAAAACCCAAATCCTCAATCCAGACTAAACAAAATCACCAACTGGAGACAAACCTAGCACAAATCGGAGACAAACCCATGCGTCGATGCTACCCACGCTGTCAACATCCTCGCCAATGCTTTGGTTTCCGATTACGCTACATCGGAAAGTGACAGTGAGAGAGGAGAGTGACAGTGAGTTTATCGGCGGCTTGGGATGGCTGGGTCGGGCCGGCGGCGGTGAATGAGGGAGATTGAGAGCATGCCGGTGAGAGAGGAGCGTCGTTGAGTGATTTGGGGCCTTGGGACAGCTAGGTCGGGAGTGGCGGCAAGAGGATGAGAGCTTGAGAATAGGAAGTTTTGATAGTTAGTCCGAGTTCTTTATAAACCTCTTGTAATTGATTATTCAATACAATGAAAATCATTGTTCCCCCCTATCAAAAAAAAAAAAAAATCATCGTTCCCTCAGCCAAGTTTTGATATCACTCTATGTTAGTTACGAAGCTTAACAGCTAGACTAACAACTTTCATCCACTAACTAATCATATGATATTAAGGGTCTATTTGAGATCTGTTTATTTTACTGAAACTGAAAACTTTTTACTAAAAGTATCATAAATAAAGGTAAAAGTTAACTGAAATAGTACAGTATGATCCATGAATAATACCAAAAAGTGTAGTGGGACCTAAAAATAATAGCAAAAATAAAGTGAATAGTAAAATAAGCTAGCTTTTTAATTTTTGCCACACACACACTAAAACTAGATGCAGTTTACAAATGTACAGTAGTAATACGACTGTAGCTTAAGATACTGTAGCTTCTTCAACTTTCTCATCTTAATGCTGCTTCCATCTTGTTTATCTGGTGCATCTACCCTTTTAGTCTTAGCACTTTTACAATACCAAGGAAAACATAATTGGGTATGTGACACGGGTAGTTTTTGCTAAAAATGGATACACAGAGTAGGCAAAAATTGAGACAGGACATATGTGCATAACAATGGTTGCTGCAATGTCTGTTCTTAATGTTCATCGAGTTGTTATAAAAGGGGAACTGTTGAAGTGGGCCGTGTGGCTTGAATTGCCACAAGCCCACGTCGGTCACTATTGACCAAATCCTATTTGTAATAGGAAAGTTTACTCCTGCCAACTGTAACATATATATATATATATATATATTATATTTTAAGGGCTGCCGTGTGATATCAAAAAGAAAGCAAAAATTCCAATTAACCTAGTGAGCAAACCGCATGAGAGAAAATAGAGAAAAGAGAGGCAGTCAGCTTCTATTCTTATTTTTTCTGTGAGAGAGTGCTAGGGTGTAATTGGGATTTGGGTTTCTTGAGAGTGTTCTTGTGCACTATTGTATTTTTCTCTGATAATAGTGAAATCCCTGCAACTCCGTGGACGTAGGCAAATTGCCGAACCACGTAAATATTGTCTTGTGCGTGTGATTATTTTTCTTTGGCGTGTGTTTTCTCTATTTATTTTGTTTCTCACAGGTTGGGATTTTTGGTTAAATTCCCTACAACTGGTATCAGAGCCTAGGGTTAGGTTTAAGTGAGAGCAATGGCAGAGGAAGTAGGAAAGGCGTCTGGAATAGAAAAGTTTGATGGCACAGACTTCGCGTATTGGAGGATGCAGATTGAAGATTATCTCTATGAGAGGAAATTGCATCTGCCTCTTTTGGGGACAAAACCTGAGGCTATGAAGGCTGAGGAATGGGCTCTTCTTGACAGACAGGTACTAGGAGTTATCAGGTTAACTCTATCTAGGTCTGTTGCACACAATGTTGTAAAGGAGAAGACCACAGCAGATCTGATGAAGGCTTTGTCTGGTATGTATGAAAAGCCGTCAGCAAACAATAAGGTGCACTTGATGAAGAAACTGTTCAATCTGAAGATGGCAGAGAATGCATCAGTAGCACAACATCTGAATGAATTTAATACTATCACAAATCAATTGTCGTCTGTAGAAATTGACTTTGATGATGAGATCCGTGCACTGATCGTTTTGGCTTCTTTGCCAAACAGTTGGGAGGCAATGAGGATGGCAGTAAGTAATTCTACAGGAAAGGAAAAACTCAAATACAATGATATACGAGATTTAATTCTGGCTGAGGAGATTCGCAGAAGAGATGCAGGTGAATCCTCAAGATCTGGTTCTGCCCTAAACCTTGAGACAAGAGGCAGAGGTAATAACAGAAATTCAAATCGAGGCAGATCAAAATCCAGAAATTCTAATCGAAACAGAAGTAAATCTAGATCAGGCCAACAAGTACAATGCTGGAATTGTGGGAAAACAGGTCACTTTAGAAATCAATGCAAAAGTCCTAAGAAGAAGAATGAAGATGATTCTGCTAATGCTGTAACAGAAGAGGTACAGGATGCATTACTTCTTGCAGTAGACAGTCCACTTGATGATTGGGTTTTGGATTCAGGAGCTTCGTTTCATACCACTCCACACCGAGAAATCATACAGAATTATGTTGCAAGTGATTTTGGTAAGGTGTATTTGGCTGATGGTTCAGCCTTGGATGTTGTGGGTATGGGAGATGTTCGAATATTGTTGCCCAATGGGTCTGTTTGGTTACTGGAGAAGATTCGACATATTCCTGACCTGAGGAGGAATCTGATTTCTGTTGGACAACTTGATGATGAAGGACATGCAATACTATTTGTTGGTGGTACTTGGAAGGTTACAAAGGGAGCTAGGGTATTGGCTCGTGGAAAGAAGACTGGTACTCTGTACATGACCTCAAGTCCAAGAGACACAATTGCAGTTGCTGATGCAAGTACTAATACAAGCCTATGGCACCACAGACTTGGTCATATGAGTGAGAAAGGGATGAAGATGCTGTTGTCAAAAGGAAAACTACCAGAATTGAAGTCCATTGATTTTGACATGTGTGAAAGTTGCATCTTAGGAAAGCAGAAAAAGGTGAGCTTCTTGAAAACTGGCAGGACACCGAAGGCTGAAAAATTGGAGTTAGTACACACTGATTTGTGGGGGCCTTCTCCAATTGCATCCCTTGGAGGTTCAAGATACTACATCACTTTTATTGATGACTCAAGCAGAAAGGTATGGGTTTATTTTCTGAAAAATAAATCTGATGTATTTGAAACCTTTAAGAAGTGGAAGGCCATGGTTGAGACAGAAACAAGTTTGAAAGTAAAATGTTTGAGGTCAGATAATGGAGGAGAGTACATAGATGGAGGGTTCAGTGAGTATTGTGCTGCACAGGGAATTAGGATGGAGAAGACCATTCCTGGGACACCACAGCAGAATGGTGTGGCTGAGCGCATGAACAAAACTCTCAATGAGCGTGCTAGGAGTATGAGGTTGCATGCTAGACTACCAAAAACTTTTTGGGCTGATGCTGTTAGCACTGCAGCTTACCTGATAAACCGAGGACCTTCAGTTCCCATGGAGTTCAGACTTCCTGAGGAGGTTTGGAGCGGTAAAGAGGTAAAGTTTTCACACTTAAAAGTTTTTGGTTGTGTTTCCTATGTTCATATTGATTCTGATGCTCGTAGTAAACTTGATGCAAAGTCTAAAATATGTTTTTTCATTGGCTATGGTGATGAGAAATTTGGCTATAGGTTTTGGGATGAACAAAACAGGAAAATCATCAGAAGTAGAAATGTGATATTTAATGAACAGGTTATGTACAAGGACAGGTCAACTGTAGTGTCAGATGTTACAGAGATAGATCAAAAGAAATCTGAGTTTGTCAACTTAGATGAATTGACTGAAGGTACTGTCCAGAAAAGGGGTGAAGAAGATAAGGAGAATGTAAATTCACAGGTAGATCTGAGTACACCTGTAGCTGAAGTCCGTAGATCTTCCAGAAACATTAGACCTCCACAACGTTATTCACCCACTTTAAATTATCTCCTGTTGACTGATGGTGGTGAGCCAGAGTGTTATGATGAAGCCTTGCAAGATGAGAATTCAAGCAAGTGGGAGTTAGCCATGAAGGATGAGATGGATTCCTTGTTGGGGAATCAAACATGGGAACTGACTGAATTGCCAGTAGGAAAGAAGGCTTTGCACAACAAGTGGGTATACAGAATAAAGAATGAGCATGATGGTAGCAAACGTTACAAAGCCAGATTAGTCGTTAAAGGGTTTCAGCAGAAGGAAGGCATTGACTACACAGAAATATTTTCTCCAGTTGTGAAGATGTCAACAATCAGACTAGTACTGGGAATGGTGGCTGCAGAAAACTTACATCTTGAGCAGTTAGATGTGAAGACAGCATTCCTTCATGGTGACTTGGAGGAAGATCTTTACATGATTCAGCCAGAAGGGTTCATTGCTCAAGGACAAGAGAATTTAGTATGCAAACTGAGAAAGAGCTTGTATGGCCTAAAACAAGCTCCTAGACAGTGGTACAAGAAATTTGACAGTTTTATGCATAGAATTGGGTTCAAGAGATGTGAAGCTGATCACTGTTGCTATGTTAAGTCTTTTGACAATTTTTACATCATATTACTGTTGTATGTGGATGATATGCTTATTGCAGGGTCTAGCATTGAGGAGATTAATAATCTGAAGAAACAATTGTCCAAACAGTTTGCAATGAAGGATTTGGGAGCTGCAAAGCAAATCCTTGGTATGAGAATCATTAGAGACAAGACTAATGGTACATTGAAGCTTTCACAGTCAGAGTATGTGAAGAAAGTTCTCAGCAGGTTCAACATGAATGAAGCTAAACCAGTGAGCACACCCTTGGGTAGTCATTTCAAACTAAGCAAAGAACAATCACCGAAGACAGAAGAAGAAAGGGACCACATGAGCAAGGTGCCCTATGCCTCAGCTATTGGCAGCTTGATGTATGCTATGGTGTGTACAAGGCCAGACATTGCACATGCAGTGGGAGTTGTGAGCAGATTCATGAGTAGGCCTGGAAAGCAGCATTGGGAGGCAGTCAAGTGGATTCTGAGATATCTGAAGGGTTCATCAGATACATGTTTTTGTTTCACAGGTGCAAGTTTGAAACTGCAGGGTTATGTAGATGCTGATTTTGCTGGTGATATTGATAGTAGAAAAAGTACTACTGGGTTTGTTTTTACTCTGGGTGGTACAGCTATATCATGGGCTTCAAATCTACAGAAGATTGTTACTTTGTCTAGTACAGAAGCTGAGTATGTTGCAGCAACTGAAGCTGGAAAGGAGATGATTTGGCTACATGGTTTCTTAGATGAATTGGGTAAGAAGCAGGAGATGGGCATTCTACATAGTGACAGTCAGAGTGCAATCTTTCTTGCCAAGAATTCGGCTTTTCATTCAAAGTCGAAGCACATACAGACAAAATATCACTTTATCCGTTACCTTGTTGAAGATAAGCTGGTAATGCTTGAGAAGATTTGTGGATCTAAGAACCCGGCCGACATGTTGACTAAGGGTGTCACTGTTGAGAAGTTGAAGCTGTGCGCAGCTTCAATTGGTCTTCTAGCTTGAGGACAGGAGGGTGAGTTGCAGGGATGAGGGATTGTGTTATGGAGGATTGTGGCTGATGTTTGCAGCTTGTGAGCCCTTAAGGGCTAAGGTGGAGCTGATGGAGGAGTTTGCACGTGTAGCTTGATCAATTCAAGCCAAGGTGGAGATTTGTTGAAGTGGGCCGTGTGGCTTGAATTGCCACAAGCCCACGTCGGTCACTATTGACCAAATCCTATTTGTAATAGGAAAGTTTACTCCTGCCAACTGTAACATATATATATATATATATATATATTATATTTTAAGGGCTGCCGTGTGATATCAAAAAGAAAGCAAAAATTCCAATTAACCTAGTGAGCAAACCGCATGAGAGAAAATAGAGAAAAGAGAGGCAGTCAGCTTCTATTCTTATTTTTTCTGTGAGAGAGTGCTAGGGTGTAATTGGGATTTGGGTTTCTTGAGAGTGTTCTTGTGCACTATTGTATTTTTCTCTGATAATAGTGAAATCCCTGCAACTCCGTGGACGTAGGCAAATTGCCAAACCACGTAAATATTGTCTTGTGCGTGTGATTATTTTTCTTTGGCGTGTGTTTTCTCTATTTATTTTGTTTCTCACAGGTTGGGATTTTTGGTTAAATTCCCTACAGGAACCACCTGTTGTTCAAAGAAAACCATATGCCTTTTCCCCTGATTAATAGAGATTTCATTATTATTGCTAACAAGGTGATGGAAAAGGAAGAAGATTGACATCTTTGTCCCTCTTTCCTTCGATTCCTCTATTAGACGTCTTTTAAATTAATGAATTCTACTCCTTAAACTAAAAGGAAAAAAAAGCCTGAATTCCAAAACAGTGGTCTGTTCTTTGTTTTATTTGTTTATTTTCAATATCACTATCCATTCGTTACAATTTAAAATTTATGCATTCGTCAAGATCTATGCATTTTTCAATCATCGAAAAACCTGTAAGTGTATTGAGATATACCAAAGAAATTTAATACGCCCACAAACGCATTAATCTTCATCACACTCAAAAAAAAAAAATTTGATAATTAGAAAATGCATAAATTTCAATGACAAATGCATAAACTCCAAATTTTGATAAATAGAAAGTACTATTAAAAACAAAAAAGCCTCTAAGCATGCTCAACATGCTGTTGGATATATTTCAACAATTTACTTTTGTGATAAGGCAAAAGGAACAATACACAAATATAAGAATAAGCAATAACACAAATAGATGTGATAGGCAAAAGCAATAAACAACTATTGAATATATATAAGAAGAAATCTGCAAATAATTAAAAAAACTCATAGACCAAATGTGTGAAGAATGAATGATTTAGATTAAGTCTTGTGTTTAATACAATCTCTTTAAAGCAGATTTCGCCCCTCACACAATCACTGTGGTGCTTTGAGACTTATGGACGTCTGCCTCCCAAGATAAAATGATCTACAACACGAAAACAAAGCACACAAGATCGTGCTCTGCGAACTACTCGATGTCTCTTCCTCTCTCTTTGACACAAAATGAATGCACAAAATATTCTCACTTTGAGAGTTTTTTATGAAAAGTTGTTTTTATGAATGAGAGACTATGAATTATTATACGTTACAGAATAAACAATCTATTTCAGTAATAACTACTGTGCATAGAGTAACTGACTCAAAAATTAAAATAATAAAATATTATTATTTGGACAAGTAGGCCCAGTCCACATATGTCAAATGTCCAACCCAATGTCTAACTCATGAGCATATAAACTCATATATTATTTATTTCCTTTTCTATGTGGGACTCAAGATTTTTACCACTTTTAATAACAATAATAACATCTTCAAGTGAACATAGAAAACATAAATTTTTTATTCACATCATGCTATTTTTCCAACACATGCATGGAAAGAGGTTAGTGTGTATGTGTATCAAAGAAAATGATCAGTTGTTCACACAATCAGTTACATATATATTATCCAAAATAAAATATAAAATTATTACATAGAATCCAATATATCATTTATTTTCGTGTACAAAGAGATATAGAAAGACTGACAATAGAACCCGATACACCAATTCTTATTGCAGTCACATATTTCAAGCCGGATAAAAAGTAACCAAAAAAAAAAAAAAATTAAAAGAGGAACTGCTGCACAGATCAAATATTTTTATATGATCATGCTATTAATATTTAATACTTCCAATTATATAATATTTTTATTTTACTATTAAATATTTAAATGATTTATTTGTATGTCTTATATTTAGATTAATCTTTTAATTTCATATCGTAATGATTATTTATTGATTTCTTTTATTTATTTTTTAACTTGTTTGAAATATATATTTATAATCAACTTATACAATGAATTAACTTAAGAATAAAAATTATTATACAAACTCTATTTCTACGCTTGAACCAATAAATTGAAGTCAAACACAAAAAAAAAAAGAAAAAACAAAAAGAAAAAAAAAACAAAAACAAAACAAAACAAAAAACAAAAAACAAAAAATTTACGTTTACATTATATTTTCTATTTTAATAAAATATTTTTTTTAATAAATTAAATAATTTTTTTAATTAATTTTGTCTTCAACAATTTATCTTAATCTTGTCTCCCCGAATCAAAATTCTAGCTCCATCACTATCCCTGCATAACATATAATTTGTTAGCTTATTTGGTTACATCAGCACGTCAAAGGTTTAAGAATAACTTTGGGTTCATTGGTAGCATGTGGCATTATGTTATTAAAACTGATCAATAATGATAAATGGGTTCAGTTAACAAGTACCTTTCAGGTATTTGTTAATGAACTATTGTAAAAAAGTTTTGATATTATTTTTTCAGGAAATATAAAAAATGGTAAAAAAAAGTTAGTTGTTTTTTTCTTTATTCATATAATGTTCCTAAAAGTATTTTCTAAGGGAATTTATTAACAAAATCCATGATAAATTATAGATTGTCCCAAAAATTTATGTTATTAAGAAATAATGAATTTAATCATTTAATTTAATACATCACATTTAAATTACTAAAACTGGAAAAAAAGAAGAAGCTCAACTAGGTATATCACCAATAAATATCATTTGATAAAAACAAGCTCAACTAGCTAGTCAAACACTACCTCAGGAAGCCACGATTTTTCAGTCAAGACTGATCTTGTGCAATCTATAAGGCAAGGACCATTCAGATAAAGGACAATTCAGTTAATACCTGTAAAAGTGCTAAGACTAAAGGGTAGATGCACCAGATAAACAAGATGGAAGCAGCGTTAAGAAGAGGAATTTAAAGAAGAAAGTTGAAGAAGCTATAATATCTAAGCTGCAGTCGTATTACAATGTACATTTGTAAACTACATGTAGTTTTATCATTAGATGATTAGTTAGTGGATGACAGCTGTTAGTCCAGCTGTTATGGTTTGTAACCAAGTTAGAACGGGAAGTTCTGTTAGTTAGTTAGTAAGTCCGTGTTCTATATAAACTGGGGAATCTAGGTAACTAACTTAATTTTTCCAAGTATCTAGTTAGTAGTTAAGGTTTGAAAACTATTTTTTTTACTAGCATCTCGAGTCTAAAAGACTCGATTTAGGACCTATAAATCGAGTTTTTGGGACTCGATTTTTATGAATTGCTCATGTCTTATGTGGATTTTGTTTCTAGGGGGCGCCTACCCGGAAATCGAGTCTCTAAGACTCGATTTCTAACCCAAAATTTTTTTTAAAAATTTTAAGTCTCATGGACAAGCCGAAATGCCCAAAAACAAATTTAAGAAATCTCAAACACATCAATCCCAATCCTAATCTCAAAGACTCAGATCAGAGGGAGATAAAGAGCTTAGAGGCAGAGAAAGACTCAAATCAGAGGGAGATAAAGAGCTCAGAGACAGAGAAAGACTCAGATCAGAGGGAGAGAAAGAGCTGGCTCGCGCGGCCTGGGTTGTACGCGGCCTTGGTCTACCTGGGTCGCGCACGGTGGTCTAAAGCCGATCTGAAGCTACCCACTCCAATCTTGATCTCTCTTTCTGTTTCTGGTTTTTTTTTTTCTCTGCTGTCTTCTCTGATGTTCTGGTGTTCCTTTCTGGTTTGTTTTTATTTATAAGGGTTAGAAATCGAGTCTTAGAGACTCGATTTCCATGTAACCACATGGAAAAATATGCCACATTGGAATTAATTAGAGCATAGAAATCGAGTCTTTGATGCTCGATTTATAGGCCAAAATCGAGTCTAAAAGACTTGAGATGCTAGTAAATAAAATAGTTTTGTAACTAGAACTACTAACTAAATAGTTGGGAAATTATGGCTAATTACCCATTTCGTCCATATAAACCTCTTGTAATTGATTATTCAATACAATTAAAATCATTGTTCCCTCCCTATAAAAAAAAAAGGAAATCATTGTTCCCTCATCCAAGTTTTGATATCGCTCTATGTGTTGGGAAAAATTCTATATTACTGTGAATAAATTTTAGCAAGCACAGTGGAAGTACAATCACACAAGAACACAAAGATTTACGTGGAAACCCTTTCTCCTTGAAGGGAAAAACCACGGGACAAACTCCGAATAATTTCACTATACTAAATAAATATTACAACACTTAGAGATACAACTTGAGTAAAGAAAAAAAAACTCTCTTTTTCTTTTCACTCACTGCTTTCTTCCTCACTGTGTATTTTCTCTTACTCTCTCTATTTTTCGCTTCTCTTTTGCTTGCTCTCACTCACGTAGCTCTTCAAGACTGCACTAGTCCTCACACTTTGGGACTTCACTTATTTTCTTCACTCTCTGCCCCAAATGGCCGAATGGCCTTGCCCTTTTATTTCTTTCACTTTTTCTTCTTTTCTTCCTTTCACACTCTTCTCATTAACGCTTTGTTTGTTTTGATGTAAAATATTTGATCGTAAAATATTTTCATATGTTTGGAACGACGAAACACGTCAAAATGCAACCCCCCACCAGCAACTCCAAACGAGCAAAAACCACCAACAAAAACCCCAAAATGAGCATAAATCATTAAACCACCCCAAAAACCAAATTTGGAAGAGAGGAAAAAGACAACCACTGCCTAAAAATCTGACCATTAAACCACAAATCTAAGCGCAAACCATTAGCAATCCACAATGAGCATTAAACCACAAATCCAACCAAACAACTCCATAACCACCTAAAAGAAAGCACCCAAAAAAAAAAAAAAAAAACCATGAAATAAAACCAATTTCAGATCACAGTTCCGTTTCATCTTTGCTCGCCACCGTAGCACCTTCTAGATGTTGATGGTAGATCACAACTGTAGCACCTTAGCACCTTCCTTTTATCTATTCACGAAACAGAACTGCGATCTACCATTTCAAACAAATCAAAACCCACGAAATCTTCCTTGGTCGTCGCTATCGACATTTAGCACCAATCTTTGAGTGCGGCTATCTAGATCATGTCGGAAAACTTCCTTAACCACCACCGGCATCACAGCTCCCCACCAAGAAGCCCTCCTCATGACTTTCTTTTTCTGAGAGAGATGGGTATGAGAGAAGGGGGATAGATCCGACGATGGGTGGCGTCGGCGAAAGCTAGAGTTGATCGGTGGTGCCTTAGACCTTGGAGCCAGAGATTGGTGGGAGAGGGGACAAGAGATGGCTCAGTTTTTGGAGAAAAATTTGACTTGGAAGAGTTTAAGCGTAAAGTGACTGTAGCAGTGAAGAGGATGATAAGTATCAGGACGTGAAGGAGTGAGCAAATGTAAAATGTTTTACCAAAATTTTAAGTGTAAAATATTTTACATAAATTTGCTTAAGTTGATTTAGTTGACTAAAAATATTTTACTTTTGACTAAATATTTTACTGCAAAACAAACACTATAAAATTGGAAAATATTTTCCTGAAAATATTTTACATCAAAACAAACGGAGCGTAAATCACAATAAATGCAAGCCACTTACTTTGACTTTACTTCAATCAAATCTCTTTTCTTTAGCTCTACCATAGCCGAATGACTCTTGGTTTTGCTTCTTTCTTTTCTTTCTTCCTTCAGCGTGTTGGACACGCCTAAGCCAACCAACCCAATTACTAATGCTGACTTTTGTACATGAAGAAGAAAAGATAAGAAACATTAAAGACAAGCTCATTAAATGAGCATGTCTATTACAAGTGGGCTAAACTCATGGTGCAATGCACCTAACACTATGTTAGTTACAAAGCTTAACAGCTAGACTAACAACTGTAGTTTACAAATATACTGGAAGTCCCAATGCTTTTGTAAAGATATTTGTTGTTTGAAATTGACTTGAAACATAGAATGTTTTGATCACTCCTTCTGTAATCTTGTCTCTTTCCAAATGACAATCAACTTCTATATGTTTTGTCCTTTCATGGAAGACTAGATTTGCTGCAATATGTAATGCAGCCTGATTGTCACAAAACAATTAAGCACTACTTGGATTATCAACTCTCAAGTCTCTTAACAACTAAAGAGCCCAAACAATTTCACATGTTGTGGTGGTCATTGCCCTGTATTCTGCCTCTATTGAAGACCTAAAGACTGTGCTTTGCTACTTGGACCCCCAAGAGATTAGAGAATCACCCAAAAACACACTATAGCCTGTGATGGATCTTCTGGTATCTGGGCAGCCTACCCAATCCGCATCACAGAAGGCTTTAACTTGAATACTTGAGCTACTAAAGAAGAACAAACCTTTGCTTAGTGTCCCCTTCAAATACTGAAGTACCTTATTGACTGCCAACATGTGAGGCTCTCTTGGTTCAGCTAGAAACTGACTTAACCTATGCACTACATAGGTGATATCAGGTATAGTTAGAGTAAGATATAACAATCTTCTAATCAGTTTCCTGTACTGACTAGCATCTGGAAGAAGTTTACCAACATCCTTTGATAGATGCAAGTTCTATTCCTTTGGTGTTCTGACTGGTTTAGACCCTAAAAACCCTGTACCTTGCAAAATCTCCAAAAGTACTTTCTTTGATTCAAACTGATCCCCTTGTCACTTCTGGCAACCTTAAGACCCAGAAAATACTTCAGAGAACCCAAATCTTTCTAGCCAAACTTAGTATCAAGTAAGAGCTTCAAAGCACTAATGCAACCAGGATCATTACCAGTGAGCAAAATATCATCTACATAGACCAGCAGAACTGTGAAAGAGGATCCTCTAGTGTAGGTAAAAAGAGGGTAGTCAGCCTTAGATTGAACAAAACCAAAGTTCAACAATGAATAAGAAAACTTGAAAAACCATTGCCTTGAAGCTTGCTTTAAACCATAAAGACTCTTGTTGAGCTTACAAACCAAAGGAGCAGAATTAGAAGAATTAGAATGAGAAACACACTCCCCCTTACTGTGAAAACCAGGTGGAAAACTCATATAAACCTCCTCAGCCAAATCATCATGTAGAAAAGCATTATTGACATCCATTTGATGAAGAAACTACCCTTTCATAGCAGCCATAGACAAGACCATCCTGACAAAAATTGACTTAGCTAAAGGAGAGAAAGTGTCAGTGTAATCAAGGCCCTTTCTCTGAGTATAACCCTTAGCTACTAAACGAGCCTTGTGTCTTTCATTTGAGCCATCAGATCTATATTTGGTTCTATAAACCCACTTACATCCAGTAAGAACCTTACCTAGAGGAAGAGGGGTTAAAGTGCAAGTATTTGTGAGTTCAAGAGCTGCAATCTCCTTATCCATAGCAGCCCTCCAATCAAAAGATTGGACTGCCTCAGAAAATGAAGTAGGGTTTGGTGAAGAAGAATCAATTGCCATGACAAATTGTATTGAGATATACCAAAGAAATTTAATACACTCACAAACACATTAATCTTCATCACACTCAAAAAAATAATTGATGATTAGAAAATGCATAAATATCAATGACAAATGCATAAACTTCAAATTGAAATAAATAGAAAGTAATATTAAAAACAAAAAAGCCTCTAACCATGCTCAACATGCATGGGAGGAGCCTAGTGTGTATACATATCAAAGAAAATGATCAGTTGTTCACACAATCAGTTACATATATTCCATCCAAAATAAAATATAAAATTATTACATAGAATCCAATGTATCATTTATTTTCGTGCACAAAGAGATATAGAAAGACTGACAGTAGAGCCCGATACACCAATTCTTATCGCATTCACATATTTCAAGCCGGATAAAAAGTAACAAAAAAAAAAAAAATTTTGAAAGAGGAACTGCTGCACAGAGCACATTGGTTGGAGATGGGTTGCTGAAAAGGAATCAAATGGTGGTGAGAGAGGAAGACCAGGACAGAATTTGGTGCTACAACTACAAGCTTTTTAATTAGACGATGAAATGATGACCTTCGGCAAATACTGAGATCAGATCACATGTACCCCAGTAGTTTTCTGGCTCGAGGGATGTACGGGAAACCCATGCGGGATATCAGAAAATAAAGAAACGGAACGACGGGTATATGAAAGGAATTCGAAGCCGATTCAGAAATAGTTGAGTTTTCATCCAAGACTGCTGATATGCCGGAACCAAAGGCAAAGACCATGAAGAGAATGGACATTTCAATTAAAATCGATAATAACAGCACTGTTGCGTACTCGATGCTGTGATATTTCGGAAATAAAGCCATACAGAAGTGGATAAACATTGCGGAAGCTGAGGTAACAAAGGCCGCCGAAACATACTCCAGAAATTCCTTAAAGTCGTCGTTGTCTCTTAGAACTGCCTTGCCATTTGTGTCGAATCCACCAGGCAATTGCAAACCTGCTGCGAAGGTGATAGTTGTAATGATTGTGATTGCCGTTATTTGGAAATTGGACATACTTCTAATATCTAGATCAGTTTCTGGGTCTTCTGTGTTATTGTCTTCACCCATTTTTGACACTACAGGCTCCCTTTTCGTAGCCTGTATGTGACTGCCAACCACTCGTTCCAAACTATTAGTCAGTTGACGTTCGCCACTGAGCCAGTTTGACAAGAATGCTTTCTGCAGGTGTTTAGAGAGAAATGTCACTTTAATTTTTTTCCCCCCGAAAAGAGGGAAATCTAACTTACTAATACAGTAATACCTAAAATTGTAATTTTGTATCTCGTGACATGAATGGCCCTTCAAGTCTGCCTTATAAGCTTGAGATGTTTACTTGCATGGAAAAATTTTTAAATTCGAAGATTCTAATCCATAGGGGAAAAAAATTGTTTTCCTTGTAATGTAATCAAAAAAATAAAAATAAAAAAATTAATACATTGATGTTCTATTAAGTAGAACACTAAGAATGTGTCAGAATATTTTTATTTCTATTACATATGGCATAAACTATATGCTTCAATGATATGTCAGATTCTCCCGTAGAAGAGAATAAGGATTGGAATTCTTCTCTTCCAAGTTCCAATTTAATTTTGTTTCAAAAAAAACGCATCAAATTTGAAGTCTCAATCAATCTCCGTTATTCATTTCTTTTCTTTGGCAAATAACGGGACAAAACGAAAAAACAAAAAACCATCGATCTAACTCTAACTTTCACCTATTTCATTACTTCCTATAATAACAAAAATGAATAACAGGATTGGACATAGGCTTGAAATTGAGACAATTTCATAAGTTGAAGACTTTAATTGCCAAAATTAAGAATATGAGATCTAATCTGAAATAGTGTATGAACTAATCTACTCGTTTTATATAATATTCTCCCCAACATATGACAATTCTAATATATCCGTATCCAGATATTTATAATTATTTCATTTACCAAACCAAAATATGAATGCATTTACTATAGGTTATCAAGCAAAATATATTTACCTCGGATAGAGTTTTCCTTTAAGTAAATTTCATCGATATGTAGTTACTATATATAGTTTGCGGAGCCTTACATTTTCAGACCATGAAAGCTTCCTCCGTGATTCAATAATATCAGCAGCGCTCATCCCCTCCTTGTTGACAGCCAGTTTTTCAACTCTCCTGTCATCTGTAAGCATCAATGATATTTTAAAACGGTCATTGATGGCAGCTACATGTAAAGGCGTGTTGCCTTCTTTATCTTGCTCATTTATGTGATCCTGAAATGTTAATGTCTGGAGCAATAATTTGACTGCATTTTTCTTTCCATGTTCCACGGCAAGATGAAGAGCTGTCCTACCTTTGTTGTCCAACAATTCACAAGTATTTGGACATTTTATAATGAGTGCTCTCATTACACCACCACTTCCTCTCATTGCTGAAATGTGAAGGGCAGATATGCCTTCTTTGTCTATTTTGTAAGCAAGGGAAATATTATTTTCCAAAAACATTTTGACAACTTCTGTATTGCCAAAATATGCAGCATAATGAAGAGGAGTCCAGCCATTTTTATCAGATTCCAGAATTGCTTTTGGAAATTTGTCAAATATCTTGCGCAGGAAATCTGCAAAGAGAGGGAGAAACATATTATAGGTTAGCTAAAGTTAGCATGTGTTGATGATGAAGACGTTCAAATATTGTTGGGTTCTTTGGTTTCACATTTCGATTAATCAAGACTTCAGCAGGCAAACAAATTTTATATTTTACATTCCTTAATTTTTATGAAACGATACAGCCTAGTTTTTCACTAGACAACATTCGATGTTTTGCAAAATCAACCCTACTTTTTACTACGAACGCAAATTGATATATAATTACTGATCAAAATACTAAGCACCTGCAAATTGAAATTATACACGGAATATATATTTGGGAATCTATGTATTGCAAAACTAGGTTATTACAAAAGATTGGAAGCATTTGTGGTCCTAGTTGCTGTCTGTAGAGTGTTTGGGTGTCGGCGTCGTTATTTTATTGGTTCTCTTTGTTATAGTGGAGGTCCTTGTAATTTTTTTATTTTTATTTTGTTAATATAAGATAGAAATTTTACTCTAACCTAATTTAAGTGTATACATGTGTGAAGTTTCTTCTGGAGACTTGAACTCCAGCCCTTACCTCCCACAACCTACAAGCACTTATACTTGTAGAGTGACTATTGTGCAAAGAGTGCACAATAGTTTTGTACTCCAAACCAATTTATGCTTCATTGTTTGTTTTCCTGATCCAACTGTAGGTTTGTTGTAGAAAACAAAGTTGTAAGATTACAAATTCAATTTAATGAGAACTTTCTCTCTCTCAAATTGCACTCTCTCTCTCTTTCAATTTTTGGCATAGGTATTAATAATTATTGCTATGCCAATCAATGAGACAATTCTGTATCTTATTGTCTAACTCGAGAGTCATATTTAGATAATTGAAATAATAAAAGGTATAAATTTAGTATTTAATTAAATAAATGAACATGTGACATGTTTTTATTTGTGAACTATATAGTGAAGTAGGAAAAGTGTGATAGAAGATTTGGACTCTTAACTTGGTGGGTTTTTCTTTTTCATCAAAAAAAAAAAAAAAATCGGTGGGTTATTTAACAAACTTTTCTTTTGCGTAATGCATAACCCAAGTTTTTTAAAGGGCTTATACATTAGGCCTAAAAAGTGTAATTCGAGCCATCTGGAACAACTCAATTAGGATGAGAAGCTTCATTTTAAGCCCTGTAGAGATGCCAATTACAAACGCATACCAAAAGTGTAGACTAAACTCCAAAACCTATGTACGAAACACCTTGTCAACTAGTCCGAGTGAAAACTCAATTCGATTCGAGTGTACCATTTTAAAAAAAGTGTTGCGCTGTTTTTTACAACAATTTCTAGATTGGCTTTAACGTGTTTGAGTAATATACTGTAGGTGGAGACTTGAAACAAACATTAGAAGATGAGATGTGGAATGAACATTGTTAACAACAACAATATTGACATTATTGGATGGTGGCACTGCACACACACACACATGTCTAAACCCTAACTATGATGCTATGAAAGAATCATACTTCCTTCATCCCAAATTATTTGGTTTTTATTCCATTTTAGAATGTCCCAAAATTAAATTCCTTTTTGAAAAGTCAATGAAAAAATTTCCTAACATTTTCTCCACTTTATTTAGAGGTCAATACCCTTCTCTCACTTAAATTTATATTAAGGATGGTTGTTTTGAAAACTTATACCATTCTATGTAAGGACAAAACTTAGAGATACAGTACTATAGGTGTTGTTTTTTAATTAAATTCATCTCTTAAAATTCTGTCATGTTGCTTTTTTTTGGAAGGGGGGGATGGAAGTATATTTTTAGTTAAATAGCCACGTACTTAAATTTAAAAGGAAAACCCAAAAAATAGTACCTAAATATTATACCTAAATTTTTCCTTTTATGTAAAAAACAATTTAAATAACATTTTCTTAAAAGGTTGAATTTTCTAAAAATGCCACATAAAATGGGATGGAGGGTAGTATTATAATTTAAATTGTGTGAAATTTTAGTGGAGTGGCCTATTGATACACACATTATGAGTGCAGGGCTACCGATAACAAAAATTTCACTTATATTTTTCATCTTATTCCTTATATAGTATAGAGTTGGCCTTTGATTGTGCAAGTAAAGTAGGAGTCTCGACCAAAAAAAAAAAAAAAAAAACTTATAATGGGCCTAGCCCAGATCTCGGCCTATATTCTAACAAATAGATACTCCTATAAAACAATGAGAAAAAGTATTCAGAAGGGAGAAGGCATTACCTATTCTGTAATTCATCTGGCGATATTCGTGTTTATTCAGCCACAAAAATACATCTTTGCAAATGGGAAAAAACAGATGCTCCTCAACGAATAAAAGTCTAGTAACGAATCCTGCCCGAAACAAAACAACCAAGTAATTAACAGTTAACAAATAACTGCTTTTGTGAGAATAATATTGAAAATTTTCTCACGCTACCCATCAAATAACAGCTTTTGTTATCAATAAATTTGAGTTTTTCTTTCATATATCTTTTTTATGTTCTATTCCTTCTCTTACTATTATAATAATTGTGGGTTTTTTTTTATTTTTTTATTTATATGTATATATATATATATATATATATTTATCTATGTTGTGTGAAGGTAATTACCATGCAATAGACAAATTCAAAACATTTTCTGTAGTCTAGTCAACCAAGAATGGCCCACATTAGGACATGTCTGCTTGACAGGCTCAAAAGAAAACTGAACGTGATATCCAAAAACAGGAAGTTGAATATTGCGCGAATATACAAGCAGAGACAGCCACATTTAGACTGAGAGTCCTTTGCTCCCACGGGCGGCCAATGGCCCCTAAGTATGTATATGTATATATATATATATTTATGAGAGTTCGTTTAGATTTCTTAAACAGATTGTTTAACCTAATATATTAACCAAGTGAATACTTAGACTAAATTTCAATTCTAGGTTAAACACAAATAAATCATATCATGCAAATATTTGAAAAAGTAAATAAAACCACAATATGATTACCTAGGAAAACTAATTAAATTAACAATTTCAAGGTAAAAACCTTGAGAGAATTTAACCTAACTATCCTCAAGGTAAACCAAATTTACTATAAGAGAATCGAAGTTTTTACAAAAAATTTAACCCTAAATCTAATGCTACGTTAGTGAGTAACTTACTGACACGATTACGTGCAAGTTCCAAATCTACGGACTTCTTCTCTTCTTGGATTAATAGCAACACAAGCACACCCTTACTTGTGACTTTGAGACTCCACTCAAAGATTTCAGATCACCTTTTCTTGTTGATCTTGATGTAACAACTAGTTCTACCAATCCTTGATTGAAGTTTAAGCTCCGATAGAATCTTGTGTAGTTAGAAGGTATAGAACTTTTCAAATCTCATAAAAAGTAACACACAAGTCTTTTTCTCTCTACAAAAACATGATTAGGGTTTTCCTTTTATATGTAAAGAAGTTTAAGTGAAACCCTAAACATTTACGCAGACTTGGGCCTCTTTAAAAATTTGCAGAAAAACTGTGTCTACGATTTTCGATTCATCGGGTCTAATTCTCGATCAGTCGAGAAAAGCAGAACATGACTTCTCCTTTTCTGCAATCAATTGGACTTCAAATCTTGAAACACACTTATTTAAGCATTGCCTAAATACTTAGACTAGACATGTTTTTCTCTCGGTTTGCCAACACAACATAAACGTGATTCTAAACATTTAATCTAAATATTTAGAACCTAACAAAAAAAACATATATATATATAATTTTCATATATTAAGTTGTATATTTATCACGTGGTGGATACCAAAAGAGAATTTCACACACATATATACTTAGATTAACTTAAAGTAGAATTTTTATCTTATATTAAAAAAAAGTATATTTAAATATTCTTTTTATAAGTATGTATAGTTAACATTAAATGTTTATACTTTCAAAAATACATAATTCCCTCTCAAGAATTAAGTTAGTACAAAGAGATCCTTAAATGGCCAACTAATGCTCACTTACAGCCCCCTCTTAATTATTTTATTTTGTTTAGTTAATTTAGTAATACCTAAACTTAAGTGGTGATACCTAATTGAAGAAGTTAACCATCTTCTAGCTTTTGAAATGTGTTAAAAAATAATTATTGTCTCTTTTATTCTATTTATATATTGTTTTTAACAATAAATTGATGTTGGTTTTATTTTTTAAGTATTAATTTATTCTACCATCGCACATCTTTGGTGCAATAGTTACTCCACAAGTATAAGTGTTTGTGACTTGTGAGGGTAAGGGTTAGGGTTTAAGTCTCTAAGAAAGAGTTTCACACACATATACTCTTAAATTATAGTAGAGTAGAATCTCTATCTTATAAGAAAAAAAAAGTATTAATTTATTCTTAAATATTTCTATAAATCTCATTCTCCTATAATATGAAACCCTAGCTTGGTCCTTGTATACAATTCAAATGAGAGCTAGAATTTTCTCTGGCCAGGCTGGACTGAGAATAAGTTACATGATAGCTAGAGATTCCATGCTATAATAGAAGATGCTATACTTAGAATTAGCCAGCTCAAGAATAGTCCTATTTCCCTTTAGTCAATAGAAAATTTCATGCTATGCAGATTTGTATAAGATAAATTGGAAGTAATGCTAGAGTGGATTTTTTAGAACAATTTCTGATGGGTTGTTGTCTGTTGTGTAATTATTATCAGCCTACTTCTTTGGCTCAATAAAAGTATAGAACTCATCCAAATAAATTTAAAAAAAAAAAAAAATTATAATAACAAAAAAACAAAAAACAAACGAACTTACTTTTGGAGGTATAATAGTTGAATTTACTTACTAGTTTGGTAGCGAATGACAGCTGCATGCGAGACATTCATGTTGTTCCTTCCCCCATAGAAGCATTTTGGAACGGTATCTATAATGTAATGAGCAATTTTGAAAAATCCTTGATCCACTGCTAAAAAGAGAGGGTATTCCCCTGCATTATTTGTAAACGAAACCAACTCTGGGTCTTCCCAAATTAGTAACTTCACAATGTCATAATAATTATTTCTTATAGCCTCATGCAGTGCGGTATTTTCCTCCAAATTTCTCTTTCTTAGTAGCAAGAATTTCTCTGCAGCTTCTTGTTCTTTTGCACAAGTAGTTATTAACAGCTCTGTCATGTCCAAATGCCCTAATCTTGCTGCAATATGTAGTGCAGTGTTGCCATTGCAATTTGTCAGAAGCAAAAGTGAACGCTGCAAATCGAGGACTTTTTTCATGAACTGCACCTTTCCAGATTTCGCTGCCAAGTGAATAATAGAGTTCCCCCTCTCTGTCACTTGCTCGAGCTTGAAATCCTTACCCGCCGGTTCTTCAAAGAAACTAACATTCCCAGAAATTGCAGCATTGAACAGTTCATCCATTGTTTCGAGGTTCCTCCTGAATCTTAACAGTGACCACGTTTCCAAAGATAACATTAAAGTTTATAAATATATGGCAATCAGCAAATCAATGAATCTTATAATATCATATGATGAGATTCTATCTTGGTTAAACAATTTAAATTCTATAAGGATATAAGAATTTAATGTGACATGTTCATAATTTATATGGGTAGTGAAAAAAAATATAGTAAAATTTAAAATTCCTTCCCTTTCCTCGAAGTCAATTTTCTGGTCATAACTAATTCAAGAATTGGAATCTTTTGTGTTAAACAACCTTCTTGTTAACCTACAAGCTTGTAAAAAGCATCACATACGAGTATTTTTTTTAAAAAAAAATACATATTTTATACTTTAAAAATCTATTTTATCTTATTTACTAACTCATTTAAGAATACACCAACATCTCATTTCTTAATTTTACATACGACATAATAAAATATGAGAGAGAGAGATATATAAATAAAAAAATAAACATAAACTTGCTATAGTATTTGCTGTAAATACAATCATACTGTTCATAATTGCTAAAAACTTTTAGCAATATAGACTAGGGTAAAGCTCAATTTGAACACGTATATTGCTAAAATATATATCCATTTGGAAGGTTTTACACCCCAAATGCTAATGCTCTAAGGGTGGAGTAGGGGTCAAGGTCCATCCTGACCCACCCAAAAATTCCCCTTTCCTTTTCTTTATTAAAATTTTTTATGGTTTTTATTTTTATTTTTACTATTTTGTATCTTCTTTAAATATCTATTTTTTATGTCAAACTTAATTGAACAATATAGAAAATAAAACTTTTTCTATTCTATCACTTTTTTTAATAGTTAAAAATTATAAAAGAAAAACAACGATAATAATAATAATAATAATGATAATCAAAAGAATCAAAATTTTTATAATTGTAGATAAAAAAAAAAAAATACCAAAAAAGTTATTATAAAAAGAGTTAGGAACTCAAATTCTTTATACGGTAATTTATTATTTTTCATAAAAATAAATCCAAAAGTGATATAAATTAAAAATATATATTTGATATTATTTTTAAGTTGAATTCTAGCTGCTCAAATGGTTTTAATATGGCTTAAAATTGTCATAGCTTTATCATTTTACAAGTTTAACAGAAATTAACATAGGTATTACTTGAGGTTTATATGTTTATTTTGTCTAGATTGATCTCAAGGATTATATATAATGTGTGTGCGTGCATAATATGTGTGTATCTACACATATCCACAACAATATGGAATTGAAACATGCATGTTAGTAATAAGTTTCATCTCTTGAAGTCAAATTATAACTCTGCCACTTCATTTAAATATTATAAAGTGTCAAAAACTTGGGCATTGATTTGTTAATGACTAAGATATATAACTAGGATCCATAAGGTATTGAATAAATCACTTTCTACCTTTGTTCTTGTTCACTTCAAAAATAAATCGTACGTGCTCGATATTATATGAGAAAATCTATTAACATAACTTTTGCCACATTTATCTTGATATGATTAATTTATAAATAATAATAAATAAAAAGTGATAAATTCATTTGAAAATGACAAATAACTATTTACAACTTGCCACTTTAAAGTTGTGGCAAAATTATGATCCGAGAAAAATTATTTTATAGTGAGACTGCAAAAGCCATTTGTCATAATAGTATGGATGTAAGATAAGAGGTGTAGGAGAGGTGAAAGTTTGAATAACTATTTACAACTTGCCACTTTAAAGTTGTGGCAAAATTATGATCTGAGCAAAATTATTTTGGTAAGACTGCAAAAGCCATTTGTCATAATAGTATGGATGTAAGATAAGAGGTGTAGAAGAGGCGAAGGTTTGAATTTAGTATTAGAGGCTGAATAAAAATGGGTCTTTTTTTTACTTGATAATACTATTTTTTAAAATTTAGGCAAAATAATACTATTGAGGAAGCATCTGTATTAGTGAAATTTTCTAGTCAAATGGAACATACTCATGTTGAGTGTCAGGATCATCACATTCCACCGCTGTTATTGGTATCCTTCCTGGTGAACCCTCTCCAACTGTCCGCTGTATATCTTCACCACCATGTTGTGTAAGAGGTTCCATTTAAATACAACTCTGCACCTTTTAATTAACTGTGGAGTTGAGTCTATCGCATCAAATATGAGACTAACATAATTTTAAAAAATTAACAAATAACATAAACAAGCAGTTATGTTACTGGGCATAAATAATACACACACACATATATATATATATATATGTATGTATGTATGTATATATATATATATATATGTATGTATATATATTTGTGTGTGTATGTATATATATTTGTGTGTGTATGTATTGGGTGCCTCACAGTACCAAAATTAAAACAGCCACATCCACCTAACCACATCAACCAAAATAATTAATAACAATAAAATTATCATAAACTTATAATCCAATTTGTAAAAGCCCACACATTGTTAAAATCAAATACAAAATCTACCATACTTTTGGGTGGCTCACAATATCAAGATTAAAATGAAAATAATAAAATATCATCCATATAAAGCAACCCCATTACAACCAATTGCAATAAAAAATGCATGTCTATTCTTAGGGTCATGGCATTCAAAACCCATGCACATTATTCAAACTTTTAACTCTGATACAACTCTATAAGATCTACTTATGAAAAGAAATTTTATATCAACTAGATTCAAGAAAAGCAATTAAAAAATAAATAAATAAAAATTCATGTATATTGATTTCCAATGGATCAATGAAATAGGAAGAGGACTTGAATGAATGAATGTGATTAAGACAGTGAATACAAATTGAAAAGGATGAAAAGGAGGGTGAAAGAGATGCAAAATGGTTTTTTGATATATATATATATATATATATAGTTAGGTTCAAGTTGTACCTGGTGTAACTCTAAACAATACTATAACACTCAATATTTTTTAATTGAGCATGAATTTTGATAAATCTATCGTTAGATTGCATTATCTTTGTATATTCTCCACTTGCAAATTTTCATGGTGATTAAAGATTAACACTCATGTCATCAATCAATTGTTTAAATTCAAATTTTTGTAATTTAAAATAATGCATAAAATATAAGTTTATGGATCGAACAATAAATAATATTCAATTGACATGAAAATTGGCAAGAAAGTTAAAAACATATAAAATACGTAATTCAACGTACAGTAGGATTTTCAAAATATGGAGTAATTTTTATAACAAGTTATTAAATTGTGTAATATTGATTAGAGTTACACTGAGTGTAACTTAAACTCAATCGAGAGAGAGAGAGAGAGAGAGAGAGAGAGAGAGAGAGAGAGAGAGAGAGAGAGAGAGAGAGAGAGAGAGAGAGAGAGAGAGAGAGGTGTTTTACTGAGTTAAAAGAAGACCAAACACATTTTCTAAGATTTATGTGGATCTCATCTAGGAGTTCCATGGACATGGTCACTCCAAGAGATGAGTTCCTAAGCATGTTTTTTGGGTAGATCTCGTCTTTGGAAAACACAAATTATTTGTTTTAAATGGATCTCTTCTTTCTAACAGACGAGTTTATTGTTTTTAACTGAATGCTGTCACCTGAAAAGATGAATATAATGTTTTAAATTGTTCCCTTCATTTCCGGACAAGAATTCCTTGTCTTATACAAAGTGTTAAATAAGCCAATAGTTTGGAGATTATATTTTCAATGAGCTTTTAAGTACAAATGTTTTAAGTGAATCACGTCCAAAGAGACATGAACCAAGTGGACCATTTTTTTAATAACGGTAAGATCAGCACAAACCATTTAAGCTCACCTCATCAAGAGACGAGATCCATGACGGGATTTGTCTCTTGAAGAAACGAGATCTAGAAAGGGCTATTTCTCCTCATAAATTTCAAATAATGCTATTTTGTCAAATATTTTTAAAATGGTATTATTAAACAAAAAAAGACGATAGAAAGTGTGATCGTTTAGCTATATATTTAAAAATTATATATACAATAAACACAATTAATCGAAATCAAAATAAAATATTCAGTATAAATTACATGTTTGTTACACAAATTTTTAGTTATTACACTTGACGACCTAAATTCTTCGAAGAATCTGTAATTCCAATAAATTGCAGAAATGAACGGTCCATCATCCATCAGTACAAGTTTTTTTTTAGAATTTTTAGAGCACTAGCATCCAGTGATGTAAAAAAGTATATATTATATTCTCAAAATCTACTTTACCTATTTTAGTATTTCATTTTACAACTCACCCCACATCTCAATTTCTATTTTTATATACAGCTCATTAAAATAATATAAACCAAACCAACAAATAATATAAAAAATTTGGTTTCTCTCTCTTTTCTTTCATCTCTAACTTTTTGTCTCTCTTTCCTCATTAATTTTTTTTTTTTTTTGGGTTTTTTACAACCCCCAATGCTAGTGCTCTTAGGAAACAATCATGTATACATCCAGCATATATATAACTCATATGAGACTGACATGAGTTGTGGGGCCCACATGTTAGTCTCACACGAGTTTTATATGTAGGATGTATAAAACAACTTAATATTTAGAGTGAACTTATCTCCCAAAGATAGCTTTAAAGTTTATAAATGGGAGACGTTCAGGACATTGGTTAAGAAAATATTTTTAAAAACTTTTTGTGAGGAACAAAAATATATATATTCTACACTCACATATAACAAAGGTGTAGTCCTTAAGGGTTTCTTTCATAGACATAGGCCGTCAAGAAACTACGTAACCCATATTGTCTTGTGTTCGTTATTTTAAGTTTTCATTTTTGCATCTATTATTCTAATCTAGCATATTTAACATGCTTTATCAAATTTAATATTCAACATTTATAATGGCAATGGTTAACAATGCATGCAATATTGGTTAAATAGCTTACAATACAATTCAAACACTCTTCACAAAATGACTTAAACCAATCGCATGTTCTACACATATTTTTAAAGTTTTCAGTAACTAATTTAATACAGGGTAAGTGTACATATATTTTTAAGAAATAAATACACCCAAGGTGAGAGAACATGATGCCTTTGTAAAAGAGAGCTTTTAAATAAAGGTTTTTTTTTTTTTGGGAAAAAAAAAACTTTATTTAAAGTTTTTTTTAATTTTAATTTTAATTTTTTTATTATTATTATTTAAAAAATAAATAAAGTTGGTAGTGTTCCTTGTGAAAGAGAGTATATACATGTAACAGAATATTGCACCTGATACCACCCCCCCCCCCACACAAAAAAAAAAAAAAGTGTTATTGGACAAGATAGTATATAAATGTAACAGAATATTGCACCTGATAACCCAAAAAAAAAAAAAAAAAAGTGTTATTGGAAAAGACACTGGGCTCTAAAGTCGTTCTGGTATTTGAATCATACCTGTCAATCAACAGTAGAAAACCGTGGAATTGTAAGAAATCCGTATGACTCAAGATTTCAGTTGAGCTTAAATTAGAAAGGGGAGGCTAAAGATTCGAAAAGGGGTGGTGCGGGATTGGGAGTGGGGAATGAAACACTGCCAGTTGAATTTCAACAGGAAAAGAGGATTATACTACTGCAGCTGGGTTTCATCATTCATGTTTGATAAGTAGGAGTTATTTGATTGTGTTTATGATAAAGACTTTGAAGAGTTACTGCTTCTTATATAGTGATTGAAAAGCAAAAACATATAATAAGAATAGCAATGATAGCCTACTGTGATTTGTGGAAAATACTTACTGTTTGTAGTGAAATTCACTTTTCAGAGAATGAAATTTCATAAACACGAAAGCCGAGTCGTTCTGTGTGAATACTTTACGGGGAGTAGATTATGTTATAATATTGATTAACTCTACTTTTCCACCGAATAAACTAGGAAGAAATTTCCTAAATTTCCTATTATGGTACACGCTTATTTTTAGCTTTTGAGTCACTAACCCGCTCACGTTTTTCCTGGTCTTTTCTCATCGTTGTTTTTTCTTTTATCTTTAGGACTTTTGTTAACGTATGCATTAAGGTTGAATTGTTTGTTACTAGAGTGCAGTGGCTTTGTTGGTGCCTGGTGGGTCCAAATCCTCTCTTGTCAGGACTTAGGTGCGGAGTCAAGAGGCGAGGGCGGTTAGTTAACCTCACCCATGCAGGTCCCCACAAAGTTTCTGTTAGAAAAATAGCAATTATTTGCCGATTAACAGGGCAGCATTCTATTGAGGCCAGGTAGTCTTGTAATATTGATAGAGATACGTTACCCACTTAATATAGGCTCAAACTTAATACTACTTTGTATGCAAGTTAAGTCTCTTACTTGTATTAGAAGTTTATTAGTTTAGGGTTTAGTCTATTATATATACCTATATTATAGTTCATTGTAATATAGGTTTTGTACTACACTACTCTTATATGATAAAGATATAACCTTTAAGGGTTTCTTCCATAGACATAAACCGTTAAACTAAATCACAGAATCCTAGTGTTTTTGTGTTTTTATTTTATACTTCCATCTTTTACACAGCATATTCAATATAGAATATATCATAGCTAATATTTTAAAATTTTCTTTAATTTCTCATTGCGGTACATGCTTATTTTTGTTGGCGCATAACTTTTGAGTCACCAACCCACTCATGTTTTTCTTGGTCTTTTTTTTCTTTATCTTTGGGACTATTGTTAACATCTGCATTAAGGTTGAATTGTTTATTACTAGAGGGCAGTTGCTTTGTTTGTGCCTAGTGGGTCCAAATCCTCTCTTGTTAGGACTCAGGTGCGAGTCAAGAGGCGAGGGCGGTTAGTTAACCTCACCCATGTAGGCCCCCCATAAAGCTTCTATTAGAAAATATAGCAATTATTTGACAACTTACAGGGCAGCTTTCCGTTGAGGCCAAGTAGTCCGGTAATATTGTTAGAGATTAGCCCATTAGTACAGGTCCAAGTTTAATACTATTTGTGTTCAAGTTAAATTTTTTACATGTTTTAGAAATCTATTAGTTTAGGATTTAGTCTACTATATATAGTCATGTTATGGTTTATTATAATATAGGTTTGTACTATACTTTTATATAATAGAGATGTATCCCTTAGGCCTTGTTTGAAAGGATGGAATAGAATGGAATGGAAAAGAATGAAAAAACTAATTTTAGAATATTCTTCTCTTTCCTTGTTTTGGAGTTTTAATGGAGGGAATGAAAAGTTTATTCTCTTGTTTAAGAGTTTAAGTGGGAGAGAATGGAATGGGTAGAAGATAACACTCATTCCTCTCTATTTCCTTAAAACCTCAAATTTTCATTCTCCCCAAAATTAGGAGGAATTGGAGGGAATGAAATTAGATTTAATGATTTTTTTACTAAAACTCCCAAAATACCCCTACATATTCAACTCTTTATTTTAAAATAGGGTTCTAATAATAATATTGTCATAAAATAATTTCATTTCATTCCCTCCATATTACTCCCAAAAAAGATTACTTATGTTCCATTCATTTTCATTAATTTCCATTCCTTTAGTTTAAAATATCCAATCAAGGTTACTTAATTTCATTTTATTCCATTCTTTTCCATTCCTTTTCCTTACTTAAACACATTCCATTCCATTCATTTCCATTCCCTTATGATCATTCTATTCCATTCTATTTCATTCCCTTATGAACTCCCAGACGGAGCTTTAAAGGTTTCCTTTGTGGATATAGACCGTTAGGCTGAACCACGGAACCCTAGTATTCTTGTGTTCCAATTTTATACTTCCTTCTTTCACATTTATTCAAGCATATTCAATATAAAATATATATATCATAGTTAATATTTTAAATTTTTTCTTAATTTCTCATTATGATACACACTTATTTTTATTGGTGCGTAACCTTTTTTTTGGGAAATTTAGACCCCAGTTGATAAAATTAACAAGTTTTAAACCCAAGTAGTTAATTAGATTTATTATGAATAAAACTTGTTAAAACAAACTAACATCAATATCATATCAAAATCATGCAGTAGAAAAATAAATAAGACAAGATATGATGACCTAGGGAAACCAATAAAACAAACTAGTTTCATAGTAAAAAACCTGGGGGGAAACCTTCCCGAAAAGCAATTAACTATAGTGAAGAGAAATTTCAGATCTAGTACAAAACCTTTGTCCCTAGACTCTATAATCCTCGTAGATGAACTCACAGCAGAAACCTTCTACCGCTTCAGAACCTCTGAACTCTTCAATATATGAACGACACCTTTTGATGCACGAATCCCAATTCGTGACTAACTAATTCGTGGATCCCAGTACGCGAAGTTCTTCACTTCATCGACAATGAAGATCAAGAAGCACTTGGTTATAAAACCCTAAGGCGCAAAGATGCAGTGGCTTCTCTTTTAGAGAATAAGGCATTGGTCATCTTTTTCATATGTTCTCTTTGTATTATTTTATGTGATGGCCTCTAAAATAAGCTTTATATAGGTCTAAGGTTGTGAGAAAAGAAACCCTACACATAAATGTCAGCATGGGCCAAAAATTGAATCTGAAAATCTGAATTCCCGTAACCTCGATCGATCGGGAGGTGTCGAGGAGGTGTTGATCTTTAAACTTCGACATATATAGCTATCGAGAAGCTATCGAGGAGCTGTTGAGGAGACAGGAGCTTTCTCGATCGATCCACTAGCTATCGAGAGGTGTCGAGATTGCAATAACAATCAACTGAAGAGCTCAACAGATGACCTAGTTGTCGAGAGGTGTTGAGCAGCTATCGAGCTTTAAAAAATCAGCACTTCTTCCCTTGTTTCTTGGACAGATTTGCATGGCTTCAATTCTAGACTTGAACTCTTGTTCCTTGAAGTATTAAATACATCTTAAATCTACCCAATTACAAGTAAAGTGCATTTTGTCAAATGATTAGCCAATTACACAAAATATGTCCTTAACAATCTCTCCCTTTGGCAATCCATGACAAAACCACAACAAACAAATGAACATATGAGAGAAGTCATAAATCACTCAACTTATACTCACTTGTTGAATACAATAAAATCTATCCTAACACAAACTCTTGAAAAACTTTGCAAAAAGAGAGTTTATGACAAGTAGACTTTGACGACCTGTATTTCTGAAACACTTGAAACAAAACTCATTAAGGCATCTTTATGTGAAACAGAAATAATAGATTGCATACACGCATAAGAAACATGTGTATAAATAGAGAAAAGAAACAACACATGTAAGGGTAGGTGAAAGAAACATATATCCACATATAAAGAGAATAAATACAATGTATGTGTAAAAATGGTCACAAGACCTAATGTATAAGAACAATGTATCTATAAAAGAAAGAAAAGAAAAGATACGTAATATTCTCACTACATCCCTCAAAACATATCAACACTTCCCCTAACAAAATAGTCCTATACTAACTCTCTCCCTAAGAATGACTACTCTTATATCCAAAACTACTTCCCTTTTTAGTCACGAGTGATAAAGGGTAAGAGTGTCAAGTAGACATCTCATCGATAGAGCTAGCATCTCCATCATCATCATCTAAAGCATCATCATCATCACCATCATCATTATCCTCATCCTTAGAATCAGTAGCCACGGGAGGAGGTGGTGGAGGAGAAGCCTTAGAAGCATAACCACCCATGGACGCTTGTCGCTGTGCAATAAGACTGACACAAACGTTCACCTAATACAACTCTGTAGATAGTGTATCAAGGCGAGCATCCTTGCGCTGCAACTACGCCATGATGTCTCCTAGAGTCACATCGCCCAAAGAAGAGGAGGAAGCGGATGTGAATGGAGCTGAACGGGAGGGAGGAGCTGCTGAATCCAACTGCCTAGACCGAAATTGCGCCTTGCTACGTTTAACTGTAGCATAGTCTATGGAACACATGACAGAAAAATGGTCAGAAGAGGGAAAAGGAACAGAAAAATGGTGTAAGATCCTCGTGATAGCAGAAGGAAAGATGAGCTTACCATGGAACGCCAAATCTAGATGAATATCTATAATAGAAAAAATGAAATGAAAAGGGAAGTATATAGTAAGATGCTCAAGAAGAGACAACAAAAACCGAACACGAGGCTCTGTGATGAAGCTGTAGTGAGAGAGTGGATGGAGTACAAAAGTCATCACCATGTTTATGAATCTAGGACCTTTAGCAAAAGGCCTACATGGTGTAAACTAACGATCACCTCAATCAGAAGGGTGCTCGCAGAAAGCAGCCATGAGCTCATCCTTGGACATAGTCCGCAAATGCTCACAACTAGGATAGTCAGGAAACTCTATCCTAGGAACCCGAAACACATCCGCAACAAGTTGCTGTGTGACAGGAATACGCATACCTCAAACGCGAGTGAAGAAAAGAGATACTGAACGATCAATCCCGTGCATGTTGGAGTAAAACTCCTGGATAAGCACGAGAGGACAAGTGACCGGAACGTCACACAATGACTCCCATTCTCGACTGTGAATGACAATGGGAAGGTCAGTGTCGGCGAAGTCCGCCAGAATGACTTGGTGTTCCGAATGAACACCTCATCTAGAAAAGTTCTCCGAGAATGCCTTGTGGGCATCATCATCACGGAACCGAAGAGAGAGAGAGAAGCAGAATCAGAAGATGAAGAAGCTCCAAAATAAAGAGGGTTCCAAGCCGAAGTAGATTTACGCTTAGGTGTCATAGACACGACTAATGTAAACAGAAAGAAAATGAGAGAAAGAAAGACAATCAGAAAAGTCCCAAGCAATTCAAATATAACAAGTATATTGAAAAGAGAGTACGTATGCATGGGAAATACATGAACATGTGACATGTAAAAGAAATTGCATCATGGGCTCAGCCCAATCTAAACCTATCAGCACACAAACAGTTTGCACACATCTAAATGCATGACAATACTATTATAATGCTAATGTGATGTAATGTATGAGATTTTATACTCATTTAAGTGAAAACTCATCCCAAAATTTCAACAATAACTCATCAATTTTGAAAAACCCCAAAATTTTTCAAAAATCCCAAAACCTAGGTTTCAAAACATGAAATGCATGAAGAATGAGAGATAAGAATCTTACCAAGTGAAGAAAATCTTGAAAAGGCTTGAAGAAACCTTGAGGATCAAGATTGGAGTGAGATGAGGTTGTTTGGGAGAGAAAAGAGAGAGCTATCGAGAGATAGATCGAAAGAATTGAGGGTTGGATCGCACGAGGAAGTATAATAAATAGACCCTCAGTAAATCTCGACAGATGAGGTGTCGAGAGGTGTCGAGCCATCTATTGAGGAAGGTGTCGAGAAATTGGTCTTCGACAAATACAAGTATCGAGGAGGTGTCCAGGAACAAACCATCAGATACAAGAACAGAAGCCTAATCAATCCACCAGTTGTCAAGAAGCTATCGAGGAGGCAAGAACTTTCCCAATCGATCCACCAGGTGTCAAGAAGCTGTCGAGATTGCGATAAGAATAAGCTTAAAAAGCCCGACAGATAGCAAGGTATCGAGGAGGTGTCAAGCTAGCTTTTAAAAGCAATTTTTCAAGAAGTGAAAAACACAAACATGAATGCAATCCAACATGCAACTCAACCAATGATCTAATCAACATATAAACTTCTCAAAATCATCTCTCAATAATAATTTTAATCACATGGATCCTTAAAGACACACATACACACTAAACACGTCTAACCAATTTTATATTTCAAAAACAAGTCAAGACAGTTTAGTGAGCATACATAAGCACATGTAAAACCTTATGATGGCCAAATCACATTGCACCTGCACATGTATCAAAAATAACAAAGAATATTGCGTGTTGTGTATGAAAAACATTACAAGATTGCATAAGTATATACATGTTATGACGATTTAAGATATGAGAAAATCACTTTAACTCACACACAATCATAACTGCTTGATAGGGACTATAACCTTCGAGATACATCCTATAACTCCCACATCTCCTAGAATACATGCTTGCAATCATATTTAAAGCATTTTTTATATTTTTGCTTTTTATTTTTCTTTGCATATTTTTCTTTTAAGCAAATCATGCATGGGCATGTAAGAGATAGAAAAGAAATACCCAATGATGGTAAGCATTAGACATTCCAATTTTGCTATGCCGAAGCATACAAATGTCATTGACACTGCACTTTTACTATGCCAAAGCATACATGTGTCATATTATAATTGGTGGACAACAATGGTGAGATGGTTATTTATGCCTTTATCTTAAGATTTTTTAGTCCTACCTGTCAAAAAGAGTGATACGAGTGTTAAGTATTAGAGATAACTTAATCTTACTCATCACAAACAAGAGCCACAAAGCTCACTTACTTAGTTGTGCATAGAGATGCTCATCTAAGCTACAAGAGATATAAAGTTTAGAAAACTTTGTTTCAATGGCCATCCAAGGTACACAAGCACCAATGTACACAAAATACACTGTTTTTGTATTTTTTTTATTTTTCCCCTTTTTTTTCATTTTAAAAAAAAATAAAAAACTAAACAACCAGACAAAAATAGATAAACAACATGAATGCATGAAAGAAAGATGCATATGGATGAAGGCATGATAGAAGGGTGCAGATGCATGAAAGCATGATTCCAAAAGCAGATAAAAAATCAAGCAAAGAGAGTCCTACTTTAGATAGAAAGAATTAAGCAGAGGACAAACAGAAAAGACAATTAAGTCTTAGGATCCTTAATCACCCACACAACACGAGTTCTTGGCCGTGAAGATGAAAAGGCACGTATCCTAGTATGACTACTAAAGGACATAGAGGAATTAGAATTTTCCTGAAATTGAGTTAAAAAGCTCAAGACTTTTAATAACTCTCCAAGCAAAGGTGTAGGTCCTTGAGAGGAAACCTGACTGTTTGGACAATTGCTTATAAGGATACAACTTAAAACAATTAGGATGAATGTGTCCAGAAACATCACAATGGTGACAAACATGAGTAGTTTTCGAACTACTATGCTTCTTAGAAGGAGGTCTAACCTTAGAGGTTGATAGAGACCTCAACTTAGGATAATTTTGCCTAATATGACCAACAATATGACAATGATGACAAATTGGGACAAATTCAGATTTATCATTCAACCTAGGAGGAGTTTTAGACATAGGTTTAGAAACTTCCGCATTAACATCAGATTGTTTACCTTTGTCTATCCTATCAATATTAGCCTTCAACTCTTGATTATTCCTTTTAAATGGAGAAATATAAAAATCCTTTTCTTTTGAGTTAGGCTCAACAACAAGTTTGGCACTAGTTAATTTTTCAACTTCAGTTTTAGATTCAACTAGTTGCTCTTCCAAACTTTTAATTTTGTCCACCTGAGATGAAATTTGATTTTTAAACTTCTCATTCAAATTATTGGCTTCATCCAATTTTGCAATCAAATCATCATTTTCAAGCTTTACCTTTTTAAATTTAGCTTTTAATTTTGTAGAATATTCAAGAAATTTCATTCAAAAATTATAAAGCTTGTAATAGGCATCTTGAATATCATCATCATCATTCAACACAAAATCATGCACATCAAAACAATCAAGAGATTCCATGACAACAGGGGTCAAGGATCACACTCAGGAAATTAATCCAATTAAAGTGTACCTGCTCTGATATCACTTGTTGGGAAATATAGATCCCAGTTGATAGAATTAACAAGTTTTAAACCCAAGTAGTTAATTAGATTTATTATGAATAAAACTTGTTAAAACCAACAAACATCAATATCATGTCAAAATCATGTAACGGAAAAATAAATAGGACAAGATATGATGACCTAGGAAAACTAATGAAACAAACTAGTTTCACAATAAAAAACCTGGGGAGTTACCTTCCCGAAAAGCAATTCACTATAGTAAAGAGAAGTTTCAGATCTAGTACAAAACCTTTGTCCCTAGACTCTACAATCCCTGTAGATGAACTCACAGCAGAAACCTTCTACCGCTTCAGAACCTTTGAACTCTTCAATATATGAACGCCACCCTTTGATGCACGAATCCCAGTGCGTGACTAACCAATTGCGTGGATCCCAGTATGCGACTTAATCACCAGCTATAAGAAGATTTTTGGCTGCAAAGTTCTTCACTTCATCAACAATGAAGATCAAGAAGCACTTGATTACAAAACCCTGAGGCGCAAAGACGAAGTAGCTTCTTTTTGAGAGAATAAGGCGTCGATCATCTTTTGCATATGTTCTCCTTGTATTCTCTTATATGACGGCCTCTAAAATAAGCTTTATATAGGTATAGGGTTGTGAGAAAAGAAACCCTACACATACATGTCAGCATGGCCGAAAATCAGATATAAAAATCTAAATTCCCGTAACCTCGATCGATCGGGAGGTGTTGAAAAGGTGTCGAACTTTAAACTTCGACAGATACAGCTATCGAGAAGCTATCGAGGAGCTGTCGAGGAGACAAGAGCTTTCTCGATCGATCCACCAGCTATCAAGAGGTGTCGAGATTGCGATAACAATCAACTAAAGAGCTCAACAGATAACCTAGCTGTCGAGAGGTGTCAAGCAGCTATCGAGATTTAAAAAATCAGCACTTCTTCACTTGTTTCTTGGACATATTTGTATGGTTTCAATACTAGACTTGAACTCTTGTTCCTTGAAGTATTAAATACATCCTAGATCTACCCAATTATAAGTAAAGTGCGTTTTATCAAATGATTAGCCAGTTACACAAAATATGTCCTTAACACTTTTGAGTCACCGACCCACGCGTATTTTTCCTAGTCTTTTCTCTTCATTGTTTTTTCTTTATCTTTACGACTTTTGTTAACATCTGCATTAAGGTTGAATTGTTTATTACTAGAGGGCAGTTGCTTTGTTTGTGCCTGGTGGGTCCCAATCCTCCCTTGTCAGGACTCAGATGCGGAGTCAAGAGGCGAGGGCGGTTAGTTAACCTCACCCATATAGGCCCCCCATAAAGAGATTCTGTTAGAAAAAATAGTAATTATTTGACAATTAACAGGGCAGCTTTCCATTGAGGCCAAGTAGTCTTGTAATATTGTTAGAGATTTATTAGCACGTTAATATAAGTTCAAGTTTAATACTATTTTATGTGTAAATCAAGTCTTCTTACATGTTCTAGAAGTCTATTAATTTAGAATTTAGTTTATTATATATAGTCATATTATGATTCATTATAATACAAGTTTTGTACTACACACTTATATAATAAAGATATAGTCCTTAAGGGTTTCTTCCGTGTACGTAAATTGTAAAGTTGAACCACGTAACACTAATGTTCTTGTATTCCTATTTTATGCATCCCTCTTTTGCATCTATTTAAACATATTCAACATGAAATATATCATAGCTAATATTTATCTTGGCATTAGAGCCACCTTCTTGTGGCCATGGTTTTTTGCCCTTACGGTGTATTTGAAAGCAAACTTTGTCTTCCTCGGTGTTTTTTCGCTGCATTCATCTTCTTTGGCTTCCCACAATTGCCGTCAACATTCTCTAGTATAGTCATGCCACTATTAGAAGTCACATCAACATTGTAAGACCAATGCCTTTCTCAAACCATCATCACAGAACCAAACTTCATTTAAGGGATCTTCTCAACCTTATCAAATCTCAAGGTTTCATCGAGTTTCGATCTTGAGTTTGAGAGTAGATGTTAGAAATACATTAGCCAATTAGCATAGAGCCAAGCCTAATACTACTCTGTGTGCAAGCCAAATGTCCTATTTGTACTAGAAGTCTATTAGTTTAGAATTTAGTCTACTATATATACATGTTATGGTTCATTATAATATAGATTTTGTACTACACTCTTATATAATAAAGATGTAACATTTGAGGTTTCCTCTATAAATATAGACCGTAAGACTGAATCACGTAACCTTAGTATTCTTGTGTTCCTATTTTATACTTTCTTTTTCTACATTTATTCAAGCATATCCAACATAGAATATATTTTAGCTAATATTTTAGAAACGTCCTTAATTTCTCATTATGGTACGTACACGCTTATTCTTGTTGGCTTGTAACTTTTGAGTCCCCAACCCACTCATGTTTTTCCTGATCTTTTCTCTACGTTGTTTTTTCTTTATCTGTACGACTCTACTTAAATTTTTTTTTTTTTTTATTGGATGTGCATTTTGACAAATCCTCTATTGAATTACATTTTCTTCTTATATCATCCATACTTGTGAAATTTCAATAATATCAAAAATCAATAACTATTTCATCAATCAAATGTTTAAATTTCGAGTTTTTGTAGTCTAAAATTATACATAAAAAATAAGTTTATAGATTAAATAGCAAATAACATCTAATTGGCATGAAATTTCAAATATGTTTAAAAAAAAAAAAACCATGTAATTTAATTGTTAAATATTCAAAATATGTAGCTATGTTAATTTGTAAGTTAGTTATCACTTTCCCGAATTATCAAAATTCCCCAATTTAATTAGATAGTCTTACTCTTAAAAAATAAAAAAATAGGATAAAACAATAATTCAACCAAAAAATAACTATATAAGAATTGTAGTTTTTTTATCAAAAATTTTTTTTTCTGTTTTTCTTTAAAAACTCTCTAAAAACATAAAATACAATTTCCTCTCAATAACTTCCCACTACACTCTATTTGTTTCAGCATTAACATTTTCTGAAAAAATTTTCATTTTCTAGAGTGCATTTTTCGGAAAACTATCTCATTTTCCAGTGTTTGATAACAACTTTGAAAATGAGCTTGAGAACATTTTCTAGTGTTTGGTATCCACAATTTTTATAACATTTCTTGTATAATTCAAAACATGTGTAATATGTGTAAACCTACCTAATGTAATCAATATGAATAAATAATAAAAAACCAAGAATGAATTTGGTTTTCAAACTAAAATTCTGACAACGAATACAATCAAAATTAGCTGTCCAATTTTCATATTCTCAAATACTCATTTTTTCATGTATATGAACAGTAATGTACATAATATATATATATATATATATATATTAACCATACTTCTCATAATTCAAAATAATCATTATACCGATAAGTTCAATTTTAAATGGTTTAAAATGTCACATAGCCCAAATAGTTTTTACAGGCAAACTAATCCAGTACAAATAGTTTGACAAATACCAAAAAAATTTATAGAACTGTTGACCGATCTATGAGGAGAAAAATAAAATAAAATTGTTAGGGTTATATTTTGTAATTGGCTAATTCTTTGACAAAATGCACTTTACTTGTAATTGAGTAGATCTAAGATGGATTTAGTACTTCAAGAAACATGTTGTTCAAGTCAAGTATTAAAAACATTAATATTGGTCTAAAAAACAAGTAAAGAAAAGCTGTCCACTAAGTCTTGGCAGATAGATCAATAGATGCTTGCTATCGAGACTTAATGTGAAGCTCGATAAACAACTCGACAGCAACTCAATCTATCAAGAACTACGATTTCAGAATTTTTAGATCTGAAATTCAACCCAGTCTTGTGAATTTGTGTAGGGTTTCTTTTCTCACAACCCTAGACATATATAAGACTTATTTTGAAAGCTGTCACACACAAATACAGAAACCAAGAGAATTATTTTCTCTGTGTGAACCTATTGCGTTTGTACGCTATAGGGTGTCGTAACCAAGCACTTCCAGATCTTCATTGTTGATGAAATGAAGAACTTAATTTGCAACGAAAAACATTTGTTCAAGTTGTTGGAGTTAGTCATGTACTTGGGATCCATGCAAAGAGTTAGTCACAAATTGGAGGTTTATACATCAAAGGAAAGAAGGCTACTACAAGATCAAGTCCAATTGAGTATTGGAGCAAAGGTTCAACTGTAGGTTGGTATTTTAAGATAGGCCAAGGGTAGTTGGTATGATTCCTTATACTTGTAGCCACTTGATTGTCGATTAGTAGATTATTGGGAGTAGTGACATTAAAATCACCTAGTAGGGTTTTTTCCTACTGAGATTTTCCCCATTTGTTAACAAATCACCATGTCAAATTTATTTTTCGCTGCACTTAGTATTTTGGTGATTTGTTAGTGCCTTCACATTTTGCATGCAAATTGAATTTAATTAATTAACTTGGGTAATTGAATAATTAACTGAGGTCAAGCTATCTTAATCCAACAAAAACCTTATTGAAGAAGGGTGTTATAGAGTGGAGAAGAAATAGAAAGAAAAAAAAAGGGAAGAAAGGCAAATAGAGAGAGAAATTTGTGGGAAGAGAAGAGGCCAGCGGGGGTAATAGTAAAGGTTTGAGAAGAGGAAAAAAAACAGTGAAAGAGTTTATTGTGAGAAAGGCTAAATGATTGAAAGAAAATATTGTTTCCAAAGTCTGAAGAAGATCATATTTATAGGAGTTATGCGCTGTGTGAGAGAGAGATTGTTTTACAATTTTTTTTATTGGAAAATAACCTATAAAAAATAAGCCTTATTTTTATAAGAGGTTTTCGATAACTAAAAATAGTTTTCCGTTGACCAATCTTTATGTTACCAAACACTAAAAAATGTGAAAAACTATCTTTATAGGAGATTTTCTAGCGAAACAAATAGAACATAAATGAATACTTTCCTAATAGCCCAATAACAATGGTTACCACTCCTAAACTCCAGCACCATTTTTTTGCTCTCAAAATTTTAATAAAAAGATATACATGATTAGAATTTTTTTTTTTTTCATTTTCATTCTAACTTCTAATTTAACTCTTACCCAATTAAATATTTTAGTTCTAGTTTGAATTCTATTAGGAAAGTTTTTGTTTTAACTGGCTAATCCTTTGACAAAAATGCACTTTCCTTGTATTTTGGTAGATCTAGGATGGTTTAGTATTGAAGCCATGCAAGTCTAACCAAGAAACAAGTGAAGATGTGCTGCTCATTAAAACTTGACAGATATCTCGACAAAAGCCAATCTATGATATATAAGGATTATTTTAGAGTCATCTCAAGGTTACCCAAGTTATTCCAAGCACATATGCACATTGTGATCGGAGACATATTGCTCTAACTTCATCTTTCTCTTGTGGAAGCTATTGCGTTTGTACGCCTAGGGTTTTGTGGCCAAGGAGCTTTCGATCTTCATGTTGATGAACTAAAAACTTTGTAGCCAACATCTTTCTCAAGTTAGTGTGTTAGTCACATACTGGGATCTGTGCATCGATTGGTTAGTCACGTACTGGGATTCGTGCATTAAATGGAGAGATTGCTACTACATTACAAGTTTAATTGGGTATTGGAGTAAGGGTTCAACTGTAGGTTAGTACTAGATACTAAGATTCTTTTTACTTGTAACCACTTGTTTTGATAATAGTGGATTCTCATGAGTGGTGACCTTAAATTCACTCGGTGGGGTTTTGCCTCTGAGGTTTTCCCCATTCGTAAACAAATCACCGTGTCAAATTTAATTTCCACTGCATTTAAATTATTTGCTAATTTATTTGTGCTATCAAGAGATTACATGTTAATTTGGATTAATTAATTAACTTGTATAATTAATTAATTAATTTACCCCTGGTGTAATACATTTTTGGCCTATCAAATTCCAACGTCTAAAAGGTTTTTTTTTTTTTTTTAATAAGAACATATAAAAGGTTTTAGTTCTAATTAAAGTTCTTTTATCAAAAAATAATAATAATAAAAAGATTAACAATTATATATAGATTTGGTGTCTGTCTCTCTCACTCTCAAAGAAAATTCTTTATCCATATCCCTTAAAATTAGGCATTTCTACTTCTCTTTATCAATTCTAAATGGAAGGTCAATTGGTAATATCAAACATAAATAAATATCTCTCTTCCTCCTATTTAATCTTCAAAAAAAAAAATAATAATAAGCCTCTCTTTTTCTCTCTCTGAGGAAGGAGTAGCCTTTCCTACAAGGTAATTCTCTTAGTTTTGTTTCTTTCTTCATTGTTTGATTGTTGTATATGATTTTGATTTATTTGTTATGAAAATCGTAAGAAAAAAAATTGAAATAATAACATTGTATAATAACTATTTGTAGGGTTATAGGACTAATTTCATTTGATGTATATATGCTTTTATGGTGCCAAAAGAAAGGAACTAAATACCAAATGTGGTTGAAGTCAGAGAACAAAAAAGGTTCAAGAGATGGCATCATTTTCTTACCCTTTTTTTTTTCTTTTTTCCCCTTTTTTTCCTTTTAATTCTCATTATAAGTTTTTTTTTTATATTTTTTTTTATGAGTGAGTTAATTCTCCTTTTTTTTGCCATTATTTTTATAATTTTGTTACAGTGAACAATCAAATTTGGAGTTTGTTTTTTTTTTTTTTTTTTAACTTTATTTTATTGCAATTGATTTGTCCATGATGATAGGTCTTATAATGGGAGGACATGGAAATAGGGGATATCAAGAAGGATGAAATCCCTATGAAAAATAAAGCCATGAGTCAATGTTTAGTATTGTAGAAAAATGTGTATAAAAAAATAAAATTTTAAATTTTAAAAATACCTCATTGCATGCGTGAAGCACGTGTGTTAGTTTTTGTAGTGTTTGATATAAAGTTTTTGAGTTATGAGTTTAGTCTTTTGCACTTTTGAGTCTTTGACCGAAGTGAGTGGGAGTGGTTGTTGGCTACATGGGTGGGTCAATACATTAAAACTAAAAAAAAAAAAAAATTTAAATATGAAACATTTATTTAAAGAATTATAAACTTATAAGTTAAAGAATTGCAAACTAATAAATAATTAAATAATTGTAAACACTTAGTTAGTGGAATAGTGGCTAGCAAATTAAATTAAAGAGTTGTAAAGAAAATACAAAATAGTTTATCAAACTGTCTTGTGAATTCAATAAAAATTTTGTAAAGAGTAAAAAAATAAACTAACAAATTAAATTATTCTAAGTAATAATAATTAGAGTTCACTGAACAACAATAGTTAATATGTTATTGTACTAGAAAAGATATATTAAATGAACTTATAGTTTATCTTTTATTCTTTTTTTTTAATTTGATATAATTTATGTTTCTTTTTGACCCCCTAACAAAAATTTTAGAGCCGCTACTAAAAATGAGCTCAATGATATTAATTAGTTAGTTGTGTTAATGTTTTTTTGTAAGATGGAAGCCTTGGTAGAAGTGAAATTAGCTAATGAAATGGAACATACTAATGTTGAATGTTGAGATCCTCCTAGATATCTCGTGCATCGGCTGTGTATACTACGATAATCCTCACCACCACAACCCTCCACAACCACAACTGTCAACTGTAATTCCTCACCACCATGTTGTGTAAGAGGCTCCACATTTATATACAACTCAGAACCATTTAACTGCGGCGTCTAGTCTATCACGTCAAACTTGAGATTAACACCATTGTTGTCTGTTATCAATAGGGGCATGTAGATGATGCGATCTCGATGGATTTCTTGAGGACAACGATATGTAATTGATATTCCATGCGATTGTTTGCCCAATTGTAGTGCACTGATTATTGTCCTTTCCAATTCAGAAAATTTGATCCCATGTTTTACCCGAATAATCTTCATATTCCTATCTTGATACTCAACTCCATTTTGACCATGGACTATTTCCCCATTGAAGTTAATATAGATATTATACTGAGTAGGAGCCATGCACAAACCTATTTAAATCAATTGTAATTTACAACTTGTCATTGACATAAATGTAATAAATTTTTTTCATCCGTAAAAAAAATATAGAAAATTTTTATTTTACACTGTACTAGCGATGCAATGTTTACATTGTACACTTCTTTTAGTCTAGAATATAATATTAACATTAATAGTACAATATAAACCTATAATCGCCCCAAAAAATACACATGTATTCAAGCAAAATAGGAACAAATAACACAAGCAAAAAATTTTGTTGGGTGAAAATAGATTGACTCTGGTTAATTAATTTAATTACCCAAGTTGATTAATTAGGTCAAATAACATGCAAATCGTGAAGGCACCAATAAATCACCAAATAAACTAAATGCAACGAAAAATAAGTTAATACATTGATTTGTTGACAAATAGAGAAAATCTGTCGCAAGGAAAAAACTTCACCAGGTGAATTTAAGGTCACTACTCCCAAAATCCACTAATCAATAATCAAGTAGTCATAAGCATAAGGAATCTTACCACTACCCTAGCCTATCCCAAAATACCAATATATTGTTGAACCTTTGCTTCAATACCCAATTAAAGTTGATCTTGTAGTATACTTCATTGCTTTGCACAAATCTCCATTCTATAACTAACTCCTTTGCACAAATCCCCATTACGTGACTAACTCTAGCAATGTGATTTGAAAGCTCACTTAGTGTGTAAAACACTTGTGAATGTTTAGACCCCTAAATACAAATTTTCCAAAGCAAGCTTATATTCAAACAATATATGTGCGGAATATGAAATATAAGCACTACCCAAATTAGCAAACTACTCTAAGCCATTAATTAATTACTGCCAGCAAAAAAAGTTAAGAGTAAGGGAAAAAGAGATGCAAACACAAGATAACACTGGCACGTGTTATGGAAGAGGAAATTGAAGAACTCGACAAAAAACCTCTCCGCCGCCCTCCAAGCGGTAAATGATCCACTAGAAAATCAATTGGGATACACGAATAGCAATAGACCCTCTAAGTCTAATCTACCCAATGCACTTAAGCCCTCCAAGCTTCTTGCTCCAACAAGGTTATACCGAACCGTGTCTTCTCTAACTTTCTGAATCCTACAATTAGCCCATTACATCAACCAATATGAATTGGTTTTCTCTTGAACTACTTCCCAAACACCAAGAACCTTCTTACTACTCTGAATTTGGTGAGGTAAGGATTTAGTTTATAATCCTCTCATGAGTATGACAATGGAGAGGGTGAGAGTAGAGGAATTTAGAGAATCAAGTATATAAGATTGTAGATAAATCAATCTTGTTTTTCTTTAAGGTTTCTCTCTCAAAATTCTCTTTGGAAGCTCTCTCAGCTCTATACATTTTGTGGGTATAAGGGTATTTATAGTGGGGTATGAGATAAAATGTGAAAAGTCATTTTTCAGCAAAATAGAATGCACTGGCGAGTCACTTCGCGACTAGGGTTGTCCACAGGTCGGGCTGGGTCAGTTTTGGGCCAAAACCGAACTCGACCCTGTTGGATCAGGTTAATGAATTTTATATCTGTATTCGACTGAATATTCAGGTCGGATCCGACATTTCGGGTAATCAGTTGTCCGGGTCAGAGTCATCGGTTTGACGAGTCTAGGCCTCAAATTGGGCCGGACTTTTTGCCATAGTTAAAATTGTGGTAATTTCTTTTTTTGGGGGGGGGGGGGGCTTTTTAGCCCAAATTACACGGTTTGGTAGTTTGCGAAACCCCATTGATTTCAAAATTTTTTGAATTCCCTATGTATTTCAAATTGGGCCTCTTTTTACTTAATTTATTTTAAAATAGGGCTTCAAGCTTAACTACACTAGACCTATTGGGCCTTCAATTAGGACATATCAAAAAGGCCCAAAAAAGGCTTATTCTTTTTATCACTTGTGATCAACACAACACACCAAAAAGCCTTTTTTTTTTTTTTTTTTAATCACCTGTGATCTGAAACAAGAAACACCTATCAATCCAAATACATAATCTTTCCCACATTAACCACAAAAAATAAACACAACAAATAATATGTAATCTATTAAACTAGGCAATAAGGCTGTAAGCTGCTCAACACCTATAAAACCTGCCAACCACAATAAATAATATTTTCAGCAACAAATAAATCACAACAGATAATACTATACTGCAATATTCCAATTAATGGACATATATACTTAGTAATATGAAGGCAGTTACTGCAAGTTTTTTGGGTAGTAACCCATAAGGCAGAAAGCTTGCTAGTTATACATTGTTTCAAGCAATATAATTAGTTACAACAATCAAATACCATAGGTATTTCCAAAAAATAGCTTTTCCAAAGCATTGAATGACTACTCTATAGTTTATAAGTCTATCACTAATAGAAAAGAAAACCTATGAACTAAGATTTCTTTCTATAAGCATTGACAGTTGAGTATTGTTACAAGTTAGAAAAGTGATATGTCCAAAAAAGCTTCCAAAATATTCCCAAAATGCTGCCTTCTTTACAAAATAAATTACCATCCCCTTACAATAGACAAAAAAATATTCAACAAACAATACATTAATACCAAATACAAGACCAACTGGTAAGGAAACCAAGTTTATAATAGTAGGGGGCTAAAGGCAGAATCATACCAAGTCAGCGATTAATCATCAATGCTAACTAAGGGTCATTTGCCTGAAGTGGAACCCTTGCTTGAGCTGGTATTTGCTGTTGCACTTGCTGTTGGTTATTGATTTAAAACTAGAAAATAGGAAATAAACACAATAGATTAAATTTTGCTTGAATACATGAGACATTCAATAAAATTAATAGACAAAGTTTCAGAATTTAAACATATTACCTATGTCAAGTAACTCCTCCTCCAATGCCTCTATATCCTCCCTTGACTGGCAATGAGAAACTAGAACTGTGGCTTGAAGCCAATTTTGTGAACATACAAAGTTTTGAACCATGAGAGGAGATAATGAACTTCGAAATGGATCAACAATTCGACCTCCAGTGCTAAATGCTGACTCAAATGCAATAGTGGAAACTGGTACAACCAGCACATCTTTAGCAACTTTAGACAACACTTGGTACCTATTACAATTGTCCCTCCACCACTCCAATATCTCAAAATTCATTTCCTTTCTACCATCACAGTTTTCAGCCAAATACTTCTCAAGCTCATTACTACAACCTACAGACTGCTCAACTTGCAAAAAACGTTCATATCATAAGTGAACCATCACATATGGATCACTAGCATCACTTTCCAATTCTGTCCTCTCACTCCCACTTTGTTCTTGCACATTTGGTGAATGAATAGAAGTGTAAAAATTATACAACTTATACAAAAGATCTTTGACCTTATTAACCATCACTTCTGCAACTGCATTCCCATAAATTTCAGAAAAAGAAAACTTCAAAAACCTTAATCTTTTTTGTGGATTAAGAACCACAGCCACATACAAAAGAGGATTAATTTTCTCCCCTTCCCCCCAATACTTCTCAAATTTAGTTTTCATGTTTGTGCTTGTGCTTTTCAAAAGAGTGTTTTGGGATTTAACTAGATTGGAAATACTCTCTTGAATAACAAAGATCTCATCATAGAAGGCATTTGAAGTAACATACAAAGAACCAAAAAATTTCCTTGTTGCATTATAAAAAAGCCTTAAGAAAGTCACAAATGCCCTACAATTTTGGATATCAGTCATACACAAAGACCCCAAACCACCACTATCTTCCTTGGTCCTAAAGTACGACGAATAACCATCATCTTTAAAATCCATTTGAAGGAACACTTCCTCAAATTTTTCAACAGTTTCTAACATGATATAGGTCGAGTTCCACCTAGTAGGTACATCTAGACTAAGAAGACTCTTGGACTCCATACCTAACATCTCCATAAAACTCCTAAAAGTTTGACTTCTATTGGGTGAGGGCTTCACATACCTCACAACTTTACATACCTTAGCAATTGATGCTTCTATCTCTTTCAAAACCCTCCCCCACAATGAGATTTAGGATATGGGCACAACACCTCATGTGCATGTATGCATTTCCTAAAACTGTCCTATTCCAATCTTTAGTCACCCTTTGCAAAAACTTGATTGTTGTTAAATTTGAGCTAGCATTATTCACTGTCAAGGTGAATATCCCATCAATACCCCACTCACGCAATGACATCTCAATCTTTCTACCTATAGTCTCCCCCTTGTGGTCTTCAACTTGACAAAAATTTAAAATTCTCATATGCAATTTCCAAGCATCATCAATAAAGTGACATGTGAGACACATAAAATTTAAATTTTGAATAGAAGTCCATGTGTCTATAGTGAGACACACCCTACAACCCTTCAAGGATTTCCTTAGCTTCTCTCTCTCACTATTATAAATGCCAATCACATCTCTAGCCACAGTTTGACGAGATGGGATATCCTTTAATCGAAGCTTAGGTTGTAAGGTAGTTACATATTTCTTAAACCCATACCCCTCGACATACCTAAAAGGCAACTCATCAATTATAATCATTTCGGCCAATGCCGTTCTAGAAGCCTCAACAGAAAATGATGTTGACACAAGGTGGAATCTATCTTCTCCATCCTTTTTGGCTTCAAAAGCTAATGTTTTTTGCCCTTTAACTAGATCTTCTCTATCAGGGTTCCTGGGACATATTGGCACATGAGATAACAAATTACTAGTACCACAACTCTTACTATCAATATTATATGATTTTTGACAATAATTACAAATGGCCTTAGTTTTACTAGTATCACCCTCACCTATCTTTACTTTTTCAAAGTGAACCCAAACAACAGACTTTTTCCTACCACTAACAAGAGCTGTCATACTCACTTGGCATGGTGGAACTGGGGGCAACTCAGAAGCAGCAGCTGCTTCAGTTTGGGTAGCAATAGAATCTTCAACTTGGGTGGGAATAGCACCATCATCTTCTGTAGCAGCTGGTGTTTGGACAAAGGGTTCATTAGTGGGGGTTTTCATGACCAAAAAAACAAAGATACATATTAGCAAACTAGAGTAACAAGTATAATTCATAGCTTTAATAATAAAGTAAAGAAAGATCACAGATCACACATCTCTTCTTAGTAAGATCACAGATCACTCAATGAAGTAAATTAATTAGGGACATGCAAGATCACAAATAACAATCTTCTCATATAATCAACTTCTAGGTGTTAAATGTGTTGTAAACAAAGCAAGGTAAACTAAAACTTCCATAAGATGCTATAACCAAAAATGTTAAATAAACCTTGTCTAATTTGGGCAATAGAGAACATACAAAGCTACAAACTAATAGAAAAGCAAAATCAAAAGCATCTGCAAGCCATGTTAATGCAACTTTCATGAATTACATTCAATAGGTTCCCTTTCAACAATCTTCTATTTATCATTTAAATTACTCTACCCCTTTTTGTAAAAAGAAACATCAAATAATCACCACAATCACTACATATTATTATTTTTTTTTTTTTGCTAAACACAAAGGAAAGCAAAACCATACCTTAAAGAAAACCGTGGGTGTATGGGTTTCAGACTTGAGGACAGATAATGATACTTGGAGTCAGCTTTCAATCCTGTATAAAATTAAAACAGGATCAAAATTGATTAAAGAAAAGAACAAAGAACAAAAGTAAAATAGTTAGGTTTCTAAGTTTTTTTTAGTTAGGGTTTCATAGTATGAATCTTTAGGTTTATTTGATTTTAACATTTGATTTCCATAACAAATGAAGCCAACGAGACTAACAAAAAAGAAAGATGAGAAACGAAGAAAAATTACCTTACTGACTCAGTGAAGAGTACACAGTGGTGGGGTGAGGACTAAACACCGGCGGTAGCTATGGAGAGAGGAGTGGACAACGGTAGGGGCCCTAGGCATTGGAGGCAGAGAGGGGAGTGGGTAACGGCATTGGAGGTGGCTAGGGTTTGTACTTTGGATTTGGAGAAACGGTTTAGACTTTATAGAGTGTGAGATTGTGAGAGTTTGAGAAAGCCAAGTAAAGAACTGAGAGTCTGAGACTGAAGAAGTAAAGACTAAAGAGGTAAGGAAGAGTGAAAAGGGGAGGAGGAGGCGTGAATGGGAAGCCATGAGTCCATGATTTGAACTCTGTCTCTGAAGTGAAAACTGAAGAGTGAAGAGACTCATGAGAGGAAGTGAGAGATATCAGATCTTTCCTATTTAATTCTCACCGTTAGATTGGCTCTTCTTCTTGGATTATAACCGTTCATTTAGAATGGGTTATTATGCCACTGTAACCGGTCATATTGTGCTCAGTTTTACTCTCAAACACCATTAATTTTAAATTTAATTTGAGATGAATGGCTAATATTCATGTTGGGATGGTTTGGGATGGTGTGTGAGAAAAAGTTGCTTTGAGTCTCGGGCTGGCATTGCTGGGCATGGGCTGTTCCTAGCATGTGATGTCAAATCCTATACAGTATTTTTTATATATATAAATAATTCGGTTAGTTCGGGTTTTTTGGGTGAAATATTTTGAAACCTGAATCCGAACCAAATTATTCAGGTTTTTCACTTTCCAACCCGTGACCGACCGTAGAGTGGATTTGGAGCCACCTGTGGACCTTCGGTTCAGGTGGGCGGGTCAGTTGATTCGGGTCACTGGACACCCTTATTCGCGACTAGGATGAGTCACCAGTTACCAGACTAGGTCAGACTATACTTTTTGTCCTGTAATGATCCAGCTATCCTGACTCTTCATCTCCCTGAAGGCTTCACACGTGTGCTTCATTTTGGCAAGTCACCACTCGTGAGTCAGTCGTGAGTCCTACTCGTGAGTCACCTTTTTGTTGCACACTCTTGATCAAATCTTCACACCCTCTCACATACAACCCTTATATTATTCCCACCTAAATACAGGGTTTCTAAATGCTAAATTACAAGTAAATTTGGCACGGAATAAAGTCAACACCTAGTTGAATAAATTCAACTTTACATGATTGATTGTTGTTAGCTGCAAAGTTTTTCATTTCATAAAAAATGAAGATCAAGAAACACTTGGCTACAAAACCCTAAGGCGTGCAAATGTAATAGCTTCACACAGAGTATATGAGTTTTAGGTCTCTGTTTTTGTACTTGATGACTTTTAAAATAAGCCTTATATATGACTAGGGTTATAGAGAGAGAAACCCTAGTCATGGAAAGATAAAAGACAAGAACTGTAAGGTTGAATTTATTCAACCATCTAATTGGCTTTATTCAGTGCCAAATTTGCTTGTAATTCAGCATTTAGTAACCCTGTATTTAGGTGGGATTGTTGTAAGGGTAGTGAGTGAGATAGTGTGAAGATTGCTCAAGAGTGTGCAAGAAAACAGAGTGTCGCGGCTGGGACTCGCGGCTGGACTCGCGGCTTCAACCCGCCAGAAGATGCACACGTGCCAAGCATGCTGGAAGATGAACAGTCATGCTAGCTGGAGCACTACAGGACAAAACAGGACAACTGGCCATACGGTTAACTCGCGACTGGAACTCGCGACTTAGTCAAGCCGCGAGGTCAAGCCGCGAGCCACCCCTGTTTTGGAAAAACCTGACGTTTCGCATTCCTCTTCACTCCAGTATAAATACCCTTTTAACCCACGTTTGAAAGAGAGCTTCCAGAGAGAATTTTGAGAGAGAAACCCTAAATAAAAACCAGATTGTTTCACCCACAATCTCTACCTTAGAGTCTCATCAAAATCCCTCACTCTCTTCCTCTCCATTGTCAAATCCTTGAGAGGCCATTATACCAAAACTGGTTCTCACCATTATCATCTCTGTGAGACAGTCGTTTGGAGTTCTGGGAAGCAGTTAGGAAGGAGCCAATATTCATTGGTTGATGCTACGGTGTAGTAGCGGAATCCGGAGAGCTAGAAAAGAAAAAGGTTCGGCGTAACCTCGTTGGAGCAAGAAGCTTGGAGGGCTTAGGTGCATTGGGTAGATTAGGCTTGGAGGGTCTATTGCTGTCCTTGTATCCCAACTGTATTTTCTAGTGGATTGATTACCGCTTGGAGGGCGGCGGAGAGGTTTTTCGCCGAGGTCTTCGGTTTCCTCTTCGATAACATATCTGGTGTTATCGCTGTGTTTGCATCTTCCTTCCTCTCTATCTCTGCCTTTACATTATCTGCTGTGGTTTATTTTGTTGTGGCTTAGATAGTTGTTTAATCAATTCCATGTTATAGCATATGTTAAGTTTCCGCACACTAGTTGTTTAACATATTGCGTGTGTTGATTAAATTGGTTTTTGGGGGTCTAAACGTTCAAAAGTGTTTTTGTACACGTTTTTGAACTTTCAATTGGTATCAGAGCGGGTACACAGCTGTTTGGTTTCATTACCATTGTGTGATCCTTGACTCCCTTTTTGAGATGGATAGGTCTCAATCCCTTAATGCACCTCCATATTTTGATGGAAGTAATTATGCGTTTTGGAAGGTTCGTATGAGAGCTTTTCTATGCTCTATTGATGAATCCGTGTGGGATGCTGTTGAGATGGGTTGGACCAAACCTGAGGCAGCCAAATCCACATGGGATAAGGCAGCTCTTGCTGCATCTAATGCTAACAGTAAAGCACTAAATGCTATCTTCTGTGGTGTGTCTCCAGATGAATTTCACAGGATTTCTCACATTACCATTGCCAAAGTTGCATGGGAGATTCTGGAAACAACTTATGAAGGCACGAAGAAGGTGAAAGATACCAAGTTACAAATGCTGACCACTCGGTTTGAGGAGCTCAAGATGAGTGAGGATGAGTCTTTCGACTCGTTCTATGGGAAGTTAAATGAAGTGGTTGTCAGTAAGTTTAACTTGGGGGAGAAGATGGAGGACTCTAAGATTGTAAGGAAGATCCTTCGATCATTGCCGGAAAGTTTCCGTGCTAAGGTGACAGCCATTGAAGAGAGCAAGGATCTTGACGACATCAAGGTACAGGAGCTGGTTGGATCTCTACAGACCTATGAGATGTCGCTGCCAAATCAACGGAAGGGAAAATCCCTTGCTCTAAAGACCACTAATGAGAAGGTGGAAGATCAAGGCTCGTCAGGAGAAGATATGGTGGACAAGGATGTAGCCTATCTTGTTAAAAATTTCAAGAAGTTTTTGAAATTCAAAAACAATGGAAAATTTGATGATAAGAGAAAATTCCAAAATTCTGGAAGGGAGAAGAGGGATTTCCAAAGGAAAGATGGAAAAGATTCCCAATCCACACAAGGTGTCGTTTGTTTTGAATGCAACGGGCATGGACACTTCAAGAAGGAATGTCCTAATTATTTGAAATCGAAAGGCAAGGTGTATGCCACGACCTTGAGTGATTCAGACTCTTCCGACTCAGAATCTGAAGAGAGCTGTGATGGAGAAGGGAACTACTCCGCTTTCATGACTATTGCTCATGTTGAGTCTTCGGATGAATTGAGTGTGCTTGTTCAAGACCTTGGAGAACATAGTGAGGATGACTCACTAGGAATTGTTGAAGAATCGGAAGCTGAAGAAGAAGAAAGCACTGCAACTCTTCAAGAAAATTACAACTCACTTTTGGAGAAATCTGGTGAATACACAAGGGTGGCCAAGGCTGCTGTGAGAAAGATGAAGAAGGCTGAGGAGGACTACAAAAGTCTCCTAATCCGGTATAGGGAGGCCAAATGCGAGATTGAAACCTTGAATGGTGAGCTCTCCGAAGCTTACACTAAAGTAAGATTTCTTGAAAGTGAGGTTGTTCAAGCAAATGCAAAAATAGAGAGGGTCACCACCAAGAAGCTAGACGATGTTATATCTTCTCAAAAGAGCTTCTCAGACAAATCCGGACTGGGATATAGCGGAGAAAGTAGTTCAACTGGAAATGTCACCAAAGAAGTGAAGTTTGTCAAAGCCAAAGATCAAGTTGTAGCTGACTCTACTGGTGTGAAGCTCAAGGTGGAGGAGAAGAAGAATGTGGTGGACCAACGGATGCTGAATCACCGTAATCAGTATGTGGGCAGGTCTGAGTCTCGTGCCAAGTCACGTCCTCGACCACAAAAAGGTCCTAGAGGAATGTATGTATGCCATTATTGCGGACTTCAAGGGCACACTCGACCGAATTGCCAAAAGCTGAGAGCAAAGAACAGTGCTACTCCTCAAAGGTCAGGAGGACTAAGAATTGATAGGAGAACTTGGGCAGGGAATCAACCTAGAGAGCAAAATGGAGATACCGGAATGATGGACGTGATGAAGATGATTGGTGCATTCACCAACTGCTTGGAAAGCTTCTCACGAAGGTTTGAAAGCCCTAACTCCCGTACCCAATCCTTTAAGGAAATCACCCCAAACGCAAGTGATGTGTGGGTGAAAAGGGGTACTCATGCATAAGCACTACAACATGTCCATGCATTAATACTTCCTATGCTTTGTGACTATGTTTGTTTGGTATGCTTGTTGTTTTTGATTTTGGTTGTTTGTTTGTGAATATTTCTTAATTGTGTTTTATCAATCTTTTTGTTTCTTGAGTCAAAAATCCAAAAATTACATAAAAATTTGAAAATCAAAAAGCTTGATTGACTTTGTTGAGTTTTGTCTTAAAAACTCGTTTTGCCTTGTACCTTTGTGCTAATGGCTTTGTGCATTTTCGAGCATTGCTTGATTTCATGCACTCATATCACCATGGGAAAAATCTTGAAATCTATGTGATTGTTGTAAATAGATCTTCGAACTTGTCATGAATGATTAGTGAATGGTTATGTTGATCTTGAAACATGCATAGACTTGTGTCTATATCTCTTCCCACTTTTTATTTTTTTGCTAAAAAGAGCTCACTAAATATAAATCTCCAAATGAAAAGAGATATTGAGCTGCAAAAGCCTGTCGCACATTCTAGTATTTGACTAGGAAAAAGGGTAAGCGACCTTATATCAAAAGTAAAATTTCTTTCAAAAAGGCCAAAGGCCTGTTCTTCAAAGAAAAGTGTTGTCTATCCCTCTCACAATGAGAGATGATTGCCTCAAAAGATCAAATGTTAAGGCTGAAAGTGGAGTCAAATGAAAAACTCCAAGTTATGATTATCAAGTTATGTGGGAGGTCATATATTCATATTTCTATAATTGAGATTGGTCACATGATCTAGTGCTAATTGTGTATGTCTTGGTTGAATTGATCATTGAAGCTTCACATTAGACAAAGGACTATCTCATTGTTGATATCCACACACAACACACAAGTTTATGTTCGATAAATGCCATATTCATTTGTGTGATTGTACTTGATAAAATGTGTTTTCACATGCTCAATCTTTGTTAATTCAAGCACAAAAAGATTTTTGAGTGTTTTAGGTGTTTTTGGAAAGTGTTTTGCTGAAAAATCTGAAAATTTCAAAAATACAGTTTTGCCCTGTTTTGGCGGCTCAGTCGCGGGTGTGTCAAGTCGCGAGACTCAGCCGCATCTTCGCTGGTCAGTTTTGGCGACTTGTTCGCGAGTGGAAGGTCCAGTCGCGAGATTCACTCAGAGATTTTCGCGGCTCATCTCGCGACTCACTCGCGGGTAGACCTTCCAGTCGCGAAAAACACTTAGAAAAATTTTTCAAAATTTTCCTCTTGAGTGCTTTGGCGGCTTGAGCTGGCGACTGTGTGGCGACTTGAACCAGTCGCGAAAATCGCGTGTTTTGCAGAAACAGGAGCAGTTTTTAAACCTCTTTCAGTTTTCCCTCGAACTTTTGTAACTGTTCATCTTCTCTTAAAACTGTTGTTTTCTCCCAAAACTCTTCGTAAATCCATTTTTCAAACCCCTTTGGTGCTTCGTTTCTTCTCCAAATCATCAAGAAAAGGTATGGGTTTTGCTTTCTCAATCTCTGTTTCTTTTTCCTGCATATTTCTGCTACTGTTTGGACTGGTATTGTGTTCGTTATTCTTATCTCTATGTATAATGGGTATGGAGTATCCTGTTTTGATATTGTTCTCACCAGTTTTCATGCTGAGCAGTCAATGTGTTTTTCATTGTTCTGATTTTTTTCTGATTATTGAATCTGAGAATCTTTTCTGAAATGGGTTTGGTGTTTATGTGACTTACTCATTACTCTTGCCTGAATCTTGATGTGTGGATGTTTGGTTTCTTCATGATTGAAATTTTTTCCCCATGCTCATGTCTCTGATGGAGTGATTTATGTTATCTGTTCTAAATGTTCATATGCTGTCTCTTATTGCATATCATGGTCATGTTAGCCTGTCTCAATGACAGTTGTGATGTCTTTCTTTGTCTTGGTGCTCTTTCACCAAGTTTGATGCACGTATTAGTTTGTGCGTTTTTTTTAAAGGATTGGTTGGGTCTGCACTATATTCAGTCTGGGTTTTTATATTGAAATATTGTTTATACTGAATCTTGTTGACAATCTTTTGTGGGGTATTGTTGCTTGGTTCTTTTCTGTTGGCCTGTTTTCTTGCAGATGTCTCGTCGATCTTCCAGGGGTAAAGACATTGTTTCTGACGAACCAGCAACCCCAGTTGCTAAAAGGACTCGTCTTTCATCTCAAGCATCTCAAGATCCCAATGAGGATAGATTCAGAGTTCCCCTGAACTCACACGCCTACTCAAATGTGTTTGACAAGTCAACAACTATAGTGGAGCGGGTAGTAGAGTTCAACACCTTAGGGACTACTTTCATCCCTCGAATCTTTGAGAAACGAGACTGGGCAAACTTGTTCGGAAACTTTGATGATCCAATGGATGAGCTGGTCAAGGAATGCTTCTCCAATGCATCTGATCTTGGACCTATCCTCATTTTCTGGGTCAGAGGAACAGAGTTTAGTGTTACCCCAGACTCCATCGCAGATCTTCTCGGCATCACCAGACCTCAGAATGTGAACTTAACTCCCTATGATGAACGAAATCCAGAGGTTGGGGAAATTCTACAAATCCTAGGACACGATCATGAGGTGTCTAGTGCAGGAACTTCCACCAGCACCGCAAAGTTTGCACCTGAGTTGACCACACTGAAGTTGATCATGTTCACCAATCTCTACCCACTGTCCAACACTACATTCATCAATCTTGGGAGAGCTATATTTCTGTGTGATCTCATTACCGGAGCCCCCATTGATATATGTGCTCACATCTACTACAACTTGAGGAAGACCGCTTGTCGATCTACAGCTCGAGGAATCATTCCATTTTGCAGTCTCGTCATGAAACTCATCCTTAGTGCTGGCATTACTCCTCCTGCAGATGGTAAAATGTTGACTCGTCAACGTCCCATTTCTTTGTTCACTCTTCAAGCGAGCAGAAGTCACTCCTCCAAATCACCAAGACATGCTCACATCTCTCCGGGTCCTTCATTTGCCCCTGACTCAGAGACACCTGCACATACCACATCTGCATCTCGTGATGTTCCTGAAGCTTCACCGGCTGGTATTTCGCAAGCACAAACTGCTTCTCCTACTGACAGAGTTGGCAGTGTTCTTAAGCATATTCAGAAACGGGTTGATGAGCTTGTGGCACTTCTCTACTCCACAAACAACCATGTCCAAATGCGACTCGAGACTATGGAGAATCAGCTAGATGAGATTCAACGAAAGTTGGACGAGAGTCTTTAGCTATTCGTGACAAAAAGGGGGAGAGCATTCAGTAAGGGGGAGAAAAGTTCAAAGGGAAGTGTGCATAGTGATAGGGGGAGTACACACATACACACATACTTTTGTCATTCCTTAGTTTTTAATCTTATCTTCTAAACTTATGTTTCTATGGTTTTAGATACACTGTGTTTTGGTGTATAACTGTTCCTAACTCATTTCATTTACTTTTGGTTTAAACTTTAATATATGTTGTTAATGTTATTCATGATTTTTGTTGATTTGTACCCATATGCTTTTGTAAGCTTTTAGGGTTATGGCTTTATGCATAGTTTGTAGGCCTTGTGGTTTGTACCATGCTTAAGTGCAGCCTTTATGCTATGTTGAAATCAGTACTTTAATCCAAATGTTCTGCATTGTGATTGTTGTACTGTCACTCTTGTGCCCTTGTAGGATTGTTCCTAGATGCATAAGCCATGTGAGCTATGCATTGGTTGAGTGTTGAACATACAAGTGTCTTGCTTTGTGCTTGTTAACTTGTATGTCCTTGTGTTCATTCCAAGTGTGAATGAACACTGTGATCACTACCTTGTGGTGTTCACTTGGTTGATCAAGCCATGGTTTGTTCATTAACTCCATCTTATGCTTGATCTCATTTTGCCTGTTTCATATGCATTTATAATTTTCTGCTTACAATGATCAAGGTGTATTGTTGTGTTTCAGGAGTTTATGTTCATATGATTCAAGTGCTTCACAGCTTCTAGAATTAGGTGTGAGTGAGTTTTGATCAACTGTTCCCAACTCACATGTTAAGTCTAGAGTCTGTTTTAGGGTTTTGTCACGGAATAGCCAAAGGGGGAGATTGTAAGGTTGAATTTATTCAACCATCTAATTGGCTTTATTCCGTGCCAAATTTGCTTGTAATTCAGCATTTAGTAACCCTGTATTTAGGTGGGATTGTTGTAAGGGTAGTGAGTGAGATAGTGTGAAGATTGCTCAAGAGTGTGCAAGAAAACAGAGTGTCGCGGCTGGGACTCGCGGCTGGACTCGCGGCTTCAACCCGCCAGAAGATGCACACGTGCCAAGCATGCTGGAAGATGAATAGTCATGCTAGCTGGAGCACTACAGAAAAAAACAGGACAACTGGCCATACGGTTAACTCGCGACTGGAACTCGCGACTTAGTCAAGCCGCGAGGTCAAGCCGCGAGCCACCCCTGTTTTGGAAAAACCTGACGTTTCGCATTCCTCTTCACTCCAGTATAAATACCCTTTTAACCCACGTTTGAAAGAGAGCTTCCAGAGAGAATTTTGAGAGAGAAACCCTAAAGAAAAACCAGATTGTTTCACCCACAATCTCTACCTTAGAGTCTCATCAAAATCCCTCACTCTCTTCCTCTCCATTGTCAAATCCTTGAGAGGCCATTATACCAAACCTGGTTCTCACCATTATCATCTCTGTGAGACAGTCGTTTGGAGTTCTGGGAAGCAGTTAGGAAGGAGCCAATATTCATTGGTTGATGCTACGGTGTAGTAGTGGAATCCGGAGAGCTAGAAAAGAAAAAGGTTCGGCGTAACCTCGTTGGAGCAAGAAGCTTGGAGGGCTTAGGTGCATTGGGTAGATTAGGCTTGGAGGGTCTATTGCTGTCCTTGTATCCCAACTGTATTTTCTAGTGGATTGATTACCGCTTGGAGGGCGGCGGAGAGGTTTTTCGCCGAGGTCTTCGGTTTCCTCTTCGATAACATATCTGGTGTTATCGCTGTGTTTGCATCTTCCTTCCTCTCTATCTCTGCCTTTACATTATCTGCTGTGGTTTATTTTGTTGTGGCTTAGATAGTTGTTTAATCAATTCCATGTTATAGCATATGTTAAGTTTCCGCACACTAGTTGTTTAACATATTGCGTATGTTGATTAAATTGGTTTTTGGGGGTCTAAACGTTCAAAAGTGTTTTTGTACACGTTTTTGAACTTTCAAGAACCAACCGACCACTACGAGATCATGTTTAATGTGTCAGAAATATAACCTATTAACATGGAAAGAATATAACTCCCTTTATGATAGAGAGAAACTATGCGATTATCAAATGAAACGACTGATTATATGATTTGGTAATGTTAGAGTATGAACTAATTTCACGTGTTGATCTTGATTGGAGTGGACCAAAATCAGAGAGGGTGAAGGTTCTAAGGCAGGTTTGTTTCTATAAGATTCAGTGTTTTGATTCAGTCTCTTTTGCACTTTTAGGTTAAATGGTGTTAGGCTAATGGCAAGGCCACAGGTGGGCAACATTTCGTTAATAGATTAGACAATACGTCGGTAAATTTTAGTGTTGTCTCATAAAATTTTAGTGCTTTTTTTTTAATGAAAATTTTAGTGCTTTTAATCTAACATGTATTTTGACTTTTTAAAAAGGTTAGGTGTACCAAATCACATCAAAAGTTTGTAAAATTATTTGTGGTTTTAGCATTACTTTTTTTTTTTTTTAATTTATGTTTTCGGCTGAATAAATATATTTAAAGATTTGTAATTTTATACTCTGGTGTTCTTGTCTATAAATTTATATATATATATATATATATATATAAAGGGGTGTACATAGGTCAAGTTGAGAAGTTTTTTCAACCCAACCCAACCCAACCCACATTATCAGGTTGGGTTGGACATTAGAACAACACGACTACAAATAAGAGTAAATTCATAACCAAATAATCATGAGCATAATACCATAAAAACACAAACCATATGAGGAGAACTTAGAGTTTGGGTTTTATTTAGGAAAAGGGGCAAAAAAGTAAATAAAAAATTGTACAATATATTTTTTTAAAATTTAAATATATTAAATATGGGTGGGTTGGGTTAGGTTAGGCGGATTTGTGAATCTTATGACCTGAACCCAACTTGAGCCAATGTTAACAAAATTTTCATAACCCAACCCAACCCACCAACCCTTAAAAACCGACCTAAGCCACCTGATTAGGTTGGATCAGGTCGGTTTTAACAGGTTGAAGGGTTCACTGCACACCCTTAGTTTTGGTTCAATTTGGTCAATTCAGTCTACTTTGGTCCATCTTGGTTCACTTCGGCCCATTATGATTCACTTCAGTCCATTTCCGTCCAACTCGGTTCATTTTGTTTTACTTCAGTTTATTTGGTCCATTTCAATCCGTTTGGTCCGTTTCAGTCCTCGAACTAAGGAAATTAGACTAACAATAAATATCATCCCAAATATTTTTTATTAACTATTGAAAAGGTTTTGGCTGGTCAAAATTGGAATGAATAACTAGAGAGATACAATGTAGAAATGTAGAATTGAGTCTGAAAATTCTTTTCATATGGTGTAGCAAATTTTTTTTAAATGCATATTCCAAATCCATAAACCAACTGGACACTATAATTCAAATTAGAATATACTGAAAATCTAATATAATTTTTTTTTTTCATAATAAATAGCTTCAAAGTCTAGTCATCCAAAAATTATTTTAAAACCAAAATACTGCCTAATTAAATTACTAAAGAAAAACCATGAGTTTTGTAGATCAATTCGTTGACACTTTCTAGTTTTCCAACTATGACATCCAAGGTTTTAATCTACCCCACCCTAAGTATCGGTGTATCAAAAAAAATATGTTATAAAAGGCCTTAGTTGTTTTGGTGTTCATCTGGTTAATGGCAGCCATAAAATGACTAACTCAATTAACATTGTTTTCTTGGTTTTATCTAATTTTTCCTTTGTATTATTATTGATAAGTGTAATTTTTTCATGATTTTTATCATCCTCTTATTTATTAAAATTGCTAGTTTTCCTTTATTTCTTTTGATTTGATTTGATTTTTATTTATATTTATCTATTCATTTGTGCTTTGAAGGAATGAGAAGATTTCAGATTAATCAACAAGGGCTTTACATGCAAAGTGGGGCTAGGCCAATTGAATCAAGTCAACTTACATCCAGCAAGGCATGAATTCAAGAGAAGACCAGCCCAATTAAATTCAAGTCCAATTGGAGCAAGGAATCAAAGGAAATTTGTTCCAAATCCAAGTCCAATTCAAATTAGGATTCTAGCCTGCACATCAGTTAGTATTTTCAGTATAACTTTGGGCTCAGATGTCCAATCAAGATGATTCAATTTGGGCTGGAAAGTTAACTTAAAGAGCTACAACTTTTTACCAAAAGTCCGAATTCTGAAGCTAAATGGGCCAAAATAGTCGGTTAAGTGAAGCCTAAAAATCTGGGATTTTCTCCAAACGGGAATAGGATTCCTTGACCTATTTAAAGTCTCTTTAGGGAAAAAAGAGGGAGGACAAACCCGAAAGGAAAAGGGTGTGCCGCATTTGAAGAATTTTCTTTGGAGTCTTTTTTAGGACAAAGGGGCGCCACTTCATGTTGATCAACCAATTCCCATGAAAGACATAAGTTTTATTTGTTTTCTTTTCAATTTTATTATGAACTAAATTTTATTTTCTAGAGCGTTGATGTAGTCTAGCAATGAACACACAATTTATATTATGAGTTATTTTATTTTTAATATTTCCATGATTGAGTGTTTAATTCTTATTCTTAATGCTTAATATTTCTTTTTACAAATTATTGATTGATCAATTGAATGACAATGAGCCCGAGAGGTGATTTGTTATTTTAGTTCTAGAATTAAACACCATTAGTTGAGCGAAAGTAGACATGCTTTACCGCAATTAGTGTAATTTTTAAGAAAATTCAAAGTACGTAATGAGTCTTCAATTAATTAAATTCGCATAGAGATATGGAATTGTTAGTTGAAGATATTTTTTATATTATTTGAGAGAAGATATTGAATACTTAAGGAATTTTTAATCATCAACGGGAGATTATTAGAATTTAATAATTAGGAAGAATAAATTGTGTGGGATTTGTTAGGTGAAATCAACTGCTCTAGATCCATTCTTATTATATTTTTACACTGTTAGATTTTTACGCTTTGTTAATTCTTTTTATTTGTAAATTTATTTTTATTAAATAGTTTAATTTAATTCAAATAGTAGAACATTCCATTTATTTTTTATTTTCCAAATAGTAATTAATTTAGTGAATTTTGGTATTCAATAACATAGTTAATCCCTATGGGTTCGACATTCGTTTTCTAAAAACACTTTACTACTTGTTACGATTCTGTGCGCTTGCAGATTATTTTTCGCGAACAAGTTTTTGGTGCCATTGCTGGGGATTAACTATTTGTTATTGATATTGATACTAGCTAGATATTTACTACTTTGGATTTTATTTTATTTAATCCAAAAAAAAATTAATTAGGTGCATCTGAGTTTGTTTTCTTTCTTTTCAGGAATTAAAAGTGCATGCCCCGATTTAAATTAGAGCAGACACTCTTTGATCCTAAAATTAAAAGAACCTACGTCAGCTCAAGAAAGAAAAGAAGAAAGAGGCCAACACATCTTTATCTAATATGGCCGATCAAGAGCAAAAGGCGTTAAGAGATTATGCTATGCCCTCGGTAAATGGAGCTACATCGAGCATAAGGAGGCTAGCCATACAAGCCAATAATTTTGAGATCAAGCTAGCCATCATTCAGATGATACAGCAGACTGTCCAGTTCGGGGGGCTATCACAAGAGGATCCTAATGTCTATATTGCAAATTTCTTGGAGATTTTGTCATATTTTTAAACATAACAAAGTGACAGATGATGCGATTCGACTAAGGCTTTTTCCCTTCTCACTTAGGGATAAAGCAAAAGTTTGGTTGAATTCTTTACCACATGGCATCATTACTACATGGGAGGAGTTGGCACAAAAATTTTTAGCAAAATATTTCCCTCCCGCAAAGACAGCAAAGCTAAGGAATGATATCACCACATTCATCCAATTTGAGGGTGAATCATTATATGAAGCATGGGAGAGGTACAAAGAATTATTGCGAAAGTGTCCTCATCATGACCTTCCAGCATGGCTTCAAGTGCAAACATTCTACAATGGTCAAGGAGCTACAAACAAATCTATGATAGATGCAGCAGCTGGTGGAGCTTTAATGAGTAAAACTCATGAGGCAACCTATGAACTTCTGGAAGAATTGGCATCCAAAAACTATCAATGGCCTACAGAAAGAGCAATGCCAAGAAAGACAGCTATAGTTTTAGAACTTGATTCTATTACCTCATTGGCGGCACAAATGGCAACTTTGTCTCAACAACTAGGTAAAATGAATGTTAATGCTATTCAAACTAATGTTGTTTGTGATCATTGTTCAGGAAATCATTCAAGTCCTGACTGCCAAGTGGGAAATCCTTTTGCCCAATCAAGTTATGGACAAGCAAATTACATGTCAAATTTTCAACGTCAAAATAATCCATACTCGAACACGTACAATCCTGGATGGAGGAATCACCCCAACTTCTCATGGAGCAATAACCAAGGGCAGGCTAAACCACCTCAACAATTTCCATAGCAACAGAAGAAGTCGACACTTGAGGACATGTTCATGCAGTACATACAGAAGACAGACGTGGTGATCCAAAACAACTCAGCTTCAATCCGTAATCTTGAGGTGCAGATCGGTCAGCTCTCAAGCATGCTCACAGAAAGAACTGCAGGAACTTTGCCAAGCAACATTGTCACCAATCCGAAAGAATATTTAAAGGCAATATCATTGAGAAGTGGACGAACATATGAGGAGCCAAAAGTAACAAATGCCAAACAAGATGAAGCTGTAGATAATGAGGAGTCAAAGATGAAGGAAGCCGAGTCAGATATGAAAGAAGTGGAGCAAGCTGAGAAGATTAAGGAGAATGAAAAAGCTTCAAAATCCAAAAGATCCAGGGAAGTTACTTTTGAGACTTATTCTCCTTCAATTTATGATCCACCAATTCCTTTTCCGCAAAGATTAAGAAAAAATAATGTGGATGATCAGTTTTCTAAATTTTTAAGTATATTTAAGCAATTGCATATTAATATTCCTCTCATTGAAGCTTTGGAACAAATGCCTAAATATGCAAAATTTTTTAAGGATATTATATCAAAGAAGCGGAAATTGGAGGAGCATGAAATAGTAATGCTGACAGAGGAGAGTAGTGCAATCTTACAAAAGAAATTACCGCCTAAGTTGAAAGATCCGGGGAGTTTCACTATCCCTTGCACTATAGGAAAATTTTATTTTGATAGAGCTTTATGTGATTTAAGGGCAAGTATTAATCTAATGCCTCTCTCTGTTTTCAGGAAATTGGGTCTTGGAGAAGTAAAGCCGACCACTATCTCTTTACAATTGGCGGATAGATCTATTAAATATCCAAGAGGAGTCATTGAGGACGTATTAGTAAAAGTTGACAAGTTCATCTTCTCGGCTGACTTCATTGTCCTTGATATGGATGAGGATGAGGAGATCCCTTTGATATTGGGTCGACCTTTCCTTGCGACGGGGAGAACCTTAATTGATGTCCAGCAAGGAAAACTTGTTTTAAGGGTCAGAGAAGATGAGGTCACTTTTGATGTATTTAAGCCTATGAAATTTCCTTCCGAGACACATTCTTGTTTTCAAATAAGTGACCGAGACGTGATCATGGCCGATGAGACTTATGCAATTGATTTTCTAAAGTTACCACTTGAGGTATGTCTTACTCACTCTACACTTGTTAAATTCAAAGATGAAGAAGTCAAAGAGTGTGAAAGATATTTGGAGGCTACACCACTCTTTCCTCCTTCAATGCAACCAAAAGTGGAAGACTTAAAATCATGTTAGCCAACATCTCCACCACAGGAACCACCTAAACTTGAGCTCAAACTGCTTCCATCAAATTTAAGGTACGCTTTCTTAGGCCAAGACTTTACTTTTCCAGTTATTATTAACAGTTCTTTGAGTGATGTAGAGGAGGAAAAGTTGCTGAGAATCTTGCGGGAACACAAAAAGGCTTTGGGTTGGACCATCTCTGACATCAAAGGAATTAGTCCATCAATTTGCACACACAAGATTTTAATGGAGGATAAATATAAGCCGATTGTCCAACCCCAGAGAAGATTGAATCCATCAATGCAAGAAGTGGTGCATAAAGAAGTGCTGAAGCTATTAGATGCCGGAATTATTTATCCTATCTCGGACAGCGCATGGGTAAGTCTAGTACAAGTCGTTTGAAAAAAAAGGTGGAATATCTGTGATAAAAAATGATAATAATGAACTTATACCAACAAGGACAGTCACGAGATGGCGAATAAGCATAGATTACAGAAGACTTAATGATGCAACTCAGAAAGATCATTTTCCTTTACCTTTTATTGATCAAATGCTAGAAACACTTGCAGGGCATGCTTATTACTGTTTTCTGGATGGATACTCTAGTTATAATCAAATAGCCATCGTGCCTGAAGATCAAGAGAAGACCACTTTTACTTGTCCATATGGAACATTTGCATATAGGTGGATGCCTTTTGGCCTATGCAATGTACCAGCCACATTTCAAAGATGCATGATGTCCATCTTCTCGTACATGGTGGAAAATTTTTTAGAAGTCTTCATGGATGACTTCTCTGTCTTTGGATATTCTTTTGATAATTGTTTGTCTAACTTATCTTCAGTTTTGCAGAGATGCAAGGAGACAAATTTAGTATTGATCACTACAAAAAAAATGCCTATTAGCGACCAAGAATTTTTGACGGACCCAAAAAACCCTCTCAAAAAATCTTATTTGTGATGGCAAAATAAAGCCCTCGCAAATACTTGGTAAAATGTGAAATATTTGTGACCAACAAGAAAAGCTGTCGCAATTATGTGTTATAGCCGTCACAAATACTAATATTTTGGAGGGAAATTTTCCCTCCATATTATTTGCGAGGGACAATTAAAAATCTCTCGCAAAAAGTGTATTATTTGTGACGGTAAAAAAAAACTGTTACTAATACTAAATTATTTGCGAGGGCTAAGATCGACCTTCACAAATAATCATTAAAATGTCAAAAATTTTAGAGGGAAATGTTCCCACCAAATTATTTCCAAGGGACAATAAAAATCCCTTGCAAAAAGTTTATTTTTTGTGTGGGTTAACAATATGCCCTTACTAACACTAAATTATTTGTGAGGGCCACGATTGATCTTCGCAAAAAATCATTAAAATATTAATTTTTTTTGGAGATAAAAGTTATTCTAAAATTCAAAGAAAAATAAAAAGAAACGTATAAACATATAGCACTTTGTATTCTTTAGATGAACCTTTTGTTTACAGTCTAAAAAAAAACATTTTATATACATCCTATATAAGAAAGGTCTCTCCTTATTTTCTAAACAATTGTACCCATAAAAAAATGATAGCACTTTCAACTTCAAAATGGTAGCCTAAAATTTAAGAATTTCAGCCTTTTGTACTCTCTCTCTCTCTCAAAAGTGAATAAAAATTTCTTCCCATTAAAATAATGCATAAAAGATGACTTTATAGATCAAAGGGTAAATTACATCCAATTAGCATGAAAATTGGCATGCATGTTAAGAATATATAGAACATGTAATCCAATGGTTGGATTTTCAAAATATGAATTCAATAATAAGTTATTAGGAGATGTAACATTTTTTAGAGTTACATCACGTGTAACTTGAACCCAACTCTATATTTCTTAATTCGATGTGAATTTTGACAAATCTATCGTCAGATTACATTATCTTCATATATTTTTCATGCTTATAAAATTTCAAAGTGATCAAATATTAATTGTCATGTTATCAATCAATTGTTTAAATTCAAGCTTTTGTAATTTAAAATAATGCATAAAAGATGAGTTTATAGATCAAATGGTAAATTACATCCGATTGGCATAAAAATTGGCAAACATGTTAAGAAAATATAGAGCATGTAATCCAACAGTTGGATTTTCAAAATATGAATTCAATAATAAGTTATTGGGTGGTGTAACATTTTTTAGAATTACGTCAGGTATAACTTAAACCCAACTCTATATTTCTTAATTCGATGTGAATTTTGACAAATCTACCGTTAGATTACATTATCTTCATATATTTTTCATGCTTACAAAATTTCAAAGTGATCAAAGATTAATAGCCATGTCATCAATCAATTGTCTAGATTCAAGTTTTAGTAGTTTAAAATAATGCATAAAATATGAGTTTATAGATCAAATGGTAAATAACATCCAATTGGCATAAAAATTGGCATGCATGTTAAGACCATATAGAACATGTAATCCAACGGTTGGATTTTCAAAATATGAATTCAATAATAAGTTATTGGGTAGTATAACATTTTTTAGAGTTACGTCAAATGTAACTTGAACTCAACCCTATATTTCTTAATTCGATGTGAATTTTGACAAATCTACCGTTAGATTACATTATCTTCATACATTTTTCATGGCTATAAAATTTCAAGGTAATCAAAGATTAATAGGCATGCCATCAATCAATTATCTAAATTCAAGTTTTTGCAGTTTAAAATAATGCATAAAAAATGAGTTTATAGATCAAATGGTAAATTACATCTGATTGGCATGAAAATTTGCATGCAAGTTAAGAATATATAGAACATGTAATCCAATGGTTGGATTTTCAAAATATTAAATCAATAATAAGTTATTGGGTGATGTAACATTTTTTAGAGTTACATCATGTGTAACTTGAACTCAACTCTATATTTCTTAATTTGATGTGAATTTTGACAAATCTACCGTCAGATTACATTATCTTCATATATTTTTCATGCTTATAAAATTTCAAAGTGATCAAATATTAATTGCCATGTCATTAATCAATTATTTAAATTCAAACTTTTGTAGTTTAAAATAATGCATAAAAGATGAGTTTATAGATCAAACGGTAAATTACATCCGATTGGCATGAAAATTGGCATACATGTTAAGCAAATATAGAACATGTAATCCAACAATTGGATTTTCAAAATATGAATTCAATAATAAGTTATTGGGTGATGTAACATTTTTTAGAGTTACGTCAGGTGTAACTCGAACCCAATCCTATATTTCTTAATTCAATGTGAATTTTGACAAATCTACCGTTAGATTACATTATTTTCATAAATTTTTCATGCTTACAAAATTTCAAACTGATCAAAGATTAATAGTCATGTCATCAATCAATTGTCTAGATTCAAGTTTTAATAGTTTAAAATAATGCATAAAATATGAATTTATAGATCAAATGGTAAATTACATCCGATTGGCATGAAAATTGGCATGCATATTAAGACCATATAGAACATGTAATCTAACGGTTGGATTTTCAAAATATGAATTCAATAATAAGTTATTGGGTGGTGTAACATTTTTTAGAGTTACGTCAGGTGTAACTTAAACCCAACCCTATATTTCTTAATTCGATGTGAATTTTGAAAAATATACCGTTAGATTACATTATCTTCATATATTTTTCATGGTTAAAAAATTTCAATGTAATCAAAGATTAATCAGCATGTCATCAATCAATTGTCTAAATTCAAGTTTTTGTAGTTTAAAATAATGCATAAAAGATGAGTTTATAGAACAAATGGTAAATTACATCCGATTGGCATGAAAATTGGCATGCATGTTAAGAACATATAGAAAATGTAATCCAACGATTGGATTTCGAAAATATGAATTCAATAATAAGTTACTGGGTGGTGTAAGATTTTTTAGAGTTACATCAGGTGTAGCTTGAACCCAACCCTATATTTTTTAATTCGATATGAATTTTGACAAATCTACCGTTAGATTACATTATCTTCATATATTTTCATGCTTACAAAATTTCAAGATGATCAAAGATTAATAGCCATGTCATCAATCAATTGTTTAAATTCAAGTTTTTGTAATTTAAAATAATGCATAAAAAATGAGTTTATAGATCAAATGATAAATTACATCCGATTGGCTTGAAAATTGGCATGCATGTTAAGACCATATAAAACATGTAATCCAACGGTTGGATTTTCAAAATATGAATTCAATAATAAGTTATTACGTGGTGTAACATTTTTTTGAGTTATATCAAGTGTAACTTGAACTCAACCCTATATTTATTAATTTGATGTGAATTTTGACAAATCTACCGTTAGATTACATTATCTTTATATATTTTTCATGCTTACAAAATTTTAAGGTGATCAAAAATTAATAGGCATGTCATCATAAATATATAACTATATAACTATTTATTTACTTATTTATAAGTTCATTAGTCAAAATCCATATAATTTATTAAAAATATTTACAATTATAAGTCTATATCTTAATTAATATGCTAAACTTTAGTTAAAAACTTAAAATGTTAGCTCATTTTAATAATAATAGATAGTTTATCTATTTAATAAATACTCATTAGATATTTTTTTGTTGTTGATTTATTTAATAAATAATAATATAATAATAATAGTATTTGTGGTGCACAACACGTTATCAATTTGACAGATGGTAAAAACTTTTTCCCACTTACATTTTCATTTCCCGCACAAAATTCTCCAAAAATTTGTTCCCACTTACATTTTCATTTCCCACACAAAATTTCCATTTCTCACACAAAATTTCTCTCTAGCTCTCACACGGCCTCTCACATTCACACACACGCACACACCACCCCGCCGGCGCCGACGAGCAGAGCCCAGCCCAGCCCAGCGACGACGCCGACGACGCCGAGCCCAGCCATTGACTCCTCTCCTCCTCGATCTCTCTACTGTCAACCCATACCCATCGGCTCTCTCTCCCTCACCACAAGATCCTTTCTCCCTTTCTCCCTCTCTCACCTTACCACCCCCATACCCATTCATTTTTCCACACCATACCCATACCCATACCCATTCCGATTTTGCTGATGTTGGAAACTTGGACCACTGCGCAAAGTACTTGAACCAAAAGCTTGTTACGTATGGATTTCCGGCTTCGCTCGATCTTTTCGCCAATGATCCGGTGAGTTTTTGTCTTGATTCCTTCGGTTTTTTTGCTTTGATTCAATCGAAACTTATGTTTGTTTATTTAGGTTTCGATCGCGAGGACTTGCAATTGTATGTACTCGTTGCTTTAGCAGAGGCAGCGCGATGTTGAATTCAGAGACTCTGCTAACGAGCAAAGACAGCGGTACTGTTGGAATTGCCATAACATGTCCAATTGCTTCAAATTCACTTTGATTCTTTTATACGAAATGCTGCATCTGTGTCATGTCTAGTTCATCCAAATTCGGTTAATCACATTCGTTTAGATTGTGCATTGGGGAAAGTTGATCTGTCCTGGATTTTAATTTTTACGAATTTGACGTCTCTTAGTTCATTTTCATATCCATTCATTTGTATAGGCATATTGTGCTTGTTTGGCGTTGCTTTAGGAAGTAGAGCTCTAACTATGTAGCTTTAGCAGTGGAGCATCTGTGATTTACAACTTTAACTGAAAATCTCTTCAATGTTTGGAGTGTTTGGCATATTACAATGAATTGAAGTTCAAGATTTATAGAGCATGAACAGAGAATTCTAGAACTTTTTCTTAAAGCTCTAAATTTCAGCCTTAGTGCTTGTTTGGCATTGTTGTAGGAAGTAGAGCTTTTGTGATATAGAGTTTTATCTGAGAAGCTCTTTGGTGTTTTAAGTGTTTGGCGAATTAAGGTGAATAGTTCTTTAAAGTTCTAGATTTATAAAGTATGAATAGTGAATGGTGGTAAGTTATTTATTTGATTTTTTGTTTTGATTATTGTGAAATTTTGGGTTTGGATTTGGATACTTAACATTAGGTTATTTGTTTAATTTTCAATTTTGATTTTTGTAAAATTTGGGTTTGGATTTTGTGGTGTAATGTGTAGATACTTTATTTAATTTTTTTTTTAATGATTTTTGTGAAATTTGGGTTTGGATTTGGTGAAGTAATTTAATTTTTGTGATGCATATTTTAATTTTTGTGTTTGGGCGGCATTTTGTTATGGTTTGTTCGTACTCTTTCTTTTTGTTCATGTCTATATCACTGCACTATGGCACTTGGCTAGCGTGGTTTCTGTGTTGGAAATGGTTTTTCTGCTATGAAAAAGAGCTATGAGTTGTCGAAGGGAAAGACCCTTTATGCCTTTGAGCTTGTTTTTGTGTACTTAGAGAAGGATTAAGGCTTCCTTACATTTTTTTTAAAAATATATATCTTAGATGAAAGATTGAGAATGTGATCATGCATAGGCGTCTGATAACACGTTGTAAGGTCCAAGTGAAGTAGGCAGGCTCTCTATATTATGTGGTTTGGTTTACCAAAAAAAAAAAAAAAAGTAGTTGACAAACAAGTAGTTGCCAAAAGTGGGTGTCAAATTACCCCCATAAACAAGTAGCTTTCTCTTATTTCTCCTTCGTCCCTCTCTCAAGCCATCTATTATTATCAATCCACCAAAATAATAGTGAAGATTATTTTTGAGTATTTATATTGTTAGTAAGGATGGGAATGATTAAAGATTTGGGGTTTTTTTTTTTTCACAATCTCTTATGGGTCTTGCCCCTCTCCTACAAACAGCATTTTGACCAAGTGGGTTTTTGATTTGTGCAGGTCTGGAGTTGTCTCCACGTGAAGGCCAACTGAAAGGTATTGTCCTTCTTTTCTCATTTGTGCCATTGTTTCTTCTTTTTCTTCTATTTTTCATGATGTGGTCTTCTTCCTTCTTTCTCTTTTTTTTTTTTTTCAACCTGTTGCTTCTTGTTCTTTGTTTTAAGAATTCCACCGTACACATATGCCTTAAGAGAATTGAAGATGCTCATTTTTTTCTCCACTTGGTCACATATGCTTGCAATACTTTAATGTATTTAAAAAAAAAATTGAAAAAGAAAATCCTTGACCTTACTCTGCAAAACATATGCTTCTTGTTGCTGTTGTTGTTGTTGAATATGTCATGCTGATACTCACTTATTATTAACTTACTCTGCAACTTAGATTTACCTATCAGCAAATTTGAGCACCATAACTCATTGTTCCCACTATTTGTGTAATGCAGTTGGTCTTTCCACTTTTAGTTCCATGTTTGATATTCTCTCAACTTGGTTTTATTTCCATGTTTGATATTCTCTCAACTTGGTCAAGCTATCACTATTGAGAAAATGCTTGAATGGTAACAATTATACTTTTCAATCTATGATTTCAAAGCACCAGAATGATTTTTTTTTTCTTTCTTTCTTTTTAATTACAATTTCATTCTTTTACAGGTGGTTTATTTGGACTATGTGGTTTTGCCAAAGGGTATAATTTTGATTTGCTTTTTGGTTAATGGTTTTAGATGCTCGTTGATGATATTGGAGACGTGACAATTACTAATGATGGTGCTACAATATTGAAGATGCTATAATTTTTTGATGGCTTTTTGTGTACAAAGAACCACATTTAAACAATTGCATTTTTTGGAAGTGTTGAAGGATTTGTTTAAATACTTTGGAACTTTGATAATGGTTATAGACAATGTTATGTATTTGATAATATATTTCTATGTTAATATAATGTTAGTTTGAAGACATTTGTGGTGTTATCTAGTTACATTTGTGGTATTGTCTTAGTGGAGCTAAAATTATTATAGGTTATTTGTAATAGATACGTGGGTTTAGAACCCAGGAGGAAAAAAAAAAAAAAAAAATCACCTATAGCGGCGGGCAAAAACTGCCGCGAAAGGACTAACATTTTAATATAATTGAATACCTATAGTAGCGTTTATCGCCTGTTGCTAAAGCTTCAAACATATAGCGGTGGTTTTGGCCCGCCGCAATAGTACAGTTTTTTTGTAGTGCAAATAACTAATTGCGAGGGTATAAAGGCCCTCACAAATAGTTGTTAACGACGACTGTTTCCCCTCGCTAAAAATAAGTCGTCAACTTTTCTTGTCGTTTGGTAATATATTTGTGAGGGCGGATTTTTTCAGTAACAACGGTGGATTGCCCTCGTAAATTATCTATTTGCGAAGGATTGCCCTCGTAATTTTTAGGAATCATTCTCATTGCTTAAGTCCAGTGTTAATTCTTTACTTGATCTTGTTTAATTTGATATGATCATTAATCATTGTGCATACCTAGAGAAATTTTATGTGAATTTTGTAAATTTGGATGGTCTCTACTTATTCTAGAACTTGTTGAATTATACAGAATATTACTTGGGAAGTGATTTAGGCATTCTTTGAATTGATTGAGCCTTTCAAGCTTACCTCTTTATTATCTTTATCTCTAGTTACCCAACTGATCTATTCTTACACTGGGTTGAAGAAAAGAGAAGATATATGAGCGTTTGTATAAAAAAAAAAAAAAATTGTAGGAAGTTCCATTTACTCCAATGTTTTGAGTTGCTTAGTAACTAGGGGTATTCATTGCCAATGTTTACTCTTATGTCAAACCGTAACTTGAAATATGAGTATGCAAAAGCACTTCAAGTTTGTGATTTGTTGAGTAACTAGGTGCATCCATCACAAATGCCTGCATTCACGTCAAAAGATAAGTGACGACTTGAAGTAAGTAAAAAAAAAATATATAAAAAAATATAAAAAATTTTGATGAAGAGAGGTATTTTGAGATATTCAAAGGATTGAGAAAAATTATATTTTAGAAGTGAGAGTTATATATTTGCTTAAATCTTATCTTTTCTTTATAGCCCTCAGTATAGCCATACATCACAAGCCTAATAAAGACCTATTGATCCTGGGAAATATTTTGTTTTATATTAGTGGAGAGTGATTTAAAAAGCAAGCTTTTGGAGTTTTTAGAGATCCGTACTTATTTACTTGTTTGCAAAAAACTATCCGGGAAGCTAATGATGAAGTGAGAATGATAATGCGATGGAGTTGAGTTTTGAATTAACTTTTGGACTTGATTAATTTGGAATGACTCCTTTGAATTATAAGCTTTCTGCAGATCTTTGAGGCAAGAAGAATTTTTTTAAAAAATTTATGAAGCAAAGCTTGTTTTAGTTGTTCTTTTTTTTTTTTCTTTCTTTCTTTGCTCGAGGACTAGCAAAGTTTAAGTTTGGGGGAATTTGATAAGTGTAATTTTTACATGATTTTTATCATCCTCTTATTTATTAAAATTGCTAGTTTTCCTTTATTTCTTTTGATTTGATTTGATTTTTATTTATATTTATCTATTCATTTGTACTTTGAAGGAATGAGAAGATTTCAGATTAATCAACAAGGGCTTTACATGCAAAGTGGGGCTAGGCCAATTGAATCAAGTCAACTTACATCCAACTAGGCATGAATTCAAGAGAAGACCAACCCAATTAAATTCAAGTCCAATTGGAGCAAGGAATCAAAGGAAAGTTGCACCAAATCCAAGTCCAATTCGGATTAGGATTCCAGCCTGCACATCAGTTAGTATTTTCAGCATAACTTTGGGCTCAGATGTCCAATCGAGATGATTCAAGTTGGGCTCGAATGTTAAATTAAAGGGCTACAACTTTGTAGTTTACCAAAAGTCCGAATTCTGAAGCTAAATGGGCCAAAATTGTCAGTTAAGTGAAGCCTAAAAATCTGGGATTTTCTCCAAACGGAAATAGGATTCCTGACCTATTTAAAGGCTCTTTAGGGAAAAAAGAGGGAGGAGAAACCTGAGAGGAAAAGGGTGTGCCGCATTTGAAGAATTTTCTTTGGAGTCTTTCTGAGGACAAAGGGGCGCCACTTCATGTTGATCAACCAATTCCCATGAAAGACATAAGTTTTATTTGTTTTCTTTTCAATTTTATTATGAACTAAATTTTATTTTCTAGAGCATTGATGTAGTCTAGCAATGAACACACAATTTATATTCTGAGTTATTTTATTTTTAATATTTCCATGATTGAGTGTTTAATTCTTATTCTTAATGCTTAATGTTTCTTTTTACGAATTATTGATTGATCAATTGAATGACAATCAGACCGAGATGTGATTTGTTATTTTAGTTTTTGAATTAAACACCATTAGTTGAGCGAAAGTAGAGATGCTTTACCGCAATTAGTGTGATTTTTAAGAAAATTCAAAGTACGTAATGAGTCTCCAATTAATTAAATTTGCATAGAGATATGGAATTGTTAGTTGAAGATATTTTTGATATTATTCGAGAGAAGATATTGAATACTATTTAATCATCAACGGGAAGATTATTAGAATTTAATAATTAGGAAGAATAAATTGTGTGGGATTTGTTAGGTGAAATCAACTGCTCTAGATCCATTCTTATTATATTTTTATACTGTTAGATTTTTACGCTTTGTTAATTCTTTTTATTTGTAAATTTATTTTTATTAAATAGTTTAATTTAATTCAGATAGTAGAACATTCCATTTATTTTCGATTTTCTAAATAGTAATTAATTTAGTGAATTTTGGTATTCAATAACACAGTTAATCCCTATGGCCCTATGGGTTCGATATTCGTTTTCTAAAAACACTTTACTACTTGTTATGATTCTGTGCACTTGTAGATTATTTTTCGTGAACAATTATCTCAAAAGGTCTTAAATTGTTACTTACTGCAAAGAATTAGTAGATATTGTTTGTTCGTTTAGACCCCTTAAAGCAGATTGTTTAACCTAATATATTAACCAAGTGATTATTTAGATTAATTATTCAAATCTAGGTTAAGCACAAATAGCATATCACGCAAAGCAAAGGAAAATAAATAACACCACAATATGATGACCTAGGAAAACCGATGAAACAAATTGTTTCAATGTAAAAACTTGGTGAGGATTTGATCTAGCTATCTTCAAGGTAAAGTAAATCCACTCTAAGAGAATTGAAGTTTTTACAATCAGATTTAACCCTAAATCTATTGCTACTCCAATAGTAACATACTAACATGACCACATGCAAGCTCCGAATCCACGGACTCCTTCTCCTCTTGGACTTACACCAACACAAGCTACCTTTCTTGTGACTTTGAGATCCCACTCAAAAGTTTCAGATCATCGTCAATAATGATCTTGATACAGCAACTATGTTCTACCAATGCTTGATTGTAATTTTGGCTCCGATAGATTCTTGTGTAGTTAGAAGGTACAATACCTCTCAAATCTCACAAAGAGTAACACACAAGTCTTCCAAAAGTATTCAAAACATGGCTAGAGTTTCCCTTTTATATTTAGAGAAGTTTAGATGAAAACCTAAACATTTTCGTGTGCTTGGACCTGTTTAAAAATATTGCAGAAAAACTGGACCTTTGATTTTCAATCGGTTCTAGCCTAATTCTCGATCGGTCGAGCAAGGCAAAACCACACTTCCTTTTTCTGGAATCAACTGATATGTTTTGTCATCGATTTGCCAACACAATACAAAAATGATTCTAAATATTTAAATCTAAACCTTTAGAACCTAACAATCTCTCCCTTTAGCAATCCATGACAAAACACACATAAATAATGAAATGCTTAAATTTAAATACCAGCCCAAATACAAGTTATTGCCCTAATACAATTCTTACACAACTACTAACTATTAGCTGCTAATATAGACAACAACTATTGAAATAATTAACTTGTAAATTCCTGAAACACTGAAAACAAACCATAAACGCATGTATGGAAAATACAAGTACCATAATGTACGTAAATATCTAAACTTTAATTCACAAAACATATAAAGAGACATCACTAATGAATAACCTCATCATCAAAAACTATCATAACCAATAAGCACATCAATGTTTGTGAATCAAGAACATAAACACTAAACAAATATAAACAATAAAAATATAAACAACAAAACCCAAAAAAAAAGTACATCAAACTCCCTTAAATACAATAAATCTACTTCCCCTATGTACAAAAAGTCCTAAATCTACTCTCCCTTTTTGTTACGAATTGCCAAAGGCAAAATCAGTCCTTAAAGGGTGGAGAAGGTGGAAAAACACTCCTATACTCTATAAAATCTGCTTTCAAAGAGGTAACCTCCATCAACAATTCATCAAGAAGCTATCCAGGTGTAGCCTGTGTAGTCATAAAGGACTCCATCATGGCACGAAGTGAGAGAGGAGGGGCAAATGTAGGATCAACATCATTAGCACCACCAGAAGGATCCTCAGCAGCAGTTGGATGCTTAAAAGTCTCCTCAACAGTAGGCATAGTACCAGAGGCATGAGCTGTAGTATAAGCTTCTCCTTGTGATCTCTTAAACATCCCAATGTTTGGCTCAGCACTCTTCATCTATGCTTGTCGCTATCTAAGATAGGTGGCTCCTATGGGGGCAGTGATATGTACTAACTCTAAAGGAGGAAACTCAGACAACCCTAAAAACCTCAAAATCCTAAATATAAACATAGGAAAGAACAACTTTTGATTCTTACCCTTACTACTAGAGATATCAACAATGGTTTGGATAAACATGGAAGGAAAACACATGGAACCATCAGTGACAAAAGCATAAAGAAAAGCACATCTATCTATAGGAACGGTATACACATGTAAAATGGGATAGATGTTATGACAAGTAATCCTTAAATACAAAGAATTAAGCTTAGTGAATTCAGAAGAATTGATTCTTGGTTCAGTACCCCAAGAAACTGGACGACCACAAAGAAGTGACATCATGTCATCAATAGCAAGAAACTCAGTGTATGGGTATGTGGGTTTACAATCAAATTTAACCCTAAATCTATTACTATCTCCAGTAGTAACTTACTGACATGATCACGTGCAAGCTCCGAATCCACAAACTCCTTCTCTTCTTGGACTTACACCAACACAAGCCGACTTGCTTGTGACTTTGAGATCCCACTCAAAGGTTTCAGATCACCATCAGTAATGATCTTGATGCAGCAACTATATTCTACCGATGCTTGATTGTAATTTTGGCTCCGGTAGATTCTTGTATAGTTAGAAGATACAAAACCTCTAAGATCTCACAAAGAGGAACATACAAGTCTTCTAAAAGTCTTCAAAACGTGACTAGGGTTTCATTTTTATATGTAGAGAAGTTTAGATAAAACCCTAAACATTTTCACGGGCTTGGGCCTATTTAAAAATTCTGCAAAAAAACTGGACCTCCAATTTTCGATCGGTCAAGGAAGGCAGAACCACACTCCCTTTTTCCTACAATCAGCTGGACTTGAACCTTGAAACAACCACTTTTAAGCATTGCCTAAAAATTTAGACTAAACATGTTTTGTTCTCAGTTTGTCAACACGATACAAAAATGATTCTAAATATTTAAATCTAAATCTTAAGAACTAGATACAATTTTTTTTATAAATTTTTATATATTTATCCTTTATCTTATCTTAATATATTCACGTTTACTTTATTTCAGCTTAGATTGAAAATTACTCCGCAAAGATATTCGCTCCGGAAAGCTCTTTCTCACTCCGAATTCCATTGTTTACAAGGTTACGAAGATTGAAAATTACTAATTTTCAAAATTGATAAAATTTTATTTCAAAAATAATATATTTAATAATATCACCTTAAAGAACTAAAATTTCTAAAGTAAACAATTGTTTTGTTGAAAACTAAGAGACTGCCTCTATATTGGTAGGCATATGAACTCAATATAAAATACAAGTGCTATACAAATATGTGCACAGTACAAGATATATGTGTGAGGACTGATGAGCAAGTAAACTACAGTGGCCTAACCTGGGCCTTGTAGTCTAGTGGTACCCGGTTCCGTATGTAACAATTAGCTCGGAGGTTCTATCTCCCGCAATTACCTAGCCAAAAAAAAAAAAAAAATACCTCCGGTGGCCTAGAGCCCAATAGGCTTGTGCACTAGTAACGGCACATACGGGAGTAAGCTGATTCTCAGCTCCAGCTTTCTTGAAGCGCGTGTGAGGATGGCTAGTGAGTGTGTTAGCTTTGATAAATGGAAGTAGCCTGATTTTAATAGTTGGGCCACATATATAATGCGTGGCCAAGTTTTGATTGTGAGGACCATTTGTCTTGTTTCATAGTTTTTGGGCTAGGCTGAGGTTAGTGTGTTTAAAGCCCAAATGTATAAATGGTGTTTGGATTGGGAAGCCTGAGTTTGCGGAACTTGAGCTGTAAAAAATGGTTTATGAATAGAGATTGCGGCATGGGTTTGACTGCTAAGGGATTTGCCATTTATTGCTTGCCATTGATGACCTACGACCATGTTTGTGAGGGCATGTGTGCAGGCTTGAGCGTCATTGTATAGTTGTATTATGCCTTACCTCTCAAATTATTTAGTATTTTATTTGTAAGGGATTTGTTCCCTCTAATGTTTTCTATGATATGGCTAGGGAGTTTCAGATTTGAAACAAAAATTCATTTCTTCATTAAAAATCACAGAATTTTTAATATTGAAAAAAAATGAGAGAGAAATGGATTCAATAGAGTATAGGTTACACAAAAGAATTTTTGATAATGGTTATTTATCGATTTTTAAGAGTTCAAATAGCCTATTTATAGACTATTGAGATCCAAAATGTGATCAAGAACCAGGCCCATGGAAGTAAGAAAGGCCCAGCCCGCTAGAAATGAAAGAATATAAAGAAGGTGATGAAATAAAGAGGAACCCGGCCTGTGAGAGTGAAAAAGATGGGTCTTATGCCTAAGAAAAGGAAGGATAAATGGAAAGTTGGCCCAACAACATGAAGAAATCCTAGTGATTAAAGAAGCCCAATGAAAAGAAAGGAAAAGTGAAGAGTAGGTAGGATTTGGGCCCAAAAATACACGAGGATTTGCTAGGCATAGGAAGCAAATCCTCAAGGAAAACCAAAGCATGCTAAGCAGGATATGGACAACTCAGGATATGTCTCAAAGGAAGCACGAAGAACCAAGACAATTGAGCCCTCTTGAACTATACAGCATCAAAAGATACTATTTGTTAAAGGATGAAGCTTGAGGTTACAGAGCATCTTGCAGTTGCAACAGATAGAAAGCAAGAAATAGAGATGCTACAAGTCATATTGTACTAGCATTTCTAAAGCTACAAGTTGTTTAATATAATACTAAGGTAATTAGTTATTTTACAATGGATACGTGTTAGTCCTATATTGGTAGATTGATTAGTTAGTTAGTTTGTTAGTAGTTTGTTAGATTTTCCCGCCTTGCTCTTACTGTATATAAGGAACAGAGCTTGCATAATTATTCAATACGCAAAATCATTCACATACGATTCTCTTTCCTTTGGTTTCCTTGAATTCCTCTATTGTTGAAGGTGTATGTGCTTGAATTCTAACATGGTATCAGAGCTGAACTAGTTGAGAGCTTCAATATAGTACTCATTGAATTCACTAGTTCGATCTCTTACTTGTAATTTTTCTTGCAGTGCTTTAGTTTTAGATCAAGTAGAAAATTCTTCTCTATTTTTTCTCTTGATTCTTGCACTGTTTTTCTTTTCCCTTAGATCTTGAATTTCTTTTGCAATTTCAAGAAAATTGAATTAAAAACTTAGGGTTTGTGAAATTGAATTCTTCTTTTGAATCCTATTTTGACCAGTGAAATTTAGTTTTCAATTCTTGCGGTGAAAATCTTAGGGTTTTGTAATTGAATTTCCATTTGGATCTTGATTTGATAAGTGTAATTCATTTTGATTTTGTGGCGAAAACCTTGGGATTACTGCAATTGTCTATTCCTTTGTTGATCTAGTTCAAATTTTTTGAATCTTGATTGTAGTATATCAATCTTTGGATAGCCAGAATTTGAGTTTGTAGATATGGGTGGTAGTACATCAAGCACCTCTGTTCCAACTTCTCCAACTATTCAACCATGGGAAAATTCCTCCAGTCCTTATTTCTTGTCTAATAGTGACAATCTTGGTGTTCCTCTTGTTGTTCAACACCTCACTGAAGAGAATTACAGCACCTCAAGTAGAGCTGCTCTCATTGCTTTGGATGCTAAAACCAAACTAGGCTTCATTGATGGTTCTATACCAAAACCTCAGTCCATTGATCATCCTTGTTATATTGCTTGGTGTAAGTGCAATAGCACTGTTCTTGCTTGGTTGTTTAATTCCATTTCAAGGGATTTGCAACCTCGTGTGATTTATTTCAAGACAGTAAGGGAGGTCTAGCTTGATTTGTTGCATAGGTTTTCATAGGGGAAAGGTCCTTGTATTTTTGAGTTGAAAAAGGAGGTTTGCTCTTTGGCTCAAGAAGATTTGACCATCAATGGTTAATCCCGTTCACTGCCCATGCTTTCGCACTCCAGCGTCAATAGGGACCCTTACTATACCAAATTTAAGGGACTGTGGCAAGAACTCTCAAAATATAGGACCTGTTCCTGTGGTCATCAAGCAAAAAAATGTGTCATGGGGACTTATCTTACTTGTCACAAGCATATGTATTTTATAAATTATCACAAACCTCAATCTTTTCTAATGGGTCCTAATGATATCTATGCATCAGTGAGAGGACAAATTCTGCTAGTGGACCCCATTCCCTCTTTGAGCAAAGTGTTCTCTCTTTTGCTCCAAGTTGAAAAACAAAGGAAATTGGGAAAAACATTCAACACTGAATCCTTAACTTTGGCAATAAAAAACAATGCTTCTTCCACTAAAGGATTCAACAAGGGTAAGTCAAGGAGACCCCATTGTACTCATTGTGGGATTTTAGGCCATGTGGTTGACAAATGCCACAAATTGCATGGCTACCCACCTGGCTACAAGTTTAAGAACAAGGATCAACAAGGTGGAAGTTCTTTTGCCAACACTATTGTTGTTACTAATAATTTTGAGGAGAATGTGAATCTTACTCAAGCAGAATATCAACAACTCCTTAGTTTGTTGAATACGCAAGCTCATTTTGGTACACAAACACCACTGGAGTCCACTTCTGACCCTCATCAGGCTACTACCATCATTACTCAACCATCACTAGGTCTTCAAGAGCATGAGATGTTAGGTACATGGTCTTCCCCTCAATTTCCAAAATTACCTTTTAATTCCTTAGAGTATTTACTATTTTCTTCTCATGTTAATACTTCACATATCACATCCAATGATTGGATTTTAGACAATGGAGCCACTAATCATATGGTTCATTCGATTAAATTTTTCACATCTATCACATTTGTTGTTCAGATCTCTATTAGATTACCTAATGAAGATGTTGCCAAAGTTACTCATATTGGAACTGTTAATTATCTTCTACTCTAATCTTAGAGAATGTGCTTTGTATTCCCAAATTTTCCTTTAGTAAACTGACCCAATCTCCTTCTTGTTGTTGCATTTTTCTTTCACATTATTGCTTTATTCAAGACTTGCAACCTTCAAAGATAATTGGGTTGGGTAAAAAGCAAGGAGGCCTCTACACTCTATAGTCTACATCTTCTTCCACTCTTCCAAAATCTATAATAGACATCATTTCTAGCTTGTCCTCTCTTAGTTTAGGTGGTTCTATAAATGCTTGTACTACTGCATCTATCACAGATGATTCAAGCTTTTGGCATTTTAGTTTAGGACATCCTTCTACACAAAGATTAGCTTTGTTGCATTCTATTGTACCTGATATTGTTTCTTGCATCAATAATAATACTTTTGATTGTACTATATGTCCTCTTGCCAAGCAGAAGAGATTACCTTTTCCCACTTCCATACACACCTTTTATTCTTGTTTTGATTTAGTGCATGCTAATATTTAGGGTCCTTACTCTACTCCTTCTTTAAATGGCTCAAGGTACTTTCTTACCATTTTGTATGACTATAGTAGGTGCACCTAGATTTTTCTATTATCACAAAAGTCTAATGCATCTTCTCTAATTCAATCCTTTTATAATATGGTGCTTACTTAGTTTCACTCTACCATTAAAGCAATCAGATCAGATAATGGCCCTGAATTTGAATTACAGTCCTTTTAGGGATTATTCACCAATTATCTTGTGTAGAAACCCCTCAACAAAACTCCACTATTGAAAGGAAACACCAACAACTTCTTAATGTGGCTAGGACCTTAAGATTTCAAGCTAATTTGCCTTTCAAATTTTGAGGTGACTATGTTCTTATTGCCACTTATCTCATCAATAGAATTCCTAGTCCCTTATTAGACAATGTCACACCTTATAAGAAGTTGTTAGGCCATCCACCTGCTTATGCTCACCTTAGGGTGTTTGGTTGCCTTTGTTATGCTTCCACATTGAGCAGAAACAGATCTAAATTTGATCCTAGAGCAAGAGTTTGCATCTTTCTTGGTTACACATATGGTATTAAAGGTTAAAAGTTGTATGATTTAGCCAACAGAACATGTTTCTTTTCTAGAGATCTCATTTTCAAAGAATATGTTTTTCCTTTTAGATCTTGGCTTTCAAACACTATTCCACCTCCTGAGCCAGTTGATCACTCCATGTTTCCTTCTCATCCTTGTGCTTCTGGTCAATCTCCTCCTCCTACTTCTGTTACTACTCCTTTACCTACTGTCTGTGTTGAGCTTTCTCCAACTTTTAATATTTGTGATACTATTGTACCACCTGATGAATTTTCTAATCTTGTTCATTCTAGTACTTCACTTCCTGATACTCCACTCCCATATGTTCCTCCACCTGAACCTCCTATTGTTGAGAATGCTATACCTCTTAGACATTCCTCTAGGGTGCATAAACCTCCTACCTATCTTAGGGATTATCACAGTAATCTTGTCTCTACTTCAGTCTTGGCCTCAGCTTCACTTATCTCTTCATCTGACTCCAATGCTTCAAGTTCAGGTATCTTATATCCTTTATACTCCTAGTTTTGGCAACAAAGGGGAGGTGTGCAAGCTCACAAAATCTCTGTATGGACTTAAACAAGCTAGCAAATAGTGGTCTGCTAAGCTTTCTTCCACCATTATCAACCATGATTTTGTTCAGTCCAAATCAGACTATTCAGTGTTTACCAGAATTCAAAGAGGTTCTATCATCATCCTTTTGGTTTATGTTGATGATATTTTGATAGCTAGTAATGATGTGGATGTTGTCAATGTCTTCAAATAGTTTCTGGATAACAAGTTTAAACTTAAAGACTTAGGTACTCTTAAGTACTTCTTAGGTCTTGAAGTTGCTTGAACAACTAAGGGTCTGTCCTTATGTCAATGAAAATTCACTCTTGAGCTGTTGACAAATATAGGTTTACTAGCTTGTAAGCCTTCAAATGTTCCTATGGATTAATCTGTCAAACTGAGTAGTGGAGTTGGAGATGACGTTCCTGATCCTTCATTGTATAGAAGATTATTTGGGAAATTGTTACATTTGGCTTTGACAAGACCAGACATCAACTATTCAGTTCACAAGTTGAGTCAATTCATGAGTGCTCCCAAGTTGCCACATCTATAAGCTGCTTCCAAGATTCTTAAATACTTGAAGAAGACACTAAGACAAAGTCTCTTTCTATGTACAGATTCAAAATTGCAATTGAAGTGTTATTGTGATGCTGTTTGGGCAGCATGTGTGGATACCTAAAGGTCTGTCTCTGGTTTTTGTATCTTTTTAGATGAGTCCTTGATATCTTGGAAGTGCAAGAAGAAACAAGTGGTTTTCAGGTCTTTTGCTGAGTCTGAGTACAAAGCTATGGCTGCTGTCACTATAGCGAGATAGTGTGGTTAATTGCATTGCATGATACCTTTGGTGTTCAACACAAACAACTAGTTGCACTTTATTGTGATAGCAAAGCATCCGTCTATATTGCTGCCAATCTAGTGTGCCACAAGAGGACCAAACACATTGAGGTCGATTGTCACTTCATTAGGGAGAAAATCCAAGATAGAGTGATCAAGACTTTTCATGTTCCTACATAGCATCAGTTGAAAGACTTTTCATGTTCCTACATGTACAACCGAGTGAAATGGAGTTTCTTGGGAAATGTAATGCCTTGGATGGGTTTCTATATGAGAAGTGGATTTAGACTAGTGTCACAACAATTACATACTTTGTATTGTTGAATTGAGTATTAAAGTTTCATCTCACTGTCTAAGAATTTGTGTCAAGGGAATCCGTTATTTTCTTGTTTGTAAATTCTGTATGCAAACTACAAAGGTCATGTAGCACTCTTGAACTATACATCATCAAAAGATAGTATTTGTTAAAGGATGAAGCTTGAGGTTATAGAGTAGCTTACAGTTGCAACAGATAGAAAGCAAGAAACAAAGACGCTATAAGTCATATTGTACAATTATTTCTAAAGCTACAAGTTGTTTAATATAATACTAAGGTAATTAGTTAGTTTACAGATATTCAATACACAAAATCATTCACATATGATTCTCTCTTCTTTTGGTTTCTAATAACAGCTTAATTTTGCATATTTATATTATTATTAAAAAGCATTATCATATTTATTTTAAGTTAATTCATGTATTTTATAGTTGATTTTGGAATAATTCTGAATAATCAATTTTGTGCTTAATTGAATTTTAATGCATGAATTTGTCTTTTGTAGGATAATGAAATTAAATAAGTGGATTTATGCAAAGAAGAAAGCTAATGGAATTTATTTTTACAAGGGCCATGATGAAGTCAAAGAAGGCCAACCCAATTCAATTCGAGTCCAATTGGAGCAAGGAATCAAAGGAAATTTGCACCAAATCCAAGTCCAATTTAGATTAAGATTCCAGCCTGTGCACTAGTTAGTATTTGGAGCATAACGTTTGGCTCAAAGGTCCAATCAAGATAATTCAGGTTGGGCTAGAAATTTAACCTAAAAGGCTACAACTTTGTAATTTACCAAAAGTCCGAATTCTAAAGTTAAATGGGCTGAAAACGTCAATTAAGTGAAGCCTAAAAACCTAGGATTTTCTCTAAATAGGAATTCAACTTGTAATAGTATTCCTTGACCTATTTAATGGCTCTTAGGGCAAAATTCGAGGAAGAGAGCTGCTATAGAATATAATTTAGGTTTTCTTAAAGTTTCTTTCCAGTTTTTAGAGTTTTATTTGTGTTATAGCTTGCTAGAAAGGGGTGAAACCCAACCATTTATTGCTATGTTCTTAATAATTATTTATTGGTTTTAATACTTATGTTTTAGATTGTTTTACTCATCTAGAAAAGTGTTTAGTTCTGTATAATTCTTTGATTTATCGTAGACTCCAAGCACATTAAATGTTTATCATTCTCTGTGAACTAATTCACTAGTTTTGTTTTGCCTAAAATCAATCAATTTCATAAAACTACCTTATATCATTAATTCTTGAGTTCTTATTGTTAAATCATCCGACTAAGATTATCTTTCATATGAATTTTAGTTGAATTATAAAATAAATATTGTTAAGACTACCAATAGATGTGTTGTGTGTGAATCCCTAAACCTTAGCGCCTTAATATATTGTTATTTTCTCTCAATTTGTATAAATTTTACTAAATCATAAAAAATCTCTTCAATTAAACTTTATTATTTTAGTTTTATTCTCTTGTGGTTTGCTAATTAATTCCCTTTTTCTTATGGATTCGACCTCGAACTTACCAAGTTATTACTTCACAAAAATCTTGCACTTGGGAACATTATTTAAGTCGCAGCAGTTTCCTTAAGTTCCACCATTGTTGAAGGTGTCTATGATTGAATTCTAACAATATTCACAGGATTGATATTTCTTAAAGAGCCCTAAAAATCACCAATTTGTTCTTCAAGGATGAAAATCTCGTCTTTTGCAAATTCAGAGGGGAATAAGTCTCAACTCTACAACATATCTTCTTTTATATGAAGGAGCCTTGGGATATACTGTGAGAACCGCATCCAAAAAGGACCATATATTTTCTTTTCCAACTAGTAAAAGAAAAAACCCCCCAGTAATGAATCTCAAATGGAGATTCAACTATGGATATTTTTGCCTCTAATATAGACTCGCCAATTAATTAACTACAAAAGAAAATTAAGAAAACCTAACAAATAAACTTCATTGAAAAATGTTAGGTTCTAAGAAATTAAGAATTAATGTATTATAACTTTAATATGTATATGTTGGCAAACCATGATCAAAACATTTAGTCTAGATTTAGGTTGCTCAAAGTGTGTTTATGTGTAAAGTTGGAATCGAGTATACTATAGGATTTATTGTGTAAATTTGCAAAGTTCGATCGATCGAAAATTAGGCTCGATTGATCAAAACTCGTGTAGATTGTTTTTTGCAGAATTTTCCAACTCAAGCCCAAGCCCAAGCCCAAGCCCATATGACGTGTAGAGTTTTATGTTTTACTTCAAGTATAAAAAGAAAAACTTTAGCCACGTTTTAGAGATTGTTGATATACTGTGTGTATGAATCTCTTGTGAGATCTAGAGATGTTTGCCTTCATACATACTTAAGGTTATCAAGATCAAGATTGATGTCGAGAGCTTGGTAATCGCTTCAGTTGTTGCATAAAAAATTCATAGAAAACACAAATGGGAGTACTTGTGGTTGCTGTGAATCAAAGAAAGAAGTAGTCTATGAACTCAGAGCTGTTACGTGGTTGTAGTAATAAGTTTTCTACTCGAGGTAGCAATAGGATATTAGTGGTCTAAGTCACTATTGTAAAACTTCAATTCTTTCATAATGGATCTACTTTACCTTGAGGATAGCTAGGTTTAATCCTCTCTAAGTTTTTTACCGGTTTGGTTTTCCTGGGTTATTGTATCGTTGTGTTCTTTATTTTCCATATTATTTACTTGATGTGATTTACTTGTGTTAACCTAGACTTGAATAATTTATCTTAGTAATCACTTGGCTAAATAATTAGGTTACTCAACTTGTGTTTTAAGGGATCTAAAAACGTACAAGTGGTATCAGAGCGAGTTAGCTCTAGCATTTAGATCTGTTGATCTTTGACTTCTATTGTCATGGAACACGATCACTCTCTTATGATTCCACCGTACTTTGATGGGAACAACTATGCCTACTAGAAAGTAAGGATGAAAGTATTCCTAAAATCTATTGATGACAGAGTTTGGAATTCCATTGAATATGGATGGGAGAAGCCAACTACTCCTGTAAGCGAGTGGCAAACTTCTCAAAAAGAAGCAGCCACTTTTAATAGCAAAGCCATGAATGCTATTTTTAATGTTGTTTCTATGGAGGAATTCAAGAGGATCTCTAATGTTGAGATTGCTAATACTGCATGGAATATTCTCCAAACTGTGCATGAAAGTACAAAGACAGTTAAGATCAACAAATTGTAGCAATTAACAACTAGATTTGAAAGTATTAGAATGTCTGATGATGAAAGTTTTGATCGATTCTATGCTAAGCTTAATGATATTGTTAATTCTGCTTATAATTTGGGTAAAATCTATGATCAACCTAAGATTGTTAGGAAGATACTTGGATTTTTAACTGAGGACTTTAAACCCAAAGTGACTGTTATTACTGAAAGTAAGGATATGGACTTCATCCCTATTGATGAACTTGTAAAATCTCTCCAGTCCTATGAGTTAGACCTACCCAAGATGAACAAATCCAAATCAATGGCTCTTAAGTCAGTTAATGATGTTGATGGGAATGGATTTCATGATGAACTCTCTGTTATAGAGATTGCATATCTTGCTAAGAATTTTAGAAATTTTCTTAAGAACAATAACAGAAGGGCAAGAGGTAAAAACAATGCTGAACCTAGAAATTTTAGGAGAAATGATCCCACTAAAGTGAACAATACTGAAAAACCTAAAGAGAAAGTAGGTCAAACCTCTAATAATTCTATGGGTTAACAATGTTTTGGTTGTCAAGGGTATGATTATGTGAAATCAGAATGTCCTACATTCTTGAGATCAAAGGGTAAAGCTATGGCTATAACCCTTAGTAATGATGAAGTTTCTGATCATGAGTCCGGTAGTGATGAGAATGGAAACTTCATTGCTTTCACAGCTAATTCTGTAATTGATAAAAGTGTTATGGTTGATGAGAACCCTTCTGATGGGGAACTTTTTGAGAATGCTAATTTACAAGAAGCCTATAATAAGCTTTGCAACGTTGTTGCAAAAGATGCTATGAATGTTGATTTAGGTTTATAGAAAATTGCTTCTCTTAAACTTGATAAGAAAAAATTGCTCTTGAAATTGTTTGATGCCAATGAATTGCTTGATAAGGTGAAGACTAAGAACATGTTGTTGCTTGATAAAGTTAAGAATTTGGAACTTGAATTATCTGTTACTAGAAAACAAATAAATAGGACTGCTAGTTCTAAACTTGAACACATGTTGAGTATTCAGAAGTCTCCCTTAGATAAAACTGGTCTAGGTTTTGAAGATAGCATCTCTATGCCTAAGAATCATTCCACAAACTTTGTTTCTTTTTCTGAGCCTCCCGTGAGTGAGATTGTCAAACTAGTAGAAGTTACACCTCCTAAAAAGATTAGGGTTGATCTTAAAGAGACTAAACCTAAGACTCCTAACCCTCTTAAGGACAAGTTGCATGATAAATCTGTGTGGATTTGTCATTTTTGTGGAAAGTCTGGGTGCATTCGTCCAAACTGTTTCAAGTTGCAAGCTGCTAAGCGAGTAAATAAGCCAAAAGTACCTATGCCTCAAGCAGAAGATCCCATGGTACTTATTGGTGAGTTGGTAAAGCTTTAAACCTTTATTCCAATCCTGAAGTTGTTTATCATTATAATATGAATAATAACTCCAATGCAAGAGTTGCATCTAAAAAGTTTTGGATGCAAAAGGCTCAATATAATTTAGCCTTTTTAACATGGTCCTTGTGCTTCATCTCTCTATTCTTTGTGACCATTTTTCTTTGTTGTTTTTGTTTTCTTTATTTCTAGGATTTGTATTTGTAAGGTTGAATTTATTCAACCATCTAATTGGCTTTATTCCGTGCCAAATTTGCTTGTAATTCAGCATTTAGTAACCCTGTATGTAGGTGGGATTGTTGTAAGGGTAGTGAGTGAGATAGTGTGAAGATTGCTCAAGAGTGTGTAAGAAAACAGAGTGTCGCGGCTGGGACTCGCGGCTGGACTCGCGGCTTCAACCCGCCAGAAGATGCACACGTGCCAAGCATGCTGGAAGATGAACAGTCATGCTAGCTGGAGCACTACAGGACAAAACAGGACAACTGGCCATACGGTTAACTCGCGACTGGAACTCGCGACTTAGTCAAGCCGCGAGGTCAAGCCGCGAGCCACCCCTGTTTTGGAAAAACCTGACGTTTCGCATTCCTCTTCACTTCAGTATAAATACCCTTTTAACCCACGATTGAAAGAGAGCTTCCAGAGAGAATTTTGAGAGAGAAACCCTAAAGAAAAACAAGATTGTTTCACACACAATCCCTACCTTAGAGTCTCATCAAAATCCCTCACTCTCTTCCTCTCCATTGTCAAATCCTTGAGAGGCATTATACCAAACCTGGTTCTCACCATTATCATCTCTATGAGACAGACGTTTGGAGTTCTGGGAAGCAGTTAGGAAGGAGCCAATCTTTATTGGTTGATGCTACGGTGTAGTAGCGGAATCCAGAAAGCTAGAAAAGAAAAAGGTTCGGCGCAACCTCGTTGGAGCAAGAAGCTTGGAGGGCTTAGGTGCATTGGGTAGATTAGGCTTGGAGGGTCTATTGCTGTCCTTGTATCCTAACTGTATTTTCTAGTGGATTGATTACCGCTTGGAGGGCGGCGGAGAGGTTTTTCGCCGAGGTCTTCGGTTTCCTCTTCGATAACATATCTGGTGTTATCCCTGTGTTTGCATCTTCTTTCCTCTCTATCTCTGCCTTTACATTATCTGCTGAGGTTTATTTTGTTGTGGCTTAGATAGTTGTTTAATCAATTCCATATTATAGCATATGTTAAGTTTCCGCACACTAGTTGTTTAACATATTGCTTGTGTTGATTAAATTGGTTTTTAGGGGTCTAAACGTTCAAAAGTGTTTTTGTACACGTTTTTGAACTTTCAGTATTGCATAACATTCATGCATTTCATACTAGTTTGTTTTTGTTATTATTTTCCAAAAAAAAAAAAAAAAGACAAAAAACAAAAAACAAAAACCAAAAAACAAAAAACAAAAAAAATGGAAAAGGAAAGAAAAATGTGTTTTGCATTATTTTTCTTGGATTTGAAATCAAGGTTGGCCATATTATCTTTACATAACATTTTTATGTACCTTGTTTAGCTTGAATGAGCTTATTTTATTGCACCTTGCTAGTTTTAGCTTTGTAGTGCATGTTATATGGGAGTTGTTTATAGTTTTTAATTACATGATCTTGATCTTGAAGTCATATGCTTTTGATTGTAAGGACTAAAAAATCCTAAGAGAAATGCATAAATAACCATCTCGCTACTGTTTACTAGCCAATTATGAACACCTTAGTGCATATCATAAGATTTAGTGCTCGAGAAAGTGTAGCACATACACAAAAAAAATATAAGGGGTAACCTCGGTTTAAATAATAAAATTGGTGTTTACATTATTGGGCTATAATAAATTTAAAATTGAAATAAAATTGTTGTGTACATTATGAGGCAAATCAAGAAACTTACATGATTGCAAGCTTTTTTTCTAGGAAATGTGAGAGTTATATGATGTAACTCTTTAGGTGATAGTCATATTCAAACTTATGTGATGAATTTTGTAGAAATTGTGATTGATCACTATTTACTTAATACCTCACATGTATCTCAAGCTATTCTAGCTGCACATACTACACAAGTTATTCTTTACTAAACTTAGTACATTTTATTGTGTGTGAACTTGTTGTGGCCATCCAAGATTAAAATTTCCTTGATTTTGATGCAAAATATGTTTTATTTTTGAGCTCTGAGGACAAATTGATTGAAAATCTTGTTTGTGGAAGATCTGGGTTGAATTCAAGGGTTTTTGAAAAAACTTTTCATCTCATACTCATGTATTTCATTCATAAAATAATGTGCTTTGAGGAGTTTATGCATTAAAATGTTCTGATTTTCAAAAAACTACTTTTTCCAGATTTTCGATCAATCGAACCTGATGATGCCAAAAATATCACTAGTAAGCCACACGATCCTCGCGCACTCCAAACAGCACTTGTATAGCAAAAAGAAAGGACCTAGCAGAGAGCATCGGTGTTGTGCCGTCCAAATACCCTCTAAAGGTCAAGTTAGAATTATTCTCACAATTCTAGAGTGCTAGAGAGGGTCAATTATGCGTCCCTTGGTTTGTGAGGGTGCTTAGGTTTTTATAGTAGTAGGGGTTGACCCATTTTCCTTGGAGTAAAAGTCTTTTCCTTATAGGAGTCTTTTTAGGCGTATTTCGCAGGATCCTTTCCATATAGGAATCCCTCGTAGGCTTCTCAAAACGTGGAGGGCAAGTCATTTCCTTATACACGCAAACGTGGTTAGCAAGCATTCTTTGACTAATGCTGTCAGCTTACATTATGCCTTCAGTCTTGATCTCGTCAGCTTCAGAATCCCTTCAGTTTTATGATCCCGTCAGCCTTAGGATGCCTCTTTGGTGATTCTCCCTGCAACCCTCGTACGTTGATAGTCATTTAAATGGGGTTGACGGTTTAGTAGATCCTGTCACTTATAAACCGTCGGCTTATCTTTTGTGATCAATCTCTTTTATCCTTATCAGTTGCCCTATTGGCTTTGCTTCTAACGAGGGCGTCGCTTCGTCTTCGGCGCACTCCCATCCTATATATAAGCGGGTCCTCCTCCTCATTTCCCCTGTTTCATCTTTGCTGATCTTTGAAAGAGAGAGACCATTGCCCTGAATTCCGTCACCTCATTCCTTAATTCCGTCACCTCATGCATTGTTGCCCTTGAAGCCGTTTCTCCAAGAAAGTTAACTTACCAGAAAGTTCTATTTCCTCTCCTCTTTCATTTTCGCTTATGCTTAAATAATTTTTTAGTGAGGACGTCAGCTTAGGCACTTAGATCGAATTCGTCACTTGTAGGTAGTCAGATGTCAAGTGACACATCGTGTGAGGAATCGTCAGTCCGCGAAGAAGCAGGCTACGACGAGGCCTTTGGTTCTGGTGATGAGTCAGAGGACTTCTCGCCTTCGTCAGAGAGAGAGACGTCGGCCCGATCTCCTGACGGTGATGAGTGTTATACTGAGGGGAGTAAGGACGAAGTAGAAGAGGGAAGAGGAAAGAACGGAAGTGACGGGGATGATGTAGATGTCGATGGAGATGATAGTGACGGTGATGAGGGTTCCAATGGAGAGACCTTGGAGGGTCCAGGGGATAACCATCCTTTCATCCTTCCTAAGGATTGGGCCGTCAACAAATTTTTATCTAGTATGAGTAATAAGGTATTTAGGGAGTTGCGCACTTGTTACCAAATTCCAGACCACATCTCGATCCATGTCCCTAGAGAGAATGAGAGATGTTACTCAGGGAGAATAGCTGACGTTGGCATGTATGATGCCATGTTTACTGTAGGTTTGAGATTGCCGTTGACGGCCATACACCGTCAGCTAGCTGACTTTCTAGGCCTGTCCATCACTTAAATCACCCCGAATGCCTGGAGAACTTTCATAGGTGCTCAAATCCTGTGGAGTCGCCTTAGTGGAGCAAACCGTCAGCTTACCTTGGACGAATTCTTTTACTGCTACAGACCCCATCGTATTGCCTCGTCTAAAGGGACGTACCATTTTAATGCCTGGGAGAAAAGTTTAAGGCTGGTATCAGATATGCCAGATTCTAATAGGAACTGGAAAAGTAGATATTTTTTTGTTGAAGGGACGGACTAGGTTTGCCATCAGGAGGAATGGGTGACGATGCCCCATGGTTATTTTGACAACACTTAGGCTTTTGTCAGGGATTCAAGTTAATCCCATCAACTATGTTTCTTTTGTTTTGAAGTGACACTTCTAACCTTCTTTCTCTTTTTCCTTTTCAGCTAATACCCGCCCCCACATAATCGACGAGCAGGAAGAGCTCATCCGTCAGATTCTCGAGATTCCTCTGGAAGAACGAAAGTGTAGGGATTTGATCACCCTCGACACTATACCTTTATACTGCGGGGGTCCAGAACCGTCAGCTGAAGCCTGGAAATTGGACGACTTTTCTCGCCAACGTGAGTAGATTCCTTATTATCTCCGTCAGTCTACTCCTCCGTCTCTTTGTACTAACTGTTAGTTTTTTTTTTTGTAGAGATGGAATCTGCTAAACAGAGGATGAGGGCTGCCACAACCCATCAGAAGGAGGAGAAGAGGGCAAAGGAGGCAGGGGGGGAGACCTCGTCAACCCCTAAGGCCGTCACTAAGCCAGCAAAGAGGAAGCCCGACAGGAGTGACGGCCGTCCATCTAAAAAGGCCACCGTTACTCCTGGGGATGGTGCTCTAAAGGAAAAATCCCCTCTGAAGCCAAGCCATGGTGCAGGCAAGGGGGTAATGACTTCTTCTGGTCCTGTCAACGAGGGTCCCTTCCGCCTCTTGACCCATAATTACTACGCTGTCGAGGAGGTTAAGTCCCTAATAAAACCGATGGACATAGAGCCTTGTGATCTGTTGGGGACGGAGGATTTAGGGGCGTCAGCCCTTTTTGATCTCACCAAGGTATGCCTGCTACCTTTTGGTCGAACTGATTTTATTTTGTTTTGATAAACTTTGACTAACGGCTGTGTTCTTTTCTTAGGCCTTGGTACGTGTCAAGGCCCTTCAAGACCGTTGCGTTGCGAAGGAGGGAGTCGTCACCTAGGTCCGGAAGCATAATACAAATCTGATGAATGAACAGGGGCAGTACAAGGATGCCGTCTATATGCTGAACCAAGAGTTGAAGGAAGTCAGGGAGAAGCTGGTGGAGTCTAACCATCAGAATGACAAGCTCAAGGAGGAGGTGACGGATCTAGACCAAAGGGTGTAGATGGCTGGGGCTGACGCGGTTCGAGACTTTAAAGTGATGTAATCGTTCATTGACTCTTATGCCGAGTATTATGGCACTAGGTTTGACGATTGCCATAAGCAGGTCGTGTTAGCATCCCTAGACCTGGACTTGTCTGGAATTACAATGGATGATGGAGATGACGGCTCCTCTCAGCCTAATCCTACTCCGGAGTTTGACGATGTCATTGTCCTAGCCCAACCTGCTGCAAACCTTCCTACTCCTGCTTCCAACACGCCAGTTGTGCTTGTTGATGTTGAAAATCAGTAAGCTGACGGGAATCCTACTGACGCTCCTGCTCCTTAGTTTTCTTTATTTGTATTTTAACCTTGCATTTCAATCATTTTGTAAACAATCGTTGTATTTTAATTATTTTGCAAACAATTGTTTAAGTGCCCGTTTGGTTTTCTCGGGCTTTTGTTTGTATATAGCTGCATTTATTACATGGCATGTTATTCCCGTCACTTTCATATTTTTTAATTAGTGATTGAGCCAAACGAAGTCCTGGTAAACATTCCCATCTGTTTTGGGAACCTCATCAGTTTTTTGAACTAGTTGGGAGACTCCGTCGGTATAGCCTTTTTGCGACTTATGAGTATATCTTTCTTATCTCGTCAGTTTCATGAGTTTTCCCCTTGGATTTTCGACCTTGTTCGTCATTTTTTAAGGTCTGTCAGCTTGGTTGCATTATCCAAGTAATGGTTCCGTCGCTTGTAGCCCGTCAGCTTTGTAGCCTCACCCGTCAATTGTCACCATTTTTATTACTTTACTTACTTTAATGTGGCCATCAATTTTCTAATTTCCAGTCATCTTATAGACTTAATGTAAGCCCGTTGGTTCTTTAATGGCCCCATCCGTTTGGTGAGACCGTCAGCTTTTTAGCTTTAGTTTGTTATGGACTTGATGAGCTTGTCATCTTTGTGGGCCCGTTGGTTTTAGAACCTTATCCATATGATGATAGCCTCATCTATTAGGTAGGACCGTCAGCTTTTTAGCTTTAATCTGTCATGGGCTTGATGGACTTGTCATCTTTTGTAGGGCCGTTGGTTTTAGAACCTCGTCCATATGATGATAGCCTCATCTATTAGGTGGAGCTGTTAGCTTTTTAGTCCATGCATTATGGACTTAGTCGTTTACTTCTGTTGTTCACTTTTGTGAACTTAGTCGTCCACTTTTGTGAACTTTAAACTGTAGATTTCTAAAATAGATACTTCAGCAATTTTGAATAAACTACTTTTATTGCCATGCATTTGTAAATAAAAGTAGTTCTAAAACCAAATCCTGCCTTTTGGGCTTAAAATGAAAAAGAGGTATTATTGCAAAAAAAAAAAACTAAAGTAAATGATAAAGTTAAGGAGTAAGACTAAAATTTGCTAAAATGTAAATAAAAAGGCTGGTCTTCATGTTGCCACTTCTACTGGTAATACTTTCATAGGTACTCGGTGTTCCATGGGTGTGGTAGCTTCTGTCCATCTAACGTCTCCAGGTGGTAAGTGCCTTTCCTCTGCCACGACGTAACTCGGTAAGGTCCTTCCTAATTGGGGCCGAGCTTCCCTTAGGTAGGGTCCCTAGTGGCGCCCATGACCTTTCTAAGAACGAGATCTCTAACTTGGAAGTCTCTATGTCGAACCCGAGAGTTGTAGTGCTTGGCCATGCGGTCCTAGTATCTAGCGAGTCTTTGTTCTACTGCCACCTTGATCTTGTCCACTAGGTCAAGCTGTAGTCGCATTGCCTCGTCGTTTTTGTTCTTGTCATGGTTGTGCACCCTGTAGCTCGTGAGCCCAACTTCGGCCGGGATGACTACTTTGCTTCCGTACGTTAGTCGGAACGGTGTCTCTCCTATGGGTGTCCTTGTCGTCGTCCTGTATGCCCATAGTATGCTTGGCAATTCTTCAGGCCATATATCCTTTGCCCCCTCGAGCTGAGTTTTGATAATCTTGAGTAAGGATCGGTTCGTGACTTTGACCTGGCCATTAGCCTGAGGGTGGGCGGGGGAGGAGTAGTGGTTCTTTATTCCTAACTATGAGCAAAAATCCCGGAAGAAGTCGTTGTCGAATTGCCTCCCGTTGTCCGAGACAAAGACTTTAGGAATGCCAAACCTGCATATGATGCATCTCCAGACAAAGCTTCGTACATTCTTCTCCGTAATGCTGGCCAAAGTTTCAGCTTCCACCCACTTTGTAAAGTAGTCAATGCCCACTACTAGGAACTTCAGCTGTCGTACTGCTGTAGGGAATGGTCCCATAATATCTAACCCCCATTGTGCGAACGGCCATGAGGCCGTCATCGGTGTCAGCTCTTCGGTTGGTTGTCTAATAATATTGCTGAACCTTTGGCACTTGTCACAGGTGTTGACATAAGCCTCAGTGTCCTTCTGCATGGTGGGCCAATAGTACCCTGCTCGCACAAGCTTGTGCACCAATGACCTAGACCCTGAATGGTTTCCGCAGATTCCTTCGTGTACTTCCCTTATGATGTAGTCAACTTCTTCCATATCCAAGCATCTCAGATATGGACAGGAGAAGCCTCTTTTGTACATGACATCTTTTATTAAGACAAATCTTGCCGCCTGGACCTTCAGCTTTCTTGTAGCTTCGTTTCCTTCTGGTAACACCCCGTTTTTTAAGTATGAAATTAACGGCGCGATCCAGCTACTGTCAGAGCTTATTTCCTGCATGTCGCTGGAATCTATTAGTGGCGAAAGCTGAACAAAAGAGAGTACATTACCAAGGATGACCATATGTTCTGATGAAGTGGCCTTTGCGAGGCGATCGGCTCGCTCGTTTTCTCCTCTAGGGATTTGGACGATTTTGGCTTCTAGGTCATCTACTCTTGCCCTTACTTGATTAAGGTACCTTTTCATCCTTTCGTCTTTGCACTCGTAGTCTCCATTTATTTGATTAGTAATGACCTAAGAGTCACAGTATATGACTACCCTCGCGGCTTCTGCTGCTTTGGCGAGGTCGAGTCCTGTTATTAATACTTCATACTCTGATTCATTGTTGGTAGCAGGGAAGTCGAGACAAACAATACATTCAACTGTATCTCTTTTAGGCGATAGTAGCAAAATGCCAGCCTCTCCAACTTATCTGTTGGATGACCCATCCGTATATATGCTCCAATGAGGGGACTCTTCTGCCCCCTTCTTTTCGTCATGAGTGAATTCTGCTATGAAGTCTGCGACTATCTGTCCTTTGATGGATATCAAATTCGCTCAACTTTATAGCCCATAATGCCAGTCGACTCGTAGCCTCAGGATTGCTCATCGCCCGTCGCAAGGGTTTGTCAGTCAGGACATTCACTGTATGCGCTTGAAAGTACGGTTTGAGCTTGTGGGCCGCCGTAACTAACGCAAAGGTAAGTTTCTCCATAGGTGGGTATTTTTCTTCGGCACCATGAAGCGCTCGGCTCGCGTAGTATAGGGCTTTTGTACTTTTTCTTCTTTCTGACTAAGGCAGCGCTGATGGCTGTGGGGCAGACGGCTAGATAGAGAAAAAGCTCTTCTCCTGGCTATGATGGGCTCAGCAGTGGCGAGGAGGAGAGATAAGCCTTCAACTCCTCGAACACCTGCTGACATTCGACAGTCCACTTGAATGATCTCTTCAACGTGCAGAAGAAGGGCAAACATTTATCCGTCGCCCTTGACACGAACCTATTTAGTGCTGCTATTTTCCCGTTGAGGCTTTGTACCTCCTTCACATTTCTTTATGGTGTCATCTCCATAATGGCCCGGATCTTGTCCGGGTTTGCCTCGATCCCCCTTTGGGACACCATAAATCCTAGGAATTTTCCCGCCGTCACCCCGAAGGTGCATTTTCCTGGATTGAGCTTCATGTTGTAAGAACGAAGGGTGTTGAATGTTTCCTTGAGATCATTCAAATGATCTTCCTCCCTTCGGCTTTTTACTAGCATGTCGTCAATGTAGACCTGGACATTCCTCCCAATTTGCTGCGCGAACATTTTGTTCATAAGTCTTTGATATGTTGCGCCCGCGTTCTTCAGGTCGAAGGGCATTACTTTGTAACAGAAGAGGCCTTGGCTGGTCACGAACGAAGTTTTCTCCTAATCAGCTTCGTGCATTTGAATTTGGTTGTACCACGAGAAAGCGTCCATGAAACTTAGCAACTGGTGCTGGGCTGTTGAGTCTACTAGGACGTCGACCCTTGGAAGGGGATAGCTATCTTTGGGGTAAGCTTTGTTAAGGTCGGTGAAGTCCACACACATCTACCACTTCCCGCTAGCTTTCTTAACCATTACTACGTTCGCTAGCCAATCGGGGTAGTATACTTCCCTAATGAAACTTGCTTCTTATAGTTAGCGGACTTCTTTTGCTATGGCCCAATCTCGTTCGGGGGCGAACACTCTCTTCTTCTATCGGATAGGTGGAAAGGAGGGCGATACATTCAACCTGTGCACCATGACTAAAGGGTCTATTCCTGGCATATCTTCATGGCTCCAGGCAAATACGTCTCGATTGCCTCTGAGAAAGGTTATGAGCTCTTCACGGATTGCGGGGTTAGCAAGTGTTCCGATTTTGGTTGTTCGGCCATTATCGGAACTGTAAAGGAGTATCTCTTCTAGCTTCTCTATTGGCCCCGTCACCGTCCGGTGCTCTTCTATATTCAAGGCCTGGGCTTGATCCTCCATCTTCATCATGGCTACGTAGCATTCACATGCAGCTATCTGACTTCCGCTCAGCTCCCCTACTCCGTACTCGGTAGGGAACTTAATCATCAGGTGGTGAGTGGAAGTTACCGCCTTCCACGAATTGAGTGTGGGTCGTCCGAGGATAGTGTTGTGGGCAGACGAGCAATCGACCACTAAGAATGTTACGTCCTTAGTTATCTGCTGGGGGAAATCGCCTACCACTACGGACAATGTGACTGCGCCCAGGGGGAATACACGGCTCCCTCCAAAACCCACGAGCGAGGCATTTATCGGAATCAATCGCTCCCTGTCGATCCTCATCTATTGGAACGCCGGGTAGCATAGAATATTTGCTGAACTGCTGTTGTCGACCAACACCCGGTGCATGTTGTAGTCTTCTACCCGTAAGCTGACGACGAGCGCATCGTCATGTGGATGGTGAAGGCGTCACGCATCCTCTTCTGAGAACCTGATAATAGGGCCTTCTCTTTGTGCTATCTTTGGCACGGCTCTTATTAGCTGAACATTTTGTACCATCCGAAGATAGGTTTTGCGGGCCTTTTTGGATGACTCGGTGGCAGCCGTTCCTCCTACGATCATCCTTATGTCCCCTATCGGGGGTCTCGACCGCTCATTATCTCATCGGGGGTGTTGGTTTTGTAGGGGTGGATCTGTTTTCTCCTTGCTAACGAACTTCTACAATTCTCCTTGTCTGATATGGGCCTCGATCTGCTGCTTTAGGTCATAGCAATCGACTGTATCGTGACCATGGTCACGGTGGAAGCGGCAATACTTATCCCTAGAACATTTGTTGGGATCACTCTTCAGCTTTCCAGGAAACGTCATAGCCTCCTCGTCCTTGATTTGCATTAGGACTTGATCTATCGGGGCGGTTAACGCAGTGAAGCTTGTAAATCTTCCCCCCAGGGGCTTAGGGCATCTCTCATCCCTTCGGTCTCCCATCCTTGCCTTCTTCCGGCCTTGGTCCTATCGGGTGTCTTCCTGCCTTTCTCTTTTCTTGGGCCTTTCTTCTCGGGCCAACAGCGCGTCCTCGGTGTTCATATACTTGGTGGCCCTGTAAAGCACTTCTGATATGGTCTTCGGGTCATTTTTGTATAGGGAGAACAAAAACTTACCCTTCTTCAGCTCATTCATGAATGCTGCGACAAGTATCTTGTCGTTAGCTTCGTCGATCGAGAGTGCCTCCTTATTGAAGCGGGATATGTAGGCCCTCAACGTTTCCTCCTCTCACTGCTTGATACTCATCAAGCAAGCCGTAAACTTTTTGTACCGATGTCCTCTGATAAAGTGTGTAGTAAATTGAGCGCTTAGCTCCTTGAAGGTGCTGATGGAGTTGGATGTTAGCCGGCTGAACCAAATTCTTGCCGCACCCTTCAGCGTCGTAGGGAAGGCCCTACACATGATCGCATCTACTACTCCTTGAAGGTGCATCAGGGTTTTAAAGGTCTCTAGGTGGTCTAAAGGGTCCCTGACTTTGTCATAACTATCTATCTGTGGCATGTAGAACTTACTTGGCAAAGGGAAGGAGTTGACGGGTGTAGTGAACGGCGAGTCAATTCTGTTAACGAGGTCGTCAAGATCGCTGGACACTCGTCCCTTAAGAGCGTTCATCATAACTTCCATTTGTTCCTTTATCACCTGCATCTTTGCGATAATAGGTGGCGGAGCCGTATCTGCAAGAGAAGGGAGGCTCACGTTCTGACGCTTTGGTCTGCTTGGGGCGTTACTGGTTTGGGGTCCCTCTTGATTCCTTCTATCAGCGTTGGTTCCTTCTTGATCTACTCCTTGGTTGTTCGGTGCTGCATTTTTCTGGCGCAGCTGTTCTTCCAGGTTGCGATTTTGCCTAGTGAGGCATTCCACGGTAGTGGCGAGAGTTTTAACTTACTTCTCGAGGGCGATCGTGGGTGGTTCCTCTTCTTGAACGTCGTTAGCGGTTGCCATCGAGCGGGTGAGCACCATGCAACTTTTTTTCTGGGAAGCAGTAATATGACTTTACACTATACGACTCCCATAGACGACGCCAACTGATGAAGCCGAAAATATTACCAGTAAGCCACACGGTCCTCACGCGCTCCAAACAGCACCTGCACAACAACAAAAAAAGTACCTAGCAGAAAGCACCGGTGTGGTGCCAGCCAAATACCCTCCAAAAGTCAAGTCAGAACTATTCTCACAACTCTAGAGTGCTAGAAAGGGTCAATTATACGTCCCTTGGTTCGTGAAGGTGCTTGGGTTTTTATAATAGCAGGGGTTGACCCCTTTTCCTTGGAGTGGAAGTCTTTTCTTTATAGGAGTCTTCTTGGGTGTATTTCGTGGGATCCTTTCCATATAGGAATCCCTCTTAGGTTTCTCAAAACGTGGAGGGTAAGTCATTTCCTTATACATGCAAACATGGTTAGCAAGCATTCTTTGACTAATGCCGTCAGCTTACATTATGCCTTCAGTCTTAATCCCGTCAGCTTCAGAATTCCTTCAGCTTTATGATCCCGTCAGCCTTAGGATGCCTCTTTAGTGATTCTCCCTGCAACCCTCATACGTCGATAGTCATTTAAATGGGGCTGACGGTTTAGTAGATCCCGTCACTTATAAACCGTCAGCTTATCTTTTGTGATCAATCTCTTTTATCAATCTGCTTGGCTTGATCGGTGCTCAATTGGTTCTGGATTGATTGAAATTGATTTTCAATCGGTTGAACCTAATTTTTGACCGATCAAAATTCGGTCTGAAGGTTTTTTAAAAAGCTTTTTCTCTCACGTATTCTTCACTATATTCAACTTTTCAAAAAGCTTTTTGCTCTCTCTCTTCAATCGATCCACCTCAAGCCAATTTTTGTCATTTTCTTCCTAATTTTTCTCAAAGGTTTTTGTCTTCAATTGCCGGTATGTCCTTTTTACCCCTTCTTTTTTCTTTTTATTCACATATTTCATGCATTTTTCATGCAGTTTAGGTATAATTTTCAGACCTATGGATTTTGGGGTTTTTGATGTTTAGGTTGTTTTCTTTCAAATTTAATCACTAGGTTTTTGTGCTTAGATGATGTAAACATGAATCTCATGCTTTAATTTATTAAATTTGTGATTTGGGAAAATTTTGAAATTCTAGGGCTTGAAACTACATGAAATTAGGGATTTTGTTCAGTTGGGTTTAAATTGATAAAATTGACTTGTGTAATTGATTAATTATGTCATTATATATTGTTATCTAACTAGTATAATGATTAATTGGTCAATTTGGTTGGATTTTTGAAATTGGTCATTTCAAATTTAGGGTTTTTGTACTAAACTCTATGCTCATGTTAATTGTTGGTTTCTAAAGTGTAATTGAACTGTTCTCAATGCATTAGTGCATGCATCATTTGTTCGTTCTGTTCATGCATCATATAGATTGTTCTTTTCTATATTTTTTTGTGCTCTAACTCTGTCTGATGCAGCCTTCCCTTGGTTTTCTTTGTTTTTCTTTCATTGGTTTCTGTTTTTGTTTTCTTTTAACCCTCTAGCATCATGGTTAAGAAAACTAGAGCCAACAAGAAAACCTTATCTTCTTCCTTTGAGAGCGATAGGTTTAGAATTGAGAAACACCAAGAGAATTATGAGAAACTTTATGTCTTTAGATCGGTATGGGCTGAGCGTAAAGTGATCCTTGATGAGTTAGATCCTGAGATACATAGGAACTTTGAGAGTTAGGGTTGGTTACCTCTTTTGGACATTTCTCACCCCCTTCCGGCTGTTTTAATTAGAGAGTTCTACTCAAACCTCTCTGTCCACTCCACTTCATCCAACATTCAGTTTGTGAAGAGTTGGATAAAGGGAGAAGAGTATGTCACTACTCCTCAAGTAGTGGCCTCTGCTTTTGGTGTATCTTTGGTACAACAGCCTGTCTGTCCTTATGATGAGGACCCTCCCTTTGATGAGATCATGTCTCACATTACTGGTACTTCCATTAGATGGGGTTCCAATCCTCATATCACTACTCATGAGCTTACTGAGCTCAACTATCTGTTTTTTCGGATTGCTTGTCATTCTCTTTGGCCCATCTCTCACTTGCAAAACATTCCTATTGAAAGATGTGCATTTTTGTATGCCCTTGTGACTGATGCTTTATGAGTTTTCCTACCCTTTTTATTCGTTCTTTGGTTGAGGTTTATAAGAGTAGTTCTAAATCACATGGTCTTTTCTTCTCTGTTTTTATTCATCGAATTTTGTTGCATCTAGGATTAAATGAGTTTCCTGCATTTGAGCCCGTACACATTATAGCTCCCATAGGTGCCACCTTCCTTCGGCAGAGAGCTACTTAGATGAGAGCTAGCTTTAAATGTCCTAGAGTAGAATCTTCCTCTGGTGTACCTCCTCCTTCTCCTTCTTTAGGTGACCCTACAGTTGAGGAGTATGTCTAGCCCACAGTCGTTGTTGATCCTCCACCGACTTCTTCTTCAAGCGAAGCTTCTTTACTGAGTATGCTGGAGACTGTCATGACCATTCAGGTAGCTCAAGGACAGATTTTGGTGGATGTGCTCCTGGAGTTTCTGGCCTTGCGTGCTGATTTGGTGAGTTTGAGACGTTCTCCACCACCTCCTTTTGATGATGAGTCTTAACTGCCCTTTGGCAATTCGTTACAAAAAGGGGGAGTACATATGGATGGAGATTGGGGGAGATTTTGTTTTTTTTTGGAGCTTTAGATTATATCTAGGTGCTTCATGATTTTTTTTTTTTTGGCTCATGATGTAGTTATCTTGATGTATTTATTTTTATGTGATGTATATGTTAGGGGGATACTTTTATATATATATATATATATATATATATTTCTGTTTCTTGTTTCACATGTTCTACATAGATTATTGATTTATGTTATAAGGTTATTCATGATATATGTCTTTTATTTTCTACTATGAGAAATCAAGAATTTATTTTGTTTTACTTTTATTTTCCACACATGCGTTTATGTGTTGGTTAAGTATTATAGGAATATACAGGTTGATTCAGTCGTGCTGCTATCTATACTTGCAACTGATAGATAGTAGTTAGGTTGAATTGTTTTTGGTTGGGCAATTTTATTGTAATGGGCTATTTTGTAACTTTGAGCATTTTGTTTTGTTATGTATTTTGTCACGGATTGCCAAAGGGAAAGTTTGTTAGGTTCTTAGAAATTAGGAACTAATGTATTAGAACTTCAATAAGTATATGTTGGCAAACCATGATCAAAACATTTAGTCTAGATTTAGGCTGCTCAAAGTGTGTTTATTTGTAAAGTTGGAATCCAGTTTATTGCAGGATTTATTGTGTAAATTTACAAAGCTCGATTGATCAAAAATTAGGCTCGATCAATTGAAACTTGTGCAAATTGTTTTTCTGCAGAATTTGCCAACTCAAGCCCAAGCCCAAGCACATATAATGTGTAGGGTTTTATGTTTTGCTTCAAGTATAAAAAGAAAAACCCTAGCCACGTTTTAGAGGTTATTGATATGCTGTGTGTATGAATCTCTTGTGAGATCTAGAGGTGTTTGCCTTCATACATACTTAGGGTTATCAAGATCTAGATTAATGTCAAGAGCTTGGTGATCGCTTCAGTTGCTGCATAAAGAGCTTAAAGAAAACACAAGTGGGAGTACTTGTGGTTGCTGTGAATCCAAGAAAGAAGTAGTCCGTGAACTCGGAGCTATCACATGGTTGTAGTAGTAAGTTTTCTACTCGATGTAGCAATAAGATGTTAGTGGTCTAAGTCGCTATTGTAAAACTTCAATTCTTTCATAGTGGATCTGTTTTACCTTGAGAATAGCTAGATTAAATCCTCCCCAGGTTTTTTACCGGTTTGGTTTTCTTGGGTTATCATATTGTTGTGTTCTTTATTTTCCACATTATTTACTTGATATGATTTACTTGTGTTAACCTAGACTTGGATAATTTATCTAAGTGATCACTTGGCTAAATAACTCGGTTAATCAACTTGTGTTTTAAAGGGTCTAAAAATGTACAAAAAATAATATAAAATTACGTGAAATGTCAAAGTAAAATTAGGGGTGTCAATTCGGATTATCATGTTGGGTTCGTGTCATATTGAGGTAAGGGTATTTGACTAAATAGCTCAACCCCAACCCAACCCATTTGATAATCATGTCTTGATCCTTCAGCCCTAACCTGACCTATAATATGGTGGGTTGACCTGACCCATCCCACTTAACACGCTTAATAAACAAGTCGTATTGGTTTGACAAGAATATGACATAACCCATTTCAACTTGCTTAATATTAAATATAATATACATATAGAAATAAATATTTTTTACATTCCAAGAGTATTGCATACGCTTCAAGTCTTCAACCCACATTCAAAATAATATGGTTCAATTTCTAATTATATTGGGTTACGTAAAATTTGTAAAGTTCCAATTTCCAATTATACTTGTAAGTTTTTTGTAATTACTCACTTTTCATTTTAAGTTTAAAATATAGATTGGATATAAAAGGTATTTGAAAAATCCAAAATAAAATGAATATTTATCTGTAATACAAGTTAAACAAGTTGTGTTGAATGGGTCATTTAGGCTGACACAAATAAATTGGCATGTTAAATGTGTTTATTGCAAGTCATGCGGGTTGACTCTCTTATGACTCGTTTCTTATCGTGTTGGTTTTAGGTCAACCTGTTTATGACCTAAACCCACTAAGGCTTAACCTTAACCCTAACCCGCAAAAACCCATGTCGGGTTCGTATCGTGTTCACAGGTTGGGTCAAACATTGACACCCCTAAGTAAAATCAAATCACAAGGATCGATTGGATGCCTTTCACTCTTGCATGTCCATTCTTTTCCTTCACTTTTTCTTATATTTTTTCTTTTGTCAATTCTTTTTGGTACTCTTGCCATCGTTATATGTAGGTATATAAAAAAAAAAAAAAAAGTCTTTTAATAATAAAATAAATAAACTCGTGACTGAAATACTTTTTTCCCTTTTTAGAAACATGAGTGAAATACTTGATATGACCAAAGTCACCAGACTCTTTTGAGGCAAAGAAAAATTCGTAATTTGAAAAGGAATTTTTTTATTAAAAAATTAAAAGTGAAATTATAGTTCACAGTATTGGTTTGTATTCTCGTACCATACTATTTTTCCAACATTTTTATGAACACCATCATCTTCTCTTCAAAATATAAATATATATGTATAAATATATATATAAAAGATTTGAAACCTGCATATCTCTGATAAAAATATCACAGAAGTGTTGAATGAGTTACAACACTCTTTGCTTCTCATCAATCTATATGTCACAATCTCTCTCTAAAGAAATTATTCTTTATACCAAATATATTACACTTTTCTTTTATGTTAAAGATAGACCTCATATGTGGGTTCTACTTCTATACATAAGTGATAAGACTCACATTTATGTGCACTTGCAGGAGATTTCATATTATCAAAACAATTTGGTATAGTTGTATATCAATGTTATATTATATGATACATTCTTATTTAATTTAAAAAATACTAGTGTTAAGTAATATACATATAATCAAAAATCACATATAAATTGAAGTAAAAAATTAAACAACAAATATATAGTAAAAAATAAAATAACAAAATTACTTTAAGTTACTTTTTTTTTTTTTTAAGAAATTACTTTAAGCATACCGTATAAGATTGAAATTTATTAAAACATAAAGTTATAACAATTTATTAAATTTATTAAATTTATTTAAAATAAATAATGAATATTTAAATAATAAAGTCTTAAAAATTTTTGTTAATTGAGTTATAATCGATCATTGAAGTATTTTAAACACAAACTATATTGATAATTTTAGTTATCGTGTGTTTTCTAATACATCATACAATGTGTAGCAACTGACGTTAAACAACTTAAACTAAACCCATGTAAAACATAATATTTATTATTTATTAGTAAAAAAAAAACAAAAAAACTACGACTGATAATAATTAAATTATTAAGTAACAGAACCTTTTTTCAAATATTTAAATAAATTAGGTAATTAAATTTTAAGGGGATACTATTTTTAAGCCTTTAGCAAAATGTAAGACATCGCCTTTATTATTAAATAAATAAAATATGATAGATAATAATTAATAACTAGGGAAAAAAGACTCATTTGGATCAAACTATAATTATAATTTTAATGATTTTTCTTTTATTAAGTGTCAAATGACCAAAGCATGACAATGACATGACTTGGAGAAATTATACAGTTCTCATGATGGACCACGTCACTTGTCCACTATTTTACTAAAAAAACTCTCACCTAGTTAAAATTACTGAGTTAGTAGTTAGTTTCTATTTTTTTTTTTTTTTAAATTCTTAGAAATTTTAAACAAGTGGTAGTCTTTTAGTGGAATGATAGATAAAAATCCACCATGAAAATATTATAAAAATTATAATTTATGATTTTTCCATGACCTGATGAGAGAGAGAGAGAGAGAGAGTAAAGGAACAATGAGAAGCTATATACTTAATAACCAGTCTGTAGGACAAAACTTTTATCATAGAAAATTTGATTTGTAAATAGACTTCTTAATTCTTATTCAAAATTATTCCAAGGGAAAGGAAATTAATCTCTTTGTTTTACTAGTAGGCAAAAAGGTAATTTAAGTGGTATGTTCAAATTAAAATTTAAAATCAATAACAACTTACCACATAGGACTTATTGTAAAAATGTTGGAAATATAGCCTCTTCACGAAACTTGAGGAACTCAGCGCTAGTGAGGACTGTGTTGTCGATGTCATTACTACCGTCATTGTTGTGGTGGTTACCATCTCGCTGATTAGCCATTAGACTAGGGTGTGTCAAGGTTCTAATATGTATTGATGTCACAGAAGCTTGAAGAAAGCACACATAATACTCTCTTTGATGGAATATAAACTAAACTGTTAATTTCTGGTAGTAAACCTTGAATTCACAAGTGGCTTCTTGAATCCACAAGTTGATAAACTAGAATCCATTATAGAAAAGTTTGAGAAAAACTCTGCAATTTTATTGGTAATAATCTGAAAACTGAATTGCCTTTGAAGTTTACGATTTGTTTAAATAGTAAAAACAAAATCTAGGGAAACTAGAAACACTAAGGTAGCTACGAAAATATATAAAACCCTAATTTAACTAAACAACATTAAAGCACCTAAAAAGAAGGAAATAAATAACCTAAACCTAAAATAACAAAAATTACATGAATTTAATTATTTACAAAAATTAGATATTAAACCTTATTCTACATCAACATAGGTTGCAAAGCTTAACATCTGAACTAACAACTTTCATCCACTAACTAATCATCTGATACTAAAACTAGATGTAGTTTACAAATGTACAGTAGAAATACGACTGTAGCTTAAGATACTGTAGCTTCTTCAACTTTCTCATCTTAATGCTGCTTCCATCTTGTTTATCTGGTGCATCTACCCTTTTAGTCTTAGCACTTTTACAATACCAAGGAAAACATAACTGGGTACGTGACGGGTAGTTTTTGATAAAAATGGATACACAGAGTAGGCAAAAATTGAGACAGGACATGTGTGCGTAACAATGGTTGCTGCAATGTCTGTTCTTTATGTGCATCGAGTTGTTATAAAAGGGGAACCACCTGTTGTTCAAAGCCATATCCAGTAACCTTTCTATGCGTAAGAGTTGGGTTTGCTATTGAATGAAACTTGTTCTTTCAAAGAAAACCATATGCCTTTTCCCCTGATTAATAGAGATCATTATTATTGCTAACATGGTGATGGAAAAGGAAGGAGATTGACATCTTTGTCCCTCTTTCCTGCGATTCCTCTATTAGACGTCTTTTAAATTAATGATTTCTACTTCTTAAATTGAAAGGGAAAAAAGCCTGAATTCCAAAACAGTGGTCTGCTCTTTATTTATTTTTAATACTCCCTCCGTCTCATTTTGTTTGTCCTATTTGAAAAGTCAAATTTTTTAAGGGAATATCATTTATTGTCTTATCTACCTTTTAAAAATGTATAAATTTCCAAAACTATCTTTAAATAAATTTATCAAAAAATTGAATTATTAATAAAATAGAGGTATAATAGAAACATTAGTAAATTAATGACTTTTATTTTTAGAAATAGGACAATATTTTGAAACATCCCAAAATGGAATAAATGACAAATAAAGTGGGACGAAGGGAGTATTGCTTTCCATTTATTACAATTCAAGATTTATGCATTTGTCAATAAGATCTATGCATTTTTCAATCATCGAAAACCTATTAGTGTATTGAGATATACCAAAGAAATTTAATACACCAACAAATGCAATAATCTTCATCACACTCAAAAAAAATTTGATGATTACAAAATGCATAAATTTCAATGATAAATGCATAAACTCCTAATTTCGATAAATAGAAAGTGATATTAATAACAAAAAGCCTCTAAGCATGCTCGACATGCATGGGAAGAAGCTAGTGTGTATACATATCAAAGAAAATGATCAGTTGTTCACACAATCAGTTACATATATTCCATCCAAAATAAAATATAAAATTATTACATAGAATCCAATATATCATTTATTTTAGTGTACAAAGAGATATAGAAAGACTGACAGTAGAGCCCGAAACACCAATTCTTATTGCACTCACATATTTCAAGCCGGATAAAAAGTAACAAAAAAAAAAAAATTAAAGAGGAACTGCTGCTCTGAGCACATTGGTTGGAGATGGGTTGCTTAAAAGGAATCAAATGGTGATGAGGGAGGAAGACCAGGACAGGATTTGGTGCTACAACTACAAGCTTTATAATTAGACGATGAAATGATGACCTTCAGCAAAGACTGAGATCACATGTACCCCAGTAGTTTTCTGAGACGAGGGTAACCCATGTGGGATATCAGAAAACAAAAAAACAGAATGACGATTATAAAAAAGGAATTCAAAGCCCATTCAGAAATATTATAAACAGAATGACTACTGATATGCTGCAACCAAAAGCACCGGCCGTAAAGAAAATAGACGTGATAGAGAAAAGAAATAAACAAATATTGAATATATATAAGAAAAAATCTGCAAATAATTAAAAAACTTATAACCCAAATGCGTAAAGAATGAATGATTCAGATCAAGTCTTGTGTTTGACACAATTTCCTTAGAGCAAATTTTGCACCTCACACAATTACTGTCGTATTTTGAGACTCATGGACGCCTCTTAGGATAAAATAATTTACAGCACGAAAACGAAGCACACACTTACATAAAAAGTAACAAAAAAAAAAAAAAAAAAAAAAATCAAAAGAGGGACTGCTGCACAGAGCACATTGGTTGGAGATGGGTTGCTGAAAAAGAATCAAATGGTGATGAGTGTGGAAGAAGAGGACAGGATTTGGTGCTACAACTACGAGCTTTTTAATTAGACGATGAAATGATGACCTTCGGCAAAGACTGAGATCACATGTACCCCAGTAGTTTTCTGGCTCGAGGGATGTACGGGAAACCCAAGCGGGATCCAACAAAATAAAGAAACAGAAAGACGGTTATCAAAATGGAATTCGTAGCCCATTCAGAAATAGTGGAGTTTTCATCCAAGACTGCTGATCTGGCGGAAACAAAGGCAGAGACCATGAAGAGAATGGATATTTCAATTAGAACCGTTAATGGCAGCACTGTTGCGTACTCGATGCTGTGATATTTCGTATAAATGGCCGTAAGGAGGTGGATTAACATTGCGATAGCTGAGGTAACAAAGGCCGCCGAAACATACTCCAGAAATTCCTTAAAGTGGACGTTGTCTCTTAGAACTGCCTTGCCATTTGTGTCGAGTCCACCAGGCAATTGCAAGACTGCTGCGAAGGAGAGAGTTATAATGATTGTGATTGCCGTTATTTGGAAATTGTAAATACTTCTAATATTTAGATCAGTTTCTGGGTCTTCTGTGTTATTGTCTCCACCCATTTTTGACACTACAGGCTCCTTTTTCGCAGCCTGTATGTGACTGCCAACCACTCGTTCCAAACTATTAGTCAGTAGACGTTCGCGTCTAAGCCAGCCTGACATGAGTGCTTTCTGCAGGAGTTTAGAGAGAAATGTCACTTTAATTTTTTTTTTTTTCCCTGCAAAGAGGGAAATCTAACTTACTAATACAGTAATACCTAAAATTGTAATTTTTTATCTTGTGACGTGAATGGCCCTTCAAGTCGGCCATATCAGCTTGAGATGTTTACTTGCATGGAAAAATCTTCAAATTCGAATATTCTAACCCATAGGGGAAAAAATTCGTTTTCCTTGTAATGTAATCAAAATTTAAAATGAAAAAAAAAAAAAAAAAAAAAACATTGGTGTTCTATTAAGTAGAACACTAAGAATGTGTCAAAATATTTTTATTTCTAATACATATACCATATGCTTCAATGATATGTCAGATTCTCTCGTAGAAGAGAATCAAGATTGGAATTCTTCTCTTCCAAGTTCCAATTGTAATAAGCGAAGAAATAAGAAAAAAGGCCGGTGGGGTAGGGAAGGGGGGGGGGGGGGGGGCGTTTGGTGGCGGGGGGCGGGGGCAATTTACGTAGATTAGGTCCTAATAATTTAATTTTGCTAATTAAAGCCTCAAATTTGAAGTCTCAATCAATCTCCGTTATTCATTTCTTTGGGACAAAACAAAAACAAAAAAAAAAAAAAACAAAAAACAAAAAACCATTGATCTAACTCTAACTTTCACCTATTTCATTACTTCCTATAATAAATGAATAACAGGATTGGACATAGACTTGAAATTGAAATAATTTCGTAAGTTGAAGACTTTAATTGTCAAAATTAAGAATTTGCGATCTAATCTGAAATAGTGTATAAACTAATCTACTCGTTTTATATAATATTCTCCCCAACATATGACAATTTTAATATATCCGTATCCAGATATTTATTATTATTTCATTTACCAAACCAAATATGAATGCATTTCCTATAGGTTATCAAGCAAAATATATTTACCTCGGATAGAGGTTTCCTTTAAGTAAATTTCATCGATGTTTAGTTACTATATATAGTTTACCGAGGCTTACATTTTCAGACCATGAAAGCTTCTTCCGTGATTCAATAATATCAGCAGCGCTCATCCCCTCCTTGTTCACAGCCAGTTTTTCAACTCTCCTGTCATCTGTAAGCATCATTGATATTTTAAAACGGTCATTGATGGCAGCTACATGTAAAGGCGTGTTGCCTTCTTTGTCTTGCTCATTTATGTGATCCTGAAATGTTAATGTCTGGAGCAATATTTTGACCGCATTTTTCTTTCCATGTTCCACGGCAAGATGAAGAGCTGTCTTACCTTTGTTGTCCAACAATTCACAAGTATTTGGACATTTTATAATGAGTGCTCTCATTACACCACCACTTCCTCTCATAGCTGAAATGTGAAGGGCAGACATGCCTTCTTTGTCTATTTTGTAAGCAAGGGAAATATTATTTTCCAAAAACATTTTGACAACTTCTGTATTGCCAAAATATGCAGCATAATGAAGAGGAGTCCAGCCATTTTTATCAGATTCCAGAATTGCTTTTGGAAATTTGTCAAATATCTTGCGCAGGAAATCTGCAAAGAGAGGGAGAAACATATTATAGGTTAGCTAAAGTTAGCATGTGTTGATGATGAAGACGTTCAAATATTGTTGGGTTCTTTGGTTTCACATTTCGATTAATCAAGACTTCAGCAGGCAAACAAATTTTATATTTTACATTCCTTAATTTTTATGAAACGATACAGCCTAGTTTTTCACTAGACAACATTCGATGTTTTGCAAAATCAACCCTACTTTTTACTACGAACGCAAATTGATATATAATTACTGATCAAAATACTAAGCACCTGCAAATTGAAATTATACACAGAATATATATTTGGGAATCTATGTATTGCAAAACTAGGTTATTACAAAAGATTGGAAGCATTTGTGGTCCTAGTTGCTGTCTGTAGAGTGTTTGGGTGTCGGCGTCGTTATTTTATTGGTTCTCTTTGTTATAGTGGAGGTCCTTGTAATTTTTTTATTTTTATTTTGTTAATATAAGATAGAAATTTTACTCTAACCTAATTTAAGTGTATACATGTGTGAAGTTTCTTCTGGAGACTTGAACTCCAGCCCTTACCTCCCACAACCTACAAGCACTTATACTTGTAGAGTGACCATTGTGCAAAGAGTGCACAATAGTTTTGTACTCCAAACCAATTTATGCTTCATTGTTTGTTTTCCTGATCCAACTGTAGGTTTGTTGTAGAAAACAAAGTTGTAAGATTACAAATTCAATTTAATGAGAACTTTCTCTCTCTCAAATTGCACTCTCTCTCTCTTTCAATTTTTGGCATAGGTATTAATAATTATTGCTATGCCAATCAATGAGACAATTCTGTATCTTATTGTCTAACTCGAGAGTCATATTTTGATAATTGAAATAATAAAAGGTATAAATTTAGTATTTAATTAAATAGATGAACATGTGACATGTTTTTATTTGTGAAGTATATAATGAAGTAGGAAAAGTGTGATAGAAGATTTGAACTCCTAACTTGGTGGGTTTTTCTTTTTCATCAAAAAAAAAAAAAAAAAAAAAAAAATCGGTGGGTTATTTAACAAACTTTTCTTTTGCGTAATGCATAACCCAAGTTTTTTAAAGGGCTTATACATTAGGCCTAAAAAGTGTAATTCGAGCCATCTGGAACAACTCAATTAGGATGAGAAGCTTCATTTTAAGCCCTGTAGAGATGCCAATTACAAACGCATACCAAAAGTGTAGACTAAACTCCAAAACCTATGTACGAAACACCTTGTCAACTAGTCCGAGTGAAAACTCAATTCGATTCGAGTGTACCATTTTAAAAAAAGTGTTGCGCTGTTTTTTACAACAATTTCTAGATTGGCTTTAAGGTGTTTGAGTAATATACTGTAGGTGGAGACTTGAAACAAACATTAGAAGATGAGATGTGGAATGAACATTGTTAACAACAACAATATTGACATTATTGGATGGTGGCACTGCACACACACACACATGTCTAAACCCTAACTATGATGCTATGAAAGAATCATACTTCCTTCATCCCAAATTATTTGGTTTTTATTCCATTTTAGAATGTTCCAAAATTAAATTCCTTTTTGAAAAGTCAATGAAAAAATTTCCTAACATTTTCTCCACTTTATTTAGAGGTCAATACCCTTCTCTCACTTAAATTTATATTAAGGATGGTTGTTTTGAAAACTTATACCATTCTATGTAAGGACAAAACTTAGAGATACAGTACTATAGGTGCTGTTCTTTAATTAAATTCATCTCTTAAAATTCTGTCATGTTGCTTTTTTTTGGAAGGGGGGGATGGAAGTATATTTTTAGTTAAATAGCCACGTACTTAAATTTAAAAGGAAAACCCAAAAAATAGTACCTAAATATTATACCTAAATTTTTCCTTTTATGTAAAAAACAATTTAAATAACATTTTCTTAAAAGGTTGAATTTTCTAAAAATGCCACATAAAATGGGATGGAGGGTAGTATTATAATTTAAATTGTGTGAAATTTTAGTGGAGTGGCCTATTGATACACACATTATGAGTGCAGGGCTACCGATAACAAAAATTTCACTTATATTTTTCATCTTATTCCTTATATAGTATAGAGTTGGCCTTTGATTGTGCAAGTAAAGTAGGAGTCTCGACCAAAAAAAAAAAAAAAAAAACTTATAATGGGCCTAGCCCAGATCTCGGCCTATATTCTAACAAATAGATACTCCTATAAAACAATGAGAAAAAGTATTCAGAAGGGAGAAGGCATTACCTATTCTGTAATTCATCTGGCGATATTCGTGTTTATTCAGCCACAAAAATACATCTTTGCAAATGGGAAAAAACAGATGCTCCTCAACGAATAAAAGTCTAGTAACGAATCCTGCCCGAAACAAAACAACCAAGTAATTAACAGTTAACAAATAACTGCTTTTGTGAGAATAATATTGAAAATTTTCTCACGCTACCCATCAAATAACAGCTTTTGTTATCAATAAATTTGAGTTTTTCTTTCATATATCTTTTTTATGTTCTATTCCTTCTCTTACTATTATAATAATTGTGGGTTTTTTTTTTATTTTTTTATTTATATGTATATATATATATATATATTTATATATATGTTGTGTGAAGGTAATTACCATGCAATAGACAAATTCAAAACATTTTCTGTAGTCTAGTCAACCAAGAATGGCCCACATTAGGACATGTCTGCTTGACAGGCTCAAAAGAAAACTGAACGTGATATCCAAAAACAGGAAGTTGAATATTGCGCGAATATACAAGCAGAGACAGCCACATTTAGACTGAGAGTCCTTTGCTCCCACGGGCGGCCAATGGCCCCTAAGTATGTATATGTATATATATATATATATATATATATATTTATGAGAGTTCGTTTAGATTTCTTAAACAGATTGTTTAACCTAATATATTAACCAAGTGATTACTTAGACTAAATTTCAATTCTAGGTTAAACACAAATAAATCATATCATGCAAATCTTTGAAAAAGTAAATAAAACCACAATATGATTACCTAGGAAAACTAATGAAATTAACAATTTCAAGGTAAAAACCTTGAGAGAATTTAACCTAACTATCCTCAAGGTAAACCAAATCTACTATAAGAGAATCGAAGTTTTTACAAAAGATTTAACCCTAAATCTAATGCTACATTAGTGAGTAACTTACTGACACGATTACGTGCAAGTTCAAAATCTACGGACTCCTTCTCTTCTTGGATTAATAGCAACACAAGCACACCCTTACTTGTGACTTTGAGACTCCACTCAAAGATTTCAGATCACCTTTTCTTGTTGATCTTGATGTAACAACTAGTTCTACCAATCCTTGATTGAAGTTTAAGCTCCGATAGAATCTTGTGTAGTTAGAAGGTATAGAACTTTTCAAATCTCATAAAAAGTAACACACAAGTCTTTTTCTCTCTACAAAAACATGATTAGGGTTTTCCTTTTATATGTAAAGAAGTTTAAGTGAAACCCTAAACATTTACGCAGACTTGGGCCTCTTTAAAAATTTGCAGAAAAACTGTGTCTACGATTTTCGATTCGTCGGGTCTAATTCTCGATCAGTCGAGAAAAGCAGAACATGACTTCTCCTTTTCTGCAATCAGTTGGACTTCAAATCTTGAAACACACTTATTTAAGCATTGCCTAAATACTTAGACTAGACATGTTTTTCTCTCGGTTTGCCAACACAACATAAACGTGATTCTAAACATTTAATCTAAATATTTAGAACCTAACAAAAATATATATATATATATATATATATTTATATATATATATATATATAATTTTCATATATTAAGTTGTATATTTATCACGTGGTGGATACCAAAAGAGAATTTCACACACATATATACTTAGATTAACTTAAAGTAGAATTTTTATCTTATATTAAAAAAAAGTATATTTAAATATTTTTTTTATAAGTATGTATAGTTAACATTAAATGTTTATACTTTCAAAAATACATAATTCCCTCTCAAGAATTAAGTTAGTACAAAGAGATCCTTAAATGGCCAACTAATGCTCACTTACAGCCCCCTCTTAATTATTTTATTTTGTTTAGTTAATTTAGTAATACCTAAACTTAAGTGGTGATACCTAATTGAAGAAGTTAACCATCTTCTAGCTTTTGAAATGTGTTAAAAAATAATTATTGTCTCTTTTATTCTATTTATATATTGTTTTTAACAATAAATTGATGTTGGTTTTATTTTTTAAGTATTAATTTATTCTACCATCGCACATCCTTGGTGCAATAGTTACTCCACAAGTATAAGTGTTTGTGACTTATGAGGGTAAGGGTTAGGGTTTAAGTCTCTAAGAAAGAGTTTTACACACATATACTTTTAAATTATAGTAAAGTAGAATCTCTATCTTATAAGAAAAAAAAGTATTAATTTATTCTTAAATATTTCTATAAATCTCATTCTCCTATAATATGAAACCCTAGCTTGGTCCTTGTATACAATTCAAATGAGAGCTAGAATTTTCTCTGGCCAGGCTGGACTGAGAATAAGTTACATGATAGCTAGAGATTCCATGCTATAATAGAAGATGCTATACTTAGAATTAGCCAGCTCAAGAATAGTCCTATTTCCCTTTAGTCAATAGAAAATTTCATGCTATGCAGATTTGTATAAGATAAATTGGAAGTAATGCTAGAGTGGATTTTTTAGAACAATTTCTGATGGTTTGTTGTCTGTTGTGTAATTATTATCAGCCTACTTCTTTGGCTCAATAAAAGTATAGAACTCATCCAAATAAATTTTTTTTTAAAAAAAAATTATAATAACAAAAAAACAAAAAACAAACGAACTTACTTTTGGAGGTATAATAGTTGAATTTACTTACTAGTTTGGTAGCGAATGACAGCTGCATGCGAGACATTCATGTTGTTCCTTCCCCCATAGAAGCATTTTGGAACGGTATCTATAATGTAATGAGCAATTTTGAAAAATCCTTGATCCACTGCTAAAAAGAGAGGGTATTCCCCTGCATTATTTGTAAACGAAACCAACTCTGGGTCTTCCCAAATTAGTAACTTCACAATGTCATAATAATTATTTCTTATAGCCTCATGCAGTGCGGTATTTTCCTCCAAATTTCTCTTTCTTAGTAGCAAGAATTTCTCTGCAGCTTCTTGTTCTTTTGCACAAGTAGTTATTAACAGCTCTGTCATGTCCAAATGCCCTAATCTTGCTGCAATATGTAGTGCAGTGTTGCCATTGCAATTTGTCAGAAGCAAAAGTGAACGCTGCAAATCGAGGACTTTTTTCATGAACTGCACCTTTCCAGATTTCGCTGCCAAGTGAAGAATAGAGTTCCCCCTCTCTGTCACTTGCTCGAGATTGAAATCCTTACCCGCCGGTTCTTCAAAGAAACTAACATTCCCAGAAATTGCAGCATTGAACAGTTCATCCATTGTTTCGAGGTTCCTCCTGAATCTTAACAGTGACCACGTTTCCAAAGATAACATTAAAGTTTATAAATATATGGCAATCAGCAAATCAATGAATCTTATAATATCATATGATGAGATTCTATCTTGGTTAAACAATTTAAATTCTATAAGGATATAAGAATTTAATGTGACATGTTCATAATTTATATGGGTAGTGAAAAAAAATATAGTAAAATTTAAAATTCCTTCCCTTTCCTCGAAGTCAATTTTCTGGTCATAACTAATTCAAGAATTGGAATCTTTTGTGTTAAACAACCTTCTTGTTAACCTACAAGCTTGTAAAAAGCATCACATACGAGTATTTTTTTTTAAAAAAAATACATATTTTATACTTTAAAAATCTATTTTATCTTATTTACTAACTCATTTAAGAATACACCAACATCTCATTTCTTAATTTTACATACGGCATAATAAAATATGAGAGAGAGAGATATATAAATAAAAAAATAAACATAAACTTGCTATAGTATTTGCTGTAAATACAATCATATTGTTCATAATTGCTAAAAACTTTTAGCAATATAGACTAGGGTAAAGCTCAATTTGAACACGTATATTGCTAAAATATATATCCATTTGGAAGGTTTTACACCCCAAATGCTAATGCTCTAAGGGTGGAGTAGGGGTCAAGGTCCATCCTGACCCACCCAAAAATTCCCCTTTCCTTTTCTTTATTAAATAATTTTTTATGGTTTTTTTTTTTATTTTTACTATTTTGTATCTTCTTTAAATATCTATTTTTTATGTTAAACTTAATTGAACAATATAGAAAATAAAACTTTTTCTATTCTATCACTTTTTTTAATAGTTAAAAATTATAAAAGAAAAACAACGATAATAATAATAATAATAATGATAATCAAAAGAATCAAAATTTTTATAATTGTAGATAAAAAAAAAATACCAAAAAAGTTATTATAAAAAGAGTTAGGAACTCAAATTCTTTATACGGTAATTTATTATTTTTCATAAAAATAAATCCAAAAGTGATATAAATTAAAAATATATATTTGATATTATTTTTAAGTTGAATTCTAGCTGCTCAAATGGTTTTAATATGGCTTAAAATTGTCATAGCTTTATCATTTTACAAGTTTAACAGAAATTAACATAGGTATTACTTGAGGTTTATATGTTTATTTTGTCTAGATTGATCTCAAGGATTATATATAATGTGTGTGCGTGCATAATATGTGTGTATCTACACATATCCACAACAATATGGAATTGAAACATGCATGTTAGTAATAAGTTTCATCTCTTGAAGTCAAATTATAACTCTGCCACTTCATTTAAATATTATAAAGTGTCAAAAACTTGGGCATTGATTTGTTAATGACTAAGATATATAACTAGGATCCATAAGGTATTGAATAAATCACTTTCTACCTTTGTTCTTGTTCACTTCAAAAATAAATCGTACGTGCTCGATATTATATGAGAAAATCTATTAACATAACTTTTGCCACATTTATCTTGATATGATTAATTTATAAATAATAATAAATAAAAAGTGATAAATTCATTTGAAAATGACAAATAACTATTTACAACTTGCCACTTTAAAGTTGTGGCAAAATTATGATCCGAGAAAAATTATTTTATAGTGAGACTGCAAAAGCCATTTGTCATAATAGTATGGATGTAAGATAAGAGGTGTAGGAGAGGTGAAAGTTTGAATAACTATTTACAACTTGCCACTTTAAAGTTGTGGCAAAATTATGATCTGAGCAAAATTATTTTGGTAAGACTGCAAAAGCCATTTGTCATAATAGTATGGATGTAAGATAAGAGGTGTAGAAGAGGCGAAGGTTTGAATTTAGTATTAGAGGCTGAATAAAAATGGGTCTTTTTTTTACTTGATAATACTATTTTTTAAAATTTAGGCAAAATAATACTATTGAGGAAGCATCTGTATTAGTGAAATTTTCTAGTCAAATGGAACATACTCATGTTGAGTGTCAGGATCATCACATTCCACCGCTGTTATTGGTATCCTTCCTGGTGAACCCTCTCCAACTGTCCGCTGTATATCTTCACCACCATGTTGTGTAAGAGGTTCCATTTAAATACAACTCTGCACCTTTTAATTAACTGTGGAGTTGAGTCTATCGCATCAAATATGAGACTAACATAATTTTAAAAAATTAACAAATAACATAAACAAGCAGTTATGTTACTGGGCATAAATAATACACACACACATATATATATATATATATATGTATGTATGTATATATATATATATATATGTATATATATTTGTGTGTGTATGTATATATATTTGTGTGTGTATGTATTGGGTGCCTCACAGTACCAAAATTAAAACAGCCACATCCACCTAACCACATCAACCAAAATAATTAATAACAATAAAATTATCATAAACTTATAATCCAATTTGTAAAAGCCCACACATTGTTAAAATCAAATACAAAATCTACCATACTTTTGGGTGGCTCACAATATCAAGATTAAAATGAAAATAATAAAATATCATCCATATAAAGCAACCCCATTACAACCAATTGCAATAAAAAATGCATGTCTATTCTTAGGGTCATGGCATTCAAAACCCATGCACATTATTCAAACTTTTAACTCTGATACAACTCTATAAGATCTACTTATGAAAAGAAATTTTATATCAACTAGATTCAAGAAAAGCAATTAAAAAATAAATAAATAAAAATTCATGTATATTGATTTCCAATGGATCAATGAAATAGGAAGAGGACTTGAATGAATGAATGTGATTAAGACAGTGAATACAAATTGAAAAGGATGAAAAGGAGGGTGAAAGAGATGCAAAATGGTTTTTTGATATATATATATATATATATAGTTAGGTTCAAGTTGTACCTGGTGTAACTCTAAACAATACTATAACACTCAATATTTTTTAATTGAGCATGAATTTTGATAAATCTATCGTTAGATTGCATTATCTTTGTATATTCTCCACTTGCAAATTTTCATGGTGATTAAAGATTAACACTCATGTCATCAATCAATTGTTTAAATTCAAATTTTTGTAATTTAAAATAATGCATAAAATATAAGTTTATGGATCGAACAATAAATAATATTCAATTGACATGAAAATTGGCAAGAAAGTTAAAAACATATAAAATACGTAATTCAACGTACAGTAGGATTTTCAAAATATGGAGTAATTTTTATAACAAGTTATTAAATTGTGTAATATTGATTAGAGTTACACTGAGTGTAACTTAAACTCAATCGAGAGAGAGAGAGAGAGAGAGAGAGAGAGAGAGAGAGAGAGAGAGAGAGAGAGAGAGAGAGAGAGAGAGAGAGAGAGAGAGAGGTGTTTTACTGAGTTAAAAGAAGACCAAACACATTTTCTAAGATTTATGTGGATCTCATCTAGGAGTTCCATGGACATGGTCACTCCAAGAGATGAGTTCCTAAGCATGTTTTTTGGGTAGATCTCGTCTTTGGAAAACACAAATTATTTGTTTTAAATGGATCTCTTCTTTCTAACAGACGAGTTTATTGTTTTTAACTGAATGCTGTCACCTGAAAAGATGAATATAATGTTTTAAATTGTTCCCTTCATTTCCGGACAAGAATTCCTTGTCTTATACAAAGTGTTAAATAAGCCAATAGTTTGGAGATTATATTTTCAATGAGCTTTTAAGTACAAATGTTTTAAGTGAATCACGTCCAAAGAGACATGAACCAAGTGGACCATTTTTTTAATAACGGTAAGATCAGCACAAACCATTTAAGCTCACCTCATCAAGAGACGAGATCCATGACGGGATTTGTCTCTTGAAGAAACGAGATCTAGAAAGGGCTATTTCTCCTCATAAATTTCAAATAATGCTATTTTGTCAAATATTTTTAAAATGGTATTATTAAACAAAAAAAGACGATAGAAAGTGTGATCGTTTAGCTATATATTTAAAAATTATATATACAATAAACACAATTAATCGAAATCAAAATAAAATATTCAGTATAAATTACATGTTTGTTACACAAATTTTTAGTTATTACACTTGACGACCTAAATTCTTCGAAGAATCTGTAATTCCAATAAATTGCAGAAATGAACGGTCCATCATCCATCAGTACAAGTTTTTTTTTAGAATTTTTAGAGCACTAGCATCCAGTGATGTAAAAAAGTATATATTATATTCTCAAAATCTACTTTACCTATTTTAGTATTTCATTTTACAACTCACCCCACATCTCAATTTCTATTTTTATATACAGCTCATTAAAATAATATAAACCAAACCAACAAATAATATAAAAAATTTGGTTTCTCTCTCTTTTCTTTCATCTCTAACTTTTTGTCTCTCTTTCCTCATTAATTTTTTTTTTTTTTGGGTTTTTTACAACCCCCAATGCTAGTGCTCTTAGGAAACAATCATGTATACATCCAGCATATATATAACTCATATGAGACTGACATGAGTTGTGGGGCCCACATGTTAGTCTCACACGAGTTTTATATGTAGGATGTATAAAACAACTTAATATTTAGAGTGAACTTATCTCCCAAAGATAGCTTTAAAGTTTATAAATGGGAGATGTTCAGGACATTGGTTAAGAAAATATTTTTAAAAACTTTTTGTGAGGAACAAAAATATATATATTCTACACTCACATATAACAAAGGTGTAGTCCTTAAGGGTTTCTTTCATAGACATAGGCCGTCAAGAAACTACGTAACCCATATTGTCTTGTGTTCGTTATTTTAAGTTTTCATTTTTGCATCTATTATTCTAATCTAGCATATTTAACATGCTTTATCAAATTTAATATTCAACATTTATAATGGCAATGGCTAACAATGCATGCAATATTGGTTAAATAGCTTACAATACAATTCAAACACTCTTCACAAAATGACTTAAACCAATCGCATGTTCTACACATATTTTTAAAGTTTTCAGTAACTAATTTAATACAGGGTAAGTGTACATATATTTTTAAGAAATAAATACACCCAAGGTGAGAGAACATGATGCCTTTGTAAAAGAGAGCTTTTAAATAAAGGTTTTTTTTTTTTGGGAAAAAAAAAACTTTATTTAAAGTTTTTTTTAATTTTAATTTTAATTTTTTTATTATTATTATTTAAAAAATAAATAAAGTTGGTAGTGTTCCTTGTGAAAGAGAGTATATACATGTAACAGAATATTGCACCTGATACCACCCCCCCCCCCCCCCCACACAAAAAAAAAAAAAAGTGTTATTGGACAAGATAGTATATAAATGTAACAGAATATTGCACCTGATAACCCAAAAAAAAAAAAAAAAAAAGTGTTATTGGAAAAGACACTGGGCTCTAAAGTCGTTCTGGTATTTGAATCATACCTGTCAATCAACAGTAGAAAACCGTGGAATTGTAAGAAATCCGTATGACTCAAGATTTCAGTTGAGCTTAAATTAGAAAGGGGAGGCTAAAGATTCGGAAAGGGGTGGTGCGGGATTGGGAGTGGGGAATGAAACACTGCCAGTTGAATTTCAACAGGAAAAGAGGATTATACTACTGCAGCTGGGTTTCATCATTCATGTTTGATAAGTAGGAGTTATTTGATTGTGTTTATGATAAAGACTTTGAAGAGTTACTGCTTCTTATATAGTGATTGAAAAGCAAAAACATATAATAAGAATAGCAATGATAGCCTACTGTGATTTGTGGAAAATACTTACTGTTTGTAGTGAAATTCACTTTTCAGAGAATGAAATTTCATAAACACGAAAGCCGAGTCGTTCTGTGTGAATACTTTACGGGGAGTAGATTATGTTATAATATTGATTAACTCTACTTTTCCACCGAATAAACTAGGAAGAAATTTCCTAAATTTCCTATTATGGTACACGCTTATTTTTAACTTTTGAGTCACTAACCCGCTCACGTTTTTCCTGGTCTTTTCTCATCGTTGTTTTTTCTTTTATCTTTAGGACTTTTGTTAACGTATGCATTAAGGTTGAATTGTTTGTTACTAGAGTGCAGTGGCTTTGTTGGTGCCTGGTGGGTCCAAATCCTCTCTTGTCAGGACTTAGGTGCGGAGTCAAGAGGCGAGGGCGGTTAGTTAACCTCACCCATGCAGGTCCCCACAAAGTTTCTGTTAGAAAAATAGCAATTATTTGCCGATTAACAGGGCAGCATTCTATTGAGGCCAGGTAGTCTTGTAATATTGATAGAGATACGTTACCCACTTAATATAGGCTCAAACTTAATACTACTTTGTATGCAAGTTAAGTCTCTTACTTGTATTAGAAGTTTATTAGTTTAGGGTTTAGTCTATTATATATACCTATATTATAGTTCATTGTAATATAGGTTTTGTACTACACTACTCTTATATGATAAAGATATAACCTTTAAGGGTTTCTTCCATAGACATAAACCGTTAAACTAAATCACAGAATCCTAGTGTTTTTGTGTTTTTATTTTATACTTCCATCTTTTACACAGCATATTCAATATAGAATATATCATAGCTAATATTTTAAAATTTTCTTTAATTTCTCATTGCGGTACATGCTTATTTTTGTTGGCGCATAACTTTTGAGTCACCAACCCACTCATGTTTTTCTTGGTCTTTTTTTTCTTTATCTTTGGGACTATTGTTAACATCTGCATTAAGGTTGAATTGTTTATTACTAGAGGGCAGTTGCTTTGTTTGTGCCTAGTGGGTCCAAATCCTCTCTTGTTAGGACTCAGGTGCGAGTCAAGAGGCGAGGGCGGTTAGTTAACCTCACCCATGTAGGCCCCCCATAAAGCTTCTATTAGAAAATATAGCAATTATTTGACAACTTACAGGGCAGCTTTCCGTTGAGGCCAAGTAGTCCGGTAATATTGTTAGAGATTAGCCCATTAGTACAAGCCCAAGTTTAATACTATTTGTGTGCAAGTTAAATTTTTTACATGTTTTAGAAGTCTATTAGTTTAGGATTTAGTCTACTATATATAGTCATGTTATGGTTTATTATAATATAGGTTTGTACTATACTTTTATATAATAGAGATGTATCCCTTAGGCCTTGTTTGAAAGGATGGAATAGAATGGAATGGAAAAGAATGAAAAAACTAATTTTAGAATATTCTTCTCTTTCCTTGTTTTGGAGTTTTAATGGAGGGAATGAAAAGTTTATTCTCTTGTTTAAGAGTTTAAGTGGGAGAGAATGAAATGGGTAGGAGATAACACTCATTCTTCTCTATTCCCTTAAAACCTCAAATTTTCATTCTTCCCAAAATTAGGAGGAATGGGAGGGAATGGAATTAGATTTAATGGTTTTTTTACTAAAACTCTCAAAATACCTATACATATTCCACTCTTTATTTTAAAATAGGGTTCTAATAATAATATTGTCATAAAATAATTTCATTTCATTCCCTCCATATTACTCCCAAAAAAGATTACTTATGTTCCATTCATTTTCATTAATTTCCATTCCTTTAGTTTAAAATATCCAATCAAGGTTACTTAATTTCATTTTATTCCATTCTTTTCCATTCCTTTTCCTTACTTAAACACATTCCATTCCATTCATTTCCATTCCCTTATGATCATTCTATTCCATTCTATTTCATTCCCTTATGAACTCCCAGACGGAGCTTTAAAGGTTTCCTTTGTGGATATAGACCGTTAGGCTGAACCACGGAACCCTAGTATTCTTGTGTTCCAATTTTATACTTCCTTCTTTCACATTTATTCAAGCATATTCAATATAAAATATATATATCATAGTTAATATTTTAAATTTTTTCTTAATTTCTCATTATGATACACACTTATTTTTATTGGTGCGTAACCTTTTTTTTGGGAAATTTAGACCCCAGTTGATAAAATTAACAAGTTTTAAACCCAAGTAGTTAATTAGATTTATTATGAATAAAACTTGTTAAAACAAACTAACATCAATATCATATCAAAATCATGCAGTAGAAAAATAAATAAGACAAGATATGATGACCTAGGGAAACCAATAAAACAAACTAGTTTCATAGTAAAAAACCTGGGGGGAAACCTTCCCGAAAAGCAATTAACTATAGTGAAGAGAAATTTCAGATCTAGTACAAAACTTTTGTCCCTAGACTCTATAATCCTCATAGATGAACTCACAGCAGAAACCTTCTACCGCTTCAGAACCTCTGAACTCTTCAATATATGAACGACACCTTTTGATGCACGAATCCCAATTCGTGACTAACTAATTCGTGGATCCCAGTACGCGAAGTTCTTCACTTCATCGACAATGAAGATCAAGAAGCACTTGGTTATAAAACCCTAAGGCGCAAAGATGCAGTGGCTTCTCTTTTAGAGAATAAGGCATTGGTCATCTTTTTCATATGTTCTCTTTGTATTATTTTATGTGATGGCCTCTAAAATAAGCTTTATATAGGTCTAAGGTTGTGAGAAAAGAAACCCTACACATAAATGTCAGCATGGGCCAAAAATTGAATCTGAAAATCTGAATTCCCGTAACCTCGATCGATCGGGAGGTGTCGAGGAGGTGTTGATCTTTAAACTTCGACATATATAGCTATCGAGAAGCTATCGAGGAGCTGTCGAGGAGACAGGAGCTTTCTCGATCGATCCACTAGCTATCGAGAGGTGTCGAGATTGCAATAACAATCAACTGAAGAGCTCAACAGATGACCTAGTTGTCGAGAGGTGTTGAGCAGTTATCGAGCTTTAAAAAATCAGCACTTCTTCCCTTGTTTCTTGGACAGATTTGCATGGCTTCAATTCTAGACTTGAACTCTTGTTCCTTGAAGTATTAAATACATCTTAAATCTACCCAATTACAAGTAAAGTGCGTTTTGTCAAATGATTAGCCAATTACACAAAATATGTCCTTAACAATCTCTCCCTTGGCAATCCATGACAAAACCACAACAAACAAATGAACATATGAGAGAAGTCATAAATCACTCAACTTATACTCACTTGTTGAATACAATAAAATCTATCCTAACACAAACTCTTGAAAAACTTTGCAAAAAGAGAGTTTATGACAAGTAGACTTTGACGACCTGTATTTCTGAAACACTTGAAACAAAACTCATTAAGGCATCCTTATGTGAAACAGAAATAATAGATTGCATACACGCATAAGAAACATGTGTATAAATAGAGAAAAGAAACAACACATGTAAGGGTAGGTGAAAGAAACATACATCCACATATAAAAAGAATAAATACAATGTATGTGTAAAAATGGTCACAAGACCTAATGTATAAGAACAATGTATCTATAAAAGAAAGAAAAGAAAAGATACGTAATATTCTCACTACATCCCTCAAAACATATCAACACTTCCCCTAACAAAATAGTCCTATACTAACTCTCCCCCTAAGAATGACTACTCTTATATCCAAAACTACTTTTCTTTTTAGTCACAAGTGATAAAGGGTAAGAGTGTCAAGTAGACATCTCATCGATAGAGCTAGCATCTCCATCATCATCATCTAAAGCATCATCATCTTCACCATCATCATTATCCTCATCCTTAGAATCAATAGCCACGGGAGGAGGTGGTGGAGGGGAAGCCTTAGAAGCATAAACACCCATGGACGCTTGTCGCTGTGCAATAAGACTGACACAAACGTTCACCTAATACAACTCTGTAGATAGTGTATCAAGGCGAGCATCCTTGCGCTGCAACTACGCCATGATGTCTCCTAGAGTCACATCGCCCAAAGAAGAGGAGGAAGCGGATGTGAATGGAGCTGAACGGGAGGGAGGAGCTGCTGAATCCAACTGCCTAGACCAAAATTGCGCCTTGCTACTTTTAACTGTAGCATAGTCTATGGAACACATGACAGAAAAATGGTCAGAAGAGGGAAAAGGAACAGAAAAATGGTGTAAGATCCTCGTGATAGCAGAAGGAAAGATGAGCTTATCATGGAACGCCGAATCTAGATGAATATCTATAATAGAAAAAATGAAATGAAAAGGGAAGTATATAGTAAGATGCTCAAGAAGAGACAACAAAAACCGAACACGAGGCTCTGTGATGGAGCTGTAGTGAGAGAGTGGATGGAGTACAAAAGTCATCACCATGTTTATGAATCTAGGACCTTTAGCAAAAGGCCTACATGGTGTAAACTAACGATCACCTCAATCAGAAGGGTGCTCGCAGAAACCAGCCATGAGCTCATCCTTGGACATAGTCCGCAAACGCTCACAACTAGGATAGTCAGGAAACTCTATCCTAGGAACCCGAAACACATCCGCAACAAGTTGCTGTGTGACAGGAATGCGCATACCTCAAACGCGAGTGAAGAAAAGAGATACTGAACGATCAATCCCGTGCATGTTGGAGTAAAACTCCTGGATAAGCACGAGAGGACAAGTGACCGGAACGTCACACAATGACTCCCATTCCCGACTGTGAATGACAATGGGAAGGTCAGTGTCGGCGAAGTCCGCCAGAATGACTTGGTGTTCCAAATGAACACCTCATCTAGAAAATTTCTCCGAGAATGCCTTGTGGGCATCATCATCATGGAACCGAAGAGAGAGAGAGAAGCAGAATCAGAAGATGAAGAAGCTCCAAAATAAAGAGGGTTCCAAGCCGAAGTAGATTTACGCTTAGGTGTCATAGACACGACTAACGTAAACAGAAAGAAAATGAGAGAAAGAAAGACAATCAGAAAAGTCCCAAGCAATTCAAATATAACAAGTATATTGAAAAGAGAATACGTATGCATGGGAAATGCATGAACATGTGACATGTAAAAGAAATTGCATCATGGGCTCAGCCCAATCTAAACCTATCAGCACACAAACAGTTTGCACACATCTAAATGCATGACAATACTATTATAATGCTAATGTGATGTAATGCATGAGATTTTATACTCATTTAAGTGAAAACTCATCCCAAAATTTCAACAATAACTCATCAATTTTGAAAAACCCCAAAATTTTTCAAAAATCCCAAAACCTAGGTTTCAAAACATGAAATGCATGAAGAATGAGAGATAAGAATCTTACCAAGTGAAGAAAATCTTGAAAAGGCTTGAAGAAACCTTGAGGATCAAGATTGGAGTGAGATGAGGTTGTTTGGGAGAGAAAAGAGAGAGCTATCGAGTGATAGATCGAAAGAATTGAGGGTTGGATCGCACGAGGAAGTATAATAAATAGACCCTCAGTAAATCTCGACAGATGAGGTGTCGAGAGGTGTCGACCCATCTATTGAGGAAGGTGTCGAGAAATTGGTCTTCGACAAATACAAGTATCGAGGAGGTGTCGAGGAACAAACCATCAGATACAAGAACAGAAGCCCAATCAATCCACCAGTTGTCAAGAAGCTATCGAGGAGGCAAGAACTTTCCCAATCGATCCACCAGGTGTCAAGAAGCTGTCGAGATTGCGATAAGAAAAAGCTTAAAAAGCTCGACAGATAGCAAGGTATCGAGGAGGTGTCAAGCTAGCTTTTAAAAGCAGTTTTTCAAGAAGTGAAAAACACAAACATGAATGCAATCCAACATGCAACTCAACCAATGATCTAATCAACATATAAACTTCTCAAAATCATCTCTCAATAATAATTTTAATCACATGGATCCTTAAAGACACACATACACACTAAACATGTCTAACCAATTTTATATTTCAAAAACAAGTCAAGACAGTTTAGTGAGCATACATAAGCACATGTAAAACCTTATGATGGCCAAATCACATTGCACCTGCACATGTATCAAAAATAACAAAGAATATTGCGTGTTGTGTATGAAAAACATTACAAGATTGCATAAGTGTATACATGTTATGACGATTTAAGATATGAGAAAATCACTTTAACTCACACACAATCATAACTGCTTGATAGGGACTATAACCTTCGAGATACATCCTATAACTCCCACATCTCCTAGAATACATGCTTGCAATCATATTTAAAGCATTTTTTATATTTTTGCTTTTTATTTTTCTTTGCATATTTTTCTTTTAAGCAAATCATGCATGGACATGTAAGAGATAGAAAAGAAATACCCAATGATGGTAAGCATTAGACATTCCAATTTTGCTATGCCGAAGCATACAAATGTCATTGACACTGCACTTTTACTATGCCAAAGCATACATGTGTCATATTATAATTGGTGGACAACAATGGTGAGATGGTTATTTATGCCTTTATCTTAAGATTTTTTAGTCTTACCTGTCAAAAAGAGTGATACGAGTGTTAAGTACTAGAGATAACTTAATCTTACTCATCACAAACAAGAGCCACAAAGCTCACTTACTTAGTTGTGCATAGAGATGCTCATCTAAGCTATAAGAGATATAAAGTTTAGAAAACTTTGTTTCAATGGCCATCCAAGGTACACAAGCACCAATGTACACAAAATACACTGTTTTTGTATTTTTCTGATTTTTCCCCTTTTTTTTCATTTAAAAAAAAAATAAAAAACTAAACAACCAGACAAAAATAGATAAACAACATGAATGCATGAAAGAAAGATGCATATGGATGAAGGCATGATAGAAGGGTGCAGATGCATGAAAGCATGATTCCAAAAGCAGATAAAAAATCAAGCAAAGAGAGTCCTACTTTAGATAGAAAGAATTAAGCAGAGGACAAACAGAAAAGACAATTAAGTCTTAGGATCCTTAATCACCCACACAACACGAGTTCTTGGCCGTGAAGATGAAAAGGCACGTATCCTAGTATGACTACTAAAGGACATAGAGGAATTAGAATTTTCCTGAAATTGAGTTAAAAAGCTCAAGACTTTTAATAACTCTCCAAGCAAAGGTGTAGGTCCTTGAGAGGAAACCTGACTGTTTGGACAATTGCTTATAAGGATACAACTTAAAGCAATTAGGATGAATGTGTCCAGAAACATCACAATGGTGACAAACATGAGTAGTTTTCGAACTACTATGCTTCTTAGAAGGAGGTCTAACCTTAGAGGTTGATAGAGAACTCAACTTAGGATAATTTTTCCTAATATGACCAACAATATGACAATGATGACAAATTGGGACAAATTCAGATTTATCATTCAACCTAGGAGGAGTTTTAGACATAGGTTTAAAAACTTCAACATTAACATCAGATTGTTTACCTTTGTCTATCCTATCAATATTAGCCTTCAACTCTTGATTATTCCTTTTAAATGGAGAAATATAAAAATCCTTTTCTTTTGAGTTAGGCTCAACAACAAGTTTGGCACTAGTTAATTTTTCAACTTCAGTTTTAGATTCAACTAGTTGCTCTTCCAAACTTTTAATTTTGTCCACCTGAGATGAAATTTGATTTTTAAACTTCTCATTCAAATTATTGGCTTCATCCAATTTTGCAATCAAATCATCATTTTCAAGCTTTACCTTTTTAAATTTAGCTTTTAATTTTGTAGAATATTCAAGAAATTTCATTCAAAAATTATAAAGCTTGCAATAGGCATCTTGAATATCATCATCATCATTCAACACAAAATCATGCACATCAAAACAATCAAGAGATTCCATGACAACAGGGGTCAAGGATCACACTCAGGAAATTAATCCAATTAAAGTGTACCTGCTCTGATATCACTTGTTGGGAAATATAGATCCCAGTTGATAGAATTAACAAGTTTTAAACCCAAGTAGTTAATTAGATTTATTATGAATAAAACTTGTTAAAACCAACAAACATCAATATCATGTCAAAATCATGTAACGGAAAAATAAATAGGACAAGATATGATGACCTAGGAAAACTAATGAAACAAACTAGTTTCACAATAAAAAACCTGGGGAGTTACCTTCCCGAAAAGCAATTCACTATAGTAAAGAGAAGTTTCAGATCTAGTACAAAACCTTTGTCCCTAGACTCTACAATCCCTGTAGATGAACTCACAGCAGAAACCTTCTACCGCTTCAGAACATTTGAACTTTTCAATATATGAACGCCACCCTTTGATGCACGAATCCCAGTGCGTGACTAACCAATTGCGTGGATCCCAGTATGCGACTTAATCACCAGCTATAAGAAGATTTTTGGCTGCAAAGTTCTTCACTTCATCAACAATGAAGATCAAGAAGCACTTGATTACAAAACCCTGAGGCGTAAAGACGAAGTAGCTTCTTTTTGAGAGAATAAGGCGTCGATCATCTTTTGCATATGTTCTCCTTGTATTCTCTTATATGACGGCCTCTAAAATAAGCTTTATATAGGTATAGGGTTGTGAGAAAAGAAACCCTACACATACATGTCAGCATGACCGAAAATCAGATATAAAAATCTAAATTCCCGTAACCTCGATCGATTGGGAGGTGTTGAAAAGGTGTCGAACTTTAAACTTCGACAGATACAGCTATCGAGAAGCTATCGAGGAGCTGTCGAGGAGACAAGAGCTTTCTCGATCGATCCACCAGCTATCAAGAGGTGTCGAGATTGCAATAACAATCAACTAAAGAGCTCAACAGATAACCTAGCTGTCGAGAGGTGTCAAGCAGCTATCGAGATTTAAAAAATCAGCACTTCTTCACTTGTTTCTTGGACATATTTGTATGGTTTCAATACTAGACTTGAACTCTTGTTCCTTGAAGTATTAAATACATCCTAGATCTACCCAATTATAAGTAAAGTGCGTTTTGTCAAATGATTAGCCAGTTACACAAAATATGTCCTTAACACTTTTGAGTCACCGACCCACGCGTATTTTTCCTAGTCTTTTCTCTTCATTGTTTTTTCTTTATCTTTACGACTTTTGTTAACATCTGCATTAAGGTTGAATTGTTTATTTCTAGAGGGCAGTTGCTTTGTTTGTGCCTGGTAAATTTTTCTTAATTTCTCATTATGATACACGCTTATTTTTGTTGGCGCGTAACTTTTGAGTCACCAACCCACTCGCATTTTTCCTAGTCTTTTCTCTTCATTGTTTGTTCTTTATCTTTAGGACTTTTGTTAACATCTGCATTAAGGTTGAATTGTTTATTACTAGAGGGCAGTTGCTTTGTTTGTGCCTGGTGGGTCCCAATCCTCCCTTGTCAGGACTCAGAAGCGGAGTCAAGAGGCGAGGGCGGTTAGTTAACCTCACCCATATAGGCGCCCCATAAAGAGATTCTGTTAGAAAAAATAGTAATTATTTGACAATTAACAGGGCAGCTTTCCATTGAGGCCAGGTAGTCTTGTAATATTGTTAGAGATTTATTAGCACGTTAATATAAGTTCAAGTTTAATACTATTTTATGTGTAAATCAAGTCTTCTTACATGTTCTAGAAGTCTATTAATTTAGAATTTAGTTTATTATATATAGTCATGTTATGATTCATTATAATACAGGTTTTGCACTACACACTTATATAATAAAGATATAGTTCTTAAGGGTTTCTTCCGTGTACGTAAATTGTAAAGTTGAACCACGTAACACTAATGTTCTTGTATTCCTATTTTATGCATCCCTCTTTTGCATCTATTAAACATATTCAACATGAAATATATCATAGCTAATATTTATCTTGGCATTAGAGCCACCTTCTTGTGGCCATGGTTTTTTGCCCTTACGGTGTATTTGAAAGCAAACTTTGTCTTCCTCGGTGTTTTTTCGCTGCATTCATCTTCTTTGGCTTCCCACAATTGCCGTCAACATTCTCTAGTATAGTCATGCCACTATTAGAAGTCACATCAACATTGTAAGACCAATGCCTTTCTCAAACCATCATCACAGAACCAAACTTCATTTAAGGGATCTTCTCAACCTTATCAAATCTCAAGGTTTCATCGAGTTTCGATCTTGAGTTTGAGAGTAGATGTTAGAAATACATTAGCCAATTAGCATAGAGCCAAGCCTAATACTACTCTGTGTGCAAGCCAAATGTCCTATTTGTACTAGAAGTCTATTAGTTTAGAATTTAGTCTACTATATATACATGTTATGGTTCATTATAATATAGATTTTGTACTACACTCTTATATAATAAAGATGTAACATTTGAGGTTTCCTCTATAAATATAGATCGTAAGACTGAATCACGTAACCTTAGTATTCTTGTGTTCCTATTTTATACTTTCTTTTTCTACATTTATTCAAGCATATCCAACATAGTATATATTTTAGCTAATATTTTAGAAACGTCCTTAATTTCTCATTATGGTACGTACACGCTTATTCTTGTTGGCTTGTAACTTTTGAGTCCCCAACCCACTCATGTTTTTCCTGATCTTTTCTCTACGTTGTTTTTTCTTTATCTGTACGACTCTACTTAAAATTTTTTTTTTATTGGATGTGCATTTTGACAAATCCTCTATTGAATTACATTTTTTTCTTATATCATCCATACTTGTGAAATTTCAATAAGATCAAAGATCAATAACTATTTCATCAATCAAATGTTTAAATTTCGAGTTTTTGTAGTCTAAAATTATACATAAAAAATAAGTTTATAGATTAAATAGCAAATAACATCTAATTGACATGAAATTTCAAATATTTAAAAAAAAAAAAACATGTAATTTAATTGTTAAATATTCAAAATATGTAGCTATGTTAATTTGTTTAGTAGCCAAACTTAATCCTTAAACTTTGGTCCCCTTAATCTCTATATATTAAGAGGATTTGGTAAGTTAGTTATCACTTTCCCAAATTATCAAAATTCCCCAATTTAATTAGATAGTCTTACTCTTAAAAAAAAAAAAAAAAAAAGGATAAAACAATAATTCAACCAAAAAATAACTATATAAGAATTGTAGTTTTTTTATCAAATTTTTTTTTTTTCTGTTTTTCTTTAAAAACTCTCTAAAAACATAAAATACAATTTCCTCTCAATAACTTCCCACTACACTCTATTTGTTTCAGCATTAACATTTTCTGAAAAATTGTTCATTTTCTAGAGTGCATTTTTCGGAAAACTATCTCATTTTCCAGTGTTTGATAACAACTTTGAAAATGAGCTTGAGAACATTTTCTAGTGTTTGGTATCCACAATTTTTATAACATTTCTTGTATAATTCAAAACATGTATAATATGTGTAAACCTACCTAATGTAATCAATATGAATAAATAATAAAAAACCAAGAATGAATTTGGTTTTCAAACTAAAATTCTGACAACGAATACAATCAAAATTAGCTGTCCAATTTTCATAATCTCAAATACTCATCTTTTTCATGTATACGAACAGTAATGTACATAATATATATATATATATATATATATATATATATATATATATATTAACCATACTTCTCATAATTCAAAATAATCATTATACCCATAAGTTCAATTTTAAATAGTTTAAAATGTCACATAGCCCAAATAGTTTTACAGGCAAACTAATCCAGTACAAATAGTTTGACAAATACCAAAAAAATTTATAGAACTGTTGACCGATCTATGAGGAGAAAAATAAAATAAAATTGTTAGGGTTATATTTTGTAATTGGCTAATTCTTTGATAAAATGCACTTTACTTGTAATTGAGTAGATCTAAGATGGATTTAGTACTTCAAGAAACATGTTGTTCAAGTCAAGTATTAAAAACATTAATATTGGTCTAAGAAACAAGTAAAGAAAAGCTGTCCACTAAGTCTTGGTAGATAGATCAATAGATGCTTGCTATCGAGACTTAATGTGAAGCTCGATAAACAACTCGACAGCAACTCAATCTATCAAGAACTCCGATTTCAGAATTTTTAGATCTGAAATTCAACCCAGTCTTGTGAATTTGTGTAGGGTTTCTTTTCTCACAACCCTAGACATATATAAGACTTATTTTGAAAGCTGTCACACACAAATACAGAAACCAAGAGAATTATTTTCTCTGTGTGAACCTATTGCGTTTGTACGCTATAGGGTGTCGTAACCAAGTACTTCCAGATCTTCATTGTTGATGAAATGAAGAACTTAATTTGCAACGAAAAACATTTGTTCAAGTTGTTGGAGTTAGTCATGTACTTGGGATCCATGCAAAGAGTTAGTCACAAATTGGAGGTTTATGCATCAAAGGAAAGAAGGCTACTACAAGATCAAGTCCAATTGAGTATTGGAGCAAAGGTTCAACTGTAGGTTGGTATTTTAAGATAGGCCAAGGGTAGTTGGTATGATTCCTTATACTTGTAGCCACTTGATTGTTGATTAGTAGATTATTGGGAGTAGTGACATTAAAATCACCTAGTAGGGTTTTTTCCTACCGAGATTTTCCCCATTTGTTAACAAATCACCATGTCAAATTTATTTTCCGCTGCACTTAGTATTTTGGTGATTTGTTAGTGCCTTCACATTTTGCATGCAAATTGAATTTAATTAATTAACTTGGGTAATTGAATAATTAACTGAGGTCAAGCTATCTTAATCCAACAGAAACCTTATTGAAGAAGGGTGTTATAGAGTGGAGAAGAAATAGAAAGAAAAAAAAAAGGGAAGAAAGGCAAATAGAGAGAGAAATTTGTGGGAAGAGAAGAGGCCAGCGGGGGTAATAGTAAGGGTTTGAGAAGAGGAAAAAAAAAAGTGAAAGAGTTTATTGTGAGAAAAGCTAAATGATTGAAAGAAAATATTGTTTCCAAAGTTCGAAGAAGATCATATTTATAGGAGTTATGTGCTATGTGAGAGAGAGATTGTTTTCCAATTTTTTTTATTGGAAAATAACCTATAAAAAATAAGCCTTATTTTTATAAGAGGTTTTCGATAACTAAAAATAGTTTTCCGTTGACCAATATTTATGTTACCAAACACTAAAAAATGTGAAAAACTATCTTTATAGGAGATTTTATAGCGAAACAAATAGAACATAAATGAATACTTTCCTAATAGCCCAATAACAATGGTTACCACTCCTAAACTCCAGCACCATTTTTTTGCTCTCAAAATTTTAATAAAAAGATATACATGATTAGAATTTTTTTTTTTTTTTTTTCATTTTCATTCCAACTTCTAATTTAACTCTTACCCAATTAAAGATTTTAGTTCTAGTTTGAATTCTATTAGGAAAGTTTTTGTTTTAACTGGCTAATCCTTTGACAAAAATGCACTTTCCTTGTATTTTGGTAGATCTAGGATGGTTTAGTATTGAAGCCATGCAAGTCTAACCAAGAAACAAGTGAAGATGTGCTGCTCATTAAAACTTGACAGATATCTCGACAAAAGCCAATCTATCGAGATTTAATGTTGAAACTCAACAGAAGCTCAACAGCAACTGTATCTGTTGAGAATTACGAAATCAGGATTTCCAATTCTGATTACACACATATCCTTGAATATTTGTGTAGGGTTTCTTTTCTCATGGCCCTAAACATATATAAGGATTATTTTAGAGTCATCTCAAGGTTACCCAAGTTATTCCAAGCACATATGCACATTGTGATCGGAGACATATTGCTCTAACTTCATCTTTCTCTTGTGGAAGCTATTGCGTTTGTACGCCTAGGGTTTTGTGGCCAAGGAGCTTTTGATCTTCATGTTGATGAACTAAAAACTTTGTAGCCAACATCTTTCTCAAGTTAGTGTGTTAGCCACATACTGGGATCTGTGCATCGATTGGTTAGTCACGTACTGGGATTCGTGCATTAAATGGAGAGATTGCTACTACATTACAAGTTTAATTGGGTATTGGAGTAAGGGTTCAACTGTAGGTTAGTACTAGATATTAAGATTCTTTTTACTTGTAACCACTTGTTTTGATAATAGTGGATTCTCAGGAGTGGTGACCTTAAATTCACTCGGTGGGGTTTTGCCTCTGAGGTTTTCCCCATTCGTAAACAAATCACCGTGTCAAATTTAATTTCCACTGCATTTAGATTATTTGCTAATTTATTTGTGCTATCAAGTGATTACATGTTAATTTGGATTAATTAATTAACTTGTATAATTAATTAATTAATTTACCCCTGGTGTAATACATTTTTGGCCTATCAAATTCCAATGTCTAAAAGGTTTTTTTTTTTTTTTTTTAATAAGAACATATAAAAGGTTTTAGTTCTAATTAAAGTTCTTTTATCAAAAAATAATAATAATAAAAAGATTAACAATTATATATAGATTTGGTGTTTGTCTCTCTCACTCTCAAAGAAAATTCTTTATCCATATCCCTTAAAATTAGGCATTTCTACTTCTCTTTATCAATTCTAAATGGAAGGTCAATTGGTAATATCAAACATAAATAAATATCTCTCTTCCTCCTATTTAATCTTCAAAAAAAAAATAATAATAAGCCTCTCTTTTTCTCTCTCTGAGGAAGGAGTAGCCTTTCCTACAAGGTAATTCTCTTAGTTTTGTTTCTTTCTTCATTGTTTGATTGTTGTATATGATTTTGATTTATTTGTTATGAAAATCGTAAGAAAAAAAAATTGAAATAATAACATTGTATAATAACTATTTGTAGGGTTATAGGAGTAATTTCATTTGATGTATATATGCTTTTATGGTGCCAAAAGAAAGGAACTAAATACCAAATGTGGTTGAAGTCAGAGAACGAAAAAGGGTCAAGAGATGGCATCATTTTCTTACCCTTTTTTTTTTTCTTTTTTCCCCTTTTTTCCTTTTAATTCTCATTATAAGTTTTTTTTTTTTTTTTTTTTTTTTTTTTTTTTTTTTTTTTTATGAGTGAGTTAATTCTCCTTTTTTTTGGCATTATTTTTATAATTTTGTTACAGTGAACAATCAAATTTGGAGTTTTTTTTTTTTTTTTTTTTTTTTTTTTTTTTTTTAACTTTATTTTATTACAATTGATTTGTCCATGATGATAGGTCTTATAATGGGAGGACATGGAAACAGGGGATATCAAGAAGGATGAAATCCCTGTGAAAAATAAAGCCATGAGTCAATGTTTAGTATTGTAGAAAAATGTGTATAAAAAAATAAAATTTAAAATTTAAAAAATACCTCATCGCATGCGTGAAGCACGTGTGTTAGTTTTTGTAGTGTTTGATATAAAGTTTTTGAGTTATGAGTTTAGTCTTTTGCACTTTTGAGTCTTTGACCGAAGTGAGTGGGAGTGGTTGTTGGCTACATGGGTGGGTCAATACATTAAAACTAAAAAAAAAAAAAAAAAATTAAAATATGAAACATTTATTTAAAGAATTATAAACTTATAAGTTAAAGAATTGCAAACTAATAAATAATTAAATAATTGTAAACACTTAGTTAGTGGAATAGTGGCTAGCAAATTAAATTAAAGAGTTGTAAAGAAAATACAAAATAGTTTATCAAACTGTCTTGTGAATTCAATAAAAATTTTGTAAAGAGTAAAAAAATAAACTAACAAATTAAATTATTCTAAGTAATAATAATTAGAGTTCACTGAACAACAATAGTTAATATGTTATTGTACTAGAAAAGATATATTAAATGAACTTATAGTTTATCTTTTATTCTTTTTTTTTTTAATTTGATATAATTTATGTTTCTTATTGACCCCTAACAAAAATTTTAGAGCCGCTACTAAAAATGAGCTCAATGATATTAATTAGTTAGTTGTGTTAATGCTTTTTTGTAAGATGGAAGCCTTGGTAGAAGTGAAATTAGCTAATGAAATGGAACATACTAATGTTGAATGTTGAGATCCTCCTAGATATCTCGTGCATCGGCTGTGTATACTACGATAATCCTCACCACCACAACCCTCCACAACCACAACTGTCAACTGTAATTCCTCACCACCATGTTGTGTAAGAGGCTCCACATTTATATACAACTCAAAACCATTTAACTGCGGCGTCTAGTCTATCACGTCAAACTTGAGATTAACACCATTGTTGTCTGTTATCAATAGGGGCATGTAGATGATGCGATCTCGATGGATTTCTTGAGGACAACGATATGTAATTGATATTCCATGCGATTGTTTGCCCAATTGTAGTGCACTGATTATTGTCCTTTCCAATTCAGAAAATTTGATCCCATGTTTTACCCGAATAATCTTCATATTCCTATCTTGATACTCAACTCCATTTTGACCATGGACTATTTCCCCATTGAAGTTAATATAGATATTATACTGAGTAGGAGCCATGCACAAACCTATTTAAATCAATTGTAATTTACAACTTGTCATTGACATAAATGAAATAAATTTTTTTCATCCGTAAAAAAAATATAGAAAATTTTTATTTTACACTGTACTAGCGATGCAATGTTTACATTGTACACTTCTTTTAGTCTAGAATATAATATTAACATTAATAGTACAATATAAACCTATAATCGCCCCAAAAAATACACATGTATTCAAGCAAAATAGGAACAAATAACACAAGCAAAAAATTTTGTTCGGTGAAAATAGATTGACTCTGGTTAATTAATTTAATTACCCAAGTTGATTAATTAGGTCAAATAACATGCAAATCGTGAAGGCACCAATAAATCACCAAATAAACTAAATGCAACGAAAAATAAGTTAATACATTGATTTGTTGACAAATAGAGAAAATCTGTCACAAGGAAAAAACTTCACCAGGTGAATTTAAGGTCACTACTCCCAAAATCCACTAATCAATAATCAAGTAGTCATAAGCATAAGGAATCTTACCACTACCCTAGCCTATCCCAAAATACCAATATATTGTTGAACCTTTGCTTCAATACCCAATTAAAGTTGATCTTGTAGTATACTTCTTTGCTTTGCACAAATCTCCATTCTATAACTAACTCCTTTGCACAAATCCCCATTACGTGACTAACTCTAGCAATGTGATTTGAAAGCTCACTTAGTGTGTAAAACACTTGTGAATGTTTAGACCCCTAAATACAAATTTTCCAAAGCAAGCTTATATTCAAACAATATATGTGCGGAATATGAAATATAAGCAATACCCAAATTAGCAAACTACTCTAAGCCATTAATTAATTACTGCCAGCAAAAAAAGTTAAGAGTAAGGGAAAAAGAGATGAAAACACAAGATAACACTGGCACGTGTTATGGAAGAGGAAATTGAAGAACTCGACAAAAAACTTCTCCACCGCCCTCCAAGTGGTAAATGATCCACTAGAAAATCAATTGGGATACACGAATAGCAATAGACCCTCTAAGTCTAATCTACCCAATGCACTTAAGCCCTCCAAGCTTCTTGCTCCAACAAGGTTATACCGAACCGTGTCTTCTCTAACTTTCTGAATCCTACAATTAGCCCATTACATCAACCAATATGAATTGGTTTTCTCTTGAACTACTTCCCAAACACCAAGAACCTTCTTACTACTCTGAATTTGGTGAGGTAAGGATTTAGTTTATAATCCTCTCATGAGTATGACAATGGAGAGGGTGAGAGTAGAGGAATTTGGAGAATCAAGTATATAAGATTGTAGATAAATCAATCTTGTTTTTCTTTAAGGTTTCTCTCTCAAAATTCTCTTTGGAAGCTCTCTCAGCTCTATACATTTTGTGGGTATAAGGGTATTTATAGTGGGGTATGAGATAAAATGTGAAAAGTCATTTTTCAGCAAAATAGAATGCACTGGCGAGTCACTTCGCGACTAGGGTTGTCCACAGGTCGGGCTGGGTTAGTTTTGGGCCAAAACCGAACTCGACCCTGTTGGATCAGGTTAATGAATTTTATATCTGTATTCGACTGAATATTCAGGTCGGATCCGACATTTCGGGTAATCGGTTGTCCGGGTCAGAGTCATCGGTTTGACGAGTCTAGGCCTCAAATTGGGCCGGACTTTTTGCCATAGTTAAAATTGTGGTAATTTCTTTTTTTTGGGGGGGGGGGGGGGGGGGCTTTTTAGCCCGAATTACACGGTTTGGTAGTTTGCGAAACCCCATTGATTTCAAAATTTTTTGAATTCCCTATGTATTTCAAATTGGGCCTCTTTTTACTTAATTTATTTTAAAATAGGGCTTCAAGCTTAACTACACTAGACCTATTGGGCCTTCAATCAGGACATATCAAAAAGGCCCAAAAAAGGCTTATTCTTTTTATCACCTGTGATCAACACAACACACCAAAAAGCCTTTTTTTTTTTTTTTTTTAATCACCTGTGATCTGAAACAAGAAACACCTATCAATCCAAATACATAATCTTTCCCACATTAACCACAAAAAATAAACACAACAAATAATATGTAATCTATTAAACTAGGCAATAAGGCAGTAAGCTGCTCAACACCTATAAAACCTGCCAACCACAATAAATAATATTTTCAGCAACAAATAAATCACAACAGATAATACTATACTGCAATATTCCAATTAATGGACATATATACTTAGTAATATGAAGGCAGTTACTGCAAGTTTTTTGGGTAGTAACCCATAAGGCAGAAAGCTTGCTAGTTATACATTGTTTCAAGCAATATAATTAGTTACAACAATCAAATACCATAGGTATTTCCAAAAAATAGCTTTTCCAAAGCACTGAATGACTACTCTATAGTTTATAAGTCTATCACTAATAGAAAAGAAAACCTATGAACTAAGATTTCTTTCTATAAGCATTGACAGTTGAGTATTGTTACAAGTTAGAAAAGTGATATGTCCAAAAAAGCTTCCAAAATATTCCCAAAATGCTGCCTTCTTTACAAAATAAATTACCATCCCCTTACAATAGACAAAAAAATATTCAACAAACAATACATTAATACCAAATACAAGACCAACTGGTAAGGAAACCAAGTTTATAATAGTAGGGGGCTAAAGGCAGAATCATACCAAGTCAACGATTAATCATCAATGCTAATTAAGGGTCATTTGCTTGAAGTGGAACCCTTGCTTGAGCTGGTATTTGCTGTTGCACTTGCTGTTGGTTATTGATTTAAAACTAGAAAATAGGAAATAAACACAATAGATTAAATTTTGCTTGAATACATGAGACATTCAATAAAATTAATAGACTAAGTTTCAGAATTTAAACATATTACCTATGTCAAGTAACTCCTCCTCCAATGCCTCTATATCCTCCCTTGACTGGCGATGAGAAACTAGAACTGTGGCTTGAAGCCAATTTTGTGAACATACAAAGTTTTGAACCATGAGAGGAGATAGTGAACTTCGAAATGGATCAACAATTCGACCTCCAGTGCTAAATGCTGACTCAAATGCAATAGTGGAAACTGGTACAACCAGCACATCTTTAGCAACTTTAGACAACACTTGGTACCTATTACAATTGTCCCTCCACCACTCCAATATCTCAAAATTCACTTCCTTTCTACCATCATAGTTTTCAGCAAAATACTTCTTAAGCTCATTACTACAACCTACAGACTGCTCAACTTGCAAAAAAAGTTCATATCATAAGTGAACCATCACATATGGATCACTAGCATCACTTTCCAATTCTGTCCTCTCACTCCCACTTTGTTCTTGCACATTTGGTGAATGAATAGAAGTGTAAAAATTATACAACTTATACAAAAGATCTTTGAACTTATTAACCATCACTTCTGCAACTGCATTCCCATAAATTTCAGAAAAAGAAAACTTCAAAAACCTTAATCTTTTTTGTGGATTAAGAACCACAGCCACATACAAAAGAGGATTAATTTTCTCCCCTTCCCCCCAATACTTCTCAAATTTAGTTTTCATGTTTGTGCTTGTGCTTTTCAAAAGAGTGTTTTGGGATTTAACTAGATTGGAAATACTCTCCTGAATAACAAAGATCTCATCATAGAAGGCATTTGAAGTAACATACAAAGAACCAAAAAATTTCCTTGTTGCATTATAAAAAAGCCTTAAGAAAGTCACAAATGCCCTACAATTTTGGAAATTAGTCATACACAAAGACCCCAAACCACCACTATCTTCCTTGGTCCTAAAGTACGACGAATAACCATCATCTTTAAAATCCATTTGAAGGAACACTTCCTCAAATTTTTCAACAGTTTCTAACATGATATAGGTCGAGTTCCACCTAGTAGGTACATCTAGACTAAGAAGACTCTTGAACTCCATACCTAACATCTCCATAAAACTCCTAAAAGTTTGACTTCTATTGGGTGAGGGCTTCACATACCTCACAGCTTTACATACCTTAGCAACAGATGCTTCTATCTCTCTCAAAACCCTCCCCCACAATGAGATTTAGGATATGGGCACAACACCTCATGTGCATGTATGCATTTCCTAAAACTGTCCTATTCCAATCTTTAGTCACCCTTTGCAAAAACTTGATTGTTGTTAAATTTGAGCTAGCATTATTCACTGTCAAGGTGAATATCCCATCAATACCCCACTCACGCAATGACATCTCAATCTTTCTACCTATAGTCTCCCCCTTGTGGTCTTCAACTTGACAAAAATTTAAAATTCTCATATGCAATTTCTAAGCATCATCAATAAAGTGACATGTGAGATACATAAAATTTAAATTTTGAATAGAAGTCCATGTGTCTATAGTGAGACACACCCTACAACCCTTCAAGGATTTCCTTAGCTTCTCTCTCTCACTATTATAAATGCCAATCACATCTCTAGCCACAGTTTGACGAGATGGGATATCCTTTAATCGAAGCTTAGGTTGTAAGGTAGTTACATATTTCTTAAACCCATACCCCTCGACATACCTAAAAGGCAACTCATCAATTATAATCATTTCGGCCAATGCCGTTCTAGAAGCCTCAACAGAAAAGGATGTTGATCCAAGGTGGAATCTATCTTCTCCATCCTTTTTGGCTTCAAAAGCTAATGTTTTTTGCCCTTTAACTAGATCTTCTCTATCAGGGTTCCTGGGACATATTCGCACATGAGCTAACAAATTACTAGTACCACAACTCTTACTATCAATATTATATGATTTTTTACAATAATTACAAATGGCCTTAGTTTTACTAGTATCACCCTCACCTATCTTTACTTTTTCAAAGTGAACCCAAACAACAGACTTTTTCCTACCACTAACAAGAGCTGTCATACTCACTTGGCATGGTGGAACTGGGGGCAACTCAGAAGCAGCAGCTGCTTCAGCTTGGGTAGTAATAGAATCTTCAACTTGGGTGGGAATAGCACCATCATCTTCTGTAGCAGCTGGTGTTTGGACAGAGGGTTCATTAGTGGGGGTTTTCATGACCAAAAAAACAAAGATACGTATTAGCAAACTAGAGTAACAAGTATAATTCATAGCTTTAATAATAAAGTAAAGAAAGATCACAGATCACACATCTCTTCTTAGTAAGATCACAGATCACTCAATGAAGTAAATTAATTAGGGACATGCAAGATCACAAATAACAATCTTCTCATATAATCAACTTCTAGGTGTTAAATGTGTTGTAAACAAAGCAAGGTAAACTAAAACTTCCTTAAGATGCTATAACCAAAAATGTTAAATAAACCTTGTCTAATTTGGGCAATAGAGAACATACAAAGCTACAAACTAATAGAAAAGCATGAAAGTTCAAAAACGTGTACAAAAACACTTTTGAACGTTTAGACCCCCAAAAATCAACTTAACCAACACAAGCAATATGTCAAACAACTAGTGTGCGGAAACTTAACATATGCTATAATATGGAATTGGTTAAACAACTATCTAAGCCATAACAAAATAACCCACAGCAGATAATGTAAAGGCAGAGATAGAGAGGAAGGAAGATGCAAACACAGAGATAACACCCGGATGTGTTATCGAAGAGGAAACCGAAGACCTCGGCGAAAAACCTCTCCGCCGCCCTCCAAGCGGTAATCAATCCACTAGAAAATACAGTTGGGATACAAGGACAGCAATAGACCCTCCAAGCCTAATCTACCCAATGCACCTAAGCCCTCCAAGCTTCTTGCTCCAACGAGGTTGCGCCGAACCTTTTTCTTTTCTAGCTTTCCGGATTCCGCTACTACACCGTAGCATCAACCAATGAAGATTGGCTCCTTCCTAACTGCTTCCCAGAACTCCAAACGTCTGTCTCACAGAGATGATAATGGTGAGAACCAGGTTTGGTATAATGCCTCTCAAGGATTTGACAATGGAGAGGAAGAGAGTGAGGGAATTTGATGAGACTCTAAGGTAGAGATTGTGGGTGAAACAATCTGGTTTTTCTTTAGGGTTTCTCTCTCAAAATTCTCTCTGGAAGCTCTCTTTCAATCGTGGGTTAAAAGGGTATTTATACTGGAGTGAAGAGGAATGCGAAACGTCAGGTTTTTCCAAAACAGGGGTGGCTCGCGGCTTGACCTCGCGGCTTGACCAAGTCGCGAGATCCAGTCGCGAGTTAACCGTATGGCCAGTTGTCCTGTTTTGTCCTGTAGTGCTCCAGCTAGCATGACTGTTCATCTTCCAGCATGCTTGGCACGTGTGCATCTTCTGGCAGGTTGAAGCCGCGAGTCCCAGCCGCGACACTCTGTTTTCTTGCACACTCTTGAGCAATCTTCACTCTCTCTCACTCACTACCCTTACAACAATCCCACCTAAATACAGGGTTACTAAATGCTGAATTACAAGCAAATTTGGCACGGAATAAAGCCAATTAGATGGTTGAATAAATTCAACCTTACAAAGCAAAATCAAAAGCATCTGCAAGCCACGTTAATGCAACTTTCATGAATTACATTCAATAGGTTCCCTTTCAACAATCTTCTATTTATCATTTAAATTACTCTACCCCTTTTTGTAAAAAGAAACATCAAATAATCACCACAATCACTACATATTATTATTATTTTTTTTACTAAACACAAAGGAAAGCAAAAACCATACCTTAAAGAAAACCGTGGGTGTATGGGTTTCAGACTTGAGGACAGATAATGATACTTGGAGTTAGCTTTCAATCCTGTATAAAATTAAAACAGGATCAAAATTGATTAAAGAAAAGAACAAAGAACAAAAGTAAAATAGTTAGGTTTCTAAGATTTTTTTAGTTAGGGTTTCATAGTATGAATCTTTAGGTTTATTTGATTTTAACATTTGATTTCCATAACAAATGAAGCCAACGAGACTAACAAAAAACAAAGATGAGAAATGAAGAAAAATTACCTTACTGACTCAGTGAAGAGTACACAGTGGTGGGGTGAGGACTAAACACCGGCGGTAGCTATGGAGAGAGGAGTGGACAACGGTGGGGGCCCTAGGCATTGGAGGCAGAGAGGGGAGTGGGTAACGGCATTGGAGGTGGCTAGGGTTTGTACTTTGGATTTGGAGAAACGGTTTAGACTTTATAGAGTGTGAGATTGTGAGAGTTTGAGAAAGCCAAGTAAAGAACTGAGAGTCTGAGACTGAAGAAGTAAAGACTAAAGAGGTAAGGAAGAGTGAAAAGGGGAGGAGGAGGCGTGAATGGGAAGCCATGAGTCCATGATTTGAACTTTGTCTCTAAAGTGAAAACTGAAGAGTGAAGAGACTCATGAGAGGAAGTGAGAGATATCAGATCTTTCCTATTTAATTCTCACCGTTAGATTGGCTCTTCTTCTTGGATTATAACCATTGATTTAGAATGGGTTATTATGCCACTGTAACCGGTCATATTGTGCTCAGTTTTACTCTCAAACACCATTAATTTTAAATTTAATTTTAGATGAATGGCTAATATTCATGTTGGGATGGTTTGGGATGGTTTGGGATGGTGTGTGAGAAAAAGTTGCTTTGAGTCTCGGGCTGGCATTGCTGGGCATGGGCTGTTCCTAGCATGTGATGTCAAATCCTATACAATATTTTATATATATATAAATAATTCGGTTAGTTCGGGTTTTTTGGGTGAAATATTTTGAAACCTGAATCCGAACCAAATTATTCAGGTTTTTCACTTGCCAACCCGTGACCGACCGTAGAGTGGATTTGGAGCCACCTGTGGACCTTCGGTTCAGGTGGGCGGGTCAGTTGATTCGGGTCACTGGACACCCTTATTCGCGACTAGGATGAGTCACCAGTTACCAGACTAGGTCAGACTATACTTTTTGTCCTGTAATGATCCAGCTATCCTGACTCTTCATCTCCCTGAAGGCTTCACACGTGTGCTTCATTTTGGCAAGTCACCACTCGTGAGTCAGTCGTGAGTCCTACTCGTGAGTCACCTTTTTGTTGCACACTCTTGATCAAATCTTCACACCCTCTCACATACAACCCTTATATTATTCCCACCTAAATACAGGGTTTCTAAATGCTAAATTACAAGTAAATTTGGCACGGAATAAAGTCAACACCTAGTTGAATAAATTCAACTTTACATGATTGATTGTTGTTAGCTGCAAAGTTTTTCATTTCATAAAAAATGAAGATCAAGAAACACTTGGCTACAAAACCCTAAGGCGTGCAAATGTAATAGCTTCACACAGAGTATATGAGTTTTAGGTCTCTGTTTTTGTACTTGATGACTTTTAAAATAAGCCTTATATATGACTAGGGTTATAGAGAGAGAAACCTTAGTCATGGAAAGATAAAAGACAAGAACCAACCGACCACTACGAGATCATGTTTAATGTGTCAGAAATATAACCTATTAACATGGAAAGAATATAACTCCCTTTATGATAGAGAGAAACTATGCGATTATCAAATGAAACGACTGATTATATGATTTGGTAATGTTAGAGTATGAACTAATTTCACGTGTTGATCTTGATTGGAGTGGACCAAAATCAGAGAGGGTGAAGGTTCTAAGGCAGGTTTGTTTCTATAAGATTCAGTGTTTTGATTCAGTCTCTTTTGCACTTTTAGGTTAAATGGTGTTAGGCTAATGGCAAGGCCACAGGTGGGCAACATTTCGTTAATAGATTAGACAATACGTCGGTAAATTTTAGTGTTGTCTCATAAAATTTTAGTGCTTTTTTTTAATGAAAATTTTAGTGCTTTTAATCTAACATGTATTTTGACTTTTTAAAAAGGTTAGGTGTACCAAATCACATCAAAAGTTTGTAAAATTATTTGTGGTTTTAGCATTACTTTTTTTTTTTTTAATTTATGTTTTCGGCTGAATAAATATATTTAAAGATTTGTAATTTTATACTCTGGTGTTCTTGTCTATAAATTTATATATATATATATATATATATATATATATATATATATATATATAAAGGGGTGTACATAGGTCAAGTTGAGAAGTTTTTTCAACCCAACCCAACCCACATTATCAGGTTGGGTTGGACATTAGAACAACACGACTACAAATAAGAGTAAATTCATAACCAAATAATCATGAGCATAATACCATAAAAACACAAACCATATGAGGAGAACTTAGAGTTTGGGTTTTATTTAGGAAAAGGGGCAAAAAAGTAAATAAAAAATTGTACAATATATTTTTTAAAAATTTAAATATATTAAATATGGGTGGGTTGGGTTAGGTTAGGCGGATTTGTGAATCTTATGACCCGAACCCAACTTGAGCCAATGTTAACAAAATTTTCATAACCCAACCCAACCCACCAACCCTTAAAAACCGACCCAAGCCACCTGGTTAGGTTGGATCAAGTCGGTTTTAACAGGTTGAAGGGTTCACTGCACACCCTTAGTTTTGGTTCAATTTGGTCAATTTAGTCTACTTTGGTCCATCTTGGTTCACTTCGGCCCATTATGATTCACTTCAGTCCATTTCCGTCCAACTCGGTTCATTTTGTTTTACTTCAGTTTATTTGGTCCATTTCAATCCGTTTGGTCCGTTTCAGTCCTCGAACTAAGGAAATTAGACTAACAATAAATATCATCCCAAATATTTTTCATTAACTATTGAAAAGGTTTTGGCTGGTCAAAATTGGAATGAATAACTAGAGAGATACAATGTAGAAATGTAGAATTGAGTCTGAAAATTCTTTTCATATGGTGTAGCAAATTTTTTTTAAATGCATATTCCAAATCCATAAACCAACTGGACACTATAATTCAAATTAGAATATACTGAAAATCTAATATAATTTTTTTTTCATAATAAATAGCTTCAAAGTCTAGTCATCCAAAAATTATTTTAAAACCAAAATACTGCATAATTAAATTATTAAAGAAAAACCATGAGTTTTGTAGATCAATTCGTTGACACTTTCTAGTTTTCCAACTATGACATCCAAGGTTTTAATCTACCCCACCCTAAGTATCGGTGTATCAAAAAAAATATGTTATAAAAGGCCTTAGTTGTTTTGGTGTTCATCTGGTTAATGGCAGCCATAAAATGACTAACTCAATTAACATTGTTTTCTTGGTTTTATCTAATTTTTCCTTTGTATTATTATTGATAAGTGTAATTTTTTCATGATTTTTATCATCCTCTTATTTATTAAAATTGCTAGTTTTCCTTTATTTCTTTTGATTTGATTTGATTTTTATTTATATTTATCTATTCATTTGTGCTTTGAAGGAATGAGAATATTTCAGATTAATCAACAAGGGCTTTACATGCAAAGTGGGGCTAGGCCAATTGAATCAAGTCAACTTACATCCAGCAAGGCATGAATTCAAGAGAAGACCAGCCCAATTAAATTCAAGTCCAATTGGAGCAAGGAATCAAAGGAAATTTGCTCCAAATCCAAGTCCAATTCAAATTAGGATTCTAGCCTGCACATCAGTTAGTATTTTCAGTATAACTTTGGGCTCAGATGTCCAATCAAGATGATTCAATTTGGGCTGGAAAGTTAACTTAAAGGGCTACAACTTTTTACCAAAAGTCCGAATTCTGAAGCTAAATGGGCCAAAATAGTCGGTTAAGTGAAGCCTAAAAATCTGGGATTTTCTCCAAACGGGAATAGGATTCCTTGACCTATTTAAAGGCTCTTTAGGGAAAAAAGAGGGAGGAGAAACCCGAGAGGAAAAGGGTGTGCCGCATTTGAAGAATTTTCTTTGGAGTCTTTCTGAGGACAAAGGGGCGCCACTTCATGTTGATCAACCAATTCCCGTGAAAGACATAAGTTTTATTTGTTTTATTTTCAATTTTATTATGAACTAAATTTTATTTTCTAGAGCGTTGATGTAGTCTAGCAATGAACACACAATTTATATTATGAGTTATTTTATTTTTAATATTTCCATGATTGAGTGTTTAATTCTTATTCTTAATGCTTAATATTTCTTTTTACGAATTATTGATTGATCAATTGAATGACAATGAGCCCGAGAGGTGATTTGTTATTTTAGTTCTAGAATTAAACACCATTAGTTGAGCGAAAGTAGAGATGCTTTACTGCAATTAGTGTAATTTTTAAGAAAATTCAAAGTACGTAATGAGTCTTCAATTAATTAAATTCGCATAGAGATATGGAATTGTTAGTTGAAGATATTTTTTATATTATTTGAGAGAAGATATTGAATACTTAAGGAATTTTTAATCATCAACGGGAGATTATTAGAATTTAATAATTAGGAAGAATAAATTGTGTGGGATTTGTTAGGTGAAATCAACTGCTCTAGATCCATTCTTATTATATTTTTACACTGTTAGATTTTTACGCTTTGTTAATTCTTTTTATTCGTAAATTTATTTTTATTAAATAGTTTAATTTAATTCAGATAGTAGAACATTCCATTTATTTTTGATTTTCCAAATAGTAATTAATTTAGTGAATTTTGGTATTCAATAACATAGTTAATCCCTATGGGTTCGACATTCGTTTTCTAAAAACACTTTACTACTTGTTACGATTCTGTGCGCTTGCAGATTATTTTTCGCGAACAAGTTTTTGGTGCCATTGCTGGGGATTAACTATTTGTTATTGATATTGATACTAGCTAGATATTTACTACATTGGATTTTATTTTATTTAATAAAAAAAAATTAATTAGGTGCATCTGAGTTTGTTTTCTTTCTTTTCAGGAATTAGAAGTGCATGCCTCGATTTAAATTAGAGCAGACACTCTTTGATCCTAAAATTAAAAGAACCTACGTCAGCTCAAGAAAGAAAAGAAGAAAGAGGCCAACACATCTTTATCTAATATGGCCGATCAAGAGCAAAAGGCGTTAAGAGATTATGCTATGCCCTCGGTAAATGGAGCTACATCGAGCATAAGGAGGCTAGCCATACAAGCCAATAATTTTGAGATCAAGCTGGCCATCATTCAGATGATACAGCAGACTGTCCAGTTCGGGGGGCTGTCACAAAAGGATCCTAATGTCTATATTGCGAATTTCTTGGAGATTTTGTCATATTTTTAAACATAACAAAGTGACAGATGATGCGATTCGACTAAGGCTTTTTCCCTTCTCACTTAGGGATAAAGCAAAAGTTTGGTTGAATTCTTTACCACATGGCATCATTACTACATGGGAGGAGTTGGCACAAAAATTTTTAGCAAAATATTTCCCTCCTGCAAAGACAGCAAAGCTAAGGAATGATATCACCACATTCATCCAATTTGAGGGTGAATCATTATATGAAGCATGGGAGAGGTACAAAGAATTATTGCGAAGGTGTCCTCATCATGACCTTCCAGCATGGCTTCAAGTGCAAACATTCTACAATGGTCAAGGAGCTACAAACAGATCTATGGTAGATGCAGCAGCTGGTGGAGCTTTAATGAGTAAAACTCATGAGGCAACCTATGAACTTCTGGAAGAATTGGCATCCAACAACTATCAATGGCCTACAGAAAGAGCAATGCCAAGAAAGACAGCTATAGTTTTAGAACTTGATTCTATTACCTCATTGGCGGCACAAATGGCAACTTTGTCTCAACAACTAGGTAAAATGAATGTTAATGCTATTCAAACTAATGTTGTTTGTGATCATTGTTCAGGAAATCATTCAAGTCCTGACTGCCAAGTGGGAAATCCTTTTGCCCAATCAAGTTATGGACAAGCAAATTACATGTCAAATTTTCAACGTCAAAATAATCCATACTCGAACACGTACAATCCTGGATGGAGGAATCACCCCAACTTCTCATGGAGCAATAAACAAGGGCAGGCTAAACCACCTCAACAATTTCCATAGCAACAGAAGAAGTCGACACTTGAGGACATGTTCATGCAGTACATACAGAAGATAGACGTGGTGATCCAAAACAACTCAGCTTCAATCCATAATCTTGAGGTGCAAATCGGTCAGCTCTCAAGCATGCTCACAGAAAGAACTGCAGGAACTTTGCCAAGCAACATTGTCACCAATCCGAAAGAATATGTAAAGGCAATATCATTGAGAAGTGGACGAACATATAAGGAGCCAAAAGTAACAAATGCCAAACAAGATGAAGCTGTAGATAATGAGGAGTCAAAGATGAAGGAAGCCGAGTCAGATATGAAAGAAGTGGAGCAAGCTGAGAAGATTAAGGAGAATGAAAAAGCTTCAAAATCCAAAAGATCCAGGGAAGTTACTTTTGAGACTTATTCTCCTTCAATTTATGATCCACCAATTCCTTTTCCACAAAGATTAAGAAAAAATAATGTGGATGATCAGTTTTCTAAATTTTTAAGTATATTTAAGCAATTGCATATTAATATTCCTCTCATTGAAGCTTTGGAACAAATGCCTAAATATGTTAAATTTTTTAAGGATATTATATCAAAGAAGCGGAAATTGGAGGAGCATGAAATAGTAATGCTGACAGAGGAGAGTAGTGCAATCTTACAAAAGAAATTACTGCCTAAGTTGAAAGATCCGGGGAGTTTCACTATCCCTTGCACTATAGGAAAATCTTATTTTGATAGAGCTTTATGTGATTTAAGGGCAAGTATTAATCTAATGCCTCTCTCTGTTTTCAGGAAATTGGGTCTTGGAGAAGTAAAGCCGACCACTATCTCTTTACAATTGGCGGATAGATCTATTAAATATCCAAGAGGAGTCATTGAGGACGTATTAGTAAAAGTTGACAAGTTCATCTTCTCGGCTGACTTCATTGTCCTTGATATGGATGAGGATGAGGAGATCCCTTTGATATTGGGTCGACCTTTCCTTGCGACGGGGAGAACCTTAATTGATGTCCAGCAAGGAAAACTTGTTTTAAGGGTCAGAGAAGATGAGGTCACTTTTGATGTATTTAAGCCTATGAAATTTCCTTTCGAGACACATTCTTGTTTTCAAATAAGTGACCGAGACGTGATCATGGCCGATGAGACTTATGCAATTGATTTTCTAAAGTTACCACTTGAGGTATGTCTTACTCGCTCTACACTTGTTAAATTCAAAGATGAAGAAGTCAAAGAGTGTGAAAGATATTTGGAGGCTACACCACTCTTTCCTCCTTCAATGCAACCAAAAGTGGAAGACTTAAAATCATGTTAGCCAACATCTCCACCACAGGAACCACCTAAACTTGAGCTCAAACTGCTTCTATCAAATTTAAGGTACGCTTTCTTAGGCCAAGACTTTACTTTTCCAGTTATTATTAACAGTTCTTTGAGTGATGTAGAGGAGGAAAAGTTGCTGAGAATCTTGCGGGAACACAAAAAGGCTTTGGGTTGGACCATCTCTGACATCAAAGGAATTAGTCCATCAATTTGCACACACAAGATTTTAATGGAGGATAAATATAAGCCGATTGTCCAACCCCAGAGAAGATTGAATCCATCAATGCAAGAAGTGGTGCATAAAGAAGTGCTGAAGCTATTAGATGCCGGAATTATTTATCCTATCTCGGACAGCGCATGGGTAAGTCTAGTACAAGTCGTTTGAAAAAAAAGGTGGAATATCTGTGATCAAAAATGATAATAATGAACTTTTACCAACAAGGACAGTCACGAGATGGCGAATAAGCATAGATTACAGAAGACTTAATGATGCAACTCAGAAAGATCATTTTCCTTTACCTTTTATTGATTAAATGCTAGAAACACTTGCAGGGCATGCTTATTACTGTTTTCTGGATGGATACTCTAGTTATAATCAAATAGCCATCGCGCCTGAAGATCAAGAGAAGACCACTTTTACTTGTCCATATGGAACATTTGCATATAGGTGGATGCCTTTTGGCCTATGCAATGCACTAGCCACATTTCAAAGTGCATGATGTCCATCTTCTCGTACATGGTGGAAAATTTTTTAGAAGTCTTCATGGATGACTTCTCTGTCTTTGGATATTCTTTTGATAATTGTTTGTCTAACTTATCTTCAGTTTTGCAGAGATGCAAGGAGACAAATTTAGTATTGAATTGGGAAAAATGCCACTTCATGGTAGAGGAAGGGATAGTGTTGGGCCACCGAATTTCCTCTAATGGAATTGAAGTCGACAGAGCAAAATAGAAGTGATCGAAAAACTCCCACCACCAACCAATGTGAAGGGAGTGAGAAGTTTCTTGGGACACGCCGGATTCTACAGAAGGTTTATTAAGGATTTTTCCCAAATTACTAAACCTCTTTGCAAGTTGTTGATTAAAAACACTCGATTTGAATTTTTTGATGAATGCTTGCATGCTTTTGAAACACTGAAAAAGGAATTAATTTCAGCACCTATAATTTTGTCACTGGATTGGAATTTACTGTTTGAATTAATGTGTGATGCCAATGATTATGCTATAGGGGCTGTTTTAGGACAGAGATTAAATAAAGCGCTTTTGGGAGGAAACCCAAGTTTTTTATTTTTATGTTTATGTTTTTATTTTTTATTTATTTATTTATTTATTTATTTTTATTTTTCTCTTTACCTTATTGTTTTTCTTTCATTTTGTAGGAATAAAGAGACCAAACAAATCTTCAACGAGTACACAGCTGCATCTCAAGGAAAAATATTCAATAAAAATCAGGGGAGCCTCTCTTCTCCTTTCTCATTCTTTTATTTAGTTTTTCTTCCTTTTTCCCATTGAGGACAATGTGAAATTTAAGTTTGGGGGAAGGGATTTTATTTTTAATATTTCAAAAAAAAAATGAAAGAAAAATTGCCTATGATAAGAATAAGGTTGAAAATTCTTATAATTTTTAGGAATCATTCTCATTGCTTAAGTCCAGTGTTAATTCTTTACTTGATCTTGCTTAATTTGATATGATCATTAATCATTGTGCATACCTAGAGAAATTTTATGTGAATTTTGTAAATTTGGATGGTCTCTACTTATTCTAGAACTTGTTGAATTATACAGAATATTACTTGGGAAGTGATTTAGGCATTCTTTGAATTGATTGAGCCTTTCAAGCTTACCTCTTTATTATCTTTATCTCTAGTTACCCAACTGATCTATTCTTACACTGGGTTGAAGAAAAGAGAAGATATATGAGCGTTTGTATAAAAAAAAAAAAAAATTGTACGAAGTTCCATTTACTCCAATGTTTTGAGTTGCTTAGTAACTAGGGGTATTCATTGCCAATGTTTACACTTATGTCAAACTGTAACTTGAAATATGAGTATGCAAAAGCACTTCAAGTTTGTGACTTGTTGAGTAACTAGGTGCATCCATCACAAATGCCTGCATTCACATCAAAAGATAAGTGACGACTTGAAGTAAGTAAAAAAAATATATAAAAAAATATAAAAAATTTTGATGAAGAGAGGTATTTTGAGATATTCAAAGGATTGAGAAAAATTATATTTTAGAAGTGAGAGTTATATATTTGCTTAAATCTTATCTTTTCTTTATAGCCCTCAGTATAGCCATACATCACAAGCCTAATAAAGACCTATTGATCCTGGGAAATATTTTGTTTTATATTAGTGGAGAGTGATTTAAAAAGCAAGCTTTTGGAGTTTTTAGAGATCCGTACTTATTTACTTGTTTGCAAAAAACTATCCGGGAAGCTAATGATGAAGTGAGAATGATAATGCGATGGAGTTGAGTTTTGAATTAACTTTTGGACTTGATTAATTTGGAATGACTCCTTTGAATTATAAGCTTTCTGCAGATCTTTGAGGCAAGAAGAATTTTTTAAAAAAATTTATGAAGCAAATCTTTTTTTTTTTGTTCTTTTTTTTTTTTTTTTTTTTTTTTTTTTTTTTTTCTTTCTTTGCTCGAGGACTAGCAAAGTTTAAGTTTGGGGGAATTTGATAAGTGTAATTTTTACATGATTTTTATCATCCTCTTATTTATTAAAATTGCTAGTTTTCCTTTATTTCTTTTGATTTGATTTGATTTTTATTTATATTTATCTATTTATTTGTACTTTGAAGGAATGAGAAGATTTCAGATTAATCAACAAGGGCTTTACATGCAAAGTGGGGCTAGGCCAATTGAATCAAGTCAAATTACATCCAACTAGGCATGAATTCAAGAGAAGACCAACCCAATTAAATTCAAGTCCAATTGGAGCAAGGAATCAAAGGAAAGTTGCACCAAATCCAAGTCCAATTCGGATTAGGATTCCAGCCTGCACATCAGTTAGTATTTTCAGCATAACTTTGGGCTCAGATGTCCAATCGAGATGATTCAAGTTGAGCTCGAACGTTAAATTAAAGGGCTACAACTTTGTAGTTTACCAAAAGTCCGAATTCTGAAGCTAAATGGGCCAAAATTGTCAGTTAAGTGAAGCCTAAAAATCTGGGATTTTCTCCAAACGGAAATAGGATTCCTGACCTATTTAAAGGCTCTTTAGGGAAAAAAGAGGGAGGAGAAACCTGAGAGGAAAAGGGTGTGCCGCATTTGAAAATTTTTCTTTGGAGTCTTTCTGAGGACAAAGGGGCGCCACTTCATGTTGATCAACCAATTCCCATAAAAGACATAAGTTTTATTTGTTTTCTTTTCAATTTTATTATGAACTAAATTTTATTTTCTAGAGCATTGATGTAGTCTAGCAATGAACACACAATTTATATTCTGAGTTATTTTATTTTTAATATTTCCATGATTGAGTGTTTAATTCTTATTCTTAATGCTTAATGTTTCTTTTTACGAATTATTGATTGATCAATTGAATGACAATCAGACCGAGATGTGATTTGTTATTTTAGTTTTTGAATTAAACACCATTAGTTGAGTGAAAGTAGAGATGCTTTACCGCGATTAGTGTGATTTTTAAGAAAATTCAAAGTACGTAATGAGTCTCCAATTAATTAAATTTGCATAGAGATATGGAATTGTTAGTTGAAGATATTTTTGATATTATTCGAGAGAAGATATTGAATACTATTTAATCATCAACGGGGAGATTATTAGAATTTAATAATTAGGAAGAATAAATTGTGTGGGATTTGTTAGGTGAAATCAACTGCTCTAGACCCATTCTTATTATATTTTTATACTGTTAGATTTTTACGCTTTGTTAATTCTTTTTATTTGTAAATTTATTTTTATTAAATAGTTTAATTTAATTCAGATAGTAGAACATTCCATTTATTTTCAATTTTCTAAATAGTAATTAATTTAGTGAATTTTGGTATTCAATAACACAGTTAATCCCTATGGCCCTATGGGTTCGATATTCGTTTTCTAAAAACACTTTACTACTTGTTATGATTCTGTGCACTTGTAGATTATTTTTCGTGAACAATTATCTCAAAAGGTCTTAAATTGTTACTTACTGCAAAGAATTAGTAGATATTGTTTGTTCGTTTAGACCCCTTAAAGCAGATTGTTTAACCTAATATATTAACCAAGTGATTATTTAGATTAATTATTCAAATCTAGGTTAAGCACAAATATCATATCACGCAAAGCAAAGGAAAATAAATAACACCACAATATGATGACCTAGGAAAACCGATGAAACAAATTGTTTCAAGGTAAAAACTTGGTGAGGATTTGATCTAGCTATCTTCAAGGTAAAGTAAATCCACTCTAAGAGAATTGAAGTTTTTACAATCAGATTTAACCCTAAATCTATTGCTACCTCCAATAGTAACATACTAACATGACCACATGCAAGTTCCGAATCCACGGACTCCTTCTCCTCTTGGACTTACACCAACACAAGCTACCTTTCTTGTGACTTTGAGATCCCACTCAAAAGTTTCAGATCATCGTCAATAATGATCTTGATACAGCAACTATGTTCTACCAATGCTTGATTGTAATTTTGGCTCCGGTAGATTCTTGTGTAGTTAGAAGGTACAATACCTCTCAAATCTCACAAAGAGTAACACACAAGCCTTCCAAAAGTATTCAAAACATGGCTAGAGTTTCCCTTTTATATTTAGAGAAGTTTAGATGAAAACCTAAACATTTTCGTGTGCTTGGACCTGTTTAAAAATATTGCAGAAAAACTGGACCTTTGATTTTCAATCGGTTCTAGCCTAATTCTCGATCGGTCGAGCAAGGCAGAACCACACTTCCTTTTTCTGGAATCAACTGATATGTTTTGTCCTCGGTTTGCCAACACAATACAAAAATGATTCTAAATATTTAAATCTAAACCTTTAGAACCTAACAATCTCTCCCTTTAGCAATCCATGACAAAACACACATAAATAATGAAATGCTTAAATTTAAATACCAGCCCAAATACAAGTTATTGCCTTAATACAATTCTTACACAACTACTAACTATTAGCTGCTAATATAGACAACAGCTATTGAAATAATTAACTTGTAAATTCCTGAAACACTGAAAACAAACCATAAACGCATGTATGGAAAATACAAGTACCATAATGTACGTAAATATCTAAACTTTAATTCACAAAACATATAAAGAGACATCACTAATGAATAACCTCATCATCAAAAACTATCATAACCAATAAGCACATCAATGTTTGTGAATCAAGAACATAAACACTAAACAAATATAAACAATAAAAATATAAACAACAAAACCCAAAAAAAAAGTACATCAAACTCCCTTAAATACAATAAATCTACTTCCCCTATGTACAAAAAGTCCTAAATCTACTCTCCCTTTTTGTTACGAATTGCCAAAGGCAAAATCAGTCCTTAAAGGGTGGAGAAGGTGGAAAAACACTCCTATACTCTATAAAATCTGCTTTCAAAGAGGTAACCTCCATCAACAATTCATCAAGAAGCTGTCCAGGTGTAGCCTGTGTAGTCATAAAGGACTCCATCATGGCACGAAGTGAGAGAGGAGGGGCAAATGTAGGATCAACATCATTAGCACCACCAGAAGGATCCTCAGTAGCAGTTGGATGCCTAAAAGTCTCCTCAACAGCAGGCATAGTACCAGAGGCATGAGCTGTAGTATAAGCTTCTCCTTTTGATCTCTTAAACATCCCAATGTTTGGCTCAGCACTCTTCATCTATGCTTGTCGCTATCTAAGATAGGTGGCTCCTATGGGGGCAGTGATATGTACTAACTCTAAAGGAGGAAACTCAGACAACCCTAAAAACCTCAAAATCCTAAATATAAACATAGGAAAGAACAACTTTTGATTCTTACACTTACTACTAGAGATATCAACAATGGTTTGGATAAACATGGAAGGAAAACACATGGAACCATCAGTGACAAAAGCATAAAGAAAAGCACATCTATCTATAGGAAAGGTATACACATGTAAAATGGGATAGATGTTATGACAAGTAATCCTTAAATACAAAGAATTAAGCTTAGTGAATTCAGAAGAATTGATTCTTGGTTCAGTACCCCAAGAAACTGGACGACCACAAAGAAGTGACATCATGTCATCAATAGCAAGAAACTCAGTGTATGGGTATGTGGGTTTACAATCAAATTTAACCCTAAATCTATTACTATCTCCAGTAGTAACTTACTGACATGATCACGTGCAAGCTCCAAATCCACAAACTCCTTCTCTTCTTGGACTTACACCAACACAAGCCGACTTGCTTGTGACTTTGAGATCCCACTCAAAGGTTTCAGATCACCATCAGTAATGATCTTGATGCAGCAACTATATTCTACCGATGCTTGATTGTAATTTTGGCTCCGGTAGATTCTTGTATAGTTAGAAGATACAAAACCTCTAAGATCTCACAAAGAGGAACATACAAGTCTTCTAAAAGTCTTCAAAACGTGACTAGGGTTTCATTTTTATATTTAGAGAAGTTTAGATAAAACCCTAAACATTTTCACGGGCTTGGGCCTATTTAAAAATTCTGCAAAAAAACTGGACCTGCAATTTTCGATCGGTCAAGGAAGGCAGAACCACACTCCCTTTTTCCTACAATCAGCTGGACTTGAACCTTGAAACAACCACTTTTAAGCATTGCCTAAAAATTTAGACTAGACATGTTTTGTTCTCAGTTTGCCAACACGATACAAAAATGATTCTAAATATTTAAATCTAAATCTTAAGAACTAGATACAATTTTTTTTATAAATTTTTATATATTTATCCTTTATCTTATCTTAATATATTCACGTTTACTTTATTTCAGCTTAGATTGAAAATTACTCCGCAAAGATATTCGCTCCAGAAAGCTCTTTCTCACTCCGAATTCCATTGTTTACAAGGTTACGAAGATTGAAAATTACTAATTTTCAAAATTGATAAAATTTATTTCAAAAATAATATATTTAATAATATCACCTTAAAGAACTAAAATTTCTAAAGTAAACAATTGTTTTGTTGAAAACTAAGAGACTGCCTCTATATTGGTAGGCATATGAACTCAATATAAAATACAAGTGCTATACAAATATGTGCACAGTACAAGATATATGTGTGAGGACTGATGAGCAAGTAAACTACAGTAGCCTAACCTGGGCCTTGTAGTCTAGTGGTACCCGGTTCCGTATGTAACAATTAGCTCGGAGGTTCTATCTCCCGCAATTACCTAGCCAAAAAAAAAAAAATACCTACGGTGGCCTAGAGCCCAATAGGCTTGTGCACTAGTAACGGCACATACAGGAGTAAGCTGATTCTCAGCTCAAGCTTTCTTGAAGCGCGTGTGAGGATGGCTAGTGAGTGTGTTAGCTTTGATAAATGGAAGTAGCCTGATTTTAATAGTTGGGCCACATATATAATGCGTGGCCAAGTTTTGATTGTGAGGACCATTTGTCTTGTTTCATAGTTTTTGGGCTAGGCTGAGGTTAGTGTGTTTAAAGCCCAAATGTATAAATGGTGTTTGGATTGGGAAGCCTGAGTTTGCGGAACTTGAGCTGTAAAAAATGGTTTATGAATAGAGATTGCGGCATGGGTTTGACTGCTAAGGGATTTGCCATTTATTGCTTGCCATTGATGACCTACGACCATGTTTGTGAGGGCATGTGTGCAGGCTTGAGCGTCATTGTATAGTTGTATTATGCCTTACCTCTCAAATTATTTAGTATTTTATTTGTAAGGGATTTGTTCCCTCTAATGTTTTCTATGATATGGCTAGGGCGTTTCAGATTTGAAATAAAAATTCATTTCTTCATTAAAAATCACAGAATTTTTAATATTGAAAAAAAATGAGAGAGAAATGGATTCAATAGAGTATAGGTTACACAAAAGAATTTTTGATAATGGTTATTTATCGATTTTTAAGAGTTCAAATAGCCTATTTATAGACTATTGAGATCCAAAATGTGATCAAGAACCAGGCCCATGGAAGTAAGAAAGGCCCAGCCCGCTAGAAATGAAAGAATATAAAGAAGGTGATGAAATAAAGAGGAACCCGGCCTGTGAGAGTGAAAAAGATGGGTCTTACGCCTTAGAAAAGGAAGGATAAATGGAAAGTTGGCCCAACAACATGAAGAAATCCTAGTGATTAAAGAAGCCCAATGAAAAGAAAGGAAAAGTGAAGAGTAGGTAGGATTTGGGCCCAAAAATACACGAGGATTTGCTAGGCATAGGAAGCAAATCCTCAAGGAAGACCAAAGCATGCTAAGCAGGATATGGACAACTCAGGATATGTCTCAAAGGAAGCACGAAGAACCAAGACAATTGAGCCCTCTTGAACTATACAGCATCAAAAGATACTATTTTTTAAAGGATGAAGCTTGAGGTTACAGAGCATCTTGCAGTTGCAACAGATAGAAAGCAAGAAATAGAGATGCTACAAGTCATATTGTACTAGCATTTCTAAAGCTACAAGTTGTTTAATATAATACTAAGGTAATTAGTTATTTTACAATGGATACGTGTTAGTCCTATATTGGTAGATTGATTAGTTAGTTAGTTTGTTAGATTTTCCCGCCTTGCTCTTACTGTATATAAGGAACAGAGTTTGCATAATTATTCAATACACAGAATCATTCACATACGATTCTCTTTCCTTTGGTTTCCTTGAATTCCTCTATTGTTGAAGGTGTATGTGCTTGAATTCTAACATGGTATCAGAGCTGAACTAGTTGAGAGCTTCAATATAGTACTCACTGAATTCACTAGTTCGATCTCTTACTTGTAATTTTTCTTGCAGTGCTTTAGTTTTAGATCAAGTAGAAAATTCTTCTCTATTTTTTCTCTTGATTCTTGCACTGTTTTTCTTTTCCCTTAGATCTTGAATTTCTTTTGCAATTTCAAGAAAATTGAATTAAAAACTTAGGGTTTGTGAAATTGAATTCTTCTTTTGAATCCTATTTTGACCAGTGAAATTTAGTTTTCAATTCTTGTGGTGAAAATCTTAGGGTTTTGTAATTGAATTTCCATTTGGATCTTGATTTGATAAGTGTAATTCATTTTGATTTTGTGGCGAAAACCTTGGGATTACTGCAATTGTCTATTCCTTTGTTGATCTAGTTCAAATTTTTTGAATCTTGATTGTAGTATATCAATCTTTGGATAGCCAGAATTTGAGTTTGTAGATATGGGTGGTAGTACATCAAGCACCTCTGTTCCAACTTCTCCAACTATTCAACCATGGCAAAATTCCTCCAGTCCTTATTTCTTGTCTAATAGTGACAATCTTGGTGTTCCTCTTGTTGTTCAACACCTCACTGAAGAGAATTACAGCACCTCAAGTAGAGCTGCTCTCATTGCTTTGGATGCTAAAACCAAACTAGGCTTCATTGATGGTTCTATACCAAAGCCTCAGTCCATTGATCATCCTTGTTATATTGCTTGGTGTAAGTGCAATAGCACTGTTCTTGCTTGGTTGTTTAATTCCATTTCAAGGGATTTGCAACCTCGTGTGATTTATTTCAAGACAATAAGGGAGGTCTAGCTTGATTTGTTGCATAGGTTTTCATAGGGGAAAGGTCCTTGTATTTTTGAGTTGAAAAAGGAGGTTTGCTCTTTGGCTCAAGAAGATTTGACCATCAATGGTTAATCCCGTTCACTGCCCATGCTTTCGCACTCCAGCGTCAATAGGGACCCTTACTATACCAAATTTAAGGGACTGTGGCAAGAACTCTCAAAATATAGGACCTGTTCCTGTGGTCATCAAGCAAAAAAATGTGTCATGGGGACTTATCTTACTTGTCACAAGCATATGTATTTTATAAATTATCACAAACCTCAATCTTTTCTAATGGGTCCTAATGATATCTATGCATCAGTGAGAGGACAAATTCTGCTAGTGGACCCCATTCCCTCTTTGAGCAAAGTTTTCTCTCTTTTGCTCCAAGTTGAAAAACAAAGGAAATTGGGAAAAACACTCAACACTGAATCCTCAACTTTGGCAATAAAAAACAATGCTTCTTCCACTAAAGGATTCAACAAGGGTAAGTCAAGGAGACCGCATTGTACTCATTGTGGGATTTTAGGCCATGTGGTTGACAAATGCCACAAATTGCATGGCTACCCACCTGGCTACAAGTTTAAGAACAAGGATCAACAAGGTGGAAGTTCTTTTGCCAACACTATTGTTGTTACTAATAATTTTGAGGAGAATGTGAATCTTACTCGAGCAGAATGTCAACAACTCCTTAGTTTGTTGAATACGCAAGCTCATTTTGGTACACAAACACCATAGGAGTCCACTTCTGACCCTCATCAGTCTACTACCATCATTACTCAACCATCACTAGGTCTTCAAGAGCATGAGATGTTAGATACATGGTCTTCCCCTCAATTTCCAAAATTACCTTTTAATTCCTTAGAGTATTTACTGTTTTCTTCTCATGTTAATACTTCACATATCACATCCAATGATTGGATTTTAGACAATGGAGCCACTAATCATATGGTTCATTCGATTAAATTTTTCACATCTATCACATTTGTTGTTCAGATCTCTATTAGATTACCTAATGGAGATGTTGCCAAAGTTACTCATATTGGAACTGTTAATTATCTTCTACTCTAATCTTAGAGAATGTGCTTTGTATTCCCACATTTTCCTTTAGTAAACTGACCCAATCTCCTTCTTGTTGTTGTATTTTTCTTTCACATTATTGCTTTATTCAAGACTTGCAACCTTCAAAGATAATTGGGTTGGGTAAAAAGCAAGGAGGCCTCTACACTCTATAGTCTACATCTTCTTCCACTCTTCCAAAATCTATAATAGACATCATTTCTAGCTTGTCCTCTCTTAGTTTAGGTGGTTCTATAAATGCTTGTACTACTGCATCTATCACAGATGATTCAAGCTTTTGGCATTTTAGTTTAGGACATCCTTCTACACAAAGATTAGCTTTGTTGCATTCTATTGTACCTGATATTGTTTCTTGCATCAATAATAATACTTTTGATTGTACTATATGTCCTCTTGCCAAGCAGAAGAGATTACCTTTTCCCACTTCCACACACACCTTTTATTCTTGTTTTGATTTAGTGCATGCTAATATTTAGGGTCCTTACTCTACTCCTTCTTTAAATGGCTCAAGGTACTTTCTTACCATTTTGTATGACTATAGTAGGTGCACCTGGATTTTTCTATTATCACAAAAGTCTAATGCATCTTCTCTAATTCAATCCTTTTATAATATGGTGCTTACTTAGTTTCACTCTACCATTAAAGCAATCAGATCAGATAATGGCCCTGAATTTGAATTACAGTCCTTTTAGGGATTATTCACCAATTATCTTGTGTAGAAACCCCTCAACAAAACTCCACTGTTGAAAGGAAACACCAACAACTTCTTAATGTGGCTAGGACCTTAAGATTTCAAGCTAATTTGCCTTTCAAATTTTGAGGTGACTATGTTCTTATTGCCACTTATCTCATCAATAGAATTCCTAATCCCTTATTAGACAATGTCACACCTTATAAGAAGTTGTTAGGCCATCCACCTGCTTATGCTCACCTTAGGGTGTTTGGTTGCCTTTGTTATGCTTCCACATTGAGCAGAAACAGATCTAAATTTGATCCTAGAGCAAGAGTTTGCATCTTTCTTGGTTACACATATGGTATTAAAGGTTAAAAGTTGTATGATTTAGCCAACAGAACATGTTTCTTTTCTAGAGATCTCATTTTCAAAGAATATGTTTTTCCTTTTAGATCTTGGCTTTCAAACACTATTCCACCTCCTGAGCCAGTTGATCACTCCATGTTTCCTTCTCATCCTTGTGCTTCTGGTCAATCTCCTCATCCTACTTCTGTTACTACTCCTTTACCTACTGTCTGTGTTGAGCTTTCTCCAACTTTTAATATTTGTGATACTATTGTACCACTTGATGAATTTTCTAATCTTGTTCATTCTAGTACTTCACTTCCTGATACTCCACTCCCATATGTTCCTCCACCTGAACCTCCTATTGTTGAGAATGCTATACCTCTTAGACATTCCTCTAGGGTGCATAAACCTCCTACCTATCTTAGGGATTATCACAGTAATCTTGTCTCTACTTCAGTCTTGGCCTCAGCTTCACTTATCTCTTCATCTGACTCCAATGCTTCAAGTTCAGGTATCTTATATCCTTTATACTCCTAGTTTTGGCAACAAAGGGGAGGTGTTCAAGCTCACAAAATCTCTATATGGACTTAAACAAGCTAGCAAATAGTGGTCTGCTAAGCTTTCTTCCACCATTATCAACCATGATTTTGTTCAGTCCAAATCAGACTATTCAGTGTTTACCAGAATTCAAAGAGGTTCTATCATCATCCTTTTGGTTTATGTTAATGATATTTTGATAGCTAGTAATGATGTGGATGTTGTCAATGTCTTCAAATAGTTTCTGGATAACAAGTTTAAACTTAAAGACTTAGGTACTCTTAAGTACTTCTTAGGTCTTGAAGTTGCTTGAACAACTAAGGGTCTGTCCTTATGTCAATAAAAATTCACTCTTGAGCTGTTGACAAATATAGGTTTACTAGCTTGTAAGCCTTCAAATGTTCCTATGGATTAATCTGTCAAACTGAGTAGTGGAGTTGGAGATGACGTTCCTGATCCTTCATTGTATAGAAGATTAATTGGGAAATTGTTATATTTGACTTTGACAAGACCAGACATCAACTATTCAGTTCACAAGTTGAGTCAATTCATGAGTGCTCCCAAGTTGCCACATCTATAAGCTGCTTACAAGATTCTTAAATACTTGAAGAAGACACTAAGACAAAGTCTCTTTCTATGTATAGATTCAAAATTGCAATTGAAGTGTTATTGTGATGCTGTTTGGGCAGCATGTGTGGATACCTAAAGGTCTGTCTCTGGTTTTTGTATCTTTTTAGATGAGTCCTTGATATCTTGGAAGTGCAAGAAGAAACAAGTGGTTTTCAGGTCTTTTGCTGAGTCTGAGTACAAAGCTATGGCTACTGTCACTATAGCGAGATAGTGTGGTTAATTGCATTGCATGATACCTTTGGTGTTCAACACAAACAACTAGTTGCACTTTATTGTGATAGCAAAGCATCCGTCTATATTGCTGCCAATCTAGTGTGCCACAAGAGGACCAAACACATTGAGGTCGATTGTCACTTCATTAGGGAGAAAATCCAAGATAGAGTGATCAAGACTTTTCATGTTCCTACATGTACAACCGAGTGAAATGGAGTTTCTTGGGAAATGTAATGCCTTGGATGGGTTTCTATATGAGAAGTGGATTTAGACTAGTGTCACAACAATTACATACTTTGTATTGTCGAATTGAGTATTAAAGTTTCATCTCACTGTCTAAGAATTTGTGTCAAGGGAATCCATTATTTTCTTGTTTGTAAATTCTGTATGCAAACTACAAAGGTCATGTAGCGCTCTTGAACTATACATCATCAAAAGATAGTATTTGTTAAAGGATGAAGCTTGAGGTTATAGAGTAGCTTACAGTTGCAACAGATAGAAAGCAAGAAACAAAGATGCTATAAGTCATATTGTACAATTATTTCTAAAGCTACAAGTTGTTTAATATAATACTAAGGTAATTAGTTAGTTTACAGATATTCAATACACAAAATCATTCACATATGATTCTCTCTTCTTTTGGTTTCTAATAATAGCTTAATTTTGCATATTTATATTATTATTAAAAAGCATTATCATATTTATTTTAAGTTAATTCATGTATTTTATAGTTGATTTTGGAATAATTCTGAATAATCAATTTTGTGCTTAATTGAATTTTAATGCATGAATTTGTCTTTTGTAGGATAATGAAATTAAATAAGTGGATTTATGCAAAGAAGAAAGCTAATGGAATTTATTTTTACAAGGGCCATGATGAAGTCAAAGAAGGCCAACCCAATTAAATTCGAGTCCAATTGGAGCAAGGAATCAAAGGAAATTTGCACGAAATCAAAGGAAATTTGCACCAAATCCAAGTCCAATTTAGATTAAGATTCCAGCCTGTGCACTAGTTAGTATTTGGAGCATAACGTTTGGCTCAAAGGTCCAATCAAGATAATTCAAGTTGGGCTAGAAATTTAACCTAAAAGGCTACAACTTTGTAATTTACCAAAAGTCCGAATTCTAAAGTTAAATGGGCTGAAAACGTCAATTAAGTGAAGCCTAAAAACCTAGGATTTTCTCTAAATAGGAATTCAACTAGTAATAGTATTCCTTGACCTATTTAATGGCTCTTAGGGTAAAATTCGAGGAAGAGAGCTGCTATAGAATATAATTTAGGTTTTCTTAAAGTTTCTTTCCAGTTTTTAGAGTTTTATTTGTGTTATAGCTTGCTAGAAAGGGGTGAAACCCAACCATTTATTGCTATGTTCTTAATAATTATTTATTGGTTTTAATACTTATGTTTTAGATTGTTTTACTCATCTAGAAAAGTGTTTAGTTCTGTATAATTCTTTGATTTATCGTAGACTCCAAGCACATTAAATGTTTATCATTCTCTGTGAACTAATTCACTAGTTTTGTTTTGCCTAAAATCAATCAATTTCATAAAACTACCTTATATCATTAATTCTTGAGTTCTTATTGTTAAATCATCCGACTAAGATTATCTTTCATATGAATTTTAGTTGAATTATAAAATAAATATTGTTAAGACTACCAATAGATGTGTTGTGTGTGAATCCCTAAACATTAGCGCCTTAATATATTGTTATTTTCTCTCAATTTGTATAAATTTTACTAAATCATCAAAAATCTCTTCAATTAAACTTTATTATTTTAGTTTTATTCTCTTGTGGTTTGCTAATTAATTCCCTTTTTCTTATGGATTCGACCTCGAACTTACCAAGTTATTACTTCACGAAAATCCTGCACTTGGGAACATTATTTAAGTCGCAGCAGTTTCCTTAAGTTCCACCATTGTTGAAGGTGTCTATGATTGAATTCTAACAATATTCACAGGATTGATATTTCTTAAAGAGCCCTAAAAATCATCAATTTGTTCTTCAAGGATGAAAATCTCGTCTTTTGCAAATTCAGAGGGGAATAAGTCTCAACTCTACAACATATCTTCTTTTATATGAAGGAGCCTTGGGATATACTGTGAGAACCGCATCCAAAAAGGACCATATATTTTCTTTTCCAACTAGTAAAAGAAAAAACCCCCCAGTAATGAATCTCAAATGGAGATTCAACTATGGATATTTTTGCCTCTAATATAGACTCGCCAATTAATTAACTACAAAAGAAAATTAAGAAAACCTAACAAATAAACTTCATTGAAAAATGTTAGGTTCTAAGAAATTAAGAATTAATGTATTATAACTTTAATATGTATATGTTGGCAAACCGTGATCAAAACATTTAGTCTAGATTTGGGTTGCTCAAAGTGTGTTTATGTGTAAAGTTGGAATCGAGTATACTATAGGATTTATTGTGTAAATTTGCAAAGTTTGATCGATCAAAAATTAGGCTCGATTGATCGAAACTCGTGTAGATTGTTTTTTGCAGAATTTTCCAACTCAAGCCCAAGCCCAAGCCCATATGACGTGTAGAGTTTTATGTTTTACTTCAAGTATAAAAAGAAAAACTTTAGCCACGTTTTAGAGATTGTTGATATACTGTGTGTATGAATCTCTTGTGAGATCTAGAGGTGTTTGCCTTCATACATACTTAAGGTTATCAAGATCAAGATTGATGTCGAGAGCTTGGTAATCGCTTCAGTTGTTGCATAAAAAATTCATAGAAAACACAAGTGGGAGTACTTGTGGTTGCTGTGAATCAAAGAAAGAAGTAGTCTGTGAACTCAGAGCTGTTACGTGGTTGTGGTAATAAGTTTTCTACTCGAGGTAGCAATAGGATATTAGTGGTCTAAGTCACTATTGTAAAACTTCAATTCTTTCATAATGGATCTACTTTACCTTGAGGATAGCTAGGTTTAATCCTCTCTAAGTTTTTTACCGGTTTGGTTTTCCTGGGTTATTGTATCGTTGTGTTCTTTATTTTCCATATTATTTACTTGATGTGATTTACTTGTGTTAACCTAGACTTGAATAATTTATCTTAGTAATCACTTGGCTAAATAACTAGGTTACTCAACTTGTGTTTTAAGGGATCTAAAAACGTACAAGTGGTATCAGAGCGGGTTAGCTCTAGCATTTAGATCTGTTGATCTTTGACTTCTATTGTCATGGAACACGATCACTCTCTTATGATTCCACCGTACTTTGATGGGAACAACTATGCCTACTAGAAAGTAAGGATGAAAGTATTCCTAAAATCTATTGATGACAGAGTTTGGAATTCCATTGAATATGGATGGGAGAAGCCAACTACTCCTGTAAGCGAGTGGCAAACTTCTCAAAAAAAAGCAGCCGCTTTTAATAGCAAAGCCATGAATGCTATTTTTAATGTTGTTTCTATGGAGGAATTCAAGAGGATCTCTAATGTTGAGATTGCTAATACTACATGGAATATTCTCCAAACTGTGCATGAAAGTACAAAGACAGTTAAGATCAACAAATTGTAGCAATTAACGACTAGATTTGAAAGTATTAGAATGTCTGATGATGAAAGTTTTGATCAATTCTATGCTAAGCTTAATGATATTGTTAATTCTGCTTATAATTTGGGTAAAATCTATGATCAACCTAAGATTAGGAAGATACTTGGATCTTTAACTGAGGACTTTAAATCCAAAGTGACTGTTATTACTGAAAGTAAGGATATGGACTTCATCCCTATTGATGAACTTGTAAAATCTCTCCAGTCTTATGAGTTAGACCTACCCAAGATGAACAAATCCAAATCAATGGCTCTTAAGTCAGTTAATGATGTTGATGGGAATGGATTTCATGATGAACTCTCTGTTATAGAGATTGCATATCTTGCTAAGAATTTTAGAAATTTTCTTAAGAACAATAACAGAAGGGCAAGAGGTAAAAACAATGCTGAACCTAGAAATTTTAGGAGAAATGATCCCACTAAAGTGAACAATACTGAAAAACCTAAAGAGAAAGTAGGTCAAACCTCTAATAATTCTATGGGTTAACAATGTTTTGGTTGTCAAGGGTATGATTATGTGAAATCAGAATGTCCTACATTCTTGAGATCAAAGGGTAAAGCTATGGCTATAACCCTTAGTAATGATGAAGTTTCTGATCATGAGTCCGGTAGTGATGAGAATGGAAACTTCATTGCTTTCACAGCTAATTCTGTAATTGATAAAAGTGTTATGGTTGATGAGAACCCTTCTGATGGGGAACTTTTTGAGAATGCTAATTTACAAGAAGCCTATAATAAGCTTTGCAACGTTGTTGCAAAAGATGCTATGAATGTTGATTTAGGTTTATAGAAAATTGCTTCTCTTAAACTTGATAAGAAAAAATTGCTCTTGAAATTGTTTGATGCCAATGAATTGCTTGATAAGGTGAAGACTAAGAACATGTTGTTGCTTGATAAAGTTAAGAATTTGGAACTTGAATTATCTATTACTAGAAAACAAACAAATAGGACTGCTAGTTCTAAACTTGAACACATGTTGAGTATTCAGAAGTCTCCCTTAGATAAAACTGGTCTAGGTTTTGAAGATAGCATCTCTATGCCTAAGAATCATTCCACAAACTTTGTTTCTTTTTCTGAGCCTCCCGTGAGTGAGATTGTCAAACTAGTAGAAGTTACACCTCCTAAAAAGATTAGGGTTGATCTTAAAGAGACTAAACCTAAGACTCCTAACCCTCTTAAGGACAAGTTGCATGATAAATCTGTGTGGATTTGTCATTTTTGTGGAAAGTCTGGGTGCATTCGTCCAAACTGTTTCAAGTTGCAAGCTGCTAAGCGAGTAAATAAGCCAAAAGTACCTATGCCTCAAGCAGAAGATCCCATGGTACTTATTGGTGAGTTGGTAAAGCTTTAAACATTTATTCCAATCCTGAAGTTGTTTATCATTATAATATGAATAATAACTCCAATGCAAGAGTTGCATCTAAAAAGTTTTGAATGCAAAAGGCTCAATATAATTTAGTCTTTTTAACATGGTCCTTGTGCTTCATCTCTCTATTCTTTGTGACCATTTTTCTTTGTTGTTTTTGTTTTCTTTATTTCTAGGATTTGTATTGCATAACATTCATGCATTTCATACTAGTTTGTTTTTGTTATTATTTTCCAAAAAAAAAAAAAAAAAGACAAAAAACAAAAAACAAAAACCAAAAAACAAAAAACAAAAAAAAATGGAAAAGGAAAGAAAAATGTGTTTTGCATTATTTTTCTTGGATTTGAAATCAAGGTTGGCCATATTATCTTTACATAACATTTTTATGTACCTTGTTTAACTTGAATGAGCTTATTTTATTGCACCTTGCTAGTTTTAGCTTTGTAGTGCATGTTATATGGGAGTTGTTTATAGTTTTTAATTACATGATCTTGATCTTGAAGTCATATGCTTTTGATTGTAAGGACTAAAAAATCCTAAGAGAAATGCATAAATAACCATCTCGCCACTGTTTACTAGCCAATTATGAACACCTTAGTGCATATCATAAGATTTTGTGCTCGAGAAAGTGTAGCACATACACAAAAAGAATATAAGGGGTAACCTCGGTTTAAATAATAAAATTGGTGTTTACATTATTGGGCTATAATAAATTTAAAATTGAAATAAAATTGTTGTGTACATTATGAGGCAAATCAAGAAACTTACATGATTGCAAGCTTTTTTTCTAGGAAATGTGAGAGTTATATGATGTAACTCTTTAGGTGATAGTCATATTCAAACTTATGTGATGAATTTTGTAGAAATTGTGATTGATCACTATTTACTTAATACCTCACATGTATCTCAACTATTCTAGCTGCACATACTACACAAGTTATTCTTTACTAAACTTAGTACATTTTATTGTGTGTGAACTTGTTGTGGCCATCCAAGATTAAAATTTCCTTGATTTTGATGCAAAATATGTTTTATTTTTTGAGCTTTGAGGACAAATTGATTGAAAATCTTGTTTGTGGAAGATCTGGGTTGAATTCAAGGGTTTTTGAAAAAACTTTTCATCTCATACTCATGTATTTCATTCATAAAATAATGTGCTTTGAGGTGTTTCTACATTAAAATGTTCTGATTTTCAAAAAACTACTTTTTCCAGATTTTCGATCAATCGAACCTGATGATGCCAAAAATATCACTAGTAAGCCACACGATCCTCGCGCACTCCAAACAGCACTTGCATAGCAAAAAGAAAGGACCTAGCAGAGAGCATCGGTGTTGTGCCGTCCAAATACCCTCCAAAGGTCAAGTTAGAATTATTCTCACAATTCTAGAGTGCTAGAGAGGGTCAATTATGCGTCCCTTGGTTTGTGAGGGTGCTTAGGTTTTTATAGTAGTAGGGGTTGACCCATTTTCCTTGGAGTAAAAGTCTTTTCCTTATAGGAGTCTTTTTAGGCGTATTTCGCAGGATCCTTTTCATATAGGAATCCCTCTTAGGCTTCTTAAAACGTGGAGGGCAAGTCATTTCCTTATACACGCAAACGTGGTTAGCAAGCATTCTTTGACTAATGCCATTAGCTTACATTATGCCTTCAGTCTTGATCTCGTCAGCTTCAGAATCCCTTCAGCTTTATGATCCCGTTAGCCTTAGGATGCCTCTTTGGTGATTCTCCCTGCAACCCTCGTACGTTGATAGTCATTTAAATGGGGTTGACGGTTTAGTAGATCCTGTCACTTATAAACCGTCGGCTTATCTTTTGTGATCAATCTCTTTTATCCTTATCAGTTGCCCTATTGGCTTTGCTTCTAACGAGGGCGTCGCTTCGTCTTCGGCGCACTCCCATCCTATATATAAGCGGGTCCTCCTCCTCATTTCCCCTGTTTCATCTTTCCTGATCTTTGAAAGAGAGAGACCGTTGCCCTGAATTCCGTCACCTCATTCCTTAATTCCGTCACCTCATGCATTGTTGCCCTTGAAGCCGTTTCTCCAAGAAAGTTAACTTACCAGTAAGTTCTATTTCCTCTCCTCTTTCATTTTCGCTTATGCTTAAATAATTTTTTAGTGAGGACGTCAGCTTAGGCATTTAGATCGAATTCGTCACTTGTAGGTAGTCAGATGTCAAGTGACGCATCGTGTGAGGAGTCGTCAGTCCACGAAGAAGCAGGCTACGACGAGGCCTTTGGTTCTGGTGATGAGTCAGAGGACTTCTCGCCTTCGTCAGAGAGAGAGACGTCGGCCCGATCTCCTGACGGTGATGAGTGTTATACTGAGGGGAGTAAGGACGAAGTAGAAGAGGGAAGAGGAAAGAACGGAAGTGACGGGGATGATGTAGATGTCGATGGAGATGATAGTGACGATGATGAGGGTTCCAATGGAGAGACCTTGGAGGGTCCAGGGGATAACCATCCTTTCATCCTTCCTAAGGATTGGGCCGTCAACAAATTTTTATCTAGTATGAGTGATAAGGTATTTAGGGAGTTGCGCACTCGTTACCAAATTCCAGACCACATCTCGATCCGTCTCCCTAGAGAGAATGAGAGATGTTACTCAGGGAGAATAGCTGACGTTGGCATGTATGATGCCATGTTTACTGTAGGTTTGAGATTGCCGTTGACGGCCATACACCGTCAGCTAGCTGACTTTCTAGGCTTGTCCATCACTTAAATCACCCCGAATGCCTGGAGAACTTTCATAGGTGCTCAAATCCTGTGGAGTCGCCTTAGTGTAGGAAACCGTCAGCTTACCTTGGACGAATTCTTTTACTGCTACAGACCCCATCGTATTGCCTCGTCTAAAGGGACGTACCATTTTAATGCCTGGGAGAAAAGTTTAAGGCTGGTATCAGATATGCCAGATTTTAATAGGAACTGGAAAAGTAGATATTTTTTTGTTGAAGGGACGGACTAGGTTTGCTATCAGGAGGAATGGGTGACGATGCCCCATGGTTATTTTGACAACACTTGGGCTTTTGTCAGGGATTCAGGTTAATCCCATCAACTATGTTTCTTTTGTTTTGAAGTGACACTTCTAACCTTCTTTCTCTTTTTCCTTTTCAGCTAATACCCGCCCCCACATAACCGACGAGCAGGAGGAGCTCATCCGTCAGATTCTCGAGATTCCTCTGGAAGAACGAAAGTGTAGGGATTTGATTACCCTCGACACTATTCCTTTATACTGCGGGGGTTTAGAACCGTCAGCTGAAGCCTAGAAATTGGACGACTTTTCTCACCAACGTGAGTAGATTCCTTATTATCTCCGTCAGTCTACTCCTCCGTCTCTTTGTACTAACTGTTAGTTTTTTTTTTGTAGAGATGGAATCTGCTAAACAGAAGGTGAAGGCTGCTGCAACCCATCAGAACGAGGAGAAGAGGGCAAAGGAGGCAGGGGGGGAGACCTCGTCAACCCCTAAGGCCGTCACTAAGCCAGCAAAGAGGAAGCCCGACGGGAGTGACGGCCGTCCGTCTAAAAAGGCCACCGTTACTCCTGGGGATGGTGCTCTAAAGGAAAAATCCCCTCTGAAGCCAAGCCATGGTGCAGGCAAGGGGGTAATGACTTCTTCTGGTCCTGTCAACGAGGGTCCCTTTCGCCTCTTGACCCATAAGTACTACGCTGTCGAGGAGGTTGAGTCCCTAATAAAACCGACAGACATAGAGCCTTGTGATCTGTTGGGGACGGAGGATTTAGGGGCGTCAGCCCTTTTTGATCTCACCAGGGTATGCCTGCTACCTTTTGGTCGAACTGATTTTATTTTGTTTTGATAAACTTTGACTGACGGCTGTGTTCTTTTCTTAGGCCTTGGTACGTGTCAAGGCCCTTCAAGACCGTTGCGTCGCGAAGGAGGGAGTCGTCACCCAGGTCCGGAAGCATAATACAAATCTGATGAATGAACAGGGGCAGTACAAGGTTGCCGTCTGTACGCTGAACCAAGAGCTGAAGGAAGTCAGGGAGAAGCTGGTGGAGTCTAACCATCAGAATGACAAGCTCAAGGAGGAGGTGACGGATCTAGACCAAAGGGTGTAGATGGCTGGGGCTAACGCGGTTCGAGACTTTAAAGCGACGTAATCGTTCATTGACTCTTATGCCGAGTATTATGGCACTGGGTTTGACGATTGCCATAAGCAGGTCGCGTCAGCATCCCTAGACCTGGACCTGTCTGGAATTACAATGGATGATGGAGATAACGGCTCCTCTCAGCCTAATCCTACTCTGGAGTTTGACGGTGTCATTGTCCTAGCCCAACTTGCTGCAAACCTTCCTACTCCTGCTTCCAACACGCCAGTTGTGCTTGTAGACGTTGAAAATCAGTAAGCTGACGGGAATCCTGCTGACGCTCCTGCTCCTTAGTTTTCTTTATTTATATTTTAACCTTGCATTTCAATCATTTTGTAAACAATCGTTGTATTTTAATTATTTTGCAAACAATTGTTTAAGTGCCCGTTTGGTTTTCTCGGGCTTTTGTTTGTATATAGCTGCATTTATTACATGGCATGTTATTCCCGTCGCTTTCATATTTTTTAATTAGTGATTGAGCCAAACGAAGTCCTGGTAAACATTCCCATCTGTTTTGGGAACCTCATCAGTTTTTTGAACTAGTTGGGAGACTCCGTCGATATAGCCTTTTTGCGACTTATGAGTATATCTTTCTTATCTCGTCAGTTTCACGAGTTTTCCCCTTGGATTTTCGACCTTGTTCGTCATTTTTTAAGGTCTGTCAGCTTGGTTGCATTATCCAAGTAATGGTTCCGTCGCTTGTAGCCCGTCGGCTTTGCAGCCTCACCCGTCAATTGTCACCATTTTTATTACTTTACTTACTTTAATGTGGCCGTCAATTTTCTAATTTCCAGTCATCTTATGGACTTAATGTAAGCCCGTTGGTTCTTTAATGGCCCCATCCGTTTGGTGAGACCATCAGCTTTTTAGCTTTAGTTTGTTATGGACTTGATGAGCTTGTCATCTTTGTGGGCCCGTTGGTTTTAGAACCTTATCCATATGATGATAGCCTCATCTATTAGGTAGGACCGTCAGCTTTTTAGCTTTAATCTGTCATGGGCTTGATGGACTTGTCATCTTTTGTAGGGCCGTTGGTTTTAGAACCTCATCCATATGATGATAGCCTTATCTATTAGGTGGGGCTGTTAGCTTTTTAGTCCATGGCATTATGAACTTAGTCGTTTACTTCTGTTGTTCACTTTTGTGAACTTAGTCGTCCACTTTTGTGAACTTTAAACTGTAGATTTCTAAAATAGATACTTCAGCAATTTTGAATAAACTCCTTTTATTGCCATGCATTTGTAAATAAAAGTAGTTCTAAAACCAAATCCTGTCTTTTGGGCTTAAAATGAAAAAGAGGTATTATTGCAAAAAAAAAAAAACTAAAGTAAATGATAAAGTTAAGGAGTAAGACTAAAATTTGCTAAAATGTAAATAAAAAGGCTGGTCTTCATGTTGCCGCTTCTACTGGTAATACTTTCGTAGGTACTCGGTGTTCCATGGGTGTGGTAGCTTCTGTCCGTCTAACGTCTCCAAGTGGTAAGTGCCTTTCCTCTGCCACGACGTAACTCGGTAAGGTCCTTCCCAATTGGGGCCGAGCTTCCCTTAGGTAGGGTCCCTAGTGGCGCCCATGACCTTTCTAAGAACGAGATCTCTAACTTGGAAGTCTCTATGTCGAACCCGAGAGTTGTAGTGTTTGGCCATGCGGTCCTAGTATCTAGCGAGTCTTTGTTCTACTGCCACCTTGATCTTGTCCACTAGGTCAAGCTGTAGTCGCATTGCCTCGTCGTTTTTGTTCTTGTCATGGTTGTGCACCCTGTAGCTCATGAGCCCAACTTCGGCCGGGATAACTACTTTGCTTCCGTACGTTAGTCGAAACGGTGTCTCTCCTATGGGTGTCCTTGTCGTCGTCCTGTATGCCCATAGTATGCTTGGCAATTCTTCAGGCCATATATCCTTTGCCCCCTCGAGCTGAGTTTTGATAATCTTGAGTAAGGATCGGTTCGTGACTTTGACCTGGCCATTAGCCTGAGGGTGGGCGGGGGAGGAGTAGTGGTTCTTTATTCCTATCTGTGAGCAAAAATCCCGGAAGAAGTCGTTGTCGAATTGCCTCCCGTTGTCCGAGACAAAGACTTTAGGAATGCCAAACCTGCATATGATGCATCTCCAGACAAAGCTTCGTACATTCTTCTCCGTAATGCTGGCCAAAGTTTCAGCTTCCACCCACTTTGTAAAGTAGTCAATGCCCACTACTAGGAACTTCAGCTATCGTACTGCTGTAGGGAATGGTCCCATAATATCTAACCCCCATTGTGCGAACGGCCATGAGGCCGTCATCGGTGTCAGCTCTTCGGTTGGTTGTCTAATAATATTGCTGAACCTTTGGCACTTGTCACAGGTGTTGACATAAGCCTCAGTGTCCTTCTGCATGGTGGGCCAATAGTACCCTGCTCGCACAAGCTTGTGCACCAATGACCTAGACCCTGAATGGTTTCCGCAGATTCCTTCGTGTACTTCCCTTATGATGTAGTCAGCTTCTTCCATACCCAAACATCTCAGATATGGACAGGAGAAGCCTCTTTTGTATAGGACATCTTTTATTAAGACAAATCTTGCCGCCTGGACCTTCAGCTTTCTTGTAACTTCGTTTCCTTCTGGTAACACCCCGTTTTTTAAGTATGAAATTAACGGCGCGATCTAGCTACTATCAGAGCTTATTTCCTGCATGTCGCTAGAATCTATTAGTGGCGAAAGTTGAACAAAAGAGAGTACATTACCAAGGATGACCATATGTTCTGATGAAGTGGCCTTCGCGAGGCGATCGGCTCGCTCATTTTCTCCTCTAGGGATTTGGACGATTTTGGCTTCTAGGTCATCTACTCTTGCCCTTACTTGATTAAGGTACCTTTTCATCCTTTCGCCTTTGCACTCGTAGTCTCCATTTATTTGATTAGTAATGAACTGAGAGTCACAGTATATGACTACCCTCGCGGCTTCTGCTGCTTTGGCGAGGTCGAGTCCTGTTATTAATACTTCATACTCTGATTCATTGTTGGTAGCAGGGAAGTCGAGACAAACAATACATTCAACTGTATCTCTTTCAGGCGATAGTAGCAAAATGCCGGCCTCTCCAGCTTGTCTGTTGGATGACCCGTCCGTATATATGCTCCAATGAGGGGACTCTTCTGCCCCCTTCTCTTCGTCATGAGTGAATTCTGCTATGAAGTCTGCGACTATCTGTCCTTTGATGGATATCAAATTCGCACAACTTTATAGCCCATAATGCCAGTCGACCCGTAGCCTCAGGATTGCTCATCGCCCGTCGCAAGGGCTTGTCAGTCAGGACGTTCACTGTATGCGCTTGAAAGTACGGTTTGAGCTTGTGGGCCGCCGTAACTAACGCAAAGGCAAGTTTCTCCATAGGTGGGTATTTTTCTTCGGCACCATGAAGCGCTCGGCTCGTGTAGTATAGGGCTTTTGTACTTTTTCTTCTTTCTGACTAAGGCAGCGCTGATGGCTGTGGGGCAGACGGCTAGATAGAGAAAAAGCTCTTCTCCTGGCTGTGATGGGCTCAGCAGTGGCGAGGAGGAGAGATAAGCCTTCAACTCCTCGAACACCTGCTGACATTCGGCAGTCCACTTGAATGATCTCTTCAACGTGCAGAAGAAGGGCAAACATTTATCCGTCGCCCTTGACACGAACCTATTTAGTGCTGCTATTTTCCCGTTGAGGCTTTGTACCTCCTTCACATTTCTTTATGGTGCCATCTCCATAATGGCCCGGATCTTGTCTGGGTTTGCCTCGATCCCCCTTTGGGACACCATAAATCCTAGGAATTTTCTCGCCGTCACCCCGAAGGTGCATTTTCCTGGATTGAGCTTCATGTTTTAAGAACGAAGGGTGTTGAATGTTTCCTCGAGATCATTCAAATGATCTTCCTCCCTTCGGCTTTTTACTAGCATGTCGTCAATGTAGACCTGGACATTCCTCCCAATTTGCTGCGCGAACATTTTGTTCATAGGTCTTTAATATGTTGCGCCCACGTTCTTCAGGTCGAAGGGCATTACTTTGTAACAGAAGAGGCCTTGGCTGGTCACGAACGAAGTTTTCTCCTAATCAGCTTCGTGCATTCGAATTTGGTTGTACCCCGAGAAAGCGTCCATGAAGCTTAGCAACTGGTGCTGGGCCGTTGAGTCTACTAGGACGTCGACCCTTGGAAGGGGATAGCTATCTTTGGGGTAAGCTTTGTTAAGGTCGGTGAAGTCCACACACATCTACCACTTCCCGCTAGCTTTCTTAACCATTACTACGTTCGCTAGCCAATCGGGGTAGTATACTTCCCTAATGAAACTTGCTTCTTATAGTTAGCGGACTTCTTTTGCTATGGCCCAATCTTGTTCGGGGGCGAACACTCTCTTCTTCTATCAGATAGGTGGAAAGGAGGGCGATACATTCAACCTGTGCACCATGACTAAAGGGTCTATTCCTGGCATATCTTCATGGCTCCAGGCAAATACGTCTCGATTGCCTCTGAGAAAGGTTATGAGCTCTTCACGGATTGCGGGGTTAGCAAGTGTTCCGATTTTGGTTGTTCGGCCATTATCGGAATTGTAAAGGAGTATCTCTTCTAGCTTCTCTATTGGCCCCGTCACCGTCCGGTGCTCTTCTATATTCAAGGCCTGGGCTTGATCCTCCATCTTCATCATGGCTACGTAGCATTCACATGCAGCTATCTAACTTCCGCTCAGCTCCCCTACTCCGTACTCGGTAGGGAACTTAATCATCAGGTGGTGAGTGGAAGTTACCGCCTTCCACGAATTGAGCGTGGGTCGTCCGAGGATAGCGTTGTAGGCAGACGAGCAATCGACCACTAAGAATGTTACGTCCTTAGTTATCTGCTGGGGGAAATCGCCTACCACTACGGACAATGTGACTGCGCCCAGGGGGAATACACGGCTCCCTCCAAAACCCACGAGCGAGGCATTTATCGGAATCAATCGCTCCCTGTCGATCCTCATCTACTGGAACGCCGGGTAGCATAGAATATCTGCTGAACTGCCGTTGTCGACCAACACCCGGTGCATGTTGTAGTCTTCTACCTGTAAGCTGACGACGAGCGCATCGTCATGTGGATGGTGAAGGCGTCACACATCCTCTTCTGAGAACTTGATAATGGGCCTTCTCTTTGCGCTATCTTTGGCACGGCTCTTATTAGCTGAACATTTTGTACCATCCGAAGATAGGTTTTGCGGGCCTTTTTGGATGACTCGGTGGCAGCCGTTCCTCCTACGATCATCCTTATGTCCCCTATCGGGGGTCTCGACCGCTCATTATCTCGTCGGGGGTGTTGGTTTTGTGGGGGTGGATCTGTTTTCTCGTTGCTAACGAACTTCTACAGTTTTCCTTGTCTGATATGGGCCTCGATCTGCTGCTTTAGGTCATAGCAATCGACTGTATCGTGACCATGGTCACGGTGGAAGCGGCAATACTTATCCCTAGAACATTTGTTGGGATCACTCTTCAGCTTTCCAGGGAACGTCATAGCCTCCTCGTCCTTGATTTGCATTAGGACTTGATCTATCGGGGCGGTTAACGCAGTGAAGCTTGTAAATCTTCCCCCCAGGGGCTTAGGGCATCTCTCATCCCTTCGGTCTCCCATCCTTGCCTTCTTCCGGCCTTGGTCCTATCGGGTGTCTTCCTGCCTTTCTCTTTTCTTGGGCCTTTCTTCTCGGGCCAACAGCGCGTCCTCGGTGTTCATATACTTGGTGGCCCTGTAAAGCACTTCTGATATGGTCTTCGGGTCATTTTTGTATAGGGAGAACAAAAACTTACCCTTCTTCAGCTCATTCATGAATGCTGCGACAAGTATCTTGTCGTCGGCTTCGTCGATCGAGAGTGCCTCCTTATTGAAGCGGGATATGTAGGCCCTCAACGTTTCCTCCTCTCACTGCTTGATACTCATCAAGCAAGCCATAGACTTTTTGTACCGATGTCCTCTAATAAAGTGTGTAGTAAATTGAGCGCTTAGCTCCTTGAAGGTGCTGATGGAGTTGGATGTTAGCCGGCTGAACCAAATTCTTGCCGCATCCTTCAGCGTCATAGGGAAGGCCCTACACATGATCGCATCTACTACTCCTTGAAGGTGCATCAGGGTTTTAAAGGTCTCTAGGTGGTCTAAAGGGTCCCTGACTCTGTCATAACTATCTATCTGTGGCATGCAGAACTTACTTGGCAGAGGGAAGGAGTTGACGGGTGTAGTGAACGGCGAGTCAATTCTGTTAACGAGGTCGTCAAGATCGCTGGACACTCGTCCCTTAAGAGCGTTCATCATAACTTCCATTTGTTCCTTCATCACCTGCATCTCTGCGATAATAGGTGGCGGAGCCGTATCTGCAAGAGAAGGGAGGCTCACGTTCTGACGCTTTGGTCTGCTTGGGGCGTTACTGGTCTGGGGTCCCTCTTGATTCCTTCTGTCAGCGTTAGTTCCTTCTTGATCTACTCCTTGGTTGTTCGGTGCTGCATTTTTCTGGCGCAGCTGTTCTTCCAGGTTGCGATTTTGCCTAGTGCGGCATTCCACGGCAGTGGCGAGAGTTTTAACTTACTTCTCGAGGGCGATCGTGGGTGGTTCCTCTTCTTGAACGTCGTTAGCGGTTGCCATCGAGCGGGTGAGCACCATGCAACTTTTTTTCTGGGAAGCGGTAATATGACTTTACACTACACGGTTCCCACAGACGACGCCAACTGATGAAGCCGAAAATATTACCAGTAAGCCACACGGTCCTCGCGCGCTCCAAACAACACCTGCACAGCAAAAAAAAAGTATCTAGCAGAGAGCACCGGTGTGGTGCCAGCCAAATACCCTCCGAAGGTCAAGTCAGAACTATTCTCACAACTCTAGAGTGCTACAAAGGGTCAATTATACGTCCCTTGGTTCGTGAAGGTGCTTGAGTTTTTATAATAGCAGGGGTTGACCCCTTTTCCTTGGAGTGGAAGTCTTTTCCTTATAGGAGTCTTCTTGGGTGTATTTCGCGGGATCCTTTCCATATAGGAATCCCTCTTAGGTTTCTCAAAACGTGGAGGGTAAGTCATTTCCTTATACATGCAAACATGGTTAGCAAGCATTCTTTGACTAATGCCGTCAGCTTACATTATGCCTTCAGTCTTAATCCCGTCAGCTTCAGAATTCCTTCAGCTTTATGATCCCGTCAGCCTTAGGATGCCTCTTTAGTGATTCTCCCTGCAACCCTCATACGTCGATAGTCATTTAAATGGGGCTGACGGTTTAGTAGATCCCGTCACTTATAAACCGTCAGCTTATCTTTTGTGATCAATCTCTTTTATCCTTATCAGAACCTATTGCTTAATCGATCGAAAATGCGATAAAAATTTTGGTTACAATCTGCTTGGCTTGATCGGTGCTCAATTGGTGCTGGATTGATTGAAATTGATTTTCAATCGGTTGAACCTAATTTTCGACCGATCAAAATTCAGTCTGAAGGTTTTTTAAAAAGCTTTTTCTCTCACGTATTCTTCACTATATTCAACTTTTCAAAAAGCTTTTTGCTCTCTCTCTTCAACCGATCCACCTCAAGCCAATTTTTGTCGTTTTCTTCCTAATTTTTCTCAAAGGTTTTTGTCTTCAATTGCCGGTATGTCCTTTTTACCCCTTCTTTTTTCTTTTTATTCACATATTTCATGCATTTTTCATGCAGTTTAGGTATAATTTTCAGACCTATGGATTTTGGGGTTTTTGATGTTTAGGTTGTTTTCTTTCAAATTTAATCACTAGGTTTTTGTGCTTAGATGATGTAAACATGAATCTCATGCTTTAATTTATTAAATTTGTGATTTGGGAAAATTTTGAAATTCTAGGGCTTGAAACTACATGAAATTAGGGATTTTATTCAATTGGGTTTAAATTGATAAAATTGACTTGTGTAATTGATTAATTATGTCATTATATATTGTTATCTAACTAGTATAATGATTAATTGGTCAATTTGGTTGGATTTTTGAAATTGGGTATTTCAAATTTAGGGTTTTTGTACTAAACTCTATGCTCATGTTAATTGTTGGTTTCTAAAGTGTAATTGAACTGTTCTCAATGCATTAGTGCATGCATCATTTGTTCGTTCTGTTCATGCATCATATAGATTGTTCTTTTCTATATTTTTTTGTGCTCTAACTCTGTCTGATGCAGCCTTCCCTTGGTTTTCTTTGTTTTTCTTTCATTGGTTTCTGTTTTTGTTTTCTTTTAACCCTCTAGCATCATGGTTAAGAAAACTAGAGCCAACAAGAAAACCTTATCTTCTTCCTTTGAGAGCGATAGGTTTAGAATTGAGAAACACCAAGAGAATTATGAGAAACTTTATGTCTTTAGATTGGTATGGGCTGAGCGTAAAGTGATCCTTGATGAGTTAGATCCTGAGATACATAGGAACTTTGAGAGTTAGGGTTGGTTACCTCTTTTGGACATGTCTCACCCCCTTCCGGCTGTTTTAATTAGAGAGTTCTACTCAAACCTCTCTGTCCACTCCACTTCATCCAACATTCAGTTTGTGAAGAGTTGGATAAAGGGAGAAGAGTATGTCACTACTCCTCAAGTAGTGGCCTCTGCTTTTGGTGTATCTTTGGTACAACAGCCTATCTGTCCTTATGATGAGGACCCTCCCTTTGATGAGATCATGTCTCACATTACTGGTACTTCCATTAGATGGGGTTCCAATCCTCATATCACTACTCATGAGCTTACTAAGCTCAACTATCTGTTTTTTCGGATTGCTTGTCATTCTCTTTGGCCCATCTCTCACTTGCAAAACATTCCTATTGAAAGATGTGCATTTTTGTATGCCCTTGTGACTGATGCTCTTATGAGTTTTCCTACCCTTTTTATTCGTTCTTTGGTTGAGGTTCATAAGAGTAGTTCTAAATCACATGGTCTTTTCTTCCCTGTTTTTATTCATCGAATTTTGTTGCATCTAGGATTAAATGAGTTTCCTGCATTTGAGCCCGTACACATTATAGCTCCCATAGGTGCCACCTTCCTTCGGCAGAGAGTTACTTAGATGAGAGCTAGCTTTAAATGTCCTAGAGTAGAGTCTTCCTCTGGTGTACCTCCTCCTTCTCCTTCTTTAGGTGACCCTACAGTTGAGGAGTATGTCTAACCCACAGCCGCTGTTGATCCTCCACCGACTTCTTCTTCGAGCGAAGCTTCTTTACTGAGTATGCTGGAGACTGTCATGACCATTCAGGTAGCTCAAGGACAGATTTTGGTGGATGTGCTCCTGGAGTTTCTGGCCTTGCTTGCTGATTTGGTGAGTTTGAGACGTTCTCCACCACCTCCTTTTGATGATGAGTCTTAACTGCCCTTTGGCAATTCGTTACAAAAAGGGGGAGTACATATGGATGGAGATTGGGGGAGATTTTGTTTTTTTTTTGGAGCTTTAGATTGTATCTAGGTGCTTCATGATGTTTTTTTTTTTTTGGCTCATGATGTAGTTATCTTGATGTATTTATTTTTATGTGATGTATATGTTAGGGGGATACTCTTTTTTTTTTTTATATATATATATATATATTTCTGTTTCTTGTTTCACATGTTCTACATAGATTATTGATTTATGTTATAAGGTTATTCATGATATATGTCTTTTATTTTCTATTATGAGAAATCAAGAATTTATTTTGTTTTACTTTTATTTTCCACACATGCGTTTATGTGTTGGTTAAGTATTATAGGAATATACAGGTTGATTCAGTCATGCTGCTATCTATACTTGCAACTGATAAATAGTAGTTAGGTTGAATTGTTTTTGGTTGGGCAATTTTATTGTAATGGGCTATTTTGTAACTTTGAGCATTTTGTTTTGTTATGTATTTTGTCACGGATTGCCAAAGGGAAAGTTTGTTAGGTTCTTAGAAATTAGGAACTAATGTATTAGAACTTCAATAAGTATATGTTGGCAAACCATGATCAAAACATTTAGTCTAGATTTAGGCTGCTCAAAGTGTGTTTATTTGTAAAGTTGGAATCCAGTTTATTGCAGGATTTATTGTGTAAATTTACAAAGCTCGATTGATCGAAAATTAGGCTTGATTAATTGAAACTTGTGCAAATTGTTTTTCTGCAGAATTTGCCAACTCAAGCCCAAGCCCAAGCACATATAATGTGTAGGGTTTTATGTTTTGCTTCAAGTATAAAAAGAAAAACCCTAGCCATGTTTTAGAGGTTATTGATATGCTGTGTGTATGAATCTCTTGTGAGATCTAGAGGTGTTTGCCTTCATACATACTTAGGGTTATCAAGATCAAGATTAATGTCAAGAGCTTGGTGATCGCTTCAGTTGCTGCATAAAGAGCTTAAAGAAAACACAAGTGGGAGTACTTGTGGTTGCTGTGAATCCAAGAAAGAAGTAGTCCGTGAACTCGGAGCTATCACATGGTTGTAGTAGTAAGTTTTCTACTCGATGTAGCAATAAGATGTTAGTGGTCTAAGTCGCTATTGTAAAACTTCAATTCTTTCATAGTGGATCTGTTTTACCTTGAGAATAGCTAGATTAAATCCTCCCCAGGTTTTTTACCGGTTTGGTTTTCTTGGGTTATCATATTGTTGTGTTATTTATTTTCCACATTATTTACTTGATATGATTTACTTGTGTTAACCTAGACTTGGATAATTTATCTAAGTGATCACTTGGCTAAATAACTCGGTTAATCAACTTGTGTTTTAAAGGGTCTAAAAATGTACAAAAAATAATATAAAATTACTTGAAATGTCAAAGTAAAATTGGGGGTGTCAATTCGGATTATCATGTTGGGTTCGTGTCATATTGAGGTAAAGGTATTCGACTAAATAGCTCAACCCCAACCCAACCCATTTGATAATCATGTCTTGATCCTTCAGCCCTAACCTGACCTATAATATGGTGGGTTGACCTGACCCATCCCACTTAACATGCTTAATAAACAAGTCGTATTGGTTTGACAAGAACATGACATAACCCATTTCAACTTGCTTAATATTAAATATAATATACATATAGAAATAAATATTTTTTACATTCCAAGAGTATTGCATACGCTTCAAGTCTTCAACCCACATTCAAAATAATATGGTTCAATTTCTAATTATATTGGGTTACGTAAAATTTGTAAAGTTCCAATTTCCAATTATACTTGTAAGTTTTTTGTAATTACTCACTTTTCATTTTAAGTTTAAAATATAGATTGGATATAAAAGGTATTTGAAAAATCCAAAATAAAATGAATATTTATCTGTAATACAAGTTAAACAAGTTGTGTTGAATGGGTCATTTAGGCTGACACAAATAAATTGGCGTGTTAAATGTGTTTATTGCAAGTCATGCGGGTTGACTCTCTTATGACTCGTTTCTTATCGTGTTGGTTTTAGGTCAACCTGTTTATGACCTAAACCCACTAAGGCTTAACCCTAACCCTAACCCGCAAAAACCCATGTCGGGTTCATATCGTGTTCACAGGTTGGGTCAAACATTGACACCCCTAAGTAAAATCAAATCACAAGGATCGATTGGATGCCTTTCACTCTTGCATGTCCATTCTTTTCCTTCACTTTTTCTTATATTTTTTCTTTTGTCAATTCTTTTTGGTACTCTTGCCATCGTTATATGTAGGTATATAAATAAAAAATAAAAAAAGTCGTTTAATAATAAAATAAATAAACTCGTGACTGAAATACTTTTTTCCCTTTTTAGAAACATGAGTGAAATACTTGATATGACCAAAGTCACCAGACTCTTTTGAGGCAAAGAAAAATTCGTAATTTGAAAAGGAATTTTTTTATTAAAAAATTAAAAGTGAAATTATAGTTCACAGTATTGGTTTGTATTCTCGTACCATACTATTTTTCCAACATTTTTATGAACACCATCTGAAAGTTCAAAAACGTGTACAAAAACACTTTTGAACGTTTAGACCCCCAAAAAACAACTTAACCAACACAAGCAATATGTCAAACAACTAGTGTGCGGAAACTTAACATATGCTATAATATGGAATTGGTTAAACAACTATCTAAGCCATAACAAAATAAACCACAGCAGATAATGTAAAGGCAGAGATAGAGAGGAAGGAAGATGCAAACACAGGGATAACACCAGATGTGTTATCGAAGAGGAAACCGAAGACCTCGGCGAAAAACCTCTCCGCCGCCCTCCAAGCGGTAATCAATCCACTAGAAAATACAGTTGGGATACAAGGACAGCAATAGACCCTCCAAGCCTAATCTACCCAATGCACCTAAGCCCTCCAAGCTTCTTGCTCCAACGAGGTTGCGCCGAACCTTTTTCTTTTCTAGCTTTCCGGATTCCGCTACTAGACCATAGCATCAACCAATGAATATTGGCTCCTTCCTAACTGCTTCCCAGAACTCCAAACGTCTGTCTCACAGAGATGATAATGGTGAGAACCAGGTTTGGTATAATGCCTCTCAAGGATTTGACAATGGAGAGGAAGAGAGTGAGGGAATTTGATGAGACTCTAAGGTAGAGATTGTGGGTGAAACAATCTGGTTTTTCTTTAGGGTTTCTCTCTCAAAATTCTCTCTGGAAGCTCTCTTTCAATCGTGGGTTAAAAGGGTATTTATACTGGAGTGAAGAGGAATGTGAAACATCAGGTTTTTCCAAAACAGGGGTGGCTCGCGGCTTGACCAAGTCGCGAGATCCAGTCGCGAGTTAACCGTATGGCCAGTTGTCCTGTTTTGTCCTGTAGTGCTCCAGCTAGCATGACTGTTCATCTTCCAGCATGCTTGGCACGTGTGCATCTTCTGGCGGGTTGAAGCCGCGAGTCCACCCGCGAGTCCCAGCTGCGACACTCTGTTTTCTTGCACACTCTTGAGCAAACTTCACTCTATCTCACTCACTACCCTTACAACAATCCCACCTAAATACAGGGTTACTAAATGCTGAATTACAAGCAAATTTGGCACGGAATAAAGCCAATTAGATGGTTGAATAAATTCAACCTTACACCATCATCTTCTCTTCAAAATATAAATATATACGTATAAATATATATATAAAAGATTTGAAACCTGCATATCTCTGATAAAAATATCACAGAAGTGTTGAATGAGTTACAACACTCTTTGCTTCTCATCAATCTATATGTCACAATCTCTCCCTAAAGAAATTATTCTTTATACCAAATATATTACACTTTTCTTTTATGTTAAAGATAGACCTCATATGTGGGTTCTACTTCTATACATAAGTGATAAGACTCACATTTATGTGCACTTGCAGGAGATTTCATATTATCAAAACAATTTGGTATAGTTGTATATCAATGTTATATTATATGATACATTCTTATTTAATTTAAAAATTACTAGTGTTAAGTAATATACATATAATCAAAAATCACATATAAATTGAAGTAAAAAAATTAAACAACAAATATATAGTAAAAAATAAAATAACAAAATTACTTTAAGTTACTTTTTTTTTTTTTAAGAAATTACTTTAAGCATACCGTATAAGATTGAAATTTATTAAAACATAAAGTTATAACAATTTATTAAATTTATTTAAAATAAATAATGAATATTTAAATAATAAAGTCTTAAAAATTTTTGTTAATTGAGTTATAATCGATCATTGAAGTATTTTAAACACAAACTATATTGATAATTTTAGTTATCGTGTCTTTTCTAATACATCATACAATGTGTAGCAACTGACGTTAAACAACTTAAACTAAACCCATGTAAAACATAATATTTATTATTTATTATTAAAAAAAAAAAAACAAAAAAACTACGACTGATAATAATTAAATTATTAAGTAACAGAACCTTTTTTCAAATATTTAAATAAATTAGGTAATTAAATTTTAAGGGGATACTATTTTTAAGCCTTTAGCAAAATGTAAGACATCGCCTTTATTAATAAATAAATAAAATATGATAGATAATAATTAATAACTAGGGAAAAAAGACTCACTTGGGTCAAACTATAATTATAATTTTAATGATTTTTCTTTTATTAAGTGTCAAATGACCAAAGCATGACAATGACATGACTTGGAGAAATTATACAGTTCTCATGATGGACCACGTCACTTGTCCACTATTTTACTAAAAAAACTCTCACCTAGTTAAAATTACTAAGTTAGTAGTTAGTTTCTATTTTTTTTTTTAAAAAAAATTCTTAGAAATTTTAAACAAGTGGAAGTCTTTTAGTGGAATGATAGATAAAAATCCACCATGAAAATATTATAAAAATTATAATTTATGATTTTTCCATGACCTGATGAGAGAGAGAGAGAGAGAGAGTAAAGGAACAATGAGAAGCTATATACTTAATAACCAGTCTGTAGGACAAAACTTTTATCATAGAAAATTTGATTTGTAAATAGACTTCTTAATTCTTATTCAAAATTATTCCAAGGGAAAGGAAATTAATCTCTTTGTTTTACTAGTAGGCAAAAAGGTAATTTAAGTGGTATGTTCAAATTAAAATTTAAAATCAATAACAACTTACCACATAGGACTTATTGTAAAAATGTTGGAAATATAGCCTCTTCACGAAACTTGAGGAACTCAGCGCTAGTGAGGACTGTGTTGTCGATGTCATTACTACCGTCATTGTTGTGGTGGTTACCATCTCGCTGATTAGCCATTAGACTAGGGTGTGTCAAGGTTCTAATATGTATTGATGTCACAGAAGCTTGAAGAAATCACACATGATACTCTCTTTGATGGAACATAAACTAAACTGTTAATTTCTGGTAGTAAACCTTGAATTCACAAGTGGCTTCTTGAATCCACAAGTTGATAAACTAGAATCCATTATAGAAAAGTTTGAGAAAAACTCTGCAATTTTATTGGTATTAATCTGAAAATTGAATTGCCTTTGAAGTTTACGATTTGTTTAAATAGTAAAAACAAAATCTAGGGAAACTAGAAACACTAAGGTAGCTACGAAAATATATAAAACCCTAATTTAACTAAACAACATTAAAGCACCTAAAAAGAAGGAAATAAATAACCTAAACCTAAAATAACAAAAATTACATGAATTTAATTATTTACAAAAATTAGATATTAAACCTTATTCTACATCAACATAGGTTGCAAAGCTTAACATCTGAACTAACAACTTTCATCCACTAACTAATCATCTGATACTAAAACTAGATGTAGTTTACAAATGTACAGTAGAAATACCACTGTAGCTTAAGATACTGTAGCTTCTTCAACTTTCTCATCTTAATGCTGCTTCCATCTTGTTTATCTGGTGCATCTACCCTTTTAGTCTTAGCACTTTTACAATACCAAGGAAAACATAACTGGGTACGTGACGGGTAGTTTTTGATAAAAATGGATACACAGAGTAGGCAAAAATTGAGACAGGACATGTGTGCATAACAATGGTTGCTGCAATGTCTGTTCTTTATGTGCATCGAGTTGTTATAAAAGGGGAACCACCTGTTGTTCAAAGCCATATCCAGTAACCTTTCTATGCGTAAGAGTTGGGTTTGCTATTGAATGAAACTTGTTCTTTCAAAGAAAACCATATGCCTTTTCCCCTGATTAATAGAGATCATTATTATTGCTAACAAGGTGATGGAAAAGGAAGGAGATTGACATCTTTGTCCCTCTTTCCTGCGATTCCTCTATTAGACGTCTTTTAAATTAATGATTTCTACTTCTTAAACTGAAAGGGAAAAATGCCTGAATTCCAAAACAGTGGTCTGCTCTTTATTTATTTTTAATACTCCCTCCGTCTCATTTTGTTTGTCCTATTTGAAAAGTCAAATTTTTTAAGGGAATATCATTTATTGTCTTGTCTACCTTTTAAAAATGTATAAATTTCCAAAACTATCTTTAAATAAATTTATCAAAAAATTGAATTATTAATAAAATAGGGGTATAATAGAAACATTAGTAAATTAATGACTTTTATTTTTAGAAATAGGACAATATTTTGGAATATCCCAAAATGGAATAAATGACAAATAAAGTGGGACGAAGGGAGTATTACTTTCCATTTATTACAATTCAAGATTTATGCATTTGTCAATAAGATCTATGCATTTTTCAATCATCGAAAACCTATTAGTGTATTGAGATATACCAAAGAAATTTAATACACCAACAAATGCAATAATCTTCATCACACTCAAAAAAAATTTGATGATTACAAAATGCATAAATTTCAATGATAAATGCATAAACTCCTAATTTCGATAAATAGAAAGTGATATTAATAACAAAAAGCCTCTAAGCATGCTCGACATGCATGGGAAGAAGCTAGTGTGTATACATATCAAAGAAAATGATCAGTTGTTCACACAATCAGTTACATATATTCCATCCAAAATAAAATATAAAATTATTACATAGAATCCAATATATCATTTATTTTAGTGTACAAAGAGATATAGAAAGACTGACAGTAGAGCCCGAAACACCAATTCTTATTGCACTCACATATTTGAAGCCGGATAAAAAGTAACAAAAAAAAAAAAATTAAAGAGGAACTGCTGCTCTGAGCACATTGGTTGGAGATGGGTTGCTTAAAAGGAATCAAATGGTGATGAGGGAGGAAGACCAGGACAGGATTTGGTGCTACAACTACAAGCTTTATAATTAGACGATGAAATGATGTCCTTCAGCAAAGACTGAGATCACATGTACCCCAGTAGTTTTCTGAGACGAGGGTAACCCATGTGGGATATCAGAAAACAAAAAAACAGAATGACGATTATAAAAAAGGAATTCAAAGCACATTCAGAAATATTATAAACAGAATGACTACTGATATGCAGCAACCAAAAGCACCGGCCGTAAAGAAAATAGATGTGATAGAGAAAATAAATAAACAAATATTGAATATATATAAGAAAAAATCTGCAAATAATTAAAAAACTCACAGCCCAAATGCGTAAAGAATAAATGATTCAGATCAAGTCTTGTTTTTGCCACAATTTCCTTAAAGCAAATTTCGCATCTCACACAATCACTGTGGTATTTTGAGACTCATGGACGCCTCCTAGGATAAAATGATTTACAGTACGAAAACGAAGCACACACTTACATATTTCAAGCCGGATAAAAAGTAACAAAAAAAAAAAAAAAAAATCAAAAGAGGAACTGCTGCACAGAGCACATTGGTTGGAGATGGGTTGCTGAAAAAGAATCAAATGGTGATGAGTGTGGAAGAAGAGGACAGGATTTGGTGCTACAACTACGAGCTTTTTAATTAGACGATGAAATGATGACCTTCGGCAAAGACTGAGATCACATGTACCCCAGTAGTTTTCTGGCTCGAGGGATGTGCGGGAAACCCATGCGGGATCCAAGAAAATAAAGAAACAGAAAGACGGGTATAAAAAAGGAATTCGTAGCCCATTCAGAAATAGTGGAGTTTTCATCCAAGACTGCTGATCTGGCGGAAACAAAGGCAAAGACCATGAAGAAAATGGATATTTCAATTAAAACCGTTAATGGCAGCACTGTTGCGTACTCGATGCTGTGATATTTCGTATAAATGGCCGTAAGGAAGTGGATAAACATTGCGATAGCTGAGGTAACAAAGGCCGCCGAAACATACTCCAGAAATTCCTTAAAGTGGACGTTGTCTCTTAGAACTGCCTTGCCATTTGTGTCGAGTCCACCAGGCAATTGCAAGACTGCTGCGAAGGAGAGAGCTATCAAGATTGTGATTGCCGTTATTTGGAAATTGTACATACTTCTAATATTTAGATCAGTTTCTGGGTCTTCTGTGTTATTGTCTCCACCCATTTTTGACACTACAGGCTCCTTTTTCGCAGCCTGTATGTGACTGCCAACCACTCGTTCCAAACTATTAGTCAGTAGACGTTCGCGTCTAAGCCAGCCTGACATGAGTGCTTTCTGCAGGAGTTTAGAGAGAAATGTCACTTTAATTTTTTTTTTTTTCCCTGCAAAGAGGGAAATCTAACTTACTAATACAGTAATACCTAAAATTGTAATTTTTTATCTTGTGACGTGAATGGCCCTTCAAGTCGGCCATATCAGCTTGAGATGTTTACTTGCATGGAAAAATCTTTAAGTTCGAATATTCTAACCCATAGGGGAAAAAATTCGTTTTCCTTGTAATGTAATCAAAATTTAAAATGAAAAAAAAAAAAAAAAAAAAAAAAAAAAAAAAAAAAAAACATTGGTGTTCTATTAAGTAGAACACTAAGAATGTGTCAGAATATTTTTATTTCTAATACATATACCATATGCTTCAATGATATGTCAGATTCTCTCGTAGAAGAGAATCAGGATTGAAATTCTTCTCTTCCAAGTTCCAATTGTAATAAGCGAAGAAATAAGAAAAAAGGCCGGTGGGGTAGGGAAAGGGGGGGGGGGGGGGGGGGGGCGTTTGGTGGCGGGGGCGGGGGCAATTTACGTCGATTAGGTCCTAATAATTTAATTTTGCTAATTAAAGCCTCAAATTTGAAGTCTCAATCAATCTCCGTTATTCATTTCTTTGGGACAAAACAAAAAAAAAAAAACAAAAAACAAAAAACCATTGATCTAACTCTAACTTTCACCTATTTCATTACTTCCTATAATAAATGAATAACAGGATTGGACATAGACTTGAAATTGAAATAATTTTATAAGTTGAAGACTTTAATTGTCAAAATTAAGAATTTGCGATCTAATCTGAAATAGTGTATAAACTAATCTACTCGTTTTATATAATATTCTCCCCAACATATGACAATTCTAATATATCCGTATCCAGATATTTATTATTATTTCATTTACCAAACCAAATATGAATGCATTTCCTATAGGTTATCAAGCAAAATATATTTACCTCGGATAGAGGTTTCCTTTAAGTAAATTTCATCGATGTTTAGTTACTATATATAGTTTACCGAGGCTTACATTTTCAGACCATGAAAGCTTCTTCCGTGATTCAATAATATCAGCAGCGCTCATCCCCTCCTTGTTCACAGCCAGTTTTTCAACTCTCCTGTCATCTGTAAGCATCATTGATATTTTAAAACGGTCATTGATGGCAGCTACATGTAAAGGCGTGTTGCCTTCTTTGTCTTGCTCATTTATGTGATCCTGAAATGTTAATGTCTGGAGCAATATTTTGACTGCATTTTTCTTTCCATGTTCCACGGCAAGATGAAGAGCTGTCCTACCTTTGTTGTCCAACAATTCACAAGTATTTGGACATTTTATAATGAGTGCTCTCATTACACCACCACTTCCTCTCATAGCTGAAATGTGAAGGGCAGACATGCCTTCTTTGTCTATTTTGTAAGCAAGGGAAATATTATTTTCCAAAAACATTTTGACAACTTCTGTATTGCCAAAATATGCAGCATAATGAAGAGGAGTCCAGCCATTTTTATCAGATTCCAGAATTGCTTTTGGAAATTTGTCAAATATCTTGCGCAGGAAATCTGCAAAGAGAGGGAGAAACATATTATAGGTTAGCTAAAGTTAGCATGTGTTGATGATGAAGACGTTCAAATATTGTTGGGTTCTTTGGTTTCACATTTCGATTAATCAAGACTTCAGCAGGCAAACAAATTTTATATTTTACATTCCTTAATTTTTATGAAACGATACAGCCTAGTTTTTCACTAGACAACATTCGATGTTTTGCAAAATCAACCCTACTTTTTACTACGAACGCAAATTGATATATAATTACTGATCAAAATACTAAGCACCTGCAAATTGAAATTATACACAGAATATATATTTGGGAATCTATGTATTGCAAAACTAGGTTATTACAAAAGATTGGAAGCATTTGTGGTCCTAGTTGCTGTCTGTAGAGTGTTTGGGTGTCGGCGTCGTTATTTTATTGGTTCTCTTTGTTATAGTGGAGGTCCTTGTAATTTTTTTATTTTTATTTTGTTAATATAAGATAGAAATTTTTCTCTAACGTAATTTAAGTGTATACATGTGTGAAGTTTCTTCTGGAGACTTGAACTCCAGCCCTTACCTCCCACAACCTACAAGCACTTATACTTGTAGAGTGACCATTGTGCAAAGAGTGCACAATAGTTTTGTACTCCAAACCAATTTATGCTTCATTGTTTGTTTTCCTGATCCAACTGTAGGTTTGTTGTAGAAAACAAAGTTGTAAGATTACAAATTCAATTTAATGAGAACTTTCTCTCTCTCAAATTGCACTCTCTCTCTCTTTCAATTTTTGGCATAGGTATTAATAATTATTGCTATGCCAATCAATGAGACAATTCTGTATCTTATTGTCTAACTCGAGAATCATATTTAGATAATTGAAATAATAAAAGGTATAAATTTAGTATTTAATTAAATAGATGAACATGTGACATGTTTTTATTTGTGAAGTATATAGTGAAGTAGGAAAAGTGTGATAGAAGATTTGGACTCCTAACTTGGTGGGTTTTTCTTTTTCATCAAAAAAAAAAAAAAAAAAAATCGGTGGGTTATTTAACAAACTTTTCTTTTGCGTAATGCATAACCCAAGTTTTTTAAAGGGCTTATACATTAGGCCTAAAAAGTGTAATTCGAGCCATCTGGAACAACTCAATTAGGATGAGAAGCTTCATTTTAAGCCCTGTAGAGATGCCAATTACAAACGCATACCAAAAGTGTAGACTAAACTCCAAAACCTATGTACGAAACACCTTGTCAACTAGTCCGAGTGAAAACTCAATTCGATTCGAGTGTACCATTTTAAAAAAAGTGTTGCGCTGTTTTTTACAACAATTTCTAGATTGGCTTTAACGTGTTTGAGTAATATACTGTAGGTGGAGACTTGAAACAAACATTAGAAGATGAGATGTGGAATGAGCATTGTTAACAACAACAATATTGACATTATTGGATGGTGGCACTGCACACACACACACATGTCTAAACCCTAACTATGATGCTATGAAAGAATCATACTTCCTTCATCCCAAATTATTTGGTTTTTATTCCATTTTAGAATGTCCCAAAATTAAATTCCTTTTTGAAAAGTCAATGAAAAAATTTCCTAACATTTTCTCCACTTTATTTAGAGGTCAATACCCTTCTCTCACTTAAATTTATATTAAGGATGGTTGTTTTGAAAACTTATACCATTCTATGTAAGGACAAAACTTAGAGATACAGTACTATAGGTGCTGTTCTTTAATTAAATTCATCTTTTAAAATTCTGTCATCTTTTAATTAAACTTGCTCCAAAAGCCGTTTGATGAGAATCCTTTGGCCATTAAGTTCCTTATGCTGCTCTTGATTTATAGGTCGAAAGCCAAGGAACTCCTCGCACACATTCCCCCAATTTTTCTATGTGTTCCCTGTTATAGCATTACCATCAATAGGAAGCCCGAGAATCGCCTCCACATCCTCCAATGTGATGGTGATCTCACCATGTGGCATATGGAAGGTGTGAGTCTCGGGCCGCCATCGCTCCATTAAGGCTGTTATTAGGCCATGGTCAAGCTCTCTACCTGATTGCCTCAGGAGTCCCTCCAAACCCAATGCCTTAATGATCTCAACGACTCGATCGTCCACCATTGGCTCTCAGTTGGAGAACTCTTCAGTACGGCCATGGCAAGTAAGGGCCCCTGGATCCTGCACAAAACGGAACCCTTGATTATCATATGACAAACGTCTGCATGTACATTGTATGAATTAAATGCATGTACATTTGACATAAATATTTACTGCTGTGTTGTACCTGCCCATTCCAAATAACTTCTAACTGATGGGTGGGCTGCAACTTTAACACCGACATGTTAATAGGGCCAGGCTGCGTATGGTCAATCCGTCCAGCATTTGCAGCAGCCATACTGCACAAGAATGATAAGCAATTAGCACGTAATAGACATGATTAAAAAAAAAAAAACCAAAAACAATCTAAGCAATATTCTCAAAAAACAACTTATATCTAGCCATTACGTTATTTTCAAAACTTACTATCCAAGTTTATAACAAAAATCTAAGTTCACAATAAAACTTACTATCCAAAGTCATATAACGTAAAGAAGTCAAACTTTATTAATATTTTGATACGATATGTCTATATCAAAACAAAACTCTAATGATCACTCATTTTACTATTCTGGAATACATGAATCCCTGTTTTGAGGCCAATTTTTTTCCATCTTAATGATCTACCTAGATTGATTCATGTCCAATTTTCTTGCTTAGATATTCACAAGGAAGCAATGAAGAAAAACTTTGAACCACAACTCAATCAAGAGAACATGATGTCAACAAAATAAATGATTCTAGGGGAATGATAATGAAGACATATAGGCAGTTCTTAGATTCTATGACCACTAAAAACTTTATATTTTGATTGAAGACTCAAAGAGAAGTGATGTTTCACAGCCAAATAGGCAGCCACGTGCTTCTCAAACAGTAATCAATATGCTCAAATACACTCATCTGTTTACCTCATTAAAACTAAATGCATAATTCTTGTACTTGTGCAACAGTTAGTGTTGTCAATATTTATTCATCATATATCTCACAATGACATAAATTGTTCCAAACTGCCTTGTGGTATATTAGATATGCAAAAAAAAATTGTCAAAAATTCCAAATTGAGTGTCCTACAATTCCCATTGGAAACACTATCAAAAATCATATGTTATCTTCCCCAATCCCACAGCTATAATCAGTGTCTTTTTTCAGAATAGATCACATAGATTCTTCAACTCAGTGCACACCACATTTCTAGTCTAGAAAATGTAGTACTCTAGCACAGGTTCTCAAAAAGAACTATCAGCGTTTCAGCCAAAAAAAAAAAAGAAAAGAAAAGAAGAAGAAGAAGAAGTAACAGCCAACAGTCTCACACCTTAAACCAACCCACTTATCAGGTACGTCTTTTTTTTTTTTTTTTTTTTTTTATTTTTTTTTTTTTTTATGTGGGGTGGGGGAAGGGGGCCGGGGAAGGTGGTCCAAAATGAGGTAAATCTTTAGTTCTAGCATATTCTTAGCATATAAGCCTAGGAATTGGCTTCAACATGATGTCTACATTATGCTCTTAACACAAGGAAAGCTATACATGCTCTATTTTATTTTAGTTTAAAAAAATAAGAATTTCTAATTTAAAAAATGGAAAGCTCTAAAGGAGAAGCTTCCAAGATCTTACAATCAAAGGTGTAAGGTATCACAAAATCAACTATAGATTTATATACACAACTACCAATTACAGCCCTATAATTTTGTTTCCATTTAATCTGTCATAGAAGTCATTGCTATTATATCCCCATATTTTATATTAAAAGATATTCTAGAATTCTCATTCGCTTCAAAAGAAACTCAAAATCATAAAGTCAGTTTACAAAAAAAAAAAAATGACAACCCAACAGCTGCAAAAGGTTCTAGGCATTGACTAGTTGTTGGGTAAATCTAATAAAATACATTGGTGACCGATATGCATTTCACCACCTCCAAACTAACAAAAAGACCATTTATCTTTGCTTGAAATGCAAGATGCAGTGCTTTTGACAATGTGAACTCATCAAGGGACAAAACGTCAGCAGTAGCAATACCAAACAGTTTATGCTTGCATCAAACCATTGAAGAAAATGGTAAACTCCATCATAATTAATGATGTAGGAGTTGCTAAACACATATGAAATGACTTCATTTTAATTTGCAATGTATAACATGATGATTCCCATGTAATATAATGACACTAAACTCTAAGTGGAAGACAATTGTATGTAGCAATTGAAATTTCATGGGATTTCAAAATAGGCTTAATGAATGAACAAAAAAAAAACTAAAAAAAAAAACTAAACAAACAAAGTGAGGGACTAAAACTTCAACACAATCACATGACAAAAAGTTTTATGAAGAAGAGATTTTTATTACTACAATAGCAACCGGTAACAATAGCCAGATTAGTAGCACAAGTAGCACAAATATTTGCTAGACCATGAACGTTTCAATGCTTTGACACCAACCCAACTCCTCCACCAACAATCCCAGCCCAAATCCAAAAAAAAAGAGGTCAATTTCTCAAATTGTCAACACCAAATAAATTCCTTTACTTTGAGCCTAAGTCCCTAAACCCAACTGAACCCAGTATAGCAAATTGGTTTAGAAATGTTTCGCTTGTTTTCAAGTAAACAGAAATATAAAACTTAAATTCAATACCAAATAAACTCCCTTTAATCTCATCCTAATTCCCTAAACCCAATGAGCCCAGTTTAGCAGTACGATACAAATAATTGGTTTCACTTGTTTTCAGGTAAAAAGCACAAAAAATATTTCATTTACTCTGAGCCTAATACCCTAAACCCATCTGAACATCGCAAGTTGGTTTTAAAAAAAATGGGTTTCACTTATATTCAAGTAAACGGAAACATAAAACTTAAATTCAATACCAAATACACTCCCTTTACTATGAGCCTCACTCCCCAAAACCCAATTGAACTATAGCAAATTGGTTTACAAATAATGGGTTTCACTTTTTTTCAAGTAAACAGAAACATAAAACTTTAAATTCAATACCTACACTCCCTTGACTCTGAACCTCACTCCCCAAACCCAACTGAACCCAGTATAGCAAATTAAATCCTCAGCAAATATAAACAAACCAAGAAACATAATCCGATTCCACAGCAAACATAAACAAACCCAGAAACCCAGAGACATAATCCGATCCCAAAAAACAACAAAGCTTCGATCTTTTTTAACAGTTCTATTAGAAATTCAAAACAGAAACCAAAATAGAAAAAAAACGAATTGAAACTAAAGTTTCTTTGAAAAATCCCACGGTTTCCTGGCAACCAAACGGTGAAAGTGAAACACACTTTGAAGCAACTTACCTTTTATTTTAGTTTTGAGAAACCGCGTAGATTGAGGAACTCAAAGCCGTTTCAGTGAGAGTGGAGACTTTATCAAACCTTTGCACACCTCGATCAAATCTTTTGTGCTAGCTGAAGAATGTCAAATGGACTGAGTGAGAGAAAAGGGTGTTCAGCGAAGTGATGACTGTTTGACGGAGTGGGAGAAGACGGTGATCGGCGAAGTGATGACTGTTAGACGGAGTGGGAGAAGACGGTGATCGGCGAAGTGATGACTGTTAGACGGAGTGGGAGAAGAGGGTGAGTGGGAGATGCGCTAAAGTGTGAGAGGGAGAGGGTGAGACTGGTCTGGTGTGTGTGAGAGAGACGATGAGTGAGAGAGTGCATAGTAAGAGTGAGGCATTAATTTAAAAAAAAAAAAAAAAAAAAAAAAACCCTATTTGAAACCGAGTCTCTAAGACTCGGTTTCTAGGTCATCCACGTGGTTCACCACGTCACAGCCAGATCACCACGTGGACACCATGTGGGAAAAGAGAGAGACTCAATTTTAAATGGACCATAGATGAAAAGAGACCTATTAGAGGGAAAAGAGAGAGACTCAATTTTTATATTATTTTATGGTGTAGTTAATAGTATTATTTTGATGGATTAGATGTAAAAATAAAAATTGAGATGTAAGGTATATTGTAAAGTAAGTTGGTATGGTAGATAAAATAACTTTCAATGCGGTAAAATAGGGGTTGGATTACAAACCTGGATGCGAGTGCTATAAGTAAGTTAGAAAGGGAAGTTCTATTAGTTAGTCTGTGTTCTTTATAAACCTCTTGTTATTGATTATTCAATACAATGAAAATCATTGTTCCCTCCCTATCAAAAAAAAATCATTGTTCCCTCAGCCAAGTTTTGATATCACTCTATGTTAGTTATGAAGCATAACAGCTGGAGTAACTTTCATCCACTAACTAATCATCTGATACTAAAACTAGATGTAGTTTACAAATGTACAGTAGTAATACGATTGTAGCTTAAGATACTGTAGCTTCTTCAAATTTCTCATCTTAATGCTGCTTCCATCTTGTTTATCTGGTGCATCTACCCTTTTAGTCTTAGCACTTTTACAATAACAAGGAAAACATAACTGGGTATGTGACGCAGGTAGTTTTTGCTAAAAAATGGATACACAAAGTAGGCAAAAATTGAAACAGGACATATGTGCATAACAACAATGGTTGCTGCAATGTCTGTTCTTTATGTGCATCGAGTTGTTATAAAAGGGGAAACACCTGTTGTTCAAAGCCATATCCAATAGCCTTTCTATGCATAAGAGCATCCACATTAGATGTTGCAAAAAAAAAATGTCATTTTGACATACCAAAAGCCTACTTTATTATTTTATCACATCATTTTACAATATCTCATTTATCAGATGTTTTATCATTCAATTCTATACATTAAAATAATATTTACTACACATTAAAATAATATATTATCTACTCCCCATTATCATCAACAACAGCAACAACACCAACAAATTCCAAATCCAAAAACCTCAACAAAAGAGGGGAAAAAAAAAAAACACAATCCAAGCCCCAACAACCTTCCTCTTTCGCGCCACTTCTCAACCGGCAACCACCAACCACAACCCAAAAAAAAAAAAAAACCCCACAATCCAGCCACCACCAACCTTCCTCTTCCACCTCTCATCTCAACCACAACCACAAACAAATCCAAAAGCCTCAACAAAAGAGGGGAAAAAAAAAAAAAAAAAAAAACCAAACCATCACAACACAGCAGCAACAGCCACTTCCACCGTTGCCCCACCATCCACAACCACAAACTACGGCAGCAGGAAGGGGAAAAAAAAACACACACACACACACACACAATCCAGGCCCTAACAACCTTCCTCTTCTGCGCCACTTCTCAACCGGCAACCACCAACCACAACCGAAAAAAAAAAAAAAAAAAAAAAAAAAAAAAAAAAAAAAAAATCCCACAATCCAGCCACCACCAACCTTCCTCTTCCACCTTTCAACCACAACCACAAACACAGCACAGTCACCGTGACTCACCTCTCATCGAAATCAAGCCATCAAAGCTCAACCCAAAACCTCAATCCAAATCAAAACCCAATCTCAAACGCGATCCATGATCCGGCCACAACCCACAACCTCAATCCAAATCACCTGAATCAACCCATAGAAGCCACAACCCACAACTTCAACCCAACCCATCGAAGCCACCTGACTCACCACCCACAACCTCAACCCAAATCAAAACTCAATCACAAACCCAAAACCCACCAAATTCAACCAAAATCGGAGCATGAGGCGGTGAGATCGACGGCGAGTTGTGGAGAATGAGGTGGCAAGATCAACGGCGAGGACTAGCGAGATCGGCACGGCAAATCAAACAAACCCAAAAGGAAAACCAATATCAAACATAACCAGAGAGATCGAACAGAGGGGAGAGAGCAAACAAAAAAAAATAAATAGAGCCCAGGTTAGAATATACCCACATCGGAACCCATCCTTCACTAAAGAGAGAGCGATTAGACAGTGAGGGAGGAGAGAGAGCAAGATCCGAAGAAGTGAAGATGGAGTGCGTGGGATGAGAGAGAAAGATGAATAAAAAAATAATAAATCACAAATGCCATTTGAGTCCGTACCGTGGCAAAATGCAATGGTATGTTCGATGTTGCAAAAATTTGACACATTTAACACATCTAATAAAGTTTTGTTTTTGGTGTTTGGCGTGCCAAATATGCCATATTATAGCATTTAGCACAAATGCAATAGTTACTGTGGATGCTCTAAGAGTTGGGTTTGCTATTGAATGAAATTTGTTCTTTCAAAGAAAACCATATGCCTTTTCCCCTGATTAATAGAGATCATTATTATTGCTAACAAGGTGATGGAAAAGGAAGAAGATTGACATCTTTGTCCCTCTTTCCTTCAATTCCTCTATTAGACGTCTTTTAAATTAATGAATTCTACTTCTTAAACTAAAAGGAAAAAAAGCCTGAATTCCAAAACAGTGGTCTGTTCTTTATTTTATTTGTTTATTTTTAATATTACTTTCCATTCATTACAATTCGAGACTTATGCATTTGTCAGTAAGATTTATGCATTTTCCAATCATCGAAAAACCTATAAGTGTATTAAGATGTACCAAAGAAATTTAATACACCCACAAACGCATTAATCTTCATCACACTCAAAAAAAATTTGATGATTAGAAAATGCATAAATTTCCATGACAAATGCTTAAACTCCAAATTTCGATAAATAGAAAGTAATATTAAAAGCAAAAAAGCCTCTAACCATGCTCAACATGCATGGGAAAAGGCTAGTGTGTATACATATCAAAGAAAATGATCAGTTGTTCACACAATCAGTTACATATATTCCATCCAAAATAAAATATAAAATTATTACATAGAATCCAATATATCATTTATTTTCGTGTACTAAGAGATATAGAAAGACTGACAGTAGAGCCCGATACACCAATTCTTATTGCACTAACATATTTCAAGCCGCATAAAAAGTAACCAAAAATAAATAAATAAATATAAAAGAGGAACTGCTGCACAGAGCACATTGGTTGGAGATGGGCTGCTGAAAAGGAATCAAATGGTGATGAGGGAGGAAGACCAGGACAGGATTTGGTGCCACAACTACAAGCTTTATAATTAGACGATGAAATGATGACCTTCAGCAAAGATTGAGATCACATGTACCCCAGTAGTTTTCTGAGTCGAGGGTAACCCATGTGGGATATCAGAAAACAAAAACACAGAATGACGATTATAAAAAAGGAATTCAAAGCCCATTCAGAAATAGTTGAGTTTTCATCCAAGACTGCTGATATGCTGCAACAAAAGGCACCGGCCGTAAAGAGAATGGACATTTCAATTAAAAGCGATAATAGCTGCACTGCTGCGTACTTGAAGCTGTGATATTTCGGAAACGAAGCCATAATGAAGTGGACAAACATTGCGGAAGCTGAGGTAACAAAGGCCACCGAAATCCAGTTCAGAAAATGGATAAAGTCTTCGTTGTCTCTTAGAACTGCCTTGCCATTTGTGTCGAGTCCACCAGGCAATTGCAAGACTGCTGCGAAGGAGAGAGCTATCAAGATTGTGATTGCCGTTATTTGGAAATTGTACATACTTCTAATATTTAGATCAGTTTCTGGGTCTTCTGTGTTATTGTCTCCACCCATTTTTGACACTACAGGCTCCTTTTTCGCAGCCTGTATGTGACTGCCAACCACTCGTTCCAAACTATTAGTCAGTAGACGTTCGCGTCTAAGCCAGCCTGACATGAGTGCTTTCTGCAGGAGTTTAGAGAGAAATGTCACTTTAATTTTTTTTTTTTTCCCTGCAAAGAGGGAAATCTAACTTACTAATACAGTAATACCTAAAATTGTAATTTTTTATCTTGTGACGTGAATGGCCCTTCAAGTCGGCCATATCAGCTTGAGATGTTTACTTGCATGGAAAAATCTTTAAGTTCGAATATTCTAACCCATAGGGGAAAAAATTCGTTTTCCTTGTAATGTAATCAAAATTTAAAATGAAAAAAAAAAAAAAAAAAAAAAAAAAAAAAAAAAAAAAAAAAAACATTGGTGTTCTATTAAGTAGAACACTAAGAATGTGTCAGAATATTTTTATTTCTAATACATATACCATATGCTTCAATGATATGTCAGATTCTCTCGTAGAAGAGAATCAGGATTGAAATTCTTCTCTTCCAAGTTCCAATTGTAATAAGCGAAGAAATAAGAAAAAAGGCCGGTGGGGTAGGGAAAGGGGGGGGGGGGGGGGGGGGGGCGTTTGGTGGCGGGGGCGGGGGCAATTTACGTCGATTAGGTCCTAATAATTTAATTTTGCTAATTAAAGCCTCAAATTTGAAGTCTCAATCAATCTCCGTTATTCATTTCTTTGGGACAAAACAAAAAAAAAAAAACAAAAAACAAAAAACCATTGATCTAACTCTAACTTTCACCTATTTCATTACTTCCTTTAATAAATGAATAACAGGATTGGACATAGACTTGAAATTGAAATAATTTCATAAGTTGAAGACTTTAATTGTCAAAATTAAGAATTTGCGATCTAATCTGAAATAGTGTATAAACTAATCTACTCGTTTTATATAATATTCTCCCCAACATATGACAATTCTAATATATCCGTATCCAGATATTTATTATTATTTCATTTACCAAACCAAATATGAATGCATTTCCTATAGGTTATCAAGCAAAATATATTTACCTCGGATAGAGGTTTCCTTTAAGTAAATTTCATCGATGTTTAGTTACTATATATAGTTTACCGAGGCTTACATTTTCAGACCATGAAAGCTTCTTCCGTGATTCAATAATATCAGCAGCGCTCATCCCCTCCTTGTTCACAGCCAGTTTTTCAACTCTCCTGTCATCTGTAAGCATCATTGATATTTTAAAACGGTCATTGATGGCAGCTACATGTAAAGGCGTGTTGCCTTCTTTGTCTTGCTCATTTATGTGATCCTGAAATGTTAATGTCTGGAGCAATATTTTGACTGCATTTTTCTTTCCATGTTCCACGGCAAGATGAAGAGCTGTCCTACCTTTGTTGTCCAACAATTCACAAGTATTTGGACATTTTATAATGAGTGCTCTCATTACACCACCACTTCCTCTCATAGCTGAAATGTGAAGGGCAGACATGCCTTCTTTGTCTATTTTGTAAGCAAGGGAAATATTATTTTCCAAAAACATTTTGACAACTTCTGTATTGCCAAAATATGCAGCATAATGAAGAGGAGTCCAGCCATTTTTATCAGATTCCAGAATTGCTTTTGGAAATTTGTCAAATATCTTGCGCAGGAAATCTGCAAAGAGAGGGAGAAACATATTATAGGTTAGCTAAAGTTAGCATGTGTTGATGATGAAGACGTTCAAATATTGTTGGGTTCTTTGGTTTCACATTTCGATTAATCAAGACTTCAGCAGGCAAACAAATTTTATATTTTACATTCCTTAATTTTTATGAAACGATACAGCCTAGTTTTTCACTAGACAACATTCGATGTTTTGCAAAATCAACCCTACTTTTTACTACGAACGCAAATTGATATATAATTACTGATCAAAATACTAAGCACCTGCAAATTGAAATTATACACAGAATATATATTTGGGAATCTATGTATTGCAAAACTAGGTTATTACAAAAGATTGGAAGCATTTGTGGTCCTAGTTGCTGTCTGTAGAGTGTTTGGGTGTCGGCGTCGTTATTTTATTGGTTCTCTTTGTTATAGTGGAGGTCCTTGTAATTTTTTTATTTTTATTTTGTTAATATAAGATAGAAATTTTTCTCTAACGTAATTTAAGTGTATACATGTGTGAAGTTTCTTCTGGAGACTTGAACTCCAGCCCTTACCTCCCACAACCTACAAGCACTTATACTTGTAGAGTGACCATTGTGCAAAGAGTGCACAATAGTTTTGTACTCCAAACCAATTTATGCTTCATTGTTTGTTTTCCTGATCCAACTGTAGGTTTGTTGTAGAAAACAAAGTTGTAAGATTACAAATTCAATTTAATGAGAACTTTCTCTCTCTCAAATTGCACTCTCTCTCTCTTTCAATTTTTGGCATAGGTATTAATAATTATTGCTATGCCAATCAATGAGACAATTCTGTATCTTATTGTCTAACTCGAGAATCATATTTAGATAATTGAAATAATAAAAGGTATAAATTTAGTATTTAATTAAATAGATGAACATGTGACATGTTTTTATTTGTGAAGTATATAGTGAAGTAGGAAAAGTGTGATAGAAGATTTGGACTCCTAACTTGGTGGGTTTTTCTTTTTCATCAAAAAAAAAAAAAAAAAAAATCGGTGGGTTATTTAACAAACTTTTCTTTTGCGTAATGCATAACCCAAGTTTTTTAAAGGGCTTATACATTAGGCCTAAAAAGTGTAATTCGAGCCATCTGGAACAACTCAATTAGGATGAGAAGCTTCATTTTAAGCCCTGTAGAGATGCCAATTACAAACGCATACCAAAAGTGTAGACTAAACTCCAAAACCTATGTACGAAACACCTTGTCAACTAGTCCGAGTGAAAACTCAATTCGATTCGAGTGTACCATTTTAAAAAAAGTGTTGCGCTGTTTTTTACAACAATTTCTAGATTGGCTTTAACGTGTTTGAGTAATATACTGTAGGTGGAGACTTGAAACAAACATTAGAAGATGAGATGTGGAATGAGCATTGTTAACAACAACAATATTGACATTATTGGATGGTGGCACTGCACACACACACACATGTCTAAACCCTAACTATGATGCTATGAAAGAATCATACTTCCTTCATCCCAAATTATTTGGTTTTTATTCCATTTTAGAATGTCCCAAAATTAAATTCCTTTTTGAAAAGTCAATGAAAAAATTTCCTAACATTTTCTCCACTTTATTTAGAGGTCAATACCCTTCTCTCAGTTAAATTTATATTAAGGATGGTTGTTTTGAAAACTTATACCATTCTATGTAAGGACAAAACTTAGAGATACAGTACTATAGGTGCTGTTCTTTAATTAAATTCATCTTTTAAAATTCTGTCATGTTGCTTTTTTTTGGAAGGGGGGGATGGAAGTATATTTTTAGTTAAATATCCACGTACTTAAATTTAAAAGGAAAACCCAAAAAATAGTACCTAAATATTATACCTAAATTTTTCCTTTTATGTAAAAAACAATTTAAATAACATTTTCTTAAAAGGTTGAATTTTCTAAAAATGCCACATAAAATGGGATGGAGGGTAGTATTATAATTTAAATTGTGTGAAATTTTAGTGGAGTGGCCTATTGATACACACATTATGAGTGCAGGGCTACCGATAACAAAAATTTCACTTATATTTTTCATCTTATTCCTTATATAGTATAGAGTTGGCCTTTGATTGTGCAAGTAAAGTAGGAGTCTCGACCAAAAAAAAAAAAAAAAACTTATAATGGGCCTAGCCCAGATCTCGGCCTATATTCTAACAAATAGATACTCCTATAAAACAATGAGAAAAAGTATTCAGAAGGGAGAAGGCATTACCTATTCTGTAATTCATCTGGCGATATTCGTGTTTATTCAGCCACAAAAATACATCTTTGCAAATGGGAAAAAACAGATGCTCCTCAACGAATAAAAGTCTAGTAACGAATCCTGCCCGAAACAAAACAACCAAGTAATTAACAGTTAACAAATAACTGCTTTTGTGAGAATAATATTGAAAATTTTCTCACGCTACCCATCAAATAACAGCTTTTGTTATCAATAAATTTGAGTTTTTCTTTCATATATCTTTTTTATGTTCTATTCCTTCTCTTACTATTATAATAATTGTGGGTTTTTTTATTTTTTATTTATTTTTATTTATATATATATGTATATATATATATATATATATATATATATATGTTGTGTGAAGGTAATTACCATGCAATAGACAAATTCAAAACATTTTCTGTAGTCTAGTCAACCAAGAATGGCCCACATTAGGACATGTCTGCTTGACAGGCTCAAAAGAAAACAAGCAGAGACAGCCACATTTAGACTGAGAGTCCTTTGCTCCCACGGGCGGCCAATGGCCCCTAAGTTTATATATATATATATATATGAAAGTTCATTTAGATTTCTTAAATAGATTGTTTAACCTAATATATTAACCAAGTGATTACTTAGACTAAATTTCAATTCTAGGTTAAACACAAATAAATCATATCATGCAAATATGTGAAAAAGTAAATAACACCACAAAATGATTACCTAAGAAAACTAATGAAATTAACCATTTCAAGGTAAAAACCTTGGGAGAATTTGACCTAACTATCCTTTAGGTAAACCAAATCTATTATAAGAGAATCGAAGTTTTTACAAAAGATTTAACTCTAAATCTAATGCTACCTCAGTGAGTAACTTACTGACATGATCATGTGCAAGTTCCAAATCCACGGACTCCCTCTCTTCTTGGATTAATAGCAACACAAGCACATCCTTGCTTGTGACTTTGAGACTCCACTCAAAGATTTCAAATCACCTTTTCCGGTTGATCTTAATGTAACAACTAGTTCTACCAATTCTTGATTGAAGTTTAAGCTCCAATAGAATCTTGTGTATTTAGAAGGTATAGAACCTTTCAAATCTCATAAAAAGTAACACACAAGTCTTCTTCTCTCTACAAAAACGTGATTAGGGTTTTCCTTTTATATGTAAAGAAGTTTAAGTGAAACCCTAAACATTTACGCGGACTTGGGCCTCTTTAAAAATCTGCAGAAAAACTGTGTCTACTATTTTCGATTCGTCGGGTCTAATTCTCGATCAGTCGAGAAAGGCAAAACATGACTTCTCCTTTTCTGCAATCAGTTGGACTTCAAATCTTGAAACACACTTATTTAAGCATTGCCTAAACACTTAGACTAGACATGTTTTGCTCTTGGTTTGCCAACACAACATAAACGTGATTCTAAACATTTAATCTAAATATTTAGAACCTAACAAAAAAAATATATATATATATATATAAAATTTTCTTATATTAAGTTGTATATTTATCACGTGGTGGACACCAAAAGAGAATTTCACACACATATATACTTAGATTAACTTAGAGTAGAATTTTTATCTTATATTAAAAAAATGTATATTTAAATATTTTTTTTATATGTATAGTTAACATTAAATGTTTATACTTTCAAAAATACATAATTCCCTCTCAAGAATTAAGTTAGTACAAAGAGATCCTTAAATGGCCAACTAATGCTCACTTACAGCCCCCTCTTAATTATTTTATTTTGTTTAGTTAATTAAGTAATACCTAAACTTAAGTGGTGATACCTAATTGAAGAAGTTAACCATCTTCTAGCTTTTGAAATGTGTTAAAAAATAATTATTGTCTCTTTTATTCTATTTATATATTGTTTTTAACAATAAATTGATATTGGTTTTATTTTTTAAGTATTAATTTATTTTATCATCGCACATCTTTGGTGCGATAGTCACTCCACAAGTATAAGTGTTTGTGACTTGTGAGGGTAAGGGTTGAGGTTTAAGTCTCTAAGAAAGAGTTTCACACACATATACTCTTAAATTATGGTAGAGTAGAATTTTTATCTTATAAAAAAAAAAGTATTAATTTATTCTTAAATATTTCTATAAATCTCATTCTCCTATAATATGTGTGGGGCCCAATAATTTGTGACCCTGGCCCGTTTTTATATTGGGGCCCAAGGCCCGATCTGAGGAAGGGTATAGCCGAGGATGGGTAATATAAGTCTAAATAGTCTTGAGACACAGCCGATGATGATTCTGTCCTCGGCATATCCAAGGTCCCCCTGGAAGAAAGGGCAAAAACGGTATATGAACAGTTTGGAAAAAATCTAAAATATCTATGCTGATAGGGAAAGCTGTCATTACTGCCATTGAATACTCTGCACCTGACAGAACCATGCTATTCAGCTTTTACAACCACCCCCAACCACTTTGGGTGTGGGCTGATGGGACAAGTATCAGTCCTGGAAAGTCGAACCTACACGTGGACGTTAGATAAAGAATACAAGCTAATATAAAAGGGGAAGTAAACAGTCCAGAAAAAAGGGCTGGGAAAAAAGGCCAAAAACCAGGGCCTCCCAGACCGCCTCCAGGAGGAAGACTTCTCGAGCGAACACGATTTAATTCTATATGAATACCACGACAAACCACCGTCCGGTGACCAAAGACTAGCCTTTCAAACCCACGCTCTACAAATTATATTGTTTGGACCTTTTTACGTGCGAACCCAATATCGTTTTGTGGTCGTTACAAATCGAGTCCTTACAATTGGCGCCGTTTGTGGGAAAGGCTTGTGTCTTGGCACAGATGGTGGGTCGAGACAATCCCTCACATCATTTCCAACATCCGGATGTAGTGTTCTAGCGTAAAGTTCCACCAGGGGCTACGTTTCTTCACTAGGGGCTGCGCTTCGTAGCGTCAGCAGCACGGATGGTTCTAGGGGCTTGGCCGAGGAGCTAATCCCCCTAAACCAAGGTCCCACGCCATAACCGAGAGGTTAATTCCCCCAACTACTTAAAAATCAAGTTTTGGACAGAACCAAGGTATTGCATGGTCCTCGGACTCAAACTTATGGGGAAACCAACTGCTTAAAAATCAAGTTTTGGACAGAACCAAGGTATTGCATGGTCCTCGGACTCAAACCTATGGGGAAACCAACTGCTAAAAAATCAAGTTTTGGACAGAACCAAGGTATTGCATAGTCCTCGGACTCAAACCTATGGAAAAGTCAGCTGCTTAAGAAAAATTCTAAGTCGCTCAGTCCTTGGACCAAATACCAGAAAAGGCTAAGGCTATGAAGGTCATTAGGTAGTTGGCGAAACGCCTTAATTCTCAGCGACCTGCAGGGGCTGTTCATTTTGGGTTATATATCCTCGGATGATTACTTCCTACACGGCACCGAGCATTCGGCCATCATCTCGTTCAACTCTGGGGTATACAACCCATTTTCAGGTCAGTCTTATTGTACACGATAGCTCCAATAAGTTCATAATAACATCTTTTTTCTTGATAAGGGATTTCGGCCCTAAGTATTGTTTTCTCAGGTCGGCGTTATTATGCCAGACAGCTCTAATAAGCTCATCATAATATCTTTTTCTTTTTTCTTAGTAAGGGTTTTTGCCCTAAGTATTATTTGTTCAAATCAGCATTATTATGCCGGATAGTTTCAATAAGCACAGAGCAAGGCTTTTTTATTAACTGGGATTTCAACCCTAAGCATCGTTCGGAATGTAAAAATAAAAAATAAAAAATCATATGGTAATACGACTATTTACGGCATAACCATTTCAAAAAGAAGAGGTAGAATATGCGAAATAAAGCAATGATGACTTTTATTAATATAAAGAGGTATTACAGCGTACAATGAAGGGCTTAAACAAGCCTATATAGAAAAAGAATTACAAAAACAATAAAAAAAAAAAAAAAAAACAACAAGACAAACAAATAGCCAGAAGTCTTTTTAAGCTCTGCTCCGAAGTCTTTCCAAATTCTGCCCCAGTAGCACCCATATTGAGAGGAGGACCTCCCTTGGTGGAAGAAGAGAAGAAAAGGAAGAAGGAAAAGCACCAGGATGGATCTGGTGATGGGAAAGAAGAAGAAGGGGAGGCAAAAGGAGGCACCAATGAAGGAAGAGAGGAAGAAGCAGGGATACTATGTCCCTACGTCAGTCCTGACTCCTAACACACTAGTGCCATGTTAGCTATGCTCATAAGAGAGCGGCTGGTACTAATAATGGGTGACCACAGCTCAGTCGCACCAAAAGTTTGACGCAACGAGCTCCTGCTTTGGATTTTGGCTAAAGGGAGGGTAAGAGGTATCTTGAGTCTCTGCCATCCCTGTCCTGACCGAGCCATCTTAAGTTTCGGAGGGACATAACGCTTCTGAGAAGGATGTGATCTTTTCATCCCCACTTCTACTTCAAATGTGTCACACTATAAGCTGTGACTATGCTGATAAGAAAGACTTAGAGCACAGCTTGAGGGTTGAGGCTTTAGGAAAGTTAAAGAGTCTTTACGCGAAGGGAATACCCTCTCGTTTGGCTTCTTATATGGAAGGTGAATTCAGTGGCATTTAATCCGTTCATATCTCCAAGAAGATCTGCAAGTAAGGTAGCGTCTGTTCAACTCCCCAATGTCATCTGTAACTGTCAGATTTGATTGGCCTCGTAAAGGAAATTTATTAAAGACGTGCCTCGTACATTGAAATAACGGGAGCGCATCGTGTGTAAATCTAGAAAAATGTCTCATAACCCGGCGCATTTCCTAAGCAGATGAAGAGACGCCAATATTAATGAAGGGTAGAGCTAAACGAGCCGTAATAAAAGCTTGGCATCGTCAAAACCCTCCTCTCCGACCAGGAGGTCGGACAGCAGGATTTTGAGGGGCTGTTGTGGGGCCCAATAATTTGTGACCCTGGCCCGTTTTTATATTGGGGCCCAAGGCCCGATCCGAGGAAGGTTATAGCCGAGGATGTGTAATATAAGTCTAAATAGTCTTGAGACACAGCCGAGGATGATTCTGTCCTCGGCATATCCAAGGTCCCCCTGGAAGAAAGGGCAAAAATGGTATAGGAACAGTTTGGAAAAAATCTAAAATATCTATGCTGATAGGGAAAGCTGTCATTACTGCCATTGAATACTCTGCACCTGACAGAACCATGCTCTTTAGCTTTTACAACCACCCCCAACCACTTTGAGTATGGGCTGATGGGACAAGTATCAGTCCTGGAAAGTCAAACCTACACGTGGACGTTGGATAAGGGATACAAGCTAATATAAAAGGGGAAGTACGTAGTCCAGAAAAAAGGACTGGGAAAAAAGGCCAAAAACCAGAGCCTCCCAGACCGCCTCCAGGAGGAAGACTCCTCGAGCGAACACGATTTAATTCTATATGAATACCACGACAAACCATCGTCCGGTGACCAAGGCCTAGCCTTTCAAACCCACGCTCTACAAATTATATTGTTTGGGCCTTTTTACGTGCGAACCCAATATCGTTTTGTGGTCGTTACAAATCGAGTCCTTATAATATGAAACCCTAGCTTGGTCCTTGTATACAATTCAAATGAGAGCTAGAATTTTCTCTGGCCAGGCTGGACTGAGAATAAGTTACATGATAGCTAGAGATTCCATGCTATAATAGAAGATGCTATACTTAGAATAGCCAGCTCAAGAATAGTCCTATTTCCCTTTAGTCAATAGAAAATTTCATGCTATGCAGATTTGTATAAGATAAATTGGAAGTAATGCTAGAGTGGATTTTTTAGAACAATTTCTGATGGTTTGTTGTCTGTTGTGTAATTATTATCAGCCTACTTCTTTGGCTCAATAAAAGTATAGAACTCATCCAAATAAATTTAAAAAAAAAAATTATAATAACAAAAAAACAAAAAACAAACGAACTTACTTTTGGAGGTATAATAGTTGAATTTACTTACTAGTTTGGTAGCGAATGACAGCTGCATGCGAGACATTCATGTTGTTCCTTCCCCCATAGAAGCATTTTGGAACGGTATCTATAATGTAATGAGCAATTTTGAAAAATCTTTGATCCACTGCTAAAAAGAGAGGGTATTCCCCTGCATTATTTGTAAACGAAACCAACTCTGGGTCTTCCCAAATTAGTAACTTCACAATGTCATAATAATTATTTCTTATAGCCTCATGCAGTGCGGTATTTTCCTCCAAATTTCTCTTTCTTAGTAGCAATAATTTCTCTGCAGCTTCTTGTTCTTTTGCACAAGTAGTTATTAACAGCTCTGTCATGTCCAAATGCCCTAATCTTGCTGCAATATGTAGTGCAGTGTTGCCATTGCAATTTGTCAGAAGCAAAAGTGAACGCTGCAAATCGAGGACTTTTTTCATGAACTGCACCTTTCCAGATTTCGCTGCCAAGTGAAGAATAGAGTTCCCCCTCTCTGTCACTTGCTCGAGATTGAAATCCTTACCCGCCGGTTCTTCAAAGAAACTAATATTCCCAGAAATTGCAGCATTGAACAGTTCATCCATTGTTTCGAGGTTCCTCCTGAATCTTAACAGTGACCACGTTTCCAAAGATAACATTAAAGTTTATAATTATATGGCAATCAGCAAATCAATGAATCTTATAATATCATATGATGAGATTATATCTTGGTTAAACCATTTAAATTCTATAAGGATATAAGAATTTAATGTGACATGTTCATAATTTATATGGGTAGTGAAAAAAAATATAGTAAAATTTAAAATTCCTTCCCTTTCCTCGAAGTCAATTTTCTGGTCATAACTAATTCAAGAATTGGAATCTTTTGTGTTAAACAACCTTCTTGTTAACCTACAAGCTTGTTAAAAGCATCACATACGAGTTTTTTCTTTAAAAAAAATACATATTTTATACTCTAAAAATCTATTTTATCTTATTTACTAACTCATTTAAGAATACACCTACATCTCATTTCTTAATTTTACATGACATAATAAAATAAGAGAGAGAGATATATAAATAAAAAATAAACATAAACTTGCTATAGTATTTGCTGTAAATACAATCATACTGTTCATAATTGCTAAAACCTTTTAGCAATATAGACTAGGGTAAAGCTCAATTTGAACACGTATATTGCTAAAATATATATCCATTTGGAAGGTTTTACACCCCAAATGCTAATGCTCTATGGGTGGAGCAGGGGTCAAGGTCCATCCTGGCCCACCCAAAAATTCCCCTTTCCTTTTCTTTATTAAATAATTTTTTATGGTTTTTATTTTTATTTTTATTTTTTTGTATCTTCTTTAAATATCTATTTTTTATGTCAAACTTAATTGAACAATATAGAAAATAAAACTTTTTCTATTCTATCACTTTTTTAATAGTTAAAAATTATAAAAGAAAAACAAGGATAATAATAATAATAATAATAATCAAAAGAATCAAAATTTTTATAATTGTAGATAAAAAAAATACCAAAAAAGTTATTATAAAAAGAGTTAGGAACTCAAATTCTTTATACGGTAATTTATTATTTTTCATAAAAATAAATCCAAAAGTGATATAAATTAAAAATATATATTTTATATTATTTTTAAGTTGAATTCTAGATGCTCAAATGGTTTTAATATGGCTTAAAATTGTCATAGCTTTATCATTTTACAAGTTTAACAGAAATTAACATAGGTATTACTTGAGGTTTATATGTTTATTTTGTCTAGATTGATCTCAAGGATTATATATAATGTGTGTGCGTGCATAATATGTGTGTATCTACACATATCCACAACAATATGGAATTGAAACATGCATGTTAGTAATAAGTTTCATCTCTTGAAGTCAAATTCTAACTCTGCCACTTCATTTAAATATTATAAAGTGTCAAAAACTTGGGCATTGATTTGTTAATGACTAAGATATATAACTAGGATCCATAAGGTATTTAATAAATCACTTTCTACCTTTGTTCTTGTTCACTTCAAAAATAAATCGTACGTGATCGATATTATATGAGAAAATCTATTAACATAACTTTTGCCACATTAATCCTGATATGATTAATTTATAAATAATAATAAATAAAAAGTGATAAATTCATTTGAAAGTGACAAATAACTATTTACAACTTGCCACTTTAAAGTTGTGGCAAAATTATGATCCGTGAAAAATTCTTTTATAGTGAGACTGCAAAAGTCATTTGTCATAATAGTATGGATGTAAGATAAGAGGTGTAGGAGAGGTGAAAGTTTGAATAACTATTTACAACTTGCCACTTTAAAGTTGTGGCAAAATTATGATTTGAGCAAAATTATTTTGGTAAGACTGCAAAAGCCATTTGTCATAATATTATGGATGTAAGATAAGAGGTGTAGAAGAGGCGAAGGTTTGAATTTAGTATTAGAGGCTGAATAAAAATGGGTCTTTTTTTTACTTGATAATACTATTTTTTAAAATTTAGGCAAAATAATAATATTAAGGAAGCATCTGTATTAGTGAAATTATCTAGTCAAATGGAACATACTCATGTTGAGTGTCAGGATCATCATATTCCACCGCTGTTATTGGTATCCTTCCTGGTGAACCCTCTCCAACTGTCCGCTGTATATCTTCACCACCATGTTGTGTAAGAGGTTCCATTTAAATACAACTCTGCACCTTTTAATTAACTGTGGAGTTGAGTCTATCGCATCAAATATGAGACTAACATAATTTTAAAAAATTAACAAATAACATAAACAAGCAGTTATGTTACTGGGCATAAATAATATATATATAAATATATATATATATATATATATATATATATATATATATATATATGTATATATATTTGTGTGTGTATGTATTGGGTGCCTCACAGTACCAAAATTAAAACAGCCACATCCACCAAACCACATCAACCAAAATAATTAATAACAATAAAATTATCATAAACTTATAATCCAATTTGTAAAAGCCCACACATTGTTAAAATCAAATACAAAATCTACCATACTTTTGGGTGGCTCACAATATCAAGATTAAAATGAAAATAATAAAATATCATCCATATAACGCAACCCCATTACAACCAATTGCAATAAAAAATGCATGTCTATTCTTAGGGTCATGGCATTCAAAACCCATGCACATTATTCAAACTTTTAACTCTGATACAACTCTATAAGATCTACTTATGAAAAGAAATTTTATATCAACTAGATTCAAGAAAAGCAATTAAAAAAAAAAAAAAAAATTCATGTATATTGATTTCCAATGGATCAATGAAATAGGAAGAGGACTTGAATGAATGAATGTGATAAAGACAGTGAATACAAATTGAAAAGGATGAAAAGGAGGGTGAAAGAGATGCAAAATGGTTTTTTGATATATATATATAGTTAGGTTCAAGTTGTACATGGTGTAACTCTAAACAATACTATACCACTCAATATTTTTTAATTGAGCATGAATTTTTATTTGATTGTGTTTATGATAAAGACTTTGAAGAGTTACTGCTTCTTATATAGTGATTGAAAAGCAAAAACACATAATAAGAATAGCAATGATAGCCTACTGTGATTTGTGGAAAATACTTACTGTTTGTAGTGAAATTCACTTTTCAGAGAATGCAATTTCATAAACACGGAAGCCGAGTCGTTCTGTGTGAATACTTTACGGGGAGTAGATTATGTTATAATATTGATTAACTCTACTTTTCCACCGAATAAACTAGGATGAAATTTCCTAAATTTCCTATTATGGTACACGCTTATTTTTAACTTTTGAGTCACTAACCCATTCACGTTTTTCCTGGTCTTTTCTCATCGTTGTTTTTTCTTTTATCGTTAGGACTTTTGTTAACGTATGCATTAAGGTTGAATTGTTTGTTACTAGAGTGCAGTTGCTTTGTTGGTGCTTGGTGGTGGTGGGTCCAAATCCTCTCTTGTCAGGACTCAGGTGAGGAGTCAAGAGGCGAGGGCGGTTAGTTAACCTCACCCATGCAGGCCTCCACAAAGTTTCTGTCAGAAAAATAGCAATTATTTGCCGATTAACAGGGCAGCATTCTATTGAGGCCAGGTAGTCTTGTAATATTGTTAGAGATACATTAGCCAGTTAGTATAGGCTCAAGCTTAATATTATTTTGTATGTAAGTTAAGTCTCTTACTTGTATTAGAAGTTTATTAGTTTAGAGTTTAGTCTATTATATATACCTATATTATGATTTATTGTAATATAGGTTTTGTACTATATTCTTATATAATAAAGATATAACTCTTAATGGTTTCTTACGTAGATATAGACTGTTAGATTGGACCACAAAATCCTAGTGTTCTTGTGTTCTTATTTTATACTTTCCTCTTTTACACTTATTCAAGCATATTCAATATATAATATATCGATATTTTAAAATTTTCTTTAATTTCTCATTGCGATACACGCTTATTTTTGTTGGCGCGTAACTTTTGAGTGACCAACCCACTCATGTTTTTCTTGGTCTTTTTTTTCTTTATCTTTGGGACTTTTGTTAACATCTGCATTAAGGTTGAATTGTTTATTACTAGAGGGCGGTTGCTTTGTTTGTGCCTAGTGGGTCCAAATCCTCTCTTGTTAGGACTCAGGTGCGAGTCAAGTGGCGAGGGCGGTTAGTTAACCTCGCCCATGTAGGCCCCCCATAAAGCTTCTATTAGAAAATATAGCAATTATTTGACAACTAACAGGGCAGCTTTCCGTTGAGGCCAAGTAGTCCTATAAGAGCACTCTCATCAGGTGTGCTAAATGTGTTAAATGTTATAATATTTGACATTTGGCACATCAAACTCCAAAATATGAGCTTTATCAGGTGTTCTATATGTGCCATTTTTTTAGAACATGCTACAATACGCTCTCAAATTTAATAGCGTACTGTTTACCTTTACCATAATTTATATTACTTTTTTATTCTCGCTGGGCCCACTCCCTCTGTCTCCTCATTCCTTCATCGAAATGTATTTGCTCTCTCTCTCTCTCACTTCATTTCTTTGCTCTCTCTCTCTCTCTACTCCACATCACTGCCTCCCTCTCCGACGAAACCCAGGCCGGAGCATCAAGCCACGCCACGCCACGCCACACAAACCCAATCTACACTCTCAGATCGCCGTCCACCAACACAGCCACACAAACCCGATCTACACTCTCAGATCGCCATCCACCAACACAGCCACACAAACCCGACCCACCACATCCACAACAACCCATGGCCTGATCACCACGCCACGCCACGCCGCCGAGCTTGTCGTGCCATCCACCACGTCATCGGAACCTCCCACCATTGGATTTCTCTTAATCGGCCTGCAGTGGTGGGTTTTGCTTTTGGGTTTGTTTGATTTGGTTGTATTTTTTGCCGTGCCGATCTCTCTGGTTGTGTTTGATGTGGGATTTGCCGTGCCGATCTCTCTGGTTGTGTTTTTTTTTTTTTTTTTTTTTTTTTTTTTTTTTTTTATTTAGGTGGCGTTGGTGGATGTGAATTTGTGCCGGTGGTGGTTGTTGGTGTTGTTGCGGCAATGGTGGTTGTGCCATTGTTGTTGACGATGAGGATGAGGATGATAGGGAGCAATTAATATATTATTTTAATGTGTAGTAAATATTATTTTAATATATAGAATTGAAGTATAGAACATCTGATAAATAGTATGTTGTAAAATGATGTGTTAAAATGATAAAGTAGGTTTTTGATGTGTTAAAATTGCATTTTTTATGAGAGAGCTAATAGGAATGCTATTGTTCGAGATTAGCCCATTAGTATAGGCCCAAGTTTAATACTATTTTGTGTGCAAGTTAAATTTTTTATATGTTTTATAAGTCTATTAGTTTAGGATTTAGTCTACTATATATAGTAATGTTATGGTTTATTATAATATAGGTTTGTACTATACTCTTATATAATAGAGATGTATCCCTTAGGCCTCGTTTGGGAGGAGGGAATGGAATGGAATGGAAAAGAATGAAAAAAATAATTTTAGAATATTCTTTTCTTTCCTTGTTTTGGAGTTTTAATGGAGGGAATGAAAAACTCATTCCCTTATTTAAGAGTTTAAGTGGGAGGGAATGGAATGGGTAGGAGAGAATACTCATTCCTCTCTATTCCCTTAAAACCTTAAACTTTCATTCCCCCCAAAATTAGGAGGAATGGGAGGGAATGAAATTAGATTTAATGATTTTTTTAATAAAACTCTCAAAATACCCCTACATATTCAACTCTTTATTTTAAAATAGGGTTCTAATAGTAATATTGTCATAAAATAATTTCATTCCATTCCCTCCATGTTACTCCCAAAAAAGATTACTTATGTTCCATTCATTTTCATTCATTTCCATTCCTTTAGTTTAAAACATCCAATCAAGGTTACTTAATTTCATTCCATTCCATTCTTTTCCATTCCTTTTCCTTACTTAAATATATTCCATTTCATTCCATTCATTTCCATTCCCTTATGATCATTCTATTCCATTCCATTTCATTCCCTTATGAACTCCAAGACAGAGCTTTAAAGGTTTCCTTTGTGGACATAAACCGTTAGGCTGAACCACGGAATCCTAGTATTCTTGTGTTCCTATTTTATACTTTCTTCTTTCACATTTATTCAAGCATATTCAATATAAAATATATCATAGTTAATATTTTAAAATTTCTCTTAATTTCTCATTATGATACACATATTTTTGTTGGCGCGTAACTTTTTGTTGGAAAATTTAGACCCCGGTTAATAGAATTAACAAGTTTTAAACCCAAGTAGTTAATTAGATTTATTATGAATAAAACTTGTTAAAACAAACAAACATCAATATTATGTCAAAATCATGCAGCGGAAAAATAAATAAGACAAGATATGATGACCTAGGAAAACCAATGAAACAAACTAATTTTACAGTAAAAAACCTGGGGGGAAACCTTCCCGAAAAGCAATTCACTATAGTAAAGAGAAGTTTCAAATCTAGTACAAAACCTTTTTCTCTAAACTCTACAATCCCCGTAGATGAACTTACAGCAAAAAACTTCTACCGCTTCAGAACCTCTGAACTCTTCAATATATGAACGCCACCCTTTGATGCACGAATCCCAGTTTGTGACTAACCAATTGCACGGATCCTAGTACGCGACTTAATCACCAACCATAAGAAAATTGTTGACTGTAAAGTTCTTCACTTCATCAACAATGAAGATCAAGAAGAACTTGGTTACAAAACCCTAAGGCACAAAGACGCAGTAGCTTCTTTTTGAGAGAATAAGGCATCGGTCATCTTTTTCATATGTTCTCCTTGTATTCTCTTATGTGACGGCCTCTAAAATAAGCCTTATATAGGTCTAAGGTTGTGAGAAAAGAAACCCTATACATACATGTCAGCATGGGCCGAAAATTAGATCTGAAAATCTGAATTCCCGTAACCTCGATTGATTGGGAGGTGTCGAGCTTTAAACTTCGACAGATACAGTTATCGAGAAGCTATCGAGGAGCTGTCGAGGAGACAGGAGCTTTCTCGATCGATCCACTAGCTATCGAAAGGTGTCGAGATTGCAATAACAATCAACTGAAGAGCTCAACAGATAACCTAACTGTGGAGAGGTGTCGAGCAGCTATCGAGCTTTAAAAAATCAGCACTTCTTTCCTTATTTCTTGGATAGATTTGCATGGCTTCAATACTAGACTTGAACTCTTGTTCCTTGAAGTATTAAATACATCCAAGATCTACCCAACTACAAGTAAAGTGCATTTTGTCAAAGGATTATCCAATTACACAAAATATGTCCTTAACAATCTCTCCATTTGGCAATCTATGACAAAACCACAACAAACAAATGAACATATGAGAGAAGTCATAAATGACTCAACTCATACTCACTCGTTGAATACAATAAAATCTATCCTAACACAAACTCTTGAAAAACTTTGCAAGAAGAGAGTTTATGGTAAGTAGACTTTGATAACCTGTATTTCTGAAACACTTGAAACAAAACTCATTAAGGCATCTTTGTGTGAAACAGAAATAATAGATTGCATACACGCATAAGAAACATGTGTATAAAAAGAGAAAATAAATAATATATGTAAGGGTAGGTGAAGGAAACATACATCCACATATAAAGAGAATAAGTACAATGTATGTGTAAAAATGGTCACAAGACCTAATGTATAAGAACAATGTATCTATAAAAGAAGGAAAAGAAAAGATACATAATATCCTCACTACATCTCTCAAAACATATCAACACTCCCCCTAACAAAATGGCCCTATACTAACTCTCCCCCTAAGAATGACTACTCTTATATCCAAAACTACTTCCCCTTTTTGTCACGAGTGACAAAGGGTAAGAGTGTCAAGTAGACATCTCATCAGTAGAGCTAGCATCTCCATCATCATCATCCGAAGCATCATCGTCATCACCATCATCAGTATCCTCATCCTTAGAATCATAAGCCACAAGAGAAGGTGGTGGAGGAGAAGCCTCAAAAGCATAACCACCCATGGACGCCTGTCATTGTGCAATATGATCGACATAAACGTTCACTTAATACAACTCTGTAGAGAGTGTATCAAGGCGAGCATCCATGTGCTGCAGCTGCGCCATGATGTCTCCTAGAGTCACATCACCCAAAGAAGATGAGGGAACGGATGTGGATGGAGCAGAACGAGATGAAGCAGAACGGGAGGGAGGAGCTACTGAATCCGACTACCTCGACCGAAACTGCAACTCGCTACGTTTAACGGTAGCGTAGTCTATGGCACACATGACAGAAAAATGGTCAGAAGAGGGAAAAGGAATAGAAAAATAGTGTAAGATCCTCGTGATAGCAGAAGGAAAGATGAGCTTATCATGGGATATCGAATCTAGATGAACATCTATAATAGAAAGAATGAAATAAAAAAGGAAGTTTATAGTAAAATGCTCAAGAAGAGACAACAAAAACCGAGCACAAGGCTCTGTGATGGAGTTGTAGTGAGAGAGTGGATGGAGTACAAAAGTCATCACTATGTTTATGAATCTAGGACCTTTAGCAAAAGGCCTACATGGTGTAAACTGACGATCACCCCAATCAGAAGGGCGCTCGTAGAAAGCAGCCATGAGCTCATCCTTGGACATAGTCCGCAGACGCTCACAACTAGGATAGTCAGGAAACTCTATCCTAGGAACCTGAAGCACATCCGCAACAAGTTGCAATGTTATAGGAATGCGCGTACCTCGAACGCGAGTGAAGAAAAGAGGTACTGAACGATCAATCCCGTGCATGTTGGAGTAAAACTCCTGGATAAGCACGAGAGAACAAGTGACCGGAACGTCACACAGTGACTCCCATTCCCGACTGTGAATGACAGTGGGAAGGTTAGTGTCGGTGAAGTCCGCTGGAATGACTTGGCATTCCGAATGAACACCTCGTCTAGAAAAGTTCTCCGAGAATGCCTTGTGGGCATCATCATCACGGAATTGAAGAGGGAAAGGAGCAGAATTAGAAGATGAAGAAGCTCCGGAACGAAGAGGGTTCGGAGCCGGAGTAGATTTACGCTTAGGTGTCATAGACACGACTAACGTAAACAGAAAGAGAGGGAGAGAAAGAAAGACAATTAGAAAAGTCCCAAGCAATTCAAATATAACAAGTATATTGAAAAGAGAATACGTATGCATGGGAAATGCATGAACATGTGACATGCAAAAGAAATTGCATCATAGGTTCAGCCTAATCCAAACCTATCAGCACACAAATAGTTTGCACACATCTAAATGCATGACAATACCATTATAATGCTAATGTGATGCAATGCATGAGATTTTAAACTCATTTAAGTGAAAACCCATCCCAAAATTTCAACAATAACTCATCAATTTTGAAAAACCCCAAAATTTTTCAAAAACCCCAAAACCTAGGTTTCAAAACATGAAATGCATGAAGAATGAGAGATAAGAAGCTTACCAAGTGAAGAAAATCTTGAAAAAACTTGAAGAAACCTTGAGGATCAAGATTGGAGTGAGATGAGGTTGTTTGGGAGAGAAAAGAGAGAGCTATCGAGAGATAGACCGAAAGAATTGAGGGTCGGATCGCATGAGGAAGTATAAATAGACCCTCAGTAAATTTCGACAGATGAGGTGTCAAGAGGTGTCAAGCCATCTATCAAGGAAGGTGTCGAGAAATTGGTCTTCGATAGATACAGGTATCGAGGAGGTGTTGAGGAACAAACCATCAGATACAAGAACAGAAGCTCGATCAATCCACCAGCTGTCGAGAAGCTATGGAGGAGGCAGAAACTTTCTTAATCGATCCACCAAGTGTCGAGAAGCTGTCGAGATTGCGATAAGAAAAAGCTTAAGAAGCTCGACAGATGGCAAGGTATCGAGGAGGTGTCGAGCTAGCTTTTAAAAGCAGTTTTCGAGAAGTGAAAAACACAGACATGAATGCAATCCAACATGTAACTCAACCAATGATCCAATCAACATATAAACTTCTCAAAATCATCTCTCAACAATAATTTTAAGCACATGGATTCTCAAAGACACACACACACACTAAACAAATTTAACCAATTTTATATTTCAAAAACAAGTCAAGACAGTTTAGTGAGCATACATAAACACATTGAACTTGCACATATATCAAATGTAGCAAAGAATATTGCGTGTTGCGTGTGAAAAATATCGCAAGATTGCATAAGTGTATACATGTTATGACGATTTATATGAGAAAATCACTTTAACTCACACACAATCATAACTGCTTGATGGGGACTATCACCTTCGAGGTACATCCTATAACTCCCATATCTCCTAGAATACACGCTTACAATCGTATTTAAAGCATTTTTTTATCTTTTTGCTTTTTATTTTTCTTTGCATATTTTTCTTTTAAGTAAATCATGCATGGGCATATAAGAGATAGAAAAGAAATACCCAATGATGGTAAGCATTAGACATTCCAATTTTGCTATGCCGAAGCACACAAATGTCATTGACACTGCACTTTTGCTATGCCGAAGCGTATAGGTGTCATATTATGATTGGCAGGCAACAATGGTGAGATGGTTATTTATGCCTTTCTCTTAGGATTTTTTAGTCCTACCCGTCAAAAAGAGTGATATGAGTGTTAAGTACAAGAGATAACTTAATCTTACTCATCACAAATAAGAGCCACAAAGCTCACTTGCTTAGTTGTGCATAAAGATGCTCACCTAAGTTACAAGAGATACAAAATTTAGAAAATTTTTTTTCAATGGTCATCCAAGGTACACAAGTACCAATATACACAAAATACACTGTTTTTGTATTTTTCTGATTTTTCCCTTTTTTTTTCTTTTTTTTTTTTCATTTTGAAAACAAAACAAAATAAAAAACTAAACAACCAAACAAAAACAAACAAGCAACATGAAAGCATGAAAGAAAGATGCATATGGATGAAAGCATGATAGAAGGGTGCAGATGCATGAAAGCATGATTCCAAAAGCAGATAAGAAATCAAGCAAAGAGAGTCCTACTTTAGATAGAAAGAGTTAAAGCAGAGGATAAATAGAAAAGACAATTAAGTCTTAGGATCCTTAATCACCCACACAGCACGAGTTCTTGGCCGTGATGATGAAAAGGCACGTGTCCTAGTATGACTACTAAAGGACATAGAAGAATTAGAATTCTCCTGAAATTGAGTTAAAAAGCTCAAGACTTTTAGTAACTCTCCAAACAAAGGTGTAGGTCCTTGAGAGGAAACCTATGACCGTTTGGACAATTGCTTATAAGGATACAACTTAAAGCAATTAGGACGAATGTGTCCAGAAACATCACAATGGTGACAAACATGAGTAGTTTTCGAACTACTATACTTCTTAGAAGGAGGTCTAACCTTAGAGGTTGATAGAGACCTCAAGTTAGGACAATTTTGCCTAATATGACCAACAATATGACAATGATGACAAATGGGGACAAATTCAGATTTATCATTCAACCTAGGAGGAGTTTTAGACATGGGTTTAGAAACTTCAACATTAACATCAGATTGTTTACCTTTGTCTATCCTAACAATATTAACCTTCAACTCTTGATAATTCCTTTTAAATGGAGGAATATAAAAATCCTTTTCTTTTGAGTTAGGCTTAACAACAAGTTTGGCACTAGTTAATTTTTCAACTTCAATTTTAGATTCAACTAGTTGCTCTTCCAAACTTTTAATTTTGTCCACCTGAGATGAAATTTGATTTTTAAACTTCTTATTAAAATTATTGGCTTCATCCAATTTTGCAATCAAATCATCTTTTTCAAGCTTTACCTTTTTAAATTTAGCTTTTAATTTTGTAGAATATTCAAGAGATTTCATACAAAAATTATAAAGCTTGCAATAAACATCTTGAATATCATCATCATCATTCAACACAAAATCATGCACATCAAAACAATCAAGAGATTCCATGACAGCGGGGGTCAAGGATCACACTCAAGAAATTAATCCAATCAAAGTATACCCGCTCTGATACCACTTGTTAGGAAATTTAGACTCCGGTTGATAGAATTAACAAGTTTTAAACCCAAGTAGTTAATTAGATTTATTATGAATAAAACTTGTTAAAACAAACAAACATCAATATCATGTCAAAATCATGCAGCGGAAAAATAAATAAGACAAGAAATGATGACCCAGGAAAACCAATGAAACAAACTAATTTCATAGTAAAAAACCTGGGGGGAAACCTTCTCGAAAAGCAATTCACTATAGTAAATAGAAGTTTCAGATCTAGTACAAAACCTTTGTCCCTAGACTCTACAATCCCCGTAGATGAACTCACAGCAGAAACCTTCTACCGCTTCAGAACCTCTAAACTCTTCAATATATGAACGCCACCCTTTGATGCATGAATCTCAATACTTGACTAACCAATTGCGCGGATCCCAATACGCGACTTAATCACCAACTATAAGAAGATTGTTGGCTGGAAAATTCTTCACTTCATCAACAATGAAGATCAAGAAGCACTTAGTTACAAAACCCTAAGGCGCAAAGACGAAGTAGCTTCTTTTTGAAAGAATAAGGCATCGGTCATCTTTTGCATATATTCTCCTTGTATTCTCTTATATGACGGCCTCTAAAATAAGCCTTATATAGGTCTAGGGTTGTGAGAAAAGAAACCCTATACATACATGTCAGCATGGGCTGAAAATCAAATCTAAAAATTTGAATTCTCGTAATCTCGATCAATCGGGAGGTGTCAAGTTTTAAACTTCGACAAATACAGCTATCGAGAAACTATCAAGAAGCTGTCGAGGAGACAAGAGCTTTCTCGATCGATCCACTAGCTATCGAAAGGTGTCGAGATTGCGATAACAATCAACTGAAGAGCTCGACAGATAACCTAGCTGTCGAAAGGTGTCAAGCAACTATCGAGCTTTAAAAAATCAGCACTTCTTCACTTGTTTCTTGAACAGATTTGCATAGTTTCAATACTAAACTTGAATTCTTGTTCTTTGAAGTATTAAATACATCCTAGATCTACCCAATTACAAGTAAAGTGCGTTTTGTCAAATGATTAGCCAATTGTACAAAATATGTCCTTAACACTTTTGAGTCACCAACCCACTTGTATTTTTCCTAGTCTTTTCTCTTCATTGTTTTTTCTTTATCTTTACGACTTTTGTTAACATCTGCATTAAGGTTGAATTGTTTATTACTAGAGGGCAGTTGCTTTGTTTGTGCCCGGTAAATTTTTCTTAATTTCTCATTATGATACACGCTTATTTTTGTTGGCGCGTAACTTTTGAGTCACCAACCCACTCGTATTTTTCCTAGTCTTTTCTCTTCATTGTTTTTTCTTTATCTTTACGACTTTTGTTAACATCTGCATTAAGGTTGAATTGTTTATTACTAGAGGGCAGTTGCTTTGTTTGTGCCTGGTGGGTCCAAATCCTCGTCAGGACTCAGGTGCGGAGTCAAGAGGCGAGGGCGGTTAGTTAACCTCACCCATGTAGGCCCCCCATAAAGCGATTCTGTTAGAAAAAATAGTAATTATTTGACAATTAACAGGGCAGCTTTCCATTGAGGCCAAGGAGTCTTGTAATATTGTTAGAGATATATTAGCACGTTAGTATAAGCTCAAGTTTAATATCATTTTATGTGTAAGTCAAGTCTCTTACATATTCTAGAAGTTTATTAATTTAGAATTTAGTCTACTATATATAGCTATGTTATGGTTTATTATAATACAGGTTTTGTACTACACTCTTATATAATAAAGATGTAGTCCTTAAGGGTTTCCTCCGTGTACGTAAACTGTAAAGCTGAACCACGTAACACTAATGTTCTTGTGCTCCTATTTTATGCATCCTTCTTTCGCATCTATTTAAGCATATTCAACATGAAATATATCATAGCTAATATTTATCTTGGCATCAGAGCCACCTTCTTGTGGCCATGGTTTTTTTCCCTTACGGTATATTTGAAAGCAAACTTTGTCTTCCTCGATGTTTTTTCGCTGCATTCATCTTCTTTGGCTTTCCACAATTGCCGTCAACATTCTCTAGTATAGTCATGCCACTATTAGAAGTCACATCAACATTGCAAAACCATTCCCTTTCTCAAACCATCATCACAGAACCAAACTTCATTTAAGGGATCTTCTCAACCTTATCAAATCTCAAGGTTTCATTAAGTTTCGATCTTGAGTTTGAGAGTGAATGTTAGAGATACAGCCAATTAGCATAGAGCCAAGCCTAATACTACTCTGTGTGCAAGCCAAATGTCCTACTTGTATTAGAAGTCTATTAGTTAAGAATTTAGTCTACTATATATACATGTTATGGTTCATTATAATATAGATTTTGTACTACACTCTTATATAATAAAGATGTAGCCTTTGAGGTTTCCTCTGTAGACGTAGATCATAAGACTGAATCACGTAACCTTAGTGTTCTTGTGTTCCTATTTGATACTTTCTTTTTCTACATTTATTCAAGCATATCCGACATAGAATATATTATAGCTAATATTTTAGAAACTTCCTTAATTTCTCATTATGGTACGTACACGCTTATTCTTGTCGGCATGTAACTTTTGAGTCCCCAGCCCACTCATGTTTTTCCTGATCTTTTCTCTACGTTGTTTTTTCTTTATCTGTAGGACTTTTGTTAACATATGGATTAAGGCTGAAGTGTTTATTACTAAAGGGCAGCTACTTTGTTTGTGCCTGGTGGGTCCAAATCCTCTCTTGTCAGGACTCAGGTGCGGAGTCAGGAGGTGAGGGCGGTTAGTTAACCCCACCCATGCAGGCCCCCTATAAAGCTTCTGTTAGAAAAAATAGCAATTATTTGCCAATTAACAGGGCAACTTTCCATTGAGGCCAGGTAGTCCCGTAATATAATATCGATTTTCAGGGCGGTTTCACGTGAGATCAGGGTGGTCATAGACTACCTTGACTTGAAAAAAATAATAATTCTTATATATAAATTTTAAAAATTTTATATTTTTTACCTTTTAAAAAAATATTTGTAACCACCCTAAAATTTTTTAGGCCAACATAATTAAACTTTGGACAAAATTTAGTAACAAATTTAGTTTTAAACTAAGGCTACGACTCTACTTAATTTTTTTTCTTATTGGATGTGCATTTTGATAAATCCTCTATTGAATTACATTTTTTTCTTATATCATCCATACTTGTAAAATTTCAATAAGATCAAAGATCAATAACTATTTCATCAATCAAATGTTTAAATTTCGAGTTTTTGTAGTCTAAAATTATACAAAAGAAATAAGTTTATAGATTGAATAGCAAATAACATCTAATTGGCATGAAATTTCACATATGTTTTAAAAACATTAAAAAAAAAAAAAAACATGTAATTTAATTGTTAAATATTCAAAATATGTAACTATGTTAATTTGTTTAGTGAGAGTTATAGCCAAACTTAATCCTTAAACTTTGGTCCCCTTAATCTCTATATATTAAAAGGATTTGGTAAGTTAGTTATCACTTTCCCGAATTATCAAAATACCCCAATTTAATTAGATAGTCTTACTCTTAAAAAATAAAATAAAAAAAAGGATAAAACAATAATTCAACCAAAAAATAACTATATAAGAATTGTAGTTTTTTTATCAAAATGTTTTTCTGTTTTTCTTTAAAAAACTCTCTAAAAACATAAACTACAATTTCCTCTCAATAACTTCCCACTACACTCTATTTGTTTCAGCATTAACATTTTCTGAAAAATTGTTCATTTTCTAAAGTGCATTTTTCGGAAAACTATCTCATTTTCCAGTGTTTGATAACAACTTTGAAAATGAGCTTAAAAACATTTTCTAGTGTTTGGTATCCACAATTTTTATAACATTTCTTGTATAAATCAAAACATGTATAATATGTGTAAACCCACCTAATGTAATCAATATGAATAAACAATAAAAAACCAAGAATGAATTTGGTTTTCAAACTAAAATTTTGACAACGAATACAATCAAAATTAGCTGTCCAATTTTTATGATCTCAAATACTCATCTTGTTCATGTATATGAACAGTAATGTACATAATATATATATATATATATATATATATATATATATATATATATTAACCATACTTCTCATAATTCAAAATAATCATTATACCCATAAGTTCAATTTTAAATAGTTTAAAATGTCACATAGGCCAAATAGTTTTACAAGCAAACTAATCCAATACAAATAGTTTGATAAATACCAAAAACTTTTATAGAACTTGTGGGGCCCAATAATTTGTGGCCCTGGCCCATTTATTCATTGGGGCCTAAGGCCCGAGCCGAGGAAGGTTATAGCCCAAGATAGGTAATACAAGTACAAAATAGTCTTGGGACACAGCCGAGGACGATTCAGTCCTCGACATGTCCGAGGTCCTCCTAGAAGAAAGGGCAAAAACGGTATAGGAACAGTTTGGGAAAAAAATCTAAAATATCTAGGTCAATAAAGAGGAAGACACTTGATAGAATAACGGCTAAGGACAAATGGAAAGCTGCCATTACTGCCATTCAGCACTCTGCACTTAACAGGACCATACTTCTCAGCTTTTACAACCACCTCCAACCACTCTGGGTATGGGCTGATGGGACAAGTATCAATCCTGGAAAGTCGAACCCACACGTGGACGTTGGATAAGGGATACAGGCTGATATAAAAGGAAAAGTAAGCAATCCAAAGAAGGGGCTGGGAAAAATCGCCAAGAACGAGAGCTTCCCAGCCCGCCTCCAGGAGAAAGACTCCTCGAGCGAACACGATTTAATACTGTATGAACACCACGACCATCCACCATCCGGTGACCAAGGCCTAGCCTTTCAAACCCACGCTCTACAAATGATATTGTTTGGGCCTTTTTACGTGCGAACCCAATATCGTTTTGGGTCGTTCCAAATCGTGTCCTTACAATTGGCGCCGTCTGTGGGAAAGGCTTATGTCTTGGCACAGGTGGTGAGACAATCCCTCGCGTCAGTCCCAACCTCCGGATGTAGTGTTCTAGCATAAAATTCCACTAGGGGCTACGTTTATTCGCTAGGGGCTACGTTTCTTTACTAGGGGCTTGGCCGAGGAGCGAATCCCCCTAAACCAAGGTCCCGCGCCATAGCCCAACTACTTAAAAATCAAGTTTTGGACAGAACCAAGGTATTGCATGGTCCTCGGACTCAAACCTATGGGGAAACCAACTACTTAAATATCAAGTTTTGGACAGAACCAAGGTATTGCATGGTCCTCGGACTCAAACCTATGGGGAAACCAACTACTTAAATATCAAGTTTTGGACAGAACCAAGGTATTGCATGGTCCTCGGACTCAAACCTATGGGGAAACCAACCAACTACTTAAATATCAAGTTTTGGACAGAACCAAGGTATTGCATGGTCCTCAGACTCAAACCTATGGGGAAACCAACTACTTAGAATCAAGTTTTGGACAGAACCAAGGTATTGCATAGTCCTCAGACTCAAACCTATGGGGAAACCAACTACTTAGAATCAAGTTTTGGACAGAACCAAGGTATTGCATGGTCCTCGGACTCAAACCTATGAGGAAACCAACTACTTAAATATCAAGTTTTGGACAGAACCAAGGTATTGCATGGTCCTTGGACTCAAACCTATGGGGAAACCAACTACTTAAATATCAAGTTTTGGATAGAACCAAGGTATTGCATGGTCCTCGGACTCAAACCTATGGGGAAACCAACTACTTAAAAATCAAGTTTTGGATAGAACCAAGGTATTGCATGGTCCTCGGACTCAAACCTATGGAAAAGTCAGCTGCTTAAGAAAAATTCTAAGTCGCCCAGTCCTCGGACCAAACACCAGAAAATGCTAAGGCTATGAAGGTCATTAGGCAGTTGGCGAAACGCCATAATTCTCAGCGACCTACAGGGGCTGTTCATTTTGGGTTATGTATCCTCGGATGATTACTTCCTACACGGCACCGAGCATTCGGCCACCGTCTCGTGCAAATTTGGGGTATGCAACCCATTTTCAGGTCGGTCTTATTGTACACGATAGCTCCAATAAGTTCATAATAACATCGTTTTTTCTTGATAAGGGATTTCGGCTTTAATTATTGTTTTCTTAGGTCGGCGTTATTATGCCAGACAGCTCTGATAAGCTCATCATAATATTTTTTTCTTTTTTTAAAAAAAAGGGTTCATGCCCTAAGTATTATTTGTTCAGATCGGCATTATTATGCCGGATAGTTTCAATAAGCACGGAGCAAGGTCTTTTTATTAACTGGGATTTTTGCCCTAACCATCGTTCAGAGTATAAAAATATAAAAGAAGTCACAGGGTAGTACGTCAATTCACGGCATAACCATTTCAAAAAGAAGATATAGAATATATATGAAATAAAGCAGTGATAACTTTTATTAATATAAAGAGGCCTTACAGCGTACAATGAAGGGCTTAAACGAGCCTATGTAGGAAGCAAATTACAGAAACCATAAAAAAACAAAACAAACAAGCAGCCATAAGTATTTTTTTTTTTAAGCTCTGCTCCCGAGTCTTTCCAAATTCTGCCCTAGTAGCACCCATATTGAGAAGAGGACCTTCCTTGGTAGAACAGGAGAAGAAGAGGGAGAAGGAAAAGCACCAAGATGGATCTGGTGATGAGGAAGAAGAAGAAGAGGAGGCAAAAGGAGGCACCAATGAAGGAAGAGAGGAAGAAGCAGGGATACTTTGTCCCTGCGTCAGTCCTGACTCCTAACACGCTGGTGCCATGTTAGCTATGCTCGTAATAGAGCGGCTGGTACTGATAATGGGTGACCCCAGCTCAGTCGCACCAAAAGTTTGACGCGATGAACCCCTGCTTCGGATTTTGGCTGAAGGAAGGATGGGAAGTATTTTGAGTCTCTGCCATCCCTGCCCTGACCGAGCCATTTTAAGTTTCGGAAGAACATGGCGTTTCTGGGAAGGGTATGGTCCCTTCATTCCCACTCCTATTTCGAACGTATCACAATTCAAGGTGCAAACTGATGGATAAAGGGAACTCTAGGGGAGGCTAAGGGTTTCAGACTTTAAGAAGGATTAAAAGGGTCTCTGTACCAGAGAAATAACCTCTTGCCTTTCTTCTTATATGAAGGGCAAAATGGAAGGTATTTAATCTGTCCAGATTTCCAAGAAAATCTGTAAACAAGAATATACCCGTTCCACTTCCCCACACCGTCAATAACTGTCGAATTTAAATGGTCTCGTAAAAGGAAATCATTAAAAGACGCGCTTTGGATAATCAAACGGCAGGAACGCCTTATGAATAAATTCAGAGGAATGTCTCGTAGCCCAGTATGTTTCCTAGGTAGATGAAGAGACACCAACCTTAATGAAGGACAGAGTTAAACGAGCCATAATAAAGGCTTGGCATTACCAAAACCCTCCTCTCCGACTAAGAGGTCGGACAGCAGGATTTTGAGAGGCTATTGTGGGGCCCAATAATTTGTGGCCCTGGCCCATTTATTCATTGGGGCCCAAGGCCCGAGCCGAGGAAGGTTATAGCCCAGGATAGATAATACAAGTACAAAACAGTCTTGGGACATAGCCGAGGACGATTCAATCCTCGGCATGTCCAAGATCCTCCTAGAAGAAAGGGCAAAAACGGTATAGGAACAGTTTGGAAAAAAAATCTAAAATATCTAGGTCAATAAAGAGGAAGACACTGGATAGAATAACGGCTAAGGACAAAAGGAAAGCTGTCATTACTGCCATTCAGCACTCTGCACTTGACAGGACCATACTAAGCTTTTACAACCACCCCCAGCCACTCTGGGTATGGGCTGATGGGACAAGTATCAGTCCTGGAAAGTCGAACCCACACGTGGATGTTGGATAAGGGATATAGGCTGATATAAAAGGAAAAGTAAGCAATCCAAAGAAGGGGCTGGGAAAAATCGCCAAGAACGAGAGCCTCCCAGCCCGCCTCCAGGAGAAAGACTCCTCGAGCGAACACAATTTAATACTGTATGAACACCACGACCATCCACCATCCGGTGACCAAGGCCTAGCCTTTCAAACCCACGCTCTACAAATGATATTGTTTGGGCCTTTTTACGTGCGAACCCAATATCGTTTTGGGTCGTTCCAAATCGTGTCCTTACAGAACTGTTGACCGATCTATGAGGAGAAAAATAAAATAAAAACTGTTAGGGTCATATTTTGTAATTGGCTAATTCTTTGAGAAAATACACTTTACTTGTAATTGGGAAATCTAAAATGGATTTAGTACTTCAAGAAACATGTTGCTCAAGTCAAGTATTAAAGAGATTAAGATTGGTCTAAAAAACAAGTAAAGAAAAGCTGTCCACTAAGTCTCGACAGATAGATCAACAGATGCTTGCTATCGAGACTTAATATGAAGCTCTATAAACAACTTGACAGCAACTCAATCTATCGAGAACTACGATTTCAGAATTTTCAAATCTGAAATTTAGACCAATCTTGTGTATTTGTGTAGGGTTTCTTTTCTCACAACCCTAGACATATATAAGACTTATTTTGAAAGCTGTCACACACAGATACGGAAACCAAGAGACTTATTTTCTCTGTGTGAACCTATTGAGTTTGTACGCTATAGGGTTTCGTAACCAAGTACTTCCAGATCTTCATTGTTGATGAAATGAAGAATTTAATTTGCAATGAAAGACATTTGCTCAAGTTGCTGGAGTTAGTCATGTACTTGGGATCCGTGCAAAGAGTTAGTCACAAATTGGAGGTTTATGCATCAAAGGAAAGAAGGCTACTACAAGATCAAGTCCAATTGAGTATTGGAGCAAAGGTTCAACTGTAGGTTGGTATTTCAAGATAGGCCAAGGGTAGTTGGTATGATTCCTTATACTTATAGCCACTTGATTGTCGATTAGTGGATTATTGGGAGTAGTGACATTAAAATACTCGGTGGGGTTTTTGCCTACCAAGATTTTCCCCATTTGTTAACAAATTACCATGTCAAATTTATTTTTCGCTGCACTTAGTATTTTGGTGATTTGTTGGTGCCTTCACATTTTGCATGCAAATTGAATTTAATTAATTAACTTGGGTAATTGAATAATTAACCGGGGTCAAGCTATTTTAATCCAGCAAAAACTTTATTGAAGAAGGTTGTTATAGAGTGGAGAAGAAATAGAAAGAAAAAAAAAGGGAAGAAAGGCAAATAGAGAGAGAAATTTGTGGGAAGAGAAGAGGCCAGAGGGGGTAATAGTAAGGGTTTGAGAAGAGAGAAAAAAAAAAAAGAAAAAAAAAGGGAAGAGAAGAAGTGAAAGAGTTTATTGTGAGAAAGGCTAAATGATTGAAAGAAAATATTGTTTCCAAAGTCCGAAGAAGATCATATTTATAGGAGTTATGCGCCGTGTGAGAGATTGTTTTCCAATTTTTTTTATTGGAAAATAACCTATAGAAAATAAACCTTATTTTTATAAGAGGTTTTCGTTGACTAAAAATATTTTTCCGTTGACCAATCTTTTTTTATGTTACCAAACACTAAAAAATGTGAAAAAACTATCTTTATAGAAGATTTTCTAGCAAAACAAATAGAACATAAATGAATACTTTCCTAATAGCCCAATAACAATGGTTACCACTCCTAAACTCCAACACCATTTTTTTGCTCTCAAAATTTTAATAAAAAGATATACATGAACCGAATTTTTTATTTTTATTTTTATCATTTTCATTCCAACTTCTAATTTAACTCTTACCTAATTAAAGATTTTAGTTCTAGTTTGAATTCTATTAGGACAGTTTTTGTTTTAATTGGTTAATCCTTTGACAAAATGCACTTTACTTGTATTTTGGTAGATCTAGGATGGTTTAGTATTGAAGCCATGCAAGTCTAACCAAGAAACAAGTGAAGATGTGTTGTTCATTAAAACTTGACAGATATCTCGACAAAAGCCAATCTATCGAGATTTAATGTTGAAGCTCAACAGAAGCTCGACAGCAACTGTATCTGTTGAGAATTACGAAATTAGGATTTCCAGATCTGATTACACACATATCCTTGAATATTTGTGTAGGGTTTCTTTTCTCATGGCCCTAGACATATATAAGGATTATTTTAGAGTCATCTCAAGGTTACCCAAGTCATTCCAAGCACATATGCACATTGTGACCGGAGACATATTGCTCTAAGTTCATCTTTCTCTTGTGGAAGCTATTGCGTTTGTACGCCTAGGGTTCTGTGACCAAGGAACTTTCAATCTTCATGTTGATGAACTAAAGAACTTTGTAGCCAACATCTTTCTCAAGTTGGTGTGTTAGTCACATACTGGGATTTGTGCATCGATTGGTTAGTCATATACTGAGATTCGTGCATTGAATGGAGAGATTGCTGCTACATTATAAGTTCAATTGGGTATTGGGGTAAGGGTTCAACTGTAGGTTGGTATTAGATACTGAGATTCTTTTTACTTGTAACCACTTGTTTTGATAATAGTGGATTCTCAGGAGTGGTGACCTTAAATTCACTCGGTGGGGTTTTGCCTCTAAGGTTTTCCCCATTCGTAAACAAATCACTGTGTCAAATTTAATTTCCGCTACATTTAGATTATTTGGTAATTTGTTTACGCTATCACGTGATTGCATGTTAATTTGGATTAATTAATTAACTTGGATAATTAATTAATTAATTTATCCCAGGGGTAATACATTTTTGGCCTATCAAATTCCAACGTCTAAAAGGTTTTTTTTTTTTTTTTTTTTTAATAAGAGCATATAAAAGGTTTTAGTTCTAATTAAAGTTCTTTTATAAAAAAATAATAATAAATAAAATATTAACAATTATATGTAGATTTGGTGTCTGTCTCTCTCACTCTCAAAGAAAATTCTTTATCCATATCCCTTAAAATTAGGCATTTCTACTTCTCTTTATTAATTCTAAATGGAAGGTCAATTGCTAATATCAAACATAAATAAATATCTCTCTTCCTCCTATTTAATCTTCAAAAAAAAATAAAAAATAAAACAAATAAGCCTCTCTTTTTCTCTCTCTGAGGAAGGAGTAGCCTTTCCTACAAGGTAATTCTCTTAGTTTTGTTTCTTTCTTCATTGTTTGATTGTTGTATATGATTTTGATTTATTTGTCATGAAAATCGTAAGGAAAAAAAAAAATTGAAATAATAACATTGTATAATAACTATTTGTAGGGTTATAGGAGTAATTTCATTTGATGTATATATGCTTTTATGGTGCCAAAAGAAAGGAACTAAATACCAAATGTGGTCGAAGTCAGAGAATGAAAAAGGTTCAAGAGATGGCATCATTTTCTTACCCTATTTTTTCTTTTTTCTTTTTTCCCCTTTTTTCCTTTTAATTCTCATTATAAGTTTTTTTTATTTTTTTTATTTTTTTTATATGAGTGAGTTAATTCTCCTTTTTTTTTTTTGCATTATTTTTATAATTTTGTTATAGTGAACTATCAAATTTGGAGGGTTTTTTTTTTTTTTTTTTTTTTAAATTTATTTTATTGCAATTGATTTGTCCATGTTGATAGGTCTTATAATGGGAGGACATGGAAATAGGGGATATCAAGAAGGATGAAATCCCTGTGAAAAATAAGGTCATGAGTCAATGTTCAGTATTTGTAGAAAAATGTGTATAAAAAAAGACCTCATCGTATGCGCGAAGCACATGTGTTAGTTTTTGTAGTGTTTGATATAAAGTTTTTGAGTTATGAGTTTAGTCTTTTGCACTTTTGAGTCTTTGACCGAAGTGAGTGGGAGTGGTTGTTGGCTACGTGGGTGGGTCAATACATTAAAACTAAAAAACAAAAAAATAAAATATGAAACATTTATTTAAAGAATTATAAACTTATAAGTTAAAGAATTGCAAACTAATAAATAATTAAATAATTGTAAACACTTAGTCAGTGGAATAGTGGCTAGCAAATTAAATTAAAGAGTTGTAAAGAAAATACAAAATAGTTTATCAAACTGTCTTGTGAATTCAATAAAAATTTTGTAAAGAGTAAAAAAATAAACTAATTAACAAATTAAATTATTCTAAGTAATAATAATTAAAGTTCACTGAACAACAATAGTTAATACGTTATTGTACTAGAAAAGATATATTAAATGAACTTATAGTTTATCTTTTATTCTTTTTTTTTTTTTTTTAATTTTATATCATTTATGTTTCTTATTAACCCCCTAACAAAAATCTTAGAGCCGCTACTAAAAATGAGCTCAATGATATTAATTAGTTAGTTGTGTTAATGTTTTTTTGTAAGATGGAAGCCTTTGTAGAAGTGAAATTAGCTAATGAAATGGAACATACTAATGTTGAATGTTGAGATCCTCCCAGATATCTCGTGCATCGGCAGTGTATACTACGATAATCCTCACCACCACAACCCTCCACAACTGTCAACTGTAATTCCTCACCACCATGTTGTGTAAGAGGCTCCACATTTATATACAACTCAGAACCATTTAACTGCGGCGTCTAGTCTATTACGTCAAACTTGAGATTAACACCATTGTTGTCTGTTATCAATAGGGGCATGTAGATGATGCGATCTCGAGGGATATTCCATGCGATTGTTTGCCCAATTGTAGTGCACTGATTATTGTCCTTTCCAATTTAGAAAATTTGATCCCATGTTTTACCCGAATAATCTTCATATTCCTATCTTGATACTCAACTCCATTTTGACCATGGACTATTTCCCCATTGAAGTGAATATAGATATTATACTGAGTAGGAGCTATGCACAAACCTATTTAAATCAATTGTAATTTACAACTTGTCATTCACATAAATGAAATAAAATTTTTTCATCCGTAAAAGAAATATAGAAATTTTTTATTTTACACTATACTAGCGATGCAATGTTTACATTGTACACTTCTTTTAGTCTAGAATATAATATTGACATTAATAGTACAATATAAACCTATAATCGCCCCAAAAAATACACATGTATTCAAGCAAAATAGGAACAAATAACACAAGAAAAATTTTGTTGGGTGAAAATAGATTGACTCTAGTTAATTAATTTAATTACCCAAGTTGATTAATTAGGTCAAATAACATTCAAATCGTGAAGAAACCAATAAATCACCAAATAAACTAAATGCAACGAAAAATAAATTAACACATTGATTTGTTGACAAATAGAGAAAATCTCTTGCAAAGAAAAAACTTCACCAGGTGAATTTAAGGTCACTACTCCCAAAATCCAGTAATCAATAATCAAGTAGTCATAAGCATAAGGAATCTTACCATTACCCTAGCCTATCCCAAAATACCAATATATTGTTGAACCTTTGCTTCAATACCCAATTAAAGTTGATCTTGTAGTAGACTTCTTTGCTTTGCACAAATCTCCGTTCTATAACTAACTTCTTTGCACAGATCCCCAATACGTGACTAACTCTAGCAATGTGATTTGAAAGCTCACTTAGTGTGTAAAACACTTGTGAATGTTTAGACCCTCAAATACAAAATTTCCAAAACAACCTTATATTCAAACAATATATGTGCGGAATATGAAATATAAGCAATAACCAAATTAGCAAACTACTCTAAGCCATTAATTAATCACAACCAGCAAAAAAAGTTAAGAGTAGGGGAAAAAGAGATGCAAACATAAGATAACACTAGCACGTGTTATGGAAGAGGAAATTGAAGAAATCAACAAAAAACCTCTCCGCTGCCCTCCAAGCGGTAAATGATCCACTAGAAAATCAGTTGGGATACACGAATAGCAATAGACCCTCTAAGTCTAATCTGCCCAATGCACCTAAGTCCTCCAAGCTTCTTGCTCCAACAAGGTTGCGCTGAACCGTGTCTTCTCTAACTTTCTGAATCCTGCAATTACCCATTGCATCAACCAATATGAATTGGTTTTCTCTTGAACTGCTTCCCAAACACCAAGAACCTTCTTACTACTCTGAATTTGGTGAGGTAAGGATTTAGTTTATAATCCTCTCATGAGTATGACAATGAAGAGGGTGAGAGTAGAGGAATTTGGAGAATCAAGTATATAAGATTGTAAATGAATCAATCTTGTTTTTCTTTAGGGTTTCTCTCTCAAAATTCTCTCTAGAAGCTCTCTCAGCTCTAAACATTTCGTGGGTATAAGGGTATTTATAGTAGGGTATGAGATAAAATGTGAAAAGTCATTTTTCAACAAAACAGAATGCACTGGTGAGTCACTTCGCGACTAGGGCTATCCACGGGTCGAGCTAGGTTGATTTTGGGCCCAAACCGAACTCGACCTGGTTGGATCAGGTTACTGAATTTCAAATTTGTATTCGACTGAATATTCAAGTCAGATCCAACATTTCGGGTAATCGGTTATCCGGGTCGGAGTCATCGGTTTGACAAGTCTGGGCCTTAGATTAGGCCGGACTTTTTGCCATAGTTAAAATTATGGTAATTTCATTTTTTGGGGCCTTTTTAGCCCAAATTACATGGTTTGGCAGTTTCCTAAACCCCATTGATTTCAGATTTTTTTGAATTCCTTATATATTTCAAATTGGGCCTATTTTTACTTAATTTATTTTAAAATTGGGCTTCAAGCTTAACTACACTAGACCGATTGGGCCTTCAATAAGGACATATCAAAAAGGCCCAAAAAAGGCCTGTTCTTTTTATCACCTGTGATCAACACAACACACCAAAAAACCTTTTTATTTTTTTATTTTTAATCACTTGTGATCTGAAACAAGAAGCACCTATCAATCCAAATACATAATCTTTCCCACATTAACCACAAAAAATAAACACAACAAATAATATGGAATCTGTTAAACAACACAATAAGCTCCTAGGCAATAAGGCAGTAAGCTGCTCAACACTTATAAAACCTACCAACCACAACAAATAATATTTCCAACAACAAATAAATCACAACAGATAATACTATACTGCAATATTCCAATTAATGGATATATATACTTAGTAATATAAAGGCAGTTACTGCAAGTTTTTTGGGTAGTAACCCATAAGGCAGAAAGCTTGCTAGTTATACATTGTTCCAAGCAATATAATTGGTTACAACAATCAAATACCATAGGTATTTCCAAAAAAATAGCTTTTCCAAAGCATTGAATGACTAATAGTTTATAAGTCTATCACTAATAGAAAAGAAAACCTATGAACTAAGATTTCTTTTCTATAAGCATTGACAGTTGAGTATTGTTACAAGTTAGAAAAGCAATATGTCCAAAAAAGCTTCCAAAATATTCCCAAAATGCTGCCTTCTTTACAAAATAAATTACCATCCTCCTACAATAGACAAAAAAATATTCAACAAACAATACATTAGTACCAAATACAAGACCAACTAGTAAGGAAACCAAGTTTATAATAGTAGGGGGCTAAAGGTAGAATCATACCAAGTCAGTGATTAATCATCAATGCTAATTAAGGGTGTTTGCCTGAAGTGGAACCCTTGCTTGAGCTGGTATTTGCTGTTGCACTTGCTGTTGGTCATTGATTTAAAACTAGAAAAGAATAGGAAATAAACACAATAGATTAAATTTTGCTTGAATACATGAGACATTCAATAAAATTAATAGACCAAGTTTCAGAATTTAAACATATTACCTAAGTCAAGTAACTCCTCCTCCAATGCCTCTATATCCTCCCTTGACTGGCGATCAGAAACTGGAACTGTAGCTTGAAGCCAATTTTGTGAACATACAAGGTTTTGAACCATGAAAGGAGATAGTGAACTTCGAAATGGATCAACAATTCGACCTCCAGTGCTAAATGCTAACTCAAATGTAATAGTGGAAACTGGTACAACCAGTACATCTTTAACAACTTTAGACAACACTTGGTACCTATTACAATTGTCCCTCCACCACTCCAATATCTCCAAATTCACTTCCTTTCTACCATCACAGTTTTCAGCCAAATACTTCTCAAGCTCATTACCACAACCTACAGACTGCTCAACTTGCAAAAAACATTCATATCACGAGTGAACCATCACATATGGATCACTAGCATCACTTTCCAATTCTGTCCTCTCACTCCCACTTTGTTCTTGCACATTTGGTGAATGAATAGAAATGTAAAAATTATACAACTTATACAAAAGATCTTTCACCTTATCAACCATCACTTCTGCAACTGCATTCCCATAAATTTTAGAAAAAGAAAACTTCAAAAACCTCAATTTTTTTTGTGGATCAAGAACCGCAGCCACATACAAAAGAGGATTAATTTTCTCCCCTTCCCCCCAATACTTCTCAAATTTAGTTTGCATGTTTGTGGCTGTGCTTTTCAAAAGAGTGTTTTGGGATTTAACTAGATTGGAAATACTCTCCTGAATAACAAAGATCTCATCATAGAAGTCATTTGAAGTAATGTACAAAGAACCAAAAAATTTCTTCGTTGCATTATAAAAAAGCCTTAAGAAAGTCACAAATGCCCTACAATTTTGGAAATCAGTCATACACAGAAACCCCAAACCACCACTATCTTCCTTGGTCCTAAAGTACGACGAATAACCATCATCTTTAAAATCCATTCGAAGGAACACTTTCTCAAAATTTTCAGCAGTTTCTAACATGATATAGGTCAAGTTCCACCTAGTAGGTACATCTAGACTAAGAAGACTCTTGGACTCCATACCTAACCTCTCCATAAAACTCCTAAAAGTTTGACTTCTATTGGGTGAGGACTTCACATACCTCACAGCTTCACATACCTTAGCAACAGATGCATCTATCTCTTTCAAACCCTCCCCCACAATGAGATTTAGGATATGGGCACAACACCTCATGTGCATGTACTCATTTCCTAAAACTGTCCCATTCCAATCTTTAGTCACCCTTTGCAAAAATTTGATTGTTGTTAAATTTGAGCTAGCATTATCCACTGTCAAGGTGAATATCCCATCAATACCCCACTCATGCAATGACATCTCAATCTTTCTACCTATAGTCTCCCCCTTGTGGTCTTCAACTTGACAAAAATTTAAAATTCTCTTATGCAATTTCCAAGCATCATCAATAAAGTGACATGTGAGACACATATAATTTAAATTTTCAATAGAACTCCATGTGTCCGTAGTGAGACACACCTTACAACCCTTCAAGGATTTCCTTAGCTTCTCTCTCTCACTATTATAAATGCCAATCACATCTCTAGCCACAGTTTGACGAGATGGGATATCCTTTAATCGAAGCTTAGGTTGTAAGGTAGTTACATATTTCCTAAACCCATACCCCTCGACATACCTAAAAGGCAACTCATCAATTATAATCATTTCGGCCAATGCCTTTCCAGAAGCCTCAACAAAAAAGGATGTTGACACAAGGTGGAATCCGTCTTCTCCATCCTTTTTGGCTTCAAAAGCTAATGTTTTCTGCCCTTTAACTAGATCTTTTCTATTAGGGTTCTTGGGACATATTGGCACATGAGCTAACAAATTACTAGTACCACAACTCTTACCATCAACATTATACGATTTTTGACAATAATTACAAATGGCCTTAGTTTTACTAGTATCACCCTCACCTATCTTTACTTTTTCAAAGTGACCCCAAACAACGAACTTTTTCCTACCACTAATAGGAGCTGTCATACTCACTTGGCATGGTGGAACTAGGGGCAACTCAGAAGCAGCAGCTGCTTCAACTTGGGTAGCAATAGAATCTTCAACTTGGGTGGAAATAGCACCATCATCTTCTGTAGCAGCTGGTGTTTGGACAGAGGGTTCATTAGTGGGGGTTTCCATGACCTAACAAAACAAAGATACGTATTAGCAAACTAGAGTAACAAGTATAATTCATAGCTTTAATAATAAAGTAAAGAAAGATCACAAATCACAGATCTCTTCTTAGCAAGATCACAGATCACTCGATGAAGTAAATTAATTAGGGACATGCAAGACCACAGATAACAATCTTCTCATATAATCAACTTCTAGGTGTTAAATGTGTTATAAACAAAGCAAGGTAAACTAAAACTTCCATAAGATGCTATAACCAAAAATGTTAAATAAACCTTATCTAATTTGGGTAATAGAGAACATACAAAGCTACAAACTAATAGAAAAGCAAAATCAAAAGCATCTGCAAGCCACATTAATGCAACTCTCATGAATTACATTCAATAGTTTCCCTTTCAACAATCTTCTATTTATCATTTAAATTACTCTGCCCCTTTTTGTAAAAAGAAACATCAAATAATCACCACAATCACTACATATTATTTTTTTTTTTTACTATACACAAAGGAAAGCAAAAACCATACCTTAAAGAAAACCGTGGGTGTATGGGTTTCAAACTTGAGGGCAAATAATGATACTTGGAGTCAGCTATCAATCTTGTATAAAATTAAAACAGGATCAAAATTGATTAAAGAACAAAAGAAAAGAACAAAGAACAAAAGTAAAATAGTTAGGTTTCTAAGTTTTTTTTTAGTTAGGGTTTCATAGTATGAATCTTTGGGTTTATTTGATTTTAACATTTGATTTCCATAACAAATGAAGCCAACGAGACTAACAAAAAAGAAAGATGAGAAACGAAGAAAAATTACCTTATTGACTCAGTGAAGAGTACACAGTGGTGGAGTGAGGACTAAACACCGGCGATAGCTATGGAGAGAGGAGTGGACAACGGCGGCGACCCTAGGCATTGGAGGCCGAGAGGGGAGTGGGTAACGACATTGGAGGCGGCTAGGTTTGTACTTTGGATTTGGAGAAATGGTTTAGACTTTATAGAGTGTGAGATTGTGAGAGTTTGAGAAAGCCAAGTAAAGAACTAAGAGTCTGAGACAGAAGAAGTGAAGACTGAAGAGGTGAGGAAGAGTGAAAAGGGGAGGAGGAGGTGTGAATGGGAAGCCATGAGTCCATGACCTGAACTCTGTCTCTGAAGTGAAATCTAAAGAGTGAAAAGACTCATGAGAGGAAGTGAGAGATATCAGATCTTTCCTATTTAATTCTCACCGTTAGATTGGTTCTTCATCTTGGATTATAACCGTTGATTTAGAATGGGTTATTGTGCCACTGTAACCAATCATATCGTGCTCATTTTTACTCTCATCCACACCATTAATTTTAAATTTTAATTTGAGATGAACGGCTAATATTCATGTTGGGATGGTGTCTGAGAAAAAGTTGCTTTGAGTCTTGGGCTAGCATTGCTGGGCATGGGTTATTCCTGGCATGTGATATCAAATCCTATACAATAATTTTTTTTTTATATAAATAATTTGGTCAGTTTGGGTTTTTCGGGTGAAATATTTTGAAACCCGAATCCGGACCGAATTATTTGGGTTTTTCACTTGCCAACCCGTGAACGACTGTAGAGTGGATTCGAAGCCGCCCATGGACCTTCAGTTCAGGTGAGCGGGTCGGTTGATCTAGGTCACTGGACACCCCTATTCGCGACTGGGATGAGTCACTAGTTACCAAACTAGGTCAGACTGTACTTTTTGTCCTGTAATGATCCAGCTATCCTGACTCTTCATCTCCCTGTATGCTTCACATGTGTGCTTCATTTTGGCAAGTCACCACTCGTGAGTCAGTCGCGAGTCCTAGTCATGAGTCATCTTCTTGTTGCACACTCTTGATCAAATCTTCACACCCTCTCACATACAACCCTTATATTATTCTCATCTAAATACAGGGTTTCTAAATGCTAAATTACAAGTAAATTTGGCACAGAATAAAGCCAACACATAGTTGAATAAATTCAACTTTATATGATTGATTGTTATTAGTTGCAAAGTTCTTCACTTCATAAAAAATGAAGATCAAGAAACATTTGGTTACAAAACCCTAAGGCGTGCAAATACAATAGCTTCACACAGAGTATATGAGTTCTAGGTCACTGTTTTTGTACTTGATGACTTTTAAAATAAGCCTTATATATGACTAGGATTGTAGAGAGAGAAACCCTAGTCATGGAAAGATAAAAGACAAGAACCCACCGACCACTACGAGATCATGTTTAATGTGTTAGAAATATAACCTATTAACATGGAAAGAATATAACTCCCTTTATGATAGAGAGAAACTGTGCGATTATCATAAAATGAAATGACTGATTGTATGATTTGGTAATGTTAGAGTATGAACTAATTTCACGTGTTGATCTTGATTGGAGTGGACCAAAATCAGAAAGGGTGAAGGTTCTAGGGCAGGTTTGTTTCTATAAGATTCAGTGTTTTGATTCAATCTCTTTTGTGCTTTTAGGTTAAATGGTGTTAGGCTAACGGCAAGGCCACAGGTGAGCAACATTCCATTAACGAATTAGACAATAGGTGGGTAAATTTTAGTGTTGTCTCATAAAATTTTAGTGCTTTTTTTTTTAATGAAAATTTTAGTGCTTTTAATCTAACATGTATTTTGACTTTTAAAAAAGGTTAGGTGTACCAAATCACATCAAAAATTTGTAAAATTATTTGTGGTTTTAGCATTACTTTTTTTTTTTTTAATTTATGCTTTCGGCAGAATAAATATATTTAAAGATTTTTAATTTTATACTATGGCGTGCTCGTCTATAAATTTATATATATATAAAGGGGTGTACATAGGTCAAGTTGAGAAGTTTTTTCAACCCAACCCAACCCACATGTATCAGGTTGGGTTGGACATTAGAACAACACAACTACAAATAAGAGTAAATTCATAACCAAATAATCATGAGCATAATACCATAAAAACACAAACTATATGAGGAGAACTTAGGGTTAGTGTTTTATTTAGGAAGAGGGGCAAAAAAGTAAATAAAAAATTGTACAATATATATATATTTTTTAATTTAAATATATTAAATATGGGTGGGTTGGGTTAGGTTAAGCGGATTTGTGAATCTTATGACCCGAACCCAACCTGAGCCAATGTTAACAAAATTTTCATAACCCAACCCAACCCACCAACCCTTAAAAACCGACCTAAGCCACCTGGTTGGGTTGGATCAAGTCGGTTTTAATAGGTTGAAGGGTTCACTGCACACCCCTAGTTTTGGTTCAATTTGGTTAGTTCAGTCTACTTTGGTCCATCTTGGTTCACTTCGACCCCATTATGATTCACTTCAATCCATTTCGGTCCAACTCAGTTCGTTTTGTTTTACTTCAGTTTATTTGGTCCATTTCAATCCGTTTGGTCCGTTTCAGTCCTCGAACTAAGGAAATTAGACTAACAATAAATATCATCCCAAATATTTTTCATTAACTATTGAAAAGGTTTTGGCTGGTCAAAATTGGAATGAATAACTAGAGAGATACAACGTAGAAATGTAGAATTTAGTCTGAAAATTCTTTTCATATGGTGTAGTAAATTTTTTTAAATGCATATTCCAAATCCATAAACCAATTAGACACTATAATTCAAATTAGAATATACTGAAAATCTAATATAACATTTTTTTTTTCATAATAAATAGCTTCAAAGTATAGTCATCCAAAAATTATTTAAAAACCAAAATACTGCCTAATTAAATTATTAAAGAAAAACCATGAGTTTTGTAGATCAAGTCGTTGACACTTTCTAGTTTTCCAACTAAGACATCCAAGATTTTAATCTACCCCACCCTAACTATCGATGTATCAAAAAAAATATGTTATAAAAGGCCTTAGTTTTTTTTATGTTCATCTGGTTAATGGCAGCCATAAAATGACTAACTCAATTAACATTGTTTTCTTGGTTTTATCTAATTTTTCCTTTGTATTATTATCTCAAAAGGTCTTAAATTGTTACTTACTGCAAAGAATTAGTAGATACTGTTTGTTCGTTTAGACCCCTTAAAGCAGATTGTTTAACCTAATATATTAACCAAGTGATTACTTAGATTAATTATTCAGATCTAGGTTAAACACAAATATCATATCACGCAAAATAGAGGAAAATAAATAACACCAGAATATGGTGACCTAGGAAAATAGATGAAACAAATTGTTTCAAGGTAAAAACTTGGGGAGGATTTGATCTAGCTATCCTCAAGGTAAAGTAAATCCACTATAAGAGAATTGAAGTTTTTACAATCAGATTTAGCCCTAAATCTATTGCTACCTCCAGTAGTAACATACTGACATGACCACATGCAAGTTCCGAATCCACGGATTCCTTCCTTCTCTTCTTGGACTTACACCAACACAAGCTACCTTGCTTGTGACTTTGAGATCCCACTCAAAAGTTTTAGATCATCGTCAGTAATGATCTTGATGCAGCAACTATGTTCTACCAATGCTTGATTGTAATTTTGGCTCCGGTAGATTATTGTGTAGTTAAAAGGTACAATACCTCTCAAATCTCACAAAGAGTAACACACAAGTCTTCCAAAAGTATTCAAAACATGGCTAGGGCTTCCCTTTTATATTTAGAGAAGTTTAGATGAAACCCTAAACATTTTCGCGTGCTTGGACCTATTCAAAAATATTGCAGAAAAACTGGACCTTTGATTTTCAATCGGTTCTAGCCTAATTCTCGATCAGTCAAGCAAGGCAGAATCACACTCCCTTTTTCTGGAATCAACTGGACTTGAACCTTGAAACAACCACTTTTAAGCATTGCCTAAAAAGCTAAACTAGATATGTTTTCTTCTCAGTTTACCGACACAATACAAAAATGATTCTAAATATTTAAATATAAATCTTTAGAACCTAACAATCTCTTCCTTTGGCAATTTGTGACAAAACACACATAAATAATGAAATGCTTAAATTCAAATACCAGCCCAAATACAAGTTATTGCCCTAATACAATTCTTACACAACTACTAACTATTAGTTGCTAATATAGACAACAGCTATTGAAATAATTATCTTGTAAATTCCTGAAACACTGAAAACAAACCATAAACGCATGTGTGGAAAATACAAGTACCATAATGTAAACAAATATCTAAACTTTAATTCACAAATCATATAAAGAGACATCAATAATGAATAACCTCATCATCAAAAACTATCATAACCAATAAGCACATCAATGTTTGTAAATCAAGAACATAAACACTAAACAGATATAAACAATAAAAATATAAACAACAAAACCAAAAAATAAAAAGAAATACATCAAACTCCCTTAAATACAATAAATCTACTCCCCCTACATACAAAAAGTCCTAAATCTACTCTCCCTTTTTGTAACGAATTGCCAAAGGCAAAATCAGTCCTTAAAGGGTGGAGAAGGTGGAAAAACACTCCTATACTCTATAAAATCTGCTTTCAAAGAGGCAACCTCCATCAACAACTCATCAAGAAGCTGTCCAGGTGTAGCCTGTGTAGTCATGAAGGACTCCATCATGGCACGAAGTGAGAGAGGAGGGCAAATGTAGGATCAACATCATCAGCACCACCAGAAGGATCCTCAGCAGCAGTTGGATCCTTAAAAGTCTCCTCAACAGCAGACATAGTACCAGAGGCAGGAGCTGTAGTAGAAGCTTCTCCTCGTGATCTCTTAAACATCCCAATGTTTAGCTCAGCACTCTTCATCTATGCTTGTTGCTATCTAAGATAGGTGGCTCCTATGGGGGCAGTGATATGTACTAACTCTAAAGGAGGAAACTCAGACAACCCTAAAAACCTCAAAATCCTAAATATAAACATAGGAAAGAACAACTTTTGACTCTTACTCTTACTACTAGAGATATCAACAATGGTTTGGATAAACATGGAAGGAAAACACATGGAACCATCAGTGACAAAAGCATAAAGAAAAGCACATCTATTTATAGGAATGGTATAAACATGTAAAATGGGATAGATGTTATGACAAGTAATCCTTAAATACAAAGAATTAAGCTTAGTGAATTCACAAGAATTGATTCTTGGTTCAATACCCTAAGAAACTGGACGACCACAAAGAAATGACATCATGTCATCAATAGCAAGAAACTCAGTGTATGGGTATGTGGGTTTACAATCAAATTTAACCCTAAATCTATTACTATCTCCAGTAGTAACTTACTGACATGATCATGAGCAAGCTCCGAATCCACAGGCTCCAAATCCACAGACTCCTTCTCTTCTTAGACTTACACCAACACAAGCCAACTTGCTTGTGACTTTGAGATCCCACTCAAAGGTTTCAGATCACCATCAGTAATGATCTTGACGCAGCAACTATGTTCTACCAATGCTTGATTGTAATTTTGGCTCTGGTAGATTCTTGTATAGCTAGAAGGTATAAAACCTCTCAGATCTCACAAAGAGTAACATACAAGTCTTCCAAAAGTTTTCAAAACGTGACTAGGGTTTCCCTTTTACATGTAGAGAAGTTTAGATAAAACTCCAAACATTTTCACGGGCTTGGGCGTTTAAAAATTTTGCAGAAAAACTGGACCTGCAATTTTCGATCGGTCGAGGAAGGCAAAACCACACTCCCTTTTTTCTACAATCAGCTGGACTTGAACCTTAAAACAACCACTTTTAAGCATTGCCTAAAAATTTAGACTAGACATGCTTTGTTCTCAGTTTGCCAACACGATACAAAAATGATTCTAAATATTTAAATCTAAATCTTTAGAACTAGATACAATTTGTAAGGTTGAATTTATTCAACCATCTAATTGGCTTTATTCCGTGCCAAATTTGCTTGTAATTCAGCATTTAGTAACCCTGTATTTAGGTGGGATTGTTGTAAGAGTAGTGAGTGAGATAGTGTGAAGATTGCTCAAGAGTGTGCAAGAAAACAGAGTGTCGCGGCTGGGACTCGCGGCTGGACTCGCGGCTTCAACCTGCCAGAAGATGCACACGTGCCAAGCATGCTGGAAGATGAACAGTCATGCTAGCTGGAGCACTACAGGACAAAACAGGACAACTGGCCATACGGTTAACTCGCGACTGGAACTCGCGACTCAGTCAAGCCGCGAGGTCAAGCCGCGAGCCACCCCTGTTTTGGAAAAACCTGACGTTTCGCATTCCACTCCACTTCAGTATAAATACCCTTTTAACCCACGATTGAAAGAGAGCTTCCAGAGAGAATTTTGAGAGAGAAACCCTAAAGAAAAACCAGATTGTTTCACCCACAATCTCTACCTTAGAGTCTCATCAAATTCCCTCACTCTCTTCCTCTCCATTGTCAAATCCTTGAGAGGCCTTTATACCAAACCTGATTCTCACCATTATCATCTCTGTGAGATAGACGTTTGGAGTTCTGGGAAGCAGTTAGGAAGGAGCCAATATTCATTGGTTGATGCTACGGTGTAGTAGCGGAATCCGGAAAGCTAGAAAAGAAAAAGGTTCGGCGCAACCTCGTTGGAGCAAGAAGCTTGGAGGGCTTAGGTGCATTGGGTAGATTAGGCTTGGAGGGTCTATTGCTGTCCTTGTATCCCAACTGTATTTTCTAGTGGATTGATTACCGCTTGGAGGGCGGCGGAGAGGTTTTTCGCCGAGGTCTTCGGTTTCCTCTTCGATAACATATCTGGTGTTATCGCTGTGTTTGCATCTTCCTTCCTCTCTATCTCTGCCTTTACATTATCTGCTGTGGTTTATTTTGTTGTGGCTTAGATAGTTGTTTAATCAATTCCATGTTATAGCATATGTTAAGTTTCCGCACACTAGTTGTTTAACATATTGCTTGTGTTGATTAAATTGGTTTTTGGGGGTCTAAACGTTCAAAAGTGTTTTTGTACACGTTTTTGAACTTTCAATTGGTATCAGAGCGGGTACACTTGTTTTGGTTTTATTACCTAAGTGTGATCCTTGACCCCTTGTTTGTTTTGCCATGGATAATGCTTTGTATGCTTCTATGGATATTGTTGATTGTAACATGCCATGTGTTTGTGAAAATGCCTCTATGAGTGCTAATCCTCATAATTGTGATGACATGTTAATTGAATCCATGGGTGTTGTTGACAAACTCTTGAAGAAAAATGCTAAGAAGTTTCAAAAGAATTTGAGCAAGTTATTTTGTGAAAAGGATGATTTGATTGCTAAGCTCAATGAATCCAATAAATTGGTTGAGAAATATAAAAAACTTGCTGAAATTTCTCTTGAAAAGCTGAAAGAGTTTGAATGTTTGAATATGGACTTGGATGCTAAACTTGTTTTGTCTAACAAACTTGTTGATGATCTTAAATGTGAAAATGAATCTCTTAAGATGCATGCCAAGTGTTTGATTGCTGAACCTATTGTTAAAAAGGATGAAAATATTTGTTGCAATCATGTTGTGATACCCGATTTTGTGCCTAGTGTGTGTTCTACCTTAAAGGACAAATCGGTGTACATTCCTCCACATAAAAGAAATCAAAAGGTGGAGAGAAAGGCTGTTAAGTCAAAGCCTCTGTTTAGGTCTCAACCTAAGGATTTGGATGGATCTAAGTTTGTTCCAACTTGCCACCATTGTGGTGTGATTGGTCATATAAGACCTCAATGTCATAAGTTGAAGATGGAACAAAATCATATTGCTAGATCCCTTCCCAAAAGGCCTAGTGGACCTAAACACATTGTGTGTCACCATTGTGGTGCCTTTGGTCATCTAAGACCTCAATGCTCTAAGTTTCATGCTTTTAAAAGAATCAAAAGAAAAGAAAAACTTGAGCTTCTTGGAAGTTGTGCTAAAAAGGATAAACTGGATTTTAGTGATAATAGCATGTTGTTAAAGAAAATGTTTAATGCTCTTAACTCCTTGTCTATGTGCATCTCCGGTTCTCATTCTTCCAACCCTCGTCTCACTTCTCATGAGACACTCATTCCAAACAATCGTTCCGTTTGGATGAGGAAGGGTTCCTATGGTTGAGCCTTTGCTCTTTTGGTCCTTGATCTAATTCTTTCGATCTTTGTAGGACCCTTCATGCATTAAATGTCATATCTTCATGCATTTTGTGCATCTTGCATTTATTTGTATGCATTGTTTCGTTTTTGATCTTACTTTTATGTTTCTATTTTGTGTGAGTAAAAATCCAAAACCACATAAAAAGTGAAAAATTCAAAAAGTTTGATCGTATATGTTTGAGCACATATCACATGTGAGTTTGGCCTTGTACCTTTGTACAAATGGCTTTGTGCATTTTCGAGCTTAGCTTGTTATTTTTGCACTTATATCTTTGTGGGAAAAATCTTGACATCTTTGTGTAATTGTTGTAAATCGATCTTCAAGCTTGTCATGAATGATTTGTCAATAGTCATGTTGGTTTTGATACATGCGTAGACTTGTGCTTATATCTCTTCCCACTCTTTTATCTTTATTGCTTAAAGAGCTCAATAAATGTAAATCTCAAAATGAAAAGAGATAATGAGCTGCAAAAGCCGTCGCACATACTAGTATTCAACTAGGAAAAAGGGAAAGCGACTTATATGAAAATGTATGATGCCCAAAAAGCCAAAGGCTTGTTCATCAAATTGAAATATCAAAAATTTCAGGCATCAATCTCAAAAATGAGATGTATTGCTCAAAATGAGTTGTATTGATTCAAAATGATCAAATGATATAAATTGTAAGAAGCCAAATGAAAAGTTTCAATCTTATGTAATCATTTTCTTGTGGGAGGTCATATATGTTCACTTCTACAATTGAGATATACCACTTGACTTAGTACTAGTTGTGTATGACTTGATTGAATTGATCATTGAAGCTTCACTCTAGACTAAGGACTATTCCACATTTGATACACACACATAACACACTTGCCTTATGTTCAATGAATGTCTTATTCATTTGTTAGATTGTACTTGTCTAAATGTGATGTGTGTGTGCTCAATCATATATGGTTCAATCCAAAAAGATTTTTGATCATTTTATATGTTTTTGGAAGTGATTTTTATCACTCTTTGAGTTTATGTTTAGTGCTTACTTTGTTTTTCAATGTTTAAACATGTTCTGGTTTGAAAAACAAGTGTCAGATTTTTTGGCCACTCATTTTGGCTACTTGCGCGAGCTGCCAGCAAGCTGCCAGTTTTGGCTGGTCGGTTTGGCGGCTTGCAAGCCGCGAGTCTAAGCCGTGAGCTCAGACAGAGAGGTTTCGCGACTCACTCGCGACTTGGCTCGCGACTCGCCAGTCGCGAGTCGCCCAGAATCAGCTTTTTAAAGAGCTTTTTCGTGGGAAACTTGTTTTAAACCTCTCCCATCCTCTCTAAAACCCCTCTTTCAATATTTTTACATCAAAACCCAACCAATTTGAATGGTTTTTCAATCCATTAACATCTCTAAGGTAATTATAAACTCTTTTCATTGATTTTGATCCTTAAATTATGTTTTGGAGAGTTTTGTGCTCTTGGTTGGGATTTTTATCATAGGGGTTGGGAAAACTTAATTTTTGTCAAATTTCTTCATGGGATTGGTTTCTTTTGTTGATTTGCATTGGATGTTGGCCCCTTGTGGCAGAAAGAACATGTATTAAGGGTAGATTTCATGATGTTCATGCATTGTTTCACATTATTGTTCATAGTGTGCATGTTAGGTGTTTGATAAAATGCCTCTTAGACATTTTCTCGCTTGTTTGGACTCCGATGAGTACCAAACTTTGGGGTTTCTCATGTTTCCTCATTAGGAACATGTTTGGTTCATTGGTTGTGTATTTAACACACCTTGTCCCACATGTGCATTTTTCACGCATTGGTCATGCATTGCACTTAGCCACCTCTTGCACACACATTGGCTACCCTTGTCATGCATTGGTATAGACCTTGCTTCTTCATCCTAGCATGTCATGTCTATCTTATACTTTGTAGCATGTTACTTTGTCTTAGGTTTGAGCTTCATTTTCTCATTCATCTTGCACCCCTCATGCATCATTAGCATTGTTCATACCTTCATCTCTTGCCCTCGTTTCTTCTTGACCCTTTGTCTATTCCTGACAAAAAGGGGGAGAGTATACTCTAGAGAATGTTTCGGAGTATTTTGTCTTTTCTATATGACTCTTGTGCACATCCTTAGGGGGAGAAATTCTATTTCTCATGCACATTTGTAGGGGGAGAGATATTCCATAGGGGAGATGCATATACCAATGGGGAGAAGACATTGTGTTAACTAGAAAACCTTGTTCTGTTTGTTTTCTTGTTGGCTTTATGGTGCTTTGTGTTATGCTTTAGTGTTCTCATTGCATCATGTTTGTGCTTTGGACATGCATATATCCCTATGTTATTATACTTCATTGAATGCATGTTCAGATGATCATTTGCTTTGCTATGTGATCATTGTAGTCATTTCTATACTTGTCATTTATTACTTGCTTTACCTTGAGGGTCTAATGTGGTTTGTGCAAGTGTTTCAGGGTACAAGTATAAATATGTTCCAAGTGCATCACAGCTTCTCATCACTTTGAAGGGGAGAAACTTTAATCACTTTGAAGGGGAGAAACTTTATGCACTTTTAGTTTATATTGTTTAAGTTTTTATTCAATATAATGTGTTTGTACCCATATGCTTCTGTAAGCTTTCAGGGTTTTTGTTTTATGCATAGTTTGTAGGCCTTGTGGTATGTATCATGCTTAAGTGCAGCCTTTATGCTATGTTGAAATCAGTACTTTAATCTAAATGTTCTGCATTGTGATTGTTGTACTGTCACTCTTGTGCCCTTGTAGGATTATTCCTAGATGCATATGCCTTGTGTGCTATGCATTGGTTGAGTGTTGTGCATACAAGTGTCTTGCCTTGTGCTTGTTAACTTGTATGTCCTTGTGTTCATTCCAAGTGTGAATGAACACTGTGATCACTACCTTGTGGTGTTCACTTGGTTGATCAAGCCATGGTTTGTTCATTAACTCCATCTTATGCTTGATCTCATATTGCCTGTTTCATATGCATTAATACTTTTCTGCTTACAATGATCATGGTGTATTGTTGTGTTTCAGGAGTTTATGTTCATATGATTCAAGTGCTTCACAGCTTCTAGAATTAGGTGTGAGTGAGTTTTGATCAACTGTTCCCAACTCACATGTTAAGTCTAGAGTCTGTTTTAGGGTTTTGTCACGGAATAGCCAAAGGGGGAGATTGTAAGGTTGAATTTATTCAACCATCTAATTGGCTTTATTCCGTGCCAAATTTGCTTGTAATTCAGCATTTAGTAACCTTGTATTTAGGTGGGATTGTTGTAAGGGTAGTGAGTGAGATAGTGTGAAGATTGCTCAAGAGTGTGCAAGAAAACAGAGTGTCGCGGCTGGGACTCGCGGCTGGACTCGCGGCTTCAACCCGCCAGAAGATGCACACGTGCCAAGCATGCTGGAAGATGAACAGTTATGCTAGCTGGAGCACTACAGGACAAAACAGGACAACTGGCCATACGGTTAACTCGCGACTGGAACTCGCGACTCAGTCAAGCCGCGAGGTCAAGCCGCGAGCCACCCCTGTTTTGGAAAAACCTGACGTTTCGCATTCCACTCCACTTCAGTATAAATACCCTTTTAACCCACGATTGAAAGAGAGCTTCCAGAGAGAATTTTGAGAGAGAAACCCTAAAGAAAAACCAGATTGTTTCACCCACAATCTCTACCTTAGAGTCTCATCAAATTCCCTCACTCTCTTCCTCTCCATTGTCAAATCCTTGAGAGGCCTTTATACCAAACCTGATTCTCACCATTATCATCTCTGTGAGACAGACGTTTGGAGTTCTGGGAAGCAGTTAGGAAGGAGCCAATATTCATTGGTTGATGCTACGGTGTAGTAGCGGAATCCGGAAAGCTAGAAAAGAAAAAGGTTCGGCGCAACCTCGTTGGAGCAAGAAGCTTGGAGGGCTTAGGTGCATTGGGTAGATTAGGCTTGGAGGGTCTATTGCTGTCCTTGTATCCCAACTGTATTTTCTAGTGGATTGATTACCGCTTGGAGGGCGGCGGAGAGGTTTTTCGCCGAGGTCTTCGGTTTCCTCTTCGATAACATATCTGGTGTTATCGCTGTGTTTGCATCTTCCTTCCTCTCTATCTCTGCCTTTACATTATCTGCTGTGGTTTATTTTGTTGTGGCTTAGATAGTTGTTTAATCAATTCCATGTTATAGCATATGTTAAGTTTCCGCACACTAGTTGTTTAACATATTGCTTGTGTTGATTAAATTGGTTTTTGGGGGTCTAAACGTTCAAAAGTGTTTTTGTACACGTTTTTGAACTTTCAAAATTTTTTTATAAATTTTTATATATTTATCCCTTATCGTATCTTAATATATTCACGTTTACTTTATTTGAGCTTAGATTGAAAATTACTCCGCAAAGATATTCGCTCCAGAAAGCTCTTTCTCACTCCGAATTCCATTGTTTACAAGGTTACGAAGATTGAAAATTACTAATTTTCAAAATTGATAAAATTTTATTTCAAAAATAATATATTTAATAATATCACCTTAAAGAACTAAAATTTCTAAGGTAAACAATTGTTTTGTTGAAAACTAAGGGACTGCCTCTATATTGGTAGGCATATGAACTCAATATAAAATACAAGTGCTATATAAATATGTGCACAGTACAAGATATATGTGTGAGGACTGATGAGCAAGTAAACTACGGTGGCCTAACCTGGGCCTTGTAGCCTAGTGATACCCGGTTTTGTATGTAACAGTTAGCTCGGGGGTTCTATCCCCGCCCCAGCAAAAAAAAAAGAAAAAACTACGGTGGCCTAGAGCCCAATAGGCTTGTGCAATAGTAACGGCACATACGGGAGTAAGCTGATTGTCAGCTCAAGCTTTCTTGATGCGCGTGTGAGGATGGCTAGTGAGTGTGTTAGCTTTGATAAATGGAAGTAGCCTGATTTTAATAGTTGGGCCACATATATAATGCATGGCCAAGTTTTGATTGTAGGGACCATTTGTCTTGTTTCATAGTTTTTGGGCTAGGCTGAGGTTAGTGTGTTTAAAACCCAAATGTATAATTGGTGTTTGGATTGGGAAGCCTGAGTTTGCGGAACTTGAGCTGTAAAAAATGGTTTATGAAGAGAGCTTGCGGCATGGGTTTGACTGCTAAGGGATTTGCCATTTATTGCTTGCCATTGATGACCTACGACCATGTTTGTGAGGGCATGTGTGCAGGCTTGATGATGCCGTAAATATCACCAGTGAGCTACACGATACTCGCACGTTTGTAACGATATCTGCACAGAAAAGAGTGAAGACCTAACAAAGCGCACCGGTGTGGTGCCGGCCAAATACCCTTCGAAGGTCAAGTTAGAACTATTCTCAAAACTCTAGAGTGCTAAAGAAGGGTGAATTATGCGTACCTTGATTTTGTGAGGGTATTGGGGCTTTTATAGTAGTAGAAGGTTGGCATCTCTTCCTTGGTGTAGAAGTCTTTTCCTTATAGGAGTCCTCTTGAATAGTCCCAAACGTGATGGACAAGACATTTCCTTGTAGAGAAGATCTTCATTTACGCGTGTATATTATGGAATCCTCTTCATGCTAGGATTCCATTTACCTAGGGATTCTATGATAATTAACTTTGTGTCGCAAGTATTTTCCATCTAGGGCTTTTGCTGTATCTACCCATAACGGGCCTTTGCACAAGTTGGGCTTGCCATTTATCGACCCACAAACATGGATCCATCAGGTCCATTTAATGAAAGTCCGTCAGGCTATATTTTTACGCTCTTCAATGCCTTACCTCTCAAATTATTTAGTATTTTATTTGTAAGGGATTTGTTCCCTCTAATGTTTTCTATGATATGGCCAGGGCGTTTCAGATTTGAAACAAAAATTCATTTCTTCATTAAAAATCACAGAATTTTTAATATTGAAAAAAAATGAGAGAGAAATGGATTCAATAGAGTTTAGGTTACACTAAAGAATTTTTGATAATGGTTATTTATCAATTTTTAAGAGTTCAAATAGCCTATTTATGGACTATTGAGATCCAAAATGTGATCAAGAACCAGGCCCATGGAAGTAAGAAAGGCCCAGCCCGCTAGAAATGAAAGAATATAAAGAAGGTGATGAAATAAAGAGGAGCCCGGCCTGTGAGAGTGAAAAAGATGGGTCTTATGCCTTAGAAAAGGAAGGATAAATGCAAAGTTGGCCCAACAACATGAAGAAATCCTAGTGATTAAAGAAGCCCAATGAAAAGAAAGGAAAAGTGAAGAATAGGTAGGATTTGGGCCCAAAAATACATGAGGATTTGCTAGGCATAGGAGGCAAATCCTCAAGGAAGACCAAAGCATGCTAAGCAGGATATGGACAACTCAGGATATGTCTCAAAGGAAGCACGAAGAACCAAGACAATTGAGCCCTCTTGAACTACACAGCATCAAAAGATAGTATTTGTTAAAGGATGAAGCTTGAGGTTACAGAGCATCTTGCAGTTGCAACAGATAGAAAGCAAGAAATAGAGATGCTACAAGTCGTATTGTACTAGCATTTCTAAAGCTACAAGTTGTTTAATATAATACTAAGGTAATTAGTTATTTTACAATGGATACTTGTTAGTCCTATATTGGTAGATTGATTAGTTAGTTAGTTTGTTAGTAGTTTGTTAGATTTTCCCACCTTGCTCTTATTGTATATAAGGAACAGAGCTTCCATAATTATTCAATACACAGAATCATTCACATACGATTCTCTTTCCCTTTGGTTTCCTTGAGTTCCACTATTGTTGAAGGTGTATGTGCTTGAATTCTAACATGGTATCAGAGCTGAACTAGTTGAGAGCTTCAATATAGTACTCTCTGAATTCACTAGTTCGATCTCTTACTTGTAATTTTACTTTCAGTGCTTTAGTTTTAGATCAAGTAGAAAATTCTTCTCTGTTTTTTCTCTTGATTCTTGCACTGTTTTTCTTTTCCCTTACATCTTGAATTTCTTTTGCAATTTCAAGAAAATTGAATTAAAAACTTAGGGTTTGTGAAATTGAATTCTTCTTTTGAATCCTATTTTGACCAGTGAAATTTAGTTTTCAATTCTTGTGGTGAAAATCTTAGGGTTTTGTAATTGAATTTCCATTTGGATCTTGCTTTGATTAGTGTAATTCATTTTGATTTTGTCACGAAAACCTTGGGATTATTGCAATTGTCTATTTCTTTGTTGATCTGGTTCAAATTTTGTGAATCTTGATTGTAGTATATCAATCTTGATTGGATAGCTAGAATTTGAGTTTGTAGATATGGGTGATAGTACATCAAGCACCTCTGTTTCAACTACTCCAACTATTCAACCATGGGAAAATTCCTCCAGTCCTTATTTCTTGTCTAATAGTGACAATCCTAGTGTTCCTCTTGTTGTTTAACACCTCACTGAAGAGAATTACAACACCTGAAGTAGAGCTGCTCTCATTGCTTTGGATGCTAAAACCAAACTAGGCTTCATTGATGGTTCTATACCAAAGCCTCAGTCCATTGATCATCCTTGTTATATTGCTTGGTGTAAGTGCAATAGCACTGTTCTTGCTTGGTTGTTTAATTCCATTTTAAGGGATTTGCAACCTCATGTGATTTATTTCAAGACAGCAAAGGAGGTTTGGCTTGATTTGCTGCATAGGTTTTCACAGGGGAAAGGTCCCCGTATTTTTGAGTTGAAAAAGGAGGTTTGCTCTTTGGCTTAAGAAGATTTGACCATCAATGGTTAATCCCATTCACTGCCCATGCTTTCGCACTCCAGCGTCAGTAGGGACCCTTACTATACCAAATTTAAGGGACTGTGGCAAAAACTCTCAGAATATAGGACCTGTTCCTGTGGTTATCAAGCAAAAAAATGTGTCATGGGGACTTATCTTACTTGTCACAAGCATATGTATTTTATAAATTATCTCAAACCTCAATCTTTTCTAATGGGTCCTAATGATATCTATGCATCAGTGAGAGGACAAATTCTGCTAATGGACCTCATTCCCTCTTTGAGCAAAGTCTTCTCTCTTTTGCTCCAAGTTGAAAAACAAAGGAAATTGGGAAAAACACTGAACACTGAATCCTCAACTTTGGCAATAAAAAACAATACTTCTTCCACTAAAGGATTCAACAAGGGTAAGTTAAGGAGACCCCATTGTACTCATTGTGGGATTTTAGGCCATGTGGTTGACAAATGCTACAAATTGCATGGCTACCCACCTGGCTACAAGTTTATGAACAAGGGTCAACAAGGTGGAAGTTCTTTTGCCAACACTGTTGCTGTTACTAATAATTTTGAGGGGAATGTGAATCTTACTCGAGCAGAATATCAACAACTCCTTAGTTTGTTGAATACGCAAGCTCATTTTGGTACAAAAACACCACAGGAGTCCACTTCTGACCCTCATCAGGTTACTACCATCATTACTCAACCATCACTAGGTCTTCAAGAGCATGAGATGTTGGGTACATGGTCTTCCCCTCAATTTCCAAAATTACCTTTTAATTCCTTAGAGTATTTAGTGTTTTCTTCTCATGTTAATACTTCACATATCACATCCAATGATTGGATTTTAGACAATGGAGCCACTAATCATATCGTTCATTTTGCTTAAATTTTTCACATCTATCACATTTATTGTTCAAATCTCTATTAGATTACCTAATGGAGATGTTGCCAAAGTTACTCATATTGGAACTATTAATTGTCTTCTACTCTAATCTTAGAGAGTGTGCTTTGTATTCCCACATTTTCCTTTAGTAAACTGACCCAATCTCCTTCTTGTTGTTGCATTTTTCTTTCACATTATTGCTTTATTCAAGACTTGCAACCTTCAAAGATAATTGGGTTGGGTAAAAAGCAAGGAGGCCTCTACACTCTATAGTCTACATCTTCTGCCACTCTTCCAAAATCTATAATAGACATCATTTCTAGTTTATCCTCTCTTAGTTTAGGTGGTTCTATAAATGCTTGTACTACTGCATCTATCACAGATGATTCAAGCTTTTGGCATTGTAGGTTAGGACATCCTTCTACACAAAGACTAGCTTTGTTGCATTCTATTGTACTATAAGTCCTCTTGCCAAGCAGAAGAGATTACCTTTTCCCACTTCCACACACACCTTTTATTCTTGTTTTGATTTAGTGCATGCTGATATTTAGGGTCCTTACTCTACTCCTTCTTTAAATGGCTCAAGGTACTTTCTTACCATATTGTATGACTATAGTAGGTGCACCTGGATTTTTCTGTTATCACAAAAGTCTAATGCATCTTCTCTAATTCAATCCTTTTATAATATGGTGCTTACTTAGTTTCACTCTACCATTAAAGCAATCAGATCAGATAATGGCCCTGAATTTGCATTACAGTCCTTTTAGGGATTATTCACCAATTATCTTGTGTAGAAAACCCTCAACAAAACTCCACTGTTGAAAGGAAACACCAACAGCTTCTTAATGTGGCTAGGACCTTAAGATTTCAAGCTAATTTGCCTTTCAAATTTTGAGGTGACTATGTTCTTATTGCCACTTATCTCATCAATAGAATTCCTAGTCCCTTATTAGACAATGTCACACCTTATAAGAAGTTGTTAGGCCATCCACCTACTTATGCTCACCTTAGGGTGTTTGGTTGCCTTTGTTATGCTTCCACATTGAGCAAAAACAGATCTAAATGTGATCCTAGAGCAAGAGTTTGCATCTTTCTTGGTTATCCACATGGTATTAAAGGTTAAAAGTTGTATGATTTAGCCAATAGAACATGTTTCTTTTCTAGAGATCTCATTTTCAAAGAAAATGTTTTTCCTTTCAGATCTTGGCTTTCAAACACTATTCCACCTTCTAAGCCAGTTGATCATTCCATGTTTCCTTCTCATCCTTGTGCTTCTGGTCAATCTCCTCATCCTACTTCTGTTACTGCTCCTTTACCTACTGTCTATGCTGAGCTTTCTCCAACTTTTAATATTTGTGATACTATTGTACCACCTGATGAATTTTCTGATCTTGTTCATTCTAGTACTTCACTTCCTGATACTCCACTCCCATATGTTCCTCCACCTGAACCTCCTATTGTTGAGAATGCTATACCTCTTAGACATTCCTCTAGGGTGCATAAACCTCCTACCTATCTTAGGGATTATCACTATAATCTTGTCTTTACTTCAGTCTTGGCCTCAGCTTCACCCATCTCTTCATCTGACTCTAATGCTTCAAGTTCAGGTATCTTATATCCTTTATACTCCTAGTTTTGGCAGCAAGGGGGAGGTGTGCAAGCTCACAAAATCTCTGTATGGACTTAAACAAGCTAGCAAATAGTGGTTTGCTAAGCTTTCTTCCACCATTACCAACCATGATTTTGTTTAGTCCAAATCAGACTATTCAATGTTTACCAGATTTCAAAGAGGTTCTATCATCATCCTTTCGGTTTATGTTGATGATATTTTGATAGCTAGTAATGATGTGGATGTTGTTAATGTCTTCAAATAGTTTCTCGATAACAAGTTTAAACTTAAAGACTTAGGTACTCTTAAGTACTTCTTAGGTCTTGAAGTTGCTTGAACAACTAAGGGTCTGTCCTTGTGTCAATGAAAATTCACTCTTGAGCTGTTGACAAATACAAGTTTACTAGCTTGTAAGCCTTCAAATGTTCCTATGGATTAATCTCTCAAACTGAGCAGTGGAGTTGGAGATGACGTTCCTGATCCTTCATTGTATAGAAGATTAATTGGGAAATTGTTATATTTGACTTTGACAAGATCAAACATTAGCTATTCAATTCACAAGCTGAGTCAATTCATGAGTGCTCCCAAGTCGCCACATCTACAAGCTGCTTACAAGATTCTTAAATACTTGAAGAAGACACTAAGACAAAGTCTCTTTCTATCTACAGATTCAAAATTGCAATTGAAGTGTTATTGTGATTCTGATTGGGCAGCATGTATGGATACTTGAAGGTCTGTCTCTGGTTTGTATCTTTTTAGATGAGTCCTCGATATCTTGGAAGTGCAAGAAGAAACAAGTGGTTTCTAGGTCTTTTACTGAGTCTGAGTACAAAGCTATGGCTATTGTCACTATAGCGAGATAGTATGGTTAATTGCATTACATGATACCTTTGGTGTTCAACACAAACAACTAGCTACACTTTATTATGATAGCAAAGCAGCCCTCTATATTGCTGCCAATCTAGTGTGCCACAAGAGGACCAAACACATTGAGGTCGATTGTCACTTCATTAGGGAGAAAATCCAAGATGGAGTGATCAAGACTTTTCATGTTCCTACATGGCATCAGTTGAAAGACTTTTCATGTTCCTACATGTACAACCAAGTGAAATGGAGTTTCTTGGGAAATGTAATGCCTTGGATGGGTTTCTATATGAGAAGTGGATTTAGAATTGTGTCACCACAATTACATACTTTGTATTGTTGAATTGAGTATTAAAGTTTCATCTCACCGTCTAAGAATTTGTGTCAAGGGGATTCGTTATTTTCTTATTTGTAAATTCTGTGTGCAAACTGCAAAGGCCATGTAGCCCTCTTGAACTATACATCATCAAAAGATAGTATTTGTTAAAGGATGAAGCTTGAGGTTATAGAGCAGCTTACAGTTGCAGCAGATAGAAAGCAAGAAACAAAGATGCTATAAGTCATATTGTACAATTATTTCTAAAACTACAAGTTGTTTAATATAATAATAAGGTAATTAGTTAGTTTATAGTTATTCAATACACAAAATCATTCACATATGATTCTCTCTTCTTTTGGTTTCTAATAATAGCTTAATTTTGCATATTTATATTATTATTAAAAAGCATTATCATATTTATTTTAAGTTAATCCATGCATTTTATAGTTGGTTTTGGAATAATTCTAAATAATCAATTTTGTGCTTAATTGAATTTTAATGCATGAATTTGTCTTTTGTAGGATAATGAAATTAAATAAGTGGATTTATGCAAAGAAGAAAGCTAATGGAATTTATTTTTACAAGGGCCATGATGAAGTCAAAGAAGGCCAACCCAATTAAATTCGAGTCCAATTGGAGCAAGGAATCAAAGGAAATTTGCACCAAATCCAAGTCCAATTCAGATTAGGATTCCAGCCTGTGCACTAGTTAGTATTTGGAGCATAACGTTTGGCTCAAAGGTCCAATCAAGATAATTCAAGTTGGGCTGGAAATTTAACCTAAAGGGCTACAACTTTGTAGTTTACCAAAAGTCTGAATTCTGAAGTTAAATGGGCTGAAAACGTCGGTTAAGTGAAGCCTGAAAACCTGGGATTTTCTCTAAACAAGAATTCAACTTGTAATAGGATTCCTTGACTTATTTAAAGGCTCTTAGGGCAAAATTCGAGGAGGGGAGCTGCTGTAGAATATAATTTAGGTTTTCTTAAAGTTTCTTTACAGTTTTTAGAGTTTTATTTGTGTTATGGCTTGCTAGAAAGGGGTGAAACCCAACCATTTATTGGTATGTTCTTAACAATTATTTATTGGTTTTAATACTTATGTTTTTGATTGTTTTACTCATCTAGAAAAGTGTTTAGTTCTGTATAATCCTTTGATTTATCATAGACTCCAGGCATTTTAAATGTTTAGTATTCTCTGTGAACTAATTCACTAGTTTTGTTTTGCCTAAAATCAATCAATTTCATAAAACTACCTTATATCATTAATTCTTGAGTTCTTATTGTTAAATCATTCGACTAAGATCATCTTTCGTATGAATTTTAGTTGAATTATAAAATAAATATTGTTAAGACTACCAATAGATGTTTTGTGTGTGGATCCCTAAACCTTAGCGCCTTAATATATTGTTATTTTCTCTCAATTTGTATAAATTTTACTAAATCATCAAAAATCTCTTCAATTAAACTTTATTATTTTGGTTTTATTCTCTTATGGTTTGCTAATTAATTCCCTTTTTCCTGTGGATTCGACCTCGAACTTACTGAGTTATTACTTCGTGACAATCCTGCACTTGGGAACATTATTTAAGTCGTATCTGTTTCCTTAAGTTCCACCATTGTTGAAGGTGTCTGTGATTGAATTCTAACAGTATTCACAGGATTGATATTTCTTAAAGAGCCCTAAAAATCACCAATTTGTTCTTCAAGGATGACAATCTCATCTTTTGCAAATTTAGAGGGGAATAAGTCTCAACTCTACAACATATCCTTCTTTTATATGAAGGAGCCTTGGGATATACTATGAGAACCGCATCCAAAGAGGACCATATATTTTCTTTTCCAACTAGTAAAAGAAAAAACCCCCCAGTAATGAATCTCAAATGGAGATTCAACTATGGATATTGTTGCCTCTAATATAGACTCTCCAATTAATTAACTACAAAAGAAAATTAAGAAAACCTAACAAATAAACTTCATTGAAAAATATTAGGTTCTAAGAAATTAGGAACTAATGTATTAGAACTTTAATATGTATATGTTGGCAAACCATGATCAAAATATTTAGTCTAGATTTAGGCTACTTAAAGTGTGTTTATGTGTAAAGTTGGAATCGAGTGTACTGCAGGATTTATTGTGTAAATTTGCAAAGCTCGATCGATCAAAAATTAGGCTCGATTGATCGAAGCTCGTGCAGATTGTTTTTCTTTAGAATTTTCCAACTCAAGCCCAAGCCCATATGACGTGTAGAGTTTTATGTTTTGCTTCAAGTATAAAAAGAAAAACCTTAGCCATGTTTTAGAGATTGTTGATATACTGTGTATGAATCTCTTGTGAGATCTAGAGGTGTTTGCCTTCATACATATTTAGGGTTATCAAGATCAAGATTGATGTCGAGAGCTTGGTGATCGCTTCAGTTACTACATAAAGAGCTCAAAGAAAACACAAGTGGGAGTACTTGTGGTTGCTGTGAATCCAAGAAAGAAGTAGTCCGTGAACTCGGAGCTGTCACGTGGTCGTGGTAGTAAGTTTTCTACTCGAGGTAGCAATAGGATATTAGTGGTCTAAGTCACTATTGTAAAACTTCAATTCTTTCATAGTGGTTCTATTTTATCTTGAGGATAGCTAGGTTAAATCCTCCCTAAGTTTTTTACGGTTTGGTTTTCCTGGGTTATTGTATCGTTGTGTTCTTTATTTTCTGCATTATTTACTTGATATGATTTACTTGTGTTAACCTAGACTTGAATAATTTATCTAAGTAATCACTTGGCTAAATAACTAGATTACTCAACTTGTGTTTTAAAGGATCTAAAAATGTACAAGTGGTATCAGAGCGGGTTAGCTCTAGCATTTAGATCTTTTGATCTATGAGTTGATCCTTGACTTCTGTTGTCAAGGAACACGATCACTGTCTTGTGATTCCACCGCACTTTGCTGGGAATAACTATGCCTACTAGAAAGTAAGGATGAAAGCATTCCTGAAATCTATTGATGAGAGAGTTTGGAATTCCATTGAATACGGATGGGAGAAGCCAACTACTCCTGTAAGCGAGTGGCAAACTTCTCAGAAAGAAGCAGCCGCTTTTAATAACAAAATCATGAATGCTATTTTTAATGTTGTTTCTATGGAGGAATTCAAGAGGATCTCTAATGTTGAGGTTGCTCATACTATATGGAATATTCTCCAAACTGTGCATGAAAGCACAAAGACAATTAAGATCAACAAACTGCGGCAATTAACAACTAGATTTGAAAGTATTAGAATGTCTGATGATGAAAGTTTTGATGAATTCTATGTTAAGCTTAATGATATTGTTAATTCTGCTTATAATTTGGGTGAAATCTATGATCAACCTAAGATTGTTAGGAAGATACTTAGATCCTTAACTGAGGACTTTAGACCCAAAGTGACTGTCATTACTGAAAGCAAGGATATGGACTCCATCCTTATTGATGAACTTGTAGAATCTCTCCAGTCCTATAAGTTAGACCTACCTAAGACGAACAAATCCAAATCAATGGCTCTTAAGTCAGTTAATGATGTTGATGGGAATGGATTTGATGATGAACTCTCTGCTACAGAGATTGCATATCTTGCCAAGAATTTTAGAAATTTTCTTAAGAACAACAACAGAAGGGCAAGAGGTAAAAACAATGCTGAACCTAGAAATTTTAGGAGGAATGATCCCACTAAAGTAAACAATACTGAAAAAACCTAAAGAGAAAGTAGGTCAAACCTCTAATAATTCTATGGGTCAACAATGTTTTAGTTGTCAAGAGTATGGTCATGTGAAATCAGAATGTCCTACATTTTTGAGATCAAAAGGTAAAGCTATGGCTATAACCCTTAGTGATGATAAAGTTTCTGATCATGAGTCCGGTAGTGATGAGGATGGAAACTTCATTGCTTTCACAGCTACTGCTGTAATTAATAAAAGTGTTGTGGTTGATGAGAACCCTTCTGATGGGGAACTCTCTGAGAATGTTGATTTACAAGAAGCCTATAATAAGCTTTGCAAGGTTGCTGCAAAGGATGCTATGAATGTTGATTTAGGTTTACAGAAAATTGCTTCTCTTAAACTTGATAAGAAAAAATTGCTCTTGAAATTGTTTGATGCTAATGAATTGCTTGATAAGGTGAAGACTGAGAACATGTTGTTGCTTGATAAAGTTAAGAATTTGGAACTTGAATTATCTGTTACTAGAGAACAAATAGATAGGACTGCTAGTTCTAAACTTGAACACATGTTGAGTATTCAGAAGTCTCCCTTAGACAAAACTGGTCTAGGTTTTGAAGATAGCATCTCTGTGCCTAAGAATCATTCCAGAAACTTTGTTTCTTCTTCTGAACCTCTCGTGAGTGAGATTGTCAAACCAGCCGAAGTTACACCTCCTAGAAAGATTAAGGTTGATCTCAAAGAGACTAAACCAAAGACTCCTAACCCTCTTAACGACAAGTTGCATGATAGACCTGTGTGGATTTGTCATTTTTGTGGAAAGTCTGGGCGCATTCATCCAAACTGTTTCAAGTTGTAAGTTACTAAGCGAGCAAATAAGCCAAAAGTACCTATGCCTCAAGCACAAGATCCCATGGTACTTATTGGTGAGTTGGTAAAGGCTTTAAACCTTTATTCCAATCCTGGAGTTACTCATCATTCTAATATGAATAATAACTCCAATGCAAGAGTTTCATCTAAAAAGTTTTGGATGTGAAAGGCTCAATATAATTGAGTCTTTCTAACATGGTCCTTGTACTTCATCTCTCTATTCTTTGTGACCATTCTTATTTGTTGTTTTTGTTTTCTTTGTTTCTAGGATTTGCATTGCATAACATTCATGCATTTCATACTAGGTTGTTTTTGTTATTTTTTTTTAAAAGACAAAACAAAAAAAAAAAACAAAAAAAAAAAAACAAAAAAACAAAAAAAAAAAAAAAGAGGAAAAGGAAAGAAAAATGTGTTTTGCATTATTTTTTCTTGGATTTGAAATCAAGGTTGGCCATATTATCTTTACATAACATTTTTATGTACCCTGTTTAGCTTGGATAAGCTTATTTTATTGCACCTTGCTAGTTTTAGCTTTGTAGTGCATGTTGTATGGGAGTTGTTTATAGTTTTTAATCACATGATCTTGATCTTGAAGTCATATGCTTTTGATTGTAAGGACTAAAAAATCCTATGAGAAATGCATAAATAACTATCTCACCACTGTTTACTAGCCAATTATGAACACCTTAGTGCATATCATAAGATTTAGTGCTCGAGAAAGTGTAGCACATACACAAAAAGAATATAAGGGGTAGCCTCAGTTTAAATAATAAAATTGGTGTGTACATTATTGGGTTATAATAAATTTAAAATTGAAATAAAATTGTTGTGTACATTATGAGGCAAATCAAGAAACTTATATGATTGCAAGCTTGTTTTCTAGGAGATGTGAGAGTTATATGATGTAACTCTTTAAGTGATAGTCACATTCAAACTTATGTGATGAATTTTGTAGAAATTATGATTGATCACTATTTACTTATCACCTCACATGTATCTCAAGCTATTCTAGCTGCACACACTACACAAGTTATTCTTTACTAAACTTAGTACACTATATTGTGTGTGAACTTGTTGTGGCCATCCAAGATTAAAATTTCCTTGATTTTGATGCAAAATATGTTTTATTTTTTGAGCTTTGAGGACAAATTGATTGAAAATCTTATTTGTGGAAGATCTAGGTTGAATTCAAGGGTTTTTGAAAAAACTATTCATCTCATACTCATGCATTTCATTCATAAAATAATGTGTTTTGAGGAGTTTCCGCATTAAAATGCTTTGTTTTTCAAAAAACTTCTTTTTCCAGATTTTCGATCAATTGAACCTATTGCTTAACCGATCGAAAATGCGATAAAAATTTTGGTTACAATCTGCTTGGCTCAATCGATGCTCAATTGGTGCTGGATCGATCAAAATTGATTTTCAATCGATTGAACCTAATTTTCGACCGATCAAAATTCGGTCTGAAGGTTTTTTAAAAAGCTTTTTCTCTCACGTATTCTTCACTTTATTCAACTTTTCAAAAAGCTTTTTGCTCTCTCTTCAACCGATCCACCTCAAGCCAATTTTTGTCGTTTTCTTCCTAATTTTTCTCAAAGGTTTTTGTCTTCAATTGCTGGTATGTCCTTTTTACCCCTTCTTTTTCTTTTTATTCACATATTTCATGCATTTTAGGTGTAATTTTCGAACCTATTGGATTTTGGGGTTTTTGATATTTAGGTTGTTTTCTTTCAAATTTAATCACTAGGTTTTTGTGCTTAGATGATGTAAACATGAATCTCATGCTTTAATTTGATTAAATTTGTGATTTGGGAAAATTTTGAAATTCTAGGGCTTGAAACTACATGAAATTGGGGATTTTGTTCAATTGGGCTTAATTTGATAAAATTGACTTGTGTAATTGATTAATTATGTCATTATGTATTGTTATCTAACTAGTATAATGATTAATTGGTCAATTTGGTTGGATTTTTGAAATTGGGTATTTCAAATTTGGGGTTTTTGTACTAAAACTCTATGTTCAAGTCAATTGTTGGTTTCTAAAGGGTAATTGAACTGTTCTCAATGCATTAGTGCATGCATCATTTGTACATTCTATTCATGCATCATATAGATTGTTCTTTTCTATATTTTTTTGTGCTCTAACTCTGTCTGATGCAGTCTGCCCTTGGTTTTCTTTGTTTTTCTTTCTTTGGTCTCTGTTTTTGTTTTCTTTTAACCCTCTAGCATCATGATTAAGAAAACTAGAGCCAACAAGAAAACCTCATCTTCCTCTTCTTCTGCCTTTGAGAGCAATAGGTTTAGAACTGAGAAACACCAAGAGAATTATGAGAAAATTTATATCTTTAGATCGGTATGGGCTGAGTGTAAAGTGATCCTTCATGAGTTAGATCCTGAGATACGTACAAACTTTGAGAGTTGGGGTTGGTTACCTCTTTTGGACATTTCTCACCCCCCCCCCCCTCCGGCTGTTTTGATTAAAGAGTTTTACTCGAACCTCTCTGTCCACTCCACTTCATCCAACATTCGGTTTGTGAAGAGTTGGATAAAGGGAGAAGAGTATGTCATTACTCCTCAAGTAGTGGCCCTTGCTTTTGGTGTACCTTTGGTACAACAGCCTGTCTGTCCTTATGATGAAGACCCTCCCCTTGATGAGATCATGTCTCACATTACAGGTACTTCCATTAGATGAGGTTCCAATCCTCGTATCACTACTCATGAGCTTACTGAGCTCAACTATCTATTTTTTCGGATTGCTTGTCATTCTCTTTGGCCCATCTCTCACTTGCACAACATTCCTATTGAAAGGTGTGCATTTTTGTATGTCCTTGTGATTGATGCTCTTATGAGTTTTCCTACCCTTTTTATTCGTTCTTTGGTTGAGGTTCATAAGAGTAGTTCTAAATCACATGGTCTTTTCTTCCCTGTTTTTATTCATCGGATTTTGTTGCATCTAGGATTAAATGAGTTTCCTGCATCCGAGCTCGTACACATTATAGCTCCCATAGGTGCCAACTTCCTTCGGCAGAGAGCTAGCTCTAAACACCCTAGAGTAGAGTCTTCCTATAGTGCACCTCCTCCTCCTCCTTCTTCAGGTGACCCTACAGTTGAGGAGTATGTCGATCCCACAGCCGCTGTTGATCCTCCACCGACTTCTTCTTCAAGCGATGCTTCTTTACTGAGTATGCTGGAGACTGTCATGACCATTCAGGCAGTGCAGGGACAGATTTTGGTGGATGTGCTCCCGGAGTTTCTGGCCTTGCGTGCTGATTTGGTGAGTTTGAGACGTTCTCCACCACCTCCTTTTGATGATGAGTCTTAACTGCCCTTTGGCAATTCGTCACAAAAAAGGGGAGTACATATAGATGGAGATAGGGGGAGATTTTGTTTTTTGTTTTTTTTTTTTTTTGGGAGCTTTGGAGCTTTAGATTGTATCTAGGTGCTTCATGATTTTTTTTTTTTGGCTCATGATGTAGTTATCTTGATGTATTTATTTTTATGTGATGTATATGTTACATTATTATTATTATTATTATTATTATTATTATTTCTATTTCTTGTTTCACATGTTCTACATTGATTATTGATTTATATTATAAGGTTATTTATGATATATGTCTTTTATTTTCTATTATGAGAAATCAAGAATTTATTTTGTTTTACTTTTATTTTCCACACATGCGTTTATGTGTTTGTTAAGTATTACAGGAATATACAGGTTGATTTAGTTGTGCTGCTGTCTACACTTGCAACTGATAGATAGTAGTTAGGTTGAATTTTTTTTGGTTGGGCAATTTTATTGTAATGGGCTGTTTTGTAACTTTGAGCATTTTGTTTTGTAACTTTGAGCATTTATTTTTGTTATGTGTTTTGTCACGAATTTCCAAAGGGGGAGTTTGTTAGGTTTTAAGAAATTAGGAACTAATGTATTAGAACTTCAATATGTATATGTTGGCAAACCATGATCAAAACATTTAGTCTAGATTTAGGCTGCTCAAAGTGTTTTTATGTGTAAAGTTGGAATCGAGTGTACTGCAGGATTTATTGTGTAAATCTACAAAGCTTGATTGATCGAAAATTAGGCTCAATCAATTGAAGCTTGTGTAGATTGTTTTTCTACAGAATTTTCCAACTCAAGCCTAAGCCCAAGCCCATATAACGTGTAGGGTTTTATGTTTTGCTTCAAGTATAAAAAGAAAAACCCTAGCCACGTTTTAGAGGTTATTGACATGCTATGTGTATGAATCTCTTGTGAGATCTAGAGGTGTTTGCCTTCATATATACTTAGGGTTATCAAGACCAAGATTGATGTCGAGAGCTTGGTGATTGCTTCAGTTGCTACATAAAGAGCTTAAAGAAAATACAAGTGGGAGTACTTTTGGTTGCTGTGAATCCAAGAAAGAAGTAGTCCATGGACTCGGAGCTATCACGTGGTTGTAGTAATAAGTTTTCTACTCGAGGTAGCAATAGGATGTTAGTGGTCTAAGTCGCTATTGTAAAACTTCAATTCTTTCATAGTGGATCTGTTTTACCTGTTTGGTCTTCTTGGGTTATCATATCGTTGTATTCTTTATTTTTCGCATTATTTACTTGTGTTAACCTAAACTTGAATAATTTATCTAAGTAATCACTTAGCTAAATAACTAGGTTAATCAACTTGTGTTTTAAAGGGTCTAAAAGCGTACAAAAAATAATATAAAATTACGTGAAATGTCGAAGTAAAATTAGGGGTGTCAATTCGGATTACCATGTTGGGTTCGTGTCATGTTGAGATAGGGGTATTCGACTAAATAGCTTAACCCCAACCCAACCCATTTGATAATCACGTCATGATCCTTCAGCCCTAACCCGACCTATAATAAGGCGGGTTGACCTAACCCATCCCACTTAACATGCTTAATAAACAAGTCATATTGGTTTGACAAGAATATGACACAACCCATTTCAACTTGCTGAATATTAAATATAATATACATGTAGAAATAAATATTTTTTACATTCCAAGAGTATTGCATACGCTTCAAGTCTTCAACCCACATTCAAAATAATATGGTTCAATTTCTAATTATATTGGGATACGTAAAATTTGTAAAGTTCCAATTTCCAATTATACTTGTAAGTTTTTTGTAATTACTCACTTTTCATTTTAAGTTTAAAATATAGATTGGATATAAAAGGTATTTGACAAATTCAAAATAAAATGAATATTTATTTGTGATACAAGTTAAACAAGTTGTGTTGAATGGGTCATTTTAGTGACACAAATAAATTGGCTTGCTTAACGTGTTTATTGCAAGTCATGTGAGTTGACTCTCTTATGATCCGTTTCTTATCGTGTTGGTTTCAGGTCAACCTGTTTATGACCCAAACCCACTAAGGCCTAACCTTAACCCGCAAAAACCCATGTCGAGTTTGTATCGTGTTCGCGGGTTGGGTCAAACATTGACACCCCTAAGTAAAATCAAATCACAAGGATCGATTGGATGCCTTTCACTCTTGCATGTCCATTCTTTTCCTTCACTTTTTCTTATATTTTTTCTTTTGTCAATTCTTTTTGGTACTCTTGCCATCGTTATATGTAGGTATTAAAAAAAAAATAGTCTTTTAATAATAAAATAATAAACTCGTGACTGAAATACTTTTTTCCTTTTTTAGAAACATGAGTGAAATACTTGATATGACCAAAGTCACCAGACTCTTTTGAGGCGAAGAAAAATTCGTAATTTGAAAAAGAATTTTTTTATTAAAAAATTAAAAGTGAAATTATAGTTCACAGTATTGGTTTGCATTCTCGTACCATACTATTTTTCCAACATTTTTATGAACACCATCATCTTCTCTTCAATATATATATATATATATATATATATATATATATATATAAAAGATTTGAAACCTGCATATCTCTAATAAAAATATCAAAGAAGTGTTGAATGAGTTACAAAACTCTTTGCTTCTCGTCAATCTATATGTCAAAATCTCTCCCTAAAGAAATTATTCTTTATACCAAATATATTACACTTTTCTTTTATGTTAAAGATAGACCTCATATGTGGGTTCTACTTCTATATATACATAAGTGATAAGACTCACATTTATGTGCACTTGCAGGAGATTTCATATTATCAAAACAATTTGGTATAGTTGTATATCAACGTCATATTATATGATACATTCTTATTTAATTTAAAAAATACTAGTGTTAAGTAATATACATATATTCAAAAATCACATATAAATTGAAGTAAAAAATTAAACAACAAATATATAGTAAAAAATAAAATAACAAAATTACTTTAAGTTACTTTTTTTTTTTAAAGAAATTACTTTAAGCATACCGTATAAGATTGAAATTTATTAAAACATAAAGTTATAACAATTTATTAAATTTATTTAAAATAAATAATGAATATTTAAATAATAAAGTCTTAAAAATTTTTGTTAATTGAATTATAATCGATCATAGAAGTATTTTAAACACAAACTATATTGATAATTTTAGTTATCGTGTGTTTTCTAATACATCATACAATGTGTAGCACTGACGTTAAACAACATATACTAAACACATGTAAAACATAATATTTATAATTTATTATTAAAAAAACAAAAAACCTACGACTGATAATAATTAAATTAATAAGTAACAGAACCTTTTTTCAAATATTTAAATAAATTAGGTAATTAAATTTTAAGGGGATACTATTTTTAAGCCTTTAGCAAAATGTAACACATCGCCTTTATTATGAAATAAATAAAATATGATTGATAATAATTAATAACTAGGGAAAAAAGACTCACTTGGGTCAAACTATAATTATAATTTTAATGATTTTTCTTTTATAAAGTGTCAAATGACCAAAGCATGACAATGACATGACCTGGAGAAATTATACAGTCCTCATGATGGATTACGTCACTTGTCCACTATTTTACTAAAAAAACTATCACCTAGTTAAAATTACTGAGTTAGTAGTTAGTTTCTATTTTTTTTTTTTGTAAATTCTTAACTCAGGAATTTTAAATAGGTGGAAGTCTTTTAGTGGAATGGTAGATAAAAGTCCACCATGAAAATATTATAAAAATTATAATTTATGATTTTTCCATGACCTGAGGAGACAGAGAGAGAGAGAGAGTAAAGGAACAATGAGAAGCTATACACTTAATAACCAGTCTGTAGGACAAAACATTTATCATAGAAAATTTGATTTGTAAATAGACTTCTTAATTCTTATTCAAAATTATTCCAAGGGAAAGGAAATTAATCTCTTTGTTTTACTAGTAGGCCAAAAGGTAATTTTAGTGGTATGTTCAAATTAAAATTTAAAATCAATAACAACTTACCACATAGGACTTATTGTAAAAATGTTGGAAATATAGCCTCTTCACGAAACTTGGGGAACTCAGCACTAGTGAGGACTCTGTTGTCGATGTCATTACTACCGTCATTGTTGTGGTGGTCACCATCTCGCCAATTAGCCATTAGACCAGGGTGTGTCAAGGTTCTAATATGTATTGATGTCATGGAAGCTTGAAGAAAACACACATGATACTCTCTTTGATGGAACAGAAACTAAACTGTTAGTTTCTAGCAGTAAACCTCGAATTCACAAGTGGTTTCTTGAATCCAGAAGGTGATAAACTAGAATCCATCATAGAAAAGTTTGAGAAAAACTCTACAATTTTATTGGTAATAATCTGAAAAATGAATTGTCTTTGGAGGTTACGATGTGTTTAAATAGTAAAAACAAAATCTAGGGAAACTAAAAACACTAAGGCAGCTACGAAAATATATAAAACCCTAATTTAACTAAACAACATTAAAGCACCTAAAAAGAAGGAAATAAATAACCTAAACCTAAAATAACAAAAATTACATTAATTTAATTATTTACAAAAATTAGATATTAAACCTTATTCTACATCATCAACATAGGTTGCAAAGCTTAACAGCTGAACTAACAACTTTCATCCACTAACTAATCATCTGATACTAAAACTAGATGTAGTTTATAAATGTACAGTAGAAATACACTGTAGCTTAAGATACTGTAGCTTCTTCAACTTTCTCATCTTAATGCTGCTTCCATCTTGTTTATCTGGTGCATCTACCCTTTTAGTCTTAGCACTTTTACAATACCAAGGAAAACATAACTGGGTATGTGACGGGTAGTTTTTGATAAAAATGGATACACAGAGTAGGCAAAAAATGAGACAGGACATATGTGCATAACAATGGTTGCTGCAATGTCTGTTCTTTATGTGCATCGAGTTGTTATAAAAGAGGAACCACCTGTTGTTCAAAGCCATATCCAGTAACCTTTCTATGCGTAAGAGTTGGGTTTGCTATTGAATGAAATTTGTTCTTTCAAAGAAAACCAATGCCTTTTCCCCTGAATAATAGAGATCATTATTATTGCTAACAAGGTGATGGAAAAGGAAGAAGATTGACATCTTTGTCCGTCTTTCCTGCGATTCCTCTATTAGACGTCTTTTAAATTAATGATTTCTACTTCTTAAACTGAAAAGGAAAAAAGCCTGAATTTCAAAACAGTGGTCTGCTCTTTATTTATTTTTAATATTACTTTCCATTTATTACAATTCAAGATTTATGCATTTGTCAGTAAGATCTATGCATTTTTCAATCATCGAAAACCTATTAGTGTATTGAGATATAACAAAGAAATTTAATACACCCACAAATGCATTAATCTTCATCACACTCAAAAAAATTTTGATGATTAGAAAATGCATAAATTTCAATGATAAATGCATAAACTCCAAATTTCGATAAATAGAAAGTGATGTTAAAAACAAAAAGCCTCTAAGCATGCTCGACATGCATGGGAAGAGGCTAGTGTGTATACATATCAAAGAAAATGATCAGTTGTTCACACAATCAGTTACATATATTCCATCCAAAATAAAATATAAAATTATTACATAGAATCCAATATATCATTTATTTTCGTGTACAAAGAGATATAGAAAGACTGACAGTAGAGCCCGAAACACCAATTCTTATTGCACTCACATATTTCAAGCCGGATAAAAAGTAAAAAAAAAAAAATTAAAGAGGAACTGCTGCTCTGAGCACATTGGTTGGAGATGGGTTGCTTAGACGAGGGAGGAAGACCAGGACAGGATTTGGTGCTACAACTACAAGCTTTATAATTAGACGATGAAATGATGACCTTCAGCAAAGACTGAGATCACATGTACCCCAGTAGTTTTCTGAGTCGAGGGTAACCCATGTGGGATATCAGAAAACAAAAACACAGAATGACGATTATAAAAAAGGAATTCAAAGCCCATTCAGAAATATTATAAACAGAATGACTGCTGATATGCCGCAACCAAAGGCACCGGCCGCAAAGAAAATGGACATTTCAATTAAAAGCGATAATAGTCGCACTGTTGCGTACTCGATGCCGTGATATTTCGGAAACGAAGCCCTAAGGAAGTGGATAAACATTGCCGAAGCTGAGGTAACAAAGGCCACCGAAACAAACATCAGAAATCCCTTAAAGTCGTCGTTGTCTCTTAGAACTGCCTTGCCATTTGTGTCGAGTCCACCAGGCAATTGCAAGACTGCTGCGAAGGAGAGAGTTGTAATGATTGTGATTGCCGTCATTTGGAAATTGGACATACTTCTAATTTTTAGATCAGTTTCTGGGTCTTCTGTGTTATTGTCTTCACCCATTTTTGACACTACAGGCTCCTTTTTGGCAGCCTGTATGTGACTGCCAACCACTCGTTCCAAACTATTAGTCAGTAGACGTTCGCGTCTAAGCCTGCTTGACATGATTGCTTTCTGCAGGAGTTTAGAGAGAAATGTCACTTTAATTTAATTTTTTTTATTATTATTTTTTTTTTTTCCTGCAAAGAGGGAAATCTAAGCTGTGTTTGGTTCATGTAAAATATTTTTCGGAAAATAAATATTTTCCGGAAATGCTATTTTCGGGAAAGGAAAATATTTTCAAGTGTTTGAATGCATTTCAAAAATTGCTTTGGAAAATATTTTCTAGTGTTTGGTTGTGTTTTGAAAATTCTAGTTTTTCACATTTTCTCATCTATTTTCTCAGCTTCCAAACAAATTTTATACCAGAAAAAACCACCACCACAAACTCACCTCAACAACCTACCCACATCAACAAACAACCACCCGCCACCACCATAACTCTGATTAAAAAAAAAAAACCACCACCACAAACCCACCTCAACAACCCACCCACATCAACAATGGCTATCAACAAACCCACCACAACCCAATAAAAACCCACACAACCGGCCACAGCCCACAACCCAAGGACCCACACCACCGATCCCCACCACCACTGACTCACAGGCCACAACCCAACGATCCATTCTCTTCAAATCGGAGTGATCAGAGCCATCAATTTCGTCGGAAGAGAAGGTAAAGATCGAAGCTTTGGAGGAAGAGAGGAAGCCATCAATTTCTCGGCGATCTCGGTGGACGATCTCGACAATCTCGGCAAGACGATCTCAGCGATCTCGGCTTTCCTTGTGGTGCGACCGATCATGAGCTAAAAGGCTGTGTGTGTGTGTGTGTGTGTGTGTGTGCAAGCTTGGTCTGGAAATGAATTGAAGTGAAAATAGGAATGTAAAAACATTTCCGGGTCAAAGGCTTCTTTTTTACGATTAAAGGAAATGTAAATCTGGAAAATTCTATTTTTAAAGCCAACCAAACACATGGTTTTACGGAAAATGATTTCCTGAAATGGTTTGAAGCCAAAACAAACGGACCCTATCTTACTAATACACAAAAAAAAAAAAAAAAAAAAAAAACCATTGATCTAACTCTAACTTTCACCTATTTCATTACTTCCTATAATAACAAAAATGAATAACAGTGTTAGGTTCTAAGAAATTAGGAACTAATGTATTAGAATTTCAATTTGTATTATGTTGGCAAACCATGATCAAAACATAGAGTCTAGGTTTAGGCTTGCTCAAAGTATGTTTATTTGTAAAATTGGAATCGAGTGATTGCAGAATTTATTGGACTAAATCTGCAAGGCTCGATCGATCGAAAATTAGACTTAATCGATCGAACCACGTGCAGATTTATTTTTCTGCAGAGTTCCAGTTCAGCCCAAACTTTACTTAAACGTATTAGGGTTCAAGTAAAACTCTCCTATATATAAGGGAAACCCTAGAACGTTTTTCAGAGTTGTTTTAGAGAGATTAGAGTGCCTCTTGTGCCTCTTTTTGTATTTAGGGTTTTATACCCAAAGAGTTCTCTAAGGTTGCTCATATTGCGGTTTGTGTAAATCTCTTGTGAGATCTAGAGGAGTTTTTCTTTACACAAACTTAGGGTTTTCAAGGAGGAGATATTCTCTAAACCTTGATGATCAAAACAGTTACTGCCATTAAAGCTTAAAGAATACACAAGCGGGGGTGCTTGTAGCTGGTGGGAATCCAAAGAAAGAAGGAGTTCGTGGATTCGGAGCTTGCACGTGGTCGTGTCAGTAAGTTTTACTGGTTGGTAGCATTAGGAAGTCGAGCGGGGGTGCTTGTAAGTCCTTTTGTATGAACTTCGATTCTTTCTGATAGTGGATTCAAGTTTACCTTGAGGATAGCTAAGTCAAATCCTCCCCAGGTTTTTACCGGTTTGGTTTCCTGGGTGATCATATCGTGTGTTATTTATTTTCCGCTGCTTTGCATGATTTGATCTTTATTATTGTGATAACCTAGACTTGTTTAATTGGACTAAGTAACAACTTGGCTAATTACCTAGGTTTAATCAATTGTTTAAGGGGTCTAAAAACCGTCAAATGGTATCAAAGCAACCAAGTTTTTGTGTGTGTTTATGGTCTGACCAACCAAGTTTTTGCAATCACCTTGAATTATGTGCAAACTAAATTTGTTGCTTGAAAATTTGTGGAGAATGCAAAATTTTGTTCTTGGGAATATTGGGCTTAAAATTCTTGTTTGGAAAATCATATCATCTCATGCTCATGCATTTTTGGTCTTAAATTTCAATGCTTTGAGTTAAATCTTTTTGTTTTTCAAAAATTGTGTTTTTCCAGAAAAATTTGGTGAGCCTCTGCCTGATTCGATCGGTCCATCCTGTTTTTCGACTGATCGAAATTCTTAAAATTTTTAATTTTTTGAGAGAGGGAGCCTCTGTCTGTTTCGACCGGTCGAGACTGATTTTCGACCGATCGAAACTCGTGTATCTGGTTTTTTAAAAAAGGCAAAATAGGATTTTTTCAAAGTCACTATTCAAACTTTTTCAAGTTCCTCTCTCTCTCCGTGTTGGCTCTTGGCTCCACCATCAATTTTTGTCGTTTTCCTTCAAGAGTTTTGCAAGGTTTTTGTCCCTAGAAGCCGGTAAGACCCTTTTGCCCTTCTTTTTCAAGTTTATTTCTTGTTTTCATGCATTCTCATGGGTATTTTCGCCATCTTCAAAATTATTGGGGTTTTTGATGATTCAAGCCAATTCTTGTGTAATTGATCAATGGGTTTTTGTGCCATGATGTTATATTGATGTTCCACATAGTTTAATTTGATCAATTTGGTGGTTTTTGAAAAATTGAAAATTCTAGGGTTTTGAATTTGATCCAAATTGGGGATTTTGTCAAATTGGCTTAAATTGATGAAATTAGCTTCTCCAATTGATGTAATTGGTCATTATTATTGTTATTCTATCATGTGCAATGATCAATTCGTCAATTTTTTTAAAAAATTGATCAAGTGGTATCAGAGCAGGTAGCTCTTTTGTTTTTGATCCTTTGATCTTTGAGCTGATCCTTGACCCCTGTTGTCATGGAACACGGACACTCTCTAGTTATTCCTCCTCACTTTGATGGGAATAATTATGCTTACTGGAAAGTAAGGATGAAAGCCTTCCTGAAATCCATTGATGAGAGGGTGTGGAATTCCGTAGAATACTGATGGGAGAAGCCCACTACTCCTGTTAGTGAGTGGCAAACTTCTCAGAAAGAAGCAGCTTCGTTTAATAGTAAGGCTATGAATGCGATTTTTAATGCTGTTTCTATGGAGGAATTTAAGAGAATCTCGAATGTTAAGATCGCTCATACTGCTTGGAATATCCTCCAGACTGTGCATGAAGGCACAAAGGCTGTCAAAATAAATAAATTGCAGCAATTGACTTCTAAATTTGAAAGCATTAGGATGTCTGATGATGAATCTTTTGATGAATTTTATGCTAAACTGAATGATATTGTTAATTCTGCTTTTAACTTGGGTGAAATCTATGATCAACCTAAAATTGTTAGGAAGATTCTTAGATCTTTGACTGAAGACTTTAGACCCAAGGTGACTGCCATTACTGAAAGCAAGGATGTGGACTCCATCCCTGTTGATGAGCTTGTAGGATCTCTTCAATCCTATGAGTTGGATCTACTCAAAACTTCCAAATCCAAATCAATGGCTCTTAAGTCAGTTGATGATGTTAATAGTGGTGGATTTGATGATGAGCTCTCTGCTACAGAGATTGCCTATCTTGCCAAGAATTTTAGAAATTTTCTCAGGAATAACAATAGAAAGGCAAGAGGCACAAACACTACTGAACCTAGAAATTTTAGGAAGTATGATCCCACTAAGGTTAATAACAATGATAAACCTAGAGAAAGAGTAGGTCAATCTTCCAATAATTCTTTAGGCTCTCAATGTTTTGGATGTCAAGGGTATGGACACTTGAAATCTGAATGTCCAACCTATTTGAAGTCTATGGGTAAGGCTATGGCTGTAACCCTTAGTGATGGTGAAGTTTCTGATCATGATTCTGATTGTAATGAGGATGGAAACTTCATTACTTTCACTGCTACTGCTGTAGTTGATGAGAGCATATCTGTTGAAGAGAACCCCTCTGATGGGGAACTCTTTGAAGATGCAGATCTTCAAGAGGCCTATAACAAACTTTGCAAAGTTGCTGCAAACGATGCTATGAATGTTGAACTTGGCCTAAAGAAAATTGAATCTCTTGAGCTTGAAAAGAAAAATTTACTTGTTAAATTGTTTGATGCTAATGACCTTTTGAACAATGTGAAAACTGAAAACATGCTGTTGCTTGATAAAGTTAAATCTTTAGAACTTGATTTATCTGTTGCTAGATCTGCTAGTTCTAAACTTGATCAAATGCTGAGTGTTCAAAAGTCATCTTCTGACAAAACTGGTTTAGGTTATGTTGATAGCATCTATGTGTCCGCTCCCCATTCCACTAAGTTTGTTCCTTCATCTTCTTCTTCTGAACCTTCTGCGAGTGAGATAGTGAGTGAAACTGTCAAACCCCCTGTGAGTGAGGTTGCTAAACCCTTAGAAGGTTCACCATCTAGGAAGATTAGGGTTGATCTGAAAGAGTCTAAGCCTAAGAAGCCTACCCTATCTAAGGACAAGACACATGATAAACCTGCATGGGTTTGTCATTTTTGTGGAAAGACTGGACACATACGTCCAAATTGCTACAAGCTGCAAGCTGTAAAGAGAGCAAACAAACTAAAAGTACCTGTGCCTCAAGCACTTGATCCTATGGTACTTATTGGTGATTTGGTAAAGGCTTTAAACCTTTATTCTAATCCTGGAGTTGGAAATCATTCTCAAGTGAATAAGAACTCCAATGCTCGTGGTGCATCTAAAAAGTTTTGGATGCAAAGACTCGTCCTAACTGAGTCTTTCTGACATGGTCCTTGTGCTTCATTGCTCTACCCTTTGTGACCATTGTTTTTTTTTTTTTTTTGTCTCTAGGATTTGCATAGCATTACATTCATGCATTTCATTCTAAGTGTTTTTATTTTTAAAAAATAAAAAAAAAAAAAAGAAAAAGAAAAAGGAAGCACATTTTGTTCTTGCACTATTCTTCTTGGTTTTTGAGAACAAGGTTGGTCAATTTATTTTCACATAACATGTCTTTTGTACCTTGTTTAGCTTTGATGAGCTTATTTATTGCACTCTACTAGTTGAAGATTTGTAGTGCATGTTGTGTGGGAAAGATGTGTATGGTTTTTGATTACTATGTCTTAATCTTGAAGTCACATGTTTTTAAATGTTGGACTTGAACTTTTAGAGAAATGCATAAATAACCATCTCACCACTGTTCACTAGCCAATCATGAACACCTTAGTGCATATCGTAAGATTTTATGCTCGAGAAAGTGTAGCACATGCACAAAAAGAACATAAGGTGTAGCCTCGGTTTAATTGCTTAATGTTTAAAATTGGTGTGTACTATTAGGCTTAATGCCAAATCACATAATTAAAATTGGTGTGTATATTATGAGGCAAATTAAGAAACTTACATGATTGCAAGCTTGTTTTCTAGGAGATGTGGGAGTTATATGATATAACTCTTTAGGTGATAGTCTCTTTTAAATTCTATGTGATGAATTTTGTAGACTTTGTGATTGATTGCTATTCACATATCACCTCACATGTATCTCAAGTTTTTGCTAGTTGCACACACTACACAAGTTACTCTTTGCTAAACTTGGTACATTATATTGTGTGTGATCTTATTGTGGCCATCCAAGATTACATGTTCCTGGATTTTGATGCAAATTGTCTTTAATGTTTGAGTTTTGGAGACAAATTGGTTGAAAAACTTGTTATTGGAAGATCTGGGTTAAACTCTAGTGTTTTTGAAAAACTTTTAATCTCATACTCATGCATTTTAATCATGAAATATTGTGCTTTGAGGAGTTTCTGCATTAAATTGCTCTGTTTTTCAAAAATTTGATTTTCCATGCATCATTTATGTTTAGGATTCACATGTATTGCATTGTTTTTGTATCTATCTTGCAGTTTTGCAATCATATCTCTCATTGTTTTCACACATAACATGCATACACTTTGCTACATTGGGTACTCAACTTGATAAAAAAATTGATTGATTAATTTTTGAGCTATGTACTTTCTAGTATATGCCTATTTTTATGTGTGAACTGCAGAAAATATTTTTCTTAAGAGTTATGATGGATAATCAATGTGCAAATATTTTTTCTACCCATGCAACTATTTATGGGTCACATAATGTCATGTTTGCATTTATTGAAAGAGAGAATATTTTTTCTTCATGTGTATCCTCAACTTTGTTTTTTTAAAAACTTGGTTTGTGTCTTTTTATTTATCCCCACCCCTTTATTTTTCCCTAAAACTGTTTTTCCCAAAACTTGTTTTGTTTTTCCTATTTTTATAGGGGGAAAAACTTGTTTTTAACCTTTGTTGTTCATAGGGGGAGTTGTCTCTATTTCCTATAGAGTTGAATTGTTTTGTGTTCCCTTCTTTCTCTATTTTCTCTTACTCTGTTGCGTATGTTTTCTGTCAACTCTTTGTTTGAGTTGTCTTTGTCAATGCGTGACAAAAAGGGGGAGAGATTTAGATGAAATGTGTGGAAAATACAAGAATGTTCTTTTTAGGGGGAGTTAACATTGAGTTAACATTGTTTTTGATGTATTTAACTTAGGGGAAGAGTTAGATTGTATATTTGTTGATTTACTGTTTTTGTTTTTCTGTCACACATGCGTTTATGCGTTTGTTGAGTGTTTCAGGAAATATACAGGTTGATTCAGTCATGCTGCTGTCTACACTTGCAACTAATAGATAGTAGTTAGGTTGAATTATTTTTGGGCTATATGTAACTTTGAGCATTTCATGTTTGTGATGCGTTTTGTCACGGATTGCCAAAGGGGGAGATTGATAGGTTCTAAGAAATTAGGAACTAATGTATTAGAATTTCAATTTGTATTATGTTGGCAAACCATGATCAAAACATAGAGTCTAGGTTTAGGCTTGCTCAAAGTATGTTTATTTGTAAAATTGGAATCGAGTGATTGCTGAATTTATTGGACTAAATCTGCAAGGCTCGATCGATCAAAAATTAGACTCGATCGATCGAACCACGTGCAAATTTATTTTTCTACAGAGTTCCAGTTCAGCCCAAACTCTACTTAAACGTATTAGGGTTCAAGTAAAACTCTCCTATATATAAGGGAAACCCTAGAACGTTTTTCAGAGTTGTTTTAGAGAGATTAGAGTGTGTCTTGTGCCTCTTTTTGTATTTAGGGTTTTGTACCCAAAGAGTTCTCTAAGGTTGCTCATATTGCGATTTGTGTAAATCTCTTGTGAGATCTAGATGAGTTTTCCTTTACACAAACTTAGGGTTTTCAAGGAGGAGATATTCTCTAAACCTTGATGATCAAAACAGTTGCTGCCATTAAAGCTTAAAGAATACACAAGCGAGGGTGCTTGTAGCTGGTGGGAATCCAAAGAAAGAAGGAGTTCGTGGATTCGGAGCTTGCACGTGGTCGTGTCAGTAAGTTTTACTGGTTGGTAGCATTAGGAAGTCGAGCGGGGGTGCTTGTAAGTCCTTTTGTATGAACTTCGATTCTTTCTGATAGTGGATTCAAGTTTACCTTGAGGATAGCTAAGTCAAATCCTCCCCAGGTTTTTACCGGTTTGGTTTCCTGGGTGATCATATCGTGTGTTATTTATTTTCCGCTGCTTTGCATGATTTGATCTTTATTATTGTGATAACCTAGACTTGTTTAATTGGACTAAGTAACAACTTGGCTAATTACCTAGGTTTAATCAATTGTTTAAGGGGTCTAAAATCCGTCAAACAGGATTGGACATAGGCTTGAAATTGAAACAATTTCATAAGTTGAAGACTTTAATTTTCAAAATTAAGAATATGAGATCTAATCTGAAATAGTGTATAAACTAATCTACTCGTTTTTATATAATATTCTCCCCAACATATGATAATTCTAATATATCCGTATCCAAATATTTATAATTATTTCATTTACCAAACCAAATATGAACGCATTTCCTATAGGTTATCAAGCAAAATATATTTACCTCGGATAGAGGTTTCCTTTAAGTAAATTTCATCGATATTTACTTACTACATATGGTTTACCAAGGCTTACATTTTCAGACCACGAAAGCTTCTTCCGTGATTCAATAATATCAGCAGCGCTCATCCCCTCCTTGTTCACAGCCAGTTTTTCAACTCTCCTGTCATCTGTAAGCATCATTGATATTTTAAAACGGTCATTGATGGCAGCTACATGTAAAGGCGTGTTGCCTTCTTTATCTTGCTCATTTATGTGATCCTGAAATGTTAATGTCTGGAGCAATACTTTGACTGCATTTTTCTTTCCATGTTCCACGGCAAGGTGAAGAGCTGTCCTACCTTTGTTGTCCAACAATTCACAAGTATTTGGACATTTTGTAATGAGTGCTGTCATCACACCACCATGTCCTCCGTAGCTGAAATGTGAAGGGAAGACATGCCTTCTTTGTCCATTTTGTAATCAAGGGAAATATTATTTTCCAAAAACATTTTGACTTCTTCTGTATTGCCAAAATATGCAGCATAATGAAGAGGAGTCCAGCCATTTTTATCAGATTCCATAATTGGTTTTGGAAATTTGTCAAATATCTTGCGCAGGAAATCTGCAAAGAGAGGGAGAAACATATTATAGGTTAGCTAAAGTTAGCATGTGTTGATGATGAATACGTTCAAATATTGTTGGGTTCTTTGGTTTCACATTTCGATTAATCAAGACTTCATCAGGTAAACAAATTGTATATTTTACATTCCTTATTTTTATGAAACGATACAGCCTAGTTTTTCACTAGACAACATTCGATGTTTTGCAAAATCAACACTACTTTTTACTACGAGCGCAAATTGATATATAATTACTGATCAAAATACTATGCACATGCAAATTGAAATTATACAGGGAATATATATTTGGGAATCAATGTATTGCAAAACTAGGTTATTACAAAAGATTGGAAGCATTTGTGGTCCTAGTTGCTGTCTGTAGAGTGTCTGCAATGAGAATTCAAGAGAACGGAGAAAGATAGCAAAAAACAGTGCAACGATGTCGTTTTGTTTCTTAATTTATATATACACGTCATTATTTTATTGGTTCTCTTTGTTATAGTGGACGTGGTTGTAATTTTTTTTTTTTTTAATACAAGATATAAATTTTATTTTAGCCTAATCTAAGTATATATGTGTGTAAAGTTTCTCCTGAAAACTTGAACCCTAGTCCTTGCCTCCCATAACCTACAAGTACTTATATTTATGGAGTGACCGTCACACAAAAAGTGCACAATAGTTTTGTAATTCAAACCTCAATTTATGCTTCATTGTTTGTTTTCCCGATCCAACTGTAGGTTTGTTGTATAAAACAAAGTTGTAAGATTACAAATTCAATTTAATGAGAGCTTTCTCTCTCTCAATTTGCACTCTCTCTCTCTCTCTCAAGTTTTGGCATAGGTATTAATAATTATTGCTATGCCAATCAATGAGACAATTTTGTATCTTATTGTCTAACTCGGGAGTCATATTTAAGTAATTGAAATAATAGAAGACATAAATTTAACATTTAATAAAATAGATGAACATGTGGTATGTTTTATCTGTGGAGTATATAGTAAAGCAGAAAAAGTATGAAAGAAAATTTAAACTCCTAACTCGGTGGGTTTTTCTTTTTCATATAAAAAATAATAAAAAAAACTCGGTGGGTTATTTAACAAACTTTTTTTTTTTTGCGTAATGCATAACCCAAGTTATTTAAAGGGCTTATACATTGGGCCTAAAAAGTGTAATTCGAGCCATCTTGAACAACTCAATTAGGATGAGAAACTTCATTTTAAGCCCTGTAGAGATGCCAATTACGAACGCATACCAAAAGTTTAGACTAAACTCCAAAACCTACGTACGAAACACCTTGTCAACACTAGTCCGAGTGAAAACTCAATTCGATTCGAGTGTACCATTTTGGAAAAAGTGTTGCGCTATTTTTTACAACAATTTCTAGATTGGCATTAACTTGTTTGAGTAATATACTGTAGGTGGAGACTTGAAACAAACATTAGAAGATGAGATGTGGAATGAACATTGTTAACAACAACAATATTGACGTTATTGGATGGTGGCACTGCACACACACACACATCTAAACCCTAACTATGATGCTATGAAAGAATCATACTTCCTTCATCCCAAATTATTTGGTTTTTATTCCATTTTGGAATGTCCCAAAACTAAATTCCTTTTTGAAAAGTCAATGAAAAAATTTCCTAACATTTTCTCCACTTTATTTAGAGGTCAATACTCTTCTCTCACTAAAATTTATATTAAGGATGGTAGTTTTGAAAACTTATACCATTCTATATAAAGACAAAACTTAGATATAGTACTATAGGTGCTGTTCTTTAATTAAATTCATTTCTTAAAATTCTGCTATGTTGCTTTTTTTTTCTTTTTTAATGTAATGGAAGTGTATTTTTAGTTAAATAGCCATGTACTTAAATTTAAAAGAAAAACCCAAAGAATAGTACCTAAATACTATACCTACATTTTGCCTTTTATGTAAAAAACAATTTAAATAGTTGAATTTTCTAAACATGCCACATAAAATGGGATGGAGGGTAGTATTATAATTTAAATGGTGTGAAATTTTAGTGGAGTGGCCTATTGATACACACATTATGAGTGCAGGGCTACCAATAACAAAAATTTCACTCATATTTTTCATCTTATTCCTTATTAGTATAGAGTTGCCCTTTGATTGTGCAAGTAAAGTAGGAGTCTCGACCCAAAAAAAAAAAAAAACTTATAATGGGCCTAGCCCAGATCTCAGCCTATATTCTAACAAATAGATACTCTAAAAAACAATGAGAAGAAGTATACAAATACATCTTATTTTTCTGGCGATATTCGTGTTTATTCAGCCAGAAAAATACATCTTTGCAAATGGGAAAAAACAGATGCTCCTCAACGAATAAAAGTCTAGTAACGAATCCTGCCCGAAACAAAACAACCAAGTAATTAACAGTTAACAAATAACAGTTTTTGTGAGAATAATATTGAAAATTTTCTCACGCTACCCATCAAATAACAGCTTTTGTTATCAATAAATTTGGCTTTTTCTTTCATATATCTTTTTTTATTTTCTATTCCTTCTCTTACTATTATAATAATTGTGGGTTTTTTTTATTTTTTTATTTATATTTATATATATATATATATATATATATATATATGTTGTGTGAAGGTAATTACCATGCAATAGACAAATTCAAAACATTTTCTGTAGTCTAGTCAACCAAGAATGGCCCACATTAGGACATGTCTGCTTGACAGGCTCAAAAGAAAACTGAACGTGATATCCAAAAGCAGGAAGTTGAATATTACGCGAATATACAAGCAGAGACAGCCACATTTAGACTGAGAGTTCTTTGCGCCCACGGGCGGCCAATGGCCCCTAAGTTTATATATATATATATATGAGAGTACGTTTAGACTCTTTAAACAAATTGTTTAATCTAATATATTAACCAAGTGATTACTTAGATTAAATTTCAGTTCTAGGTTAAACACAGATAAATCATATCATGCAAATATGCAAAAAAATAAATAACACCACAATATGATTACCTAGGAAAACCAATGAAACTAACCGTTTCAAAGTAAAAACCTTGGGAGAATTTAACCTAACTATCCTCAAGGTAAACCAAATCCACTATAAGATAATCGAAACTTTTACAAAAGATTTAACCCTAAATCTAATGTTACCTCATGTAATAACTTACTGACACGACCACGTGCAAGATCCGAATTCACGGACTCCTTCTCTTCTTGGATTAACAGCAACACAAGCACACCCTTGCTTGTGACTTTAAGACTCCACTCAAAGGTTTCAGATCACCTTTTCTTGTTGATCTTGATGCAACAACTAGTTCTACCAATCCTTGAATGAAGTTTAAGCTTCAGTAGAATCTTGTGTAGTTAGAAGGTACAGAACCTCTCAAATCTCATAAAAAGTAACACAAAAGTCTTCTTCTCTCTACAAAAACGTGATTAGGGTTTTCCTTTTATATGTAGAGAAGTTTAAGTGAAACCCTAAACATTTATACGGGCTTGGGCCTCTTTAAAAATTTGCAGAAAAACTATGTCTATGATTTTTGATCGATCGGGTCTAATTCTCGATCAGTTGAGAAAGGCAAAACATGACTTTTCATTTTTTGCGATCAGCTGGACTTCAAATCTTGAAACACACTTATTTAAGCATTGCCTAAACACTTAGACTAGACATGTTTTGCTCTCGGTTTGCCAACACAACACAAACATGATTCTAAACATTTAATCTAAATATTTAGAACCTAACAATATAAATATATATATATATAATTTTCATATATTAAGTTGTATATTTATCACGTGGTGGACACCAAAAGAGAATTTCACACACATATATATTTAGATTAACTTAGAGTAGAATTTTTATTTTGTATTAAAAAAATGTATATTTAAATATTTGTTTTATAAGTATGTATAGTTAAAATTAAATGTTTATACTTTCAAATATACATAATTCCCTCTCAAGAATTAAGTTAGTACAAAGAGATTCTTAAATGGCCAACTAATGCTCACTTACAGCCCCCTCTTAATTATTTTATTTTGTTTAGTTAATTAAGTAATACCTAAACTTAAGTGGTGATACCTAATTGAAGAAGTTAACCATCTTCTAGCTTTTGAAATGTGTTAAAATATAATTGTTGTGTCTTTTATTCTATTTATATATTGTTTTTAACAATAAATTGATGTTGGTTTTATTTTTTAAGTATTAATTTATTCTACTAGCGCACACCCTTGGTGCGATGGTCACTCCACAAGTATAAGTGTTTGTGGCTTATAAGGGTTAAGGTTGGGGTTCAAGTCTCCAAGAAGGAGTTTCACATACATGTACACTTAGATTATGGTAGAGTAGAATTTCTATCTTGTAAAAAAAAAAAAAAAAAAGTATTAATTTATTCTTAAATATTTCTATAAATCTCATTCTCCTATAATACGAAACCCTAGCTTGGTCCCTATATACAAGTCAAATGAGAGCTAGAATTTTCTCTAGCTAGGCTGGACTGAGAATAAGTTACATGATAGTTAGAGATTCCATGCTGAAAGTTCAGTCAGTGTGTAAAACACCTTGAACGTTTAGACCCCCATTATACAAATTATCAATTCAAGCTTAATATCAAACAATTAATGTGCGGAATATGAATATAAGCTTAATACAGAATTGATAAACAATCTAAACCAAATAAAATCACATACATAGCAAAACTTAAATGGAAAAGATTAAGGGAAGAGAGTTGCAAACACAAGGACAACACTCGATGTGTTATCGAAGAGGAAACCGAAGCCCTCGGCGTAAAACCTCTCCGCTACCCTCCAAGCAGTAAACAATCCACTAAAGAATATAGTTGGGATATATGAACAACAGAAGACCCTCCAAGTCTAATTTACCCAATGTACCTAAACCCTCCAAGCTCCTACTCTAACGAGATTATGCCGAACATATTTCTTCTTTAGCTTGCTAGATTTCGCTACTTGACCATAGCATCAACCAATATGAAATTGGTCCCTTCTTAACTGCTTCTCAAACACCAAATGGTCTTCTCACATATATGAGTATGGTGAAAAAAGGTTTTGGTAATGTACCTCTCAAGGATTTGACAATGGAGATGAAGAGAGTAGAGGAATTTGAAGAGTCTCTATGTAAAGATTGTGGATGAATCAATCTTGTTTTTCTCTAAAGTTTCTCTCTCAAAATTCTCTCTGGAAGCTCTTTGAATATCGTGGATATAAGGATATATATATATATATAGTAGGGTGAGAAGGAATGTGAAAAGTCAGTTTTTACAAAATAGGTGGTCTGGCAACTTGACCTCGCAACTGGGCTAAGTCATAAGTTCAAGTCACGAGCTAACAGCCTGGCCAGCCTGGGACTTTTGTCCTGTAGTGCAACAACTGGCATGAATCTTCAGCTCCCCTGCATGCTCCACACGTGTGCCAACTTTGGCGGCTTGCTAGTCACGAGTCCAGTCGCGAGTCTCTGCATCCTTGCACAATCTTGAGCATTTCTTCACACTTTCTCACTCGCTACCCTTATATGATACCCACCTAAATACAGGGTTACTAATTGCTAAAATACAAGCAAATTTGGCACGAAATAAAGCCAACAAGATGGTTGATAAAATTCAACCTTACACATGCTATAATAGAAGATGATATACTTAGAATAGCCAGCTCAAGAATAGTCCCATTTCCCTTTAGTCAATAGAAGATTTCATGCTATGCAGATTTGTATAAGATAAATTGGAAGTAATGCTAGAGTGGATTTTTTAGAACAACAATTTCTGATTGTTTGTTGTCTGTTGTGTAATTATTATCAGCCTACTTCTTTGGCTCAATAAAAGTATAGAACTCATCCAAATAAATTTTTTTAAAAAAAATTATAATAACAAAAAACCAAAAAACAAACGAACTTACTTTTGGAGGTATAATAGTTGAATTTACTTACTAGTTTGGTAGCGAATGACAGCTGCATGCGAGACATTCATGTTGTTCCTTCCCCCATAGAAGCATTTTGGAACGGTATCTATAATGTGATGAGCAATTTTGAAATGAAAGTTCAAATATGTGTATAAACACCCTTGAACGTTTAGACCCCCAAATTACAACTTAACCAATTCAAGCATTATGTCAAACAACTAGTGTGCGGAAAATTAACATAAGCTATAAACAGAATTGGAAATCAATCTAAGCCAATTATAAATGACATCCACAGCAGAAAATAAGGCAAAGATAAAAGGGAAGGAAGATGCAAACACAAAAACAACACGCGATGTGTTATCGAAGAGGAAACCAAAGCCCTCGGCGTAAAACCTCTCCGCCGCCCTCCAAGCGGTAATCAATCCACTAGAAAATGTAGTTGGGATACATGGACAGCAAAAGACCCTCCAAGCCTAGTCTACCCAGTGCACCTAAGCCCTCCAAGCTTCTTGCTCCAACGAGGTTGCGCCGAACCTTTTTCTTTTCTAGCTTCCCGGATTCCGCTACTAGACCATAACATCAACCAATGTAGATTGGTTCCTTCCTAACTGCTTCCCAGAAATCCAAACAGCCCACTCACAGTGATGAATATGGTGAGAACAAGGTTTGGTAAAATGTCTCTCAAGGATTTGACAATGGAGAGAAAGAGAGTTGAGGAATTTGAAGAGACTCTAATGTATAGATTGTTGGTGAATCAATCTTGTTTTTCTTTAGGGTTTCTCTCTCAAAATTCTCTCTGGAAGCTCTCTTACAATCGTGGGTAAAAGGGGTATTTATATTAGAGTGTGAGAGGAATGTGAAACGTCAGGTTTTACAAAACAGGGGTCGCTCGCGGCTTGACCTCGCGACTTAACTGAGTCGCGAGATCCAGTCGCGAGATAATCGTATGGCCAGTTGTCCTGTTTTGTCCTATAGTGCTCCAGCTGGCATGACTGTTCACCTTCCGGCATGCGTGGCACGTGTGCTGCGTTTGGCGGCTTGCAGCCGCGAGGCCAAGCCGCGAGTCTCTGTTTTCTTGCACACTCTTGAGCAAACTTCACTCTATCTCACTCACTACCCTTACAACAAACCCACCTAAATACAGGGTTACTAAATGCTGAAATACAAGCAAATTTGGCACGGAATAAAGCCAATTAGATGGTTGAATAAATTCAACCTTACATGAAAAATTCTTGATCCACTGCTAAAAAGAGAGGGGATTCCCCTGCTTTATTTGTAAACGAAGCCAACTCTGGGTCTTCCCAAATTAGTAACTTCACAATGTCATAATAATTATTTCTTATAGCCTCATGCAGTGCAGTATTTTCCTCCAAATTTCTCTTTCTTAGTAGCAAGAATTTCTCTGCAGCTTCTTGTTCTTCTGCACAAGTAGTTATTAACAGCTCTATCATGTCCAAATGCCCTAATCTTGCTGCAATATGTAGTGCAGTGTTGCCATTGCAATTTGTCAGAAGCAAAAGTGAACGCTGCAAATCGAGGACTTTTTTCATGAACTGCACCTTTCTAGATTTCGCTGCCAAGTGAAGAATAGAGTTCCCCCTCTCTGTCTCCTGCTCGAGAATGAAATCCTTACCCGTAGGTTCTTCAAAGAAACTAACATTCCCAGGAATTGCGGCATTGAACAGTTCATCCATTGTTTCTAGCTTCCTCCTGAATCTTAACAGTGACCATGTTTCCAAAGATAACTTAAAGTTTATAAATATACGGTAATCAGCAAATCAATGAATCTTATAATATCATATGATGAGTTTATATCTTGGTTAAACCATTTAAATTCTATAAGGATATAAGGATTTAATGCGACATGTTCACAAATGAAATGGGTAGCCAGGGAAAAAAAAATAGTAAAATTTAAAATTCCTTCACTTTCCTCGAAGTCAATTTTCTGATCATAACTAATTCAAGAATCAGTATCTTTTGTGTCAAACAACCTTCTTGTTAAGAGCATTCACATATGAGTTTTTAAAAAAAATACATATTTTATACTTGTGGGGGCCAGTTAATCAATAATTATTAAAACCGTGTTAACTGGGCCTGTGGCCCATCCGAGGATGTTAAATTATCCGAGGAGGCCCACATAAGGTTATAAGGGGAACCAAATGAAAAGAGAGGTAGATATCATATGAGATGGGTCCAGTATTCGTCCGAGGACAAAATCCTTCTCGGCAATATGTGTCCGAGGACAACTTGAATGTCGTATTGTCACAAACGCACTTCGAAATTGCATTACCACTAAAGGTGGGACTTGGGGCCAAGGGTAAGAAAGAAAAGATAAAAAAATATCTTTAACAACTGCTGCCTCCGCATTAATTGCCTTTCAACCAACTCTCTGGCTACATTAATGTGGAGGTGATGCCTAAACAGTGATGAAGCAGCCTTACAGCTGCTGGTTGAAGGTTCCAGGAAGTGTTGGATGGGATAGGAATGGATCCCCCAAATCCAACCTACACGTGTGTGGTGAAGATGACACCAAGATGGCAGTATATAATATAGAAGAATGCATTGAGAGGGGGGATGGGAACTTCTAAACAAGTGAGACTTAGAAGAAAATCTTATGAAATAAAGAACTTAGCTTGTTTCAAGGATAAATTGATCGTAATATTTGTATTAATCCATCTAGAAACGTTAAGTTTAATCGTTTTTCTTTTGAAGTTAATCTAGTTCTTTTATATCCACGCTCTACAAACTTATTGTTTGGGCATTTAGCGTTCGAACCCAATACGAGTTTGGGATCGTTACAAATTGAGTCCTTACAATACTCTAAAAAGCTATTTTATCTATTTTACTATAACTCATTTAAAAATACATCCAATGTCTCATTTCTTAATTTTACATACCACATAATAAAATAATATAAAATAATAGAGAGAGAGTCAAAGAGGAGAGAGGAGAGAGGAGAGAGGAGAGAGAAGTGAGAATAAAAATCAATAATAAATAAACACAAACTTATAGAAGCAATTTAAAATAATTACTACAAAAAAAAAAAAATCTTTTTTGGCAGCAGTATTGTTTTATAGCAATGATTTTTATAGTGGTGACTGGGAAACCGCTACCAAAAAAAAAAAAAAAAAAAAGAGAACAAAAAGAAAAGAAAAGGAGAGTATATTTTAGTGGTTACCAAAAAACCACTATTACAAAGAGACTTATAGTAGCATTTGAAAATTCACTACAATAAACCCTCTTTAATAGCGTTTTTTGTAAGCATTACAAAAAAAAAAAAAAAAAAAAAAAAAAAAAAAAAAAAAAAACCACTGCTATAACTCGTCTTTTTTGTAAAGTGAGTATGAGGGTGAAGGTCGACGGCATATGGTTTTTATAACCACTATTGTTGATGAGAAGGTGGAGTGTGCTATGCGCAGCAACCATTGAACAATGTATAGTGTGTTATGACTAGTGGGGTGTTGCTTTTTAATTTTATTATCTAATTGCTAAGTATACCACTAACTAAGTCTAAGTTAAAACAGTGTATATATTCAAACTGTCACTTTGATATTCTAAATTAAAAGACAAAAAAATCTTGAATTTATGAATTGTTCTTCAACAAAGCAACCCCCACCTTGCTCCGTAACTTTTTAAAAGCACAACTTCAATTATTTTAAGTAAAAAAATTTAGATAGCTTAGTTAGAGAGCTCAAACAAAATAGAGAGAGAGAGAGAGCAAACAAACTTAAAAAGAAATGAGTGGGAATTAGAGTTTAGAGAAATTATGAATTACTAAAGAAATTTTTTTAAGGGTATTTATTTTGTTGTTTGAGCTAATATCTTATTCGGTTGACACTACAAAAAAAAGGGGTCTATAGCCGCGTTTACAAACCCAGCCTAAACAGCGCGGCAATAGGCCTATAGCCGGGTTTTTGTAACCGCAGCTAAAGGTCAGACCTATAGCCACGTTTCTAAAAAACGTGGCTACAGACCAGCTTTGAGCCGCGTTTATAACCGTGGTTATAGCTTCGGACCTATAGCCGCGTTTTTTAAAACGCGACTATAGTTTTTTTTTTTTTTTTAATTCTAGTTTTTTTTTTTCCCCAGAAAATTCAAAATTGAACACAAATCCAAAAAATTCAAAATCAAACACAAACCCAGAAAATTCAAAATCGAACACAACATACTCACAATACAAACACACCCAGAAAATTCAAAATCAAACACAAAATACTCACAATAAAAACACACCCAGAAAATTCAAAATCAAACACAACATACACACAATACAAACACAACGTGCTCCAAAATATAAGAACACAAATCCATGAATCTCCTCTCATTCAACAAAACCAACCCAAATTTAACACTAAATCCGTTCAAGGAACACAAAAGCACAAGCTTAGAAACACAAAAGAACAAGCTCAAGAACACAAACCCATTTAAACATAAGCATAATATCAACAACACAATAGCACAAATTCAAGCATAGATCCAAAAAATTCAAAATCAAATAATTACACTAATGTAAAACCCATACATATAAACACAAATATTACTCCCAATGCTCATAAATCACATAGGTTTTGTTATTAAAGCTTTGATAAAAAATAACCTCTAGCAAAAGTATAATACCCATAAAAAGATTAGAAATTTTTTACCTCAAATAGTAGAAATGAGTGAGCCTTAGCTTTTCCTATGAAGTTTTCAATGATCCTTGCTAGAAAAATGAAGTATATGGTGGTGCGGAGTGTACCGGCGGAACAGTGAGGTAGAGGATGAGTGTGTGCATTGTGTTGAGAGAAAAAGAAAAGAAAAGAAGATAAAAGAGAGATGTGTGGCCAACCAAAGAGTGAAAAGAGATATTTTGAATTGAGTGGCTGGGAGCAAATGCGGTAGGTGGGGGGTCAGGCCATCCTTTTTTTTTTTTTTTTTTGGTTGTTACCTATAGGTCCCCTGAAAACAAGGCTATAGGTCCCCATAAAAAATATCTCAGGCCACCATTTTTGTGTGTTACCTATAGCCGCGTTTTTAAAAACGCGGCTATAGGTCCTTCTTTTAAAAAATATATTACCTATAGCCACATTTTTATAGGTCCTCCTAAAAGAAATTCTATACGACTACATATCTCGGGCCATCCTTTTTGTGTGGTACCTCTAGCCGCGTTTTTAAAAACACGGCTATAGGTCCTCCTAGAAAAAAATTCAATATGGCTATATATCTCAGGCCATCCTTTTCTTCTTTTTCTTTTTTTTTTTTTTTTTTTTTTTTTTTTTTTTTTTTTTTTTTGTGGTACCTATAGCTGCGTTTTGTCCTCCAAAAAAATTTATTCGGCTAGAACTATAGCTGCGTTTTTTAAATGCGGCCATGGGCCCTATCACAAAAACGCAGCTAAAGATACTTACAATCACGGCTATAGACTTCACCTATTGCCGCGTTTTAAAAAACGTAGCTATAGGTCATCCTTTTAAAAAAAATTATTCAGCTGGACCTATAGCTGCGTTTTTTAAACGTGGCTATAGGCCCTATCACAAAAACGCAACTAAAGACACTTTCAAATGCGGCTATAGCCCGCGTTTTTTATAGTGTGATTGGGATAATTTATTGTTTAAGACGCTGAGAATTATGTTAGGGGCAAGATGGATTTTATTGGGTTCAAATTCAAAACCATTACAAAATATATAGACTATTAAATTTGCTTTATAAAAAAAATTTCTTGGGGGGCCATGGCGCCCCTCGATCTTTAAGTAGCTCTGTCCCAATTAAGAAGGCGTTGAAAGGTTATCAACAAACTCATTATTGATAAAATAGAGCTACAAACACAATACTTTTGGAATACTCACGAGCTATTGCGGATTTTCTTTATGGGGAAGGGTGTTGTTACTGGGCAAGGCTAGTTTTCTGTAAACTAAATTTTGAACATATTAAACAAATTTGCATTATAAGATAATATTTTTTTGAACAGTTATTAGAGTACTTGGAAGGACTTCAAAGACTAAAATAATAAAAAGAAACTTTTTTTTTGAGAGATAATTACAATATGCTACTAACCCCACAGCTCAAACTCTTTCCCCCCTAAACCCCCAAGCACTTTATACATGAGGATGTGTCAATTCAACTACAAGCCATTTGGCATAATAAAATGAAACCTAAGGATGCAAAAATGATTATAATATGTATTTTAACCTAAAATTTGCGTAAATATATACTAAGAGATATTTAATATAAATAACTCATAAGAAGATAACATAATCATTATAATATATATTAAGGATTTTCATTACATGTAGGGCTGTCCACCAGAAACCGAAAACCGACCCACCCACCCAAACCGCTCGGGCCGTTCCAAAAACCAACCGACCCGACACCAATGACGGTCGGCAGCAGGTCTTCGCCACGAAAAACCGATTCCGACGGGTTGGATGGCGGGTTTTCTTCTCCAAAACCCGATGAACCCGGTCCGACCGACGAATCCCGTGAAAGAAGACCGGATCTACCTAGATCCACTCAGATCCAATGAAGATTTGGTAGTTTTTGGTTGGATCCGGCGATGAGATGGAAGTTTTTGCTCAAATCTGGGCTTAAGGTGGTGTTTTTTGCTTCGATCCCATGGTTGTCACACAGATCCGAAGAAAAATCAACAGATCCGACGAAGATCCAGTGAAGATACGGTGAAGATCCGGCGATGAGATGGAAGTTCTCGTTCAAATCTGGGCTTGAGGTGGTCTTTCTTGCTTCGATCCCGTGGTTGTCGCACAGATCTAAAGAAAAATCAGCAGATCCAACGAAGATCCAGAGAAGATTCGGCAAGATCCGGCGAAGATTTGGCTATTTCCGGCGAAGATCTGGAGGTTAAAACTCACTCTAACTTCGACCGACTCGACCGTTGTCCACCGAAGCCCGATCCGGCTTGAACCGAGGTTGTCAGCGGTCAGCGGCGGGTCGTTCAACGTCCCACCTGATGTGAGCGGGTCGGTTCTGGGTTAGACACAAACCCGACCCGAGGACACCCCTAATTACATGAATAAACGATTTTTGGATTTTTTTTTTTTTCTAAAGTTAAAATTCACGGATAAATAAAAGAAATAATTCAACAATTAGATACACTAATTTATTTCCAAATTATATTGTTTGTATACAAATTTTCATAATGGTGAATAAATCAATTTGGCTTTCATTATTTTGGGGGAGGGGCACTTGACTGCGAATGAACTTTGGATCCGATCACGATTTCTAACATGCTCCCAATATAGGCAATGAGCATAAAGTAAATGGACAAATAAGTTAAATATTTTAGCAAAATTTCAAATCTTGGTCTGGTCTTCTTATTTGTTTCCGAATTCTTTAGGTAGTGGATGAACATTACGGCAGCTGAGCAAGCAAAGGAGAGTGAATTAAATACCAGAAAGAACCAAAAGGCTGGGTGATTTCTTAAAACTGGCATGCCCGTATTACTGTCGTATCCGCCAGGCAGTTGGAAGGCTGCTGCGTAGGTGACAGTTGTAATGATTGTTATTGACGTTAAACTGAATTTGTAAATGTTCTCCTGGTCATCTGTAGCCATAGACGCGCCTTTGTTCTCGAGAGTCTGCACTTCTTTCGGAGTCTGGCCGTCATCTACTCCTTCCAAATTACACGTTTTCATAATTATTTTCTGCAAGCGTTGAGAAGGAAATGTCACTGACTAATACCTGAAATTGCAATTTTTTTTTATTGTAGTCCTGGGACATGCATGGTTGGGAGTGGGATCCCTCAAGCGGTCAACCCCGCCTTATTTTTATTATCAGGTTCAGATGTTTTCTTGCACGAAAGAATATTTAAAGTCAAAAGATTTCAGTCCATATGGACAAGGTCATGCAGTTCAATGACATGCTTGATTCTCTCCCTGAAGACAATATTGATTCCAATCAGACTCTCCCAATTATTTGTAAGCAAAATAAATAAACAAAAAATATATATAATTCATAAATAAATATTTATATAGATTTCATTTACCAAGCCAAATATTAATGTATATATTAGAATATATATTTTTGAAGTCTAGTGCTTTTATGCATTAGATTGGATCTATTTAGATGTTGACATGTGTCAAATATCTTTCATGTATTCACATCTCAACAAGCCCACTACATTGGACTAAATCCTTATCTTATATATTTTACATTTTGTGTTATATGTTTATGGAGAGGACTAGAATAGAGTAGACGGATCTCTTCTCCTAAGGCCAACCGGAATCAACGGATGAGATAGGGTATGACAGACGGATCCTCTATGGTGGACGGATTCCACCTTAGCAAGCAGGAGAGGACAGATACAGAAGTCATGTGTCGCCTACATGGTTAGGAGGTCTCCAAACAACCCTAAATGGTAATATCTTACGCCCTACGATTAACCCTAGTCAACGAGATCTCTATATGGGAAGAATATCACAAAATATGTATATTTATGAGGATCTTCCTCACAAGGAAACATCTTCTTCACCAAGAAACAAAGGTCGGTTTTAGACTACTATAAAAACCAAAAGCCCTCAGAAAGCAAAGGTACGCATAATTCACCCCAGTTCTAGCATTCTAGAGTTGTGAGAAGTTCTCTAACTTACCTTCGGAGGGTCTTTGGCCGGTACCACACCGGTACTCTCCTAAGGTCTTCTTGTTCTGTGTTGTGCAAGTATTGTCTTGATCACGCAAGGACTGTGCGACTTACTGACGATTTTTGTCATCATCAGTTGGCACCGTCCGTGGGAAAGAAATTTGGCCATACTTACCGCTTCTTGGACAAAAAAGTTGCATGGTACTTACTCGTTCGATGGCAACAACCATTAACAATCAAGGTGACGAACCACGCACCACTACCTTGGAGAGACAGGTTCAAACCCTCACAACAGCAGTGGAACGCCTCACCAAGCAGAATCATGACCTAGAGGAGTAGCTGCACCAGAAGAATGCAACGCTAAACACCCAGGAAAAGGACCAGGGAGGAACCAGCAGTGAAAGAAGGAACCAAGAGGGGCCGGAAGGCAGCAACGCCCCAAGCAGACAAGAGTGATAGGATACAAGCTGCCCATCCGCCACAGATACGGCTCCACCTCACATAGTTGCGGAGATGTAGATGATGAAGGAACGGATGGACTTCATGATGAATGCCCTCAAAGGACGGGTGTCTAGCGACCTCAATGACTTGGTCCATCGAACTGATTCTCCATTCACCGCATCCGTTACGTCGTTCCCCCTTCCACCAAAATTCCATATGCCTTAGGTGGAAAGCTACGACGGATCTAAGGACCCTCTAGATCACTTGGAGTCCTTCAAGACTTTGATGCACCTGCAAGGAATGGCAAACGAGATTATGTGCAGGGCCTTCCCCACTACGCTGAAAGGCCCTGTAAGGATTTGGTTCAACAAGTTGACGCCCAATTCCATTGGTACCTTTAAGGAGTTAAGCGCCCAGTTTGCCTCACACTTTATCGAAGGGCACAGGTATAAGAAGTCCACTGCATTCCTCATGAGCATTAAGCAACGAGAGGATGAGACGCTGAGGTTACATAGCCCGTTTTAACAAGGAAGCACTCTCAATTAATGAAGCTGATGACAAGATACTCGTGGCCACATTCACAAATAGGCTACGGAAGGGTAAGTTTCTATTTTCCTTGTATAAGAATGACCTAAAAACCATGTCAGATGTGCTCTACAGGGCTACTAAGTACATAAATGTGGAAGACACGTAGCTAGCTCAGGAAGAGAAGTCCAAAAAGAGAGAGAGAGATAGGAGGAAGCACGACAGGACAAGGGGCGAAAGGTAGCAAGGACAGGAGATAGAAGGGAAGATAGATGCTCCAAGCCTCCCACCGGAAGATTCACAAGCTTTACCCCTCTGAACACCCCGATTGATCAAGTCCTGATGTAGATCAAGGACGAAGGAGCCCTGACATTCCCTGATAAGTTGAAGGGAGACCCTAGCAAGATCTAGAGACAAGTACTGCCGTTTCCACCACAATCACGGGCACAATACGTTCGAGTGTTATGACTTAAAGCAGCAGATAGACTCTCTCATCAGGCAAGAGAAGTTGCAAACATTCATCAGTAAGGAAGGGATAGAACGGCCCCAAGAACAGCCTGCTCGAAGAGAAAACGAGTGCCTTAGGCCACCTTTGGGAGACATAAGGATGATTATAGGGGGTAGTGCAACTTCCAGTTCTTCCAAGTAGACACGCAAGACCTACCTACGGATGGTTCAAAACATTCAGCTGATAGTATACGTCTCAAAGATGGGAGACATAAGTATGATTATAGGGGGCAGTGCAACTTCCAATTCTTCCAAGAAGGCATGCAAGACCTACCTACGAATGGTTTAAAACATCCAGCTGATAGGATACATCCCAAAGATAGCACGAATCGACAACCCCGTAATTGGGTTCACGGAGGAAGATGCACAACGTCTTCATCACCCACACGACGATGCACTTGTAGTCAGCATACGTGTAGGGGATTACAACACACACCAAGTCTTTGTGGACAACGGGAGCTTTGCCAATATCCTATACTATCCGACATTCCAACAGATGAGGATAAGGAGAGAACGTTTGATTCCAACCAACGTACCACTCGTAGAATTCGGAGGAACAAAGGTGCATCCCCTAAGAGCGGCCACCCTGCCAGTCACAATCAGTGATTACCCTCAGCAGATCACCAAGGATGTCACATTCCTGGCTATTGATTGTTCATCCGCGTACAATGCCATATTGGGTCGCCATACTTTGAATTCATGGAAGGTCGTAACCTCAACCTACCATTTGATGATCAAGTTTCCCACAGAGTATGGAGTAGGAGAAGTATGGGGGGAATAAGTGGCGGCACGCGAACGCTACATTGCCATGCTAGAAATGGATGATCATTTGCAGACTATGTGTATAGAAGAACAACGAATAATAGCAAAACCAGTGGAAGGATTGGAAGAAGTACTCCTTGATGATTCTAGGCCTGAACGAACAACCAGGATAGGCACTTTGGCTAGCCAACCAATGCGTCAAGTACTCACAACGTTTCTAAGGGAAAACCAGGATATATTCACCTGGAGCCATGAGGACATGCTCGGAATTGATCCATCAATCATAGTCCATAAGTTGAATGTATTGCCCTCTTTCTCTCCCATCCGGCAGAAAAAACGGGTGTTCGCATAGGAGTGAGACAAAGCCATCGCAGAAGAGGTTCGCAAATTACAAGAAGCCAACTTTATACGAGAAGTGTACTACCCCGACTGGCTGGCCAATGTGGTGATGGTCAAGAAAGCCAACGGAAAGTGGAGGATGTATGTAGATTTCATGGACCTAAATAAGGCCTACCCTAAGGGCAGCTATCCTCTCCTGCGGATTGACATCTTGGTAGACTCAACTGCAAGACACCAGTTGCTAAGCTTCATGGATGCATTCTTTGGCTACAACCAAATCAAACTGAATGAGGCTGATCAAGAGAAGACTTCATTTTTTACTAGCCAGGGTCTCTTTTGCTACAAAGTAATGTCGTTCGAACTCAAGAACGCGGGCGCCACATACCAAAGGCTGATGAATAGAATGTTCGCTCATCAGATTGGAAGGAATGTGTAATTTACTTGGACTACATGCTGGTAAAAAGCATACGAGAGGATGACCACTTGAGTGACCTCCAAGAGACCTTCGACACCCTTTGGTCTTACAACATGAAACTAAATCCAAGCAAGTGTGCATTCGGGGTGATGGTAAGAAAGTTTCTGGGATTCATGGTATCCCATATGGGTATTGAGGTCAACCCGGAAAAGATATAGGCCATAATGGAGTTAGCTCCGCCAAAGACGGTCAAGGAGGTACAGAGCTTGAACAGCAAAGTAGCTGCATTAAACAGGTTTGTCTCAAGAGCAACGGATAAGTGCCTACCTTTCTTCCGCACATTGAAGAAGTCATTTGAATGGGCGACCGAGTGCCAGCAAGCATTTGAAGATCTGAAAGCATATCTTTCTTCTTCGCCATTACTAAGCTGTCTAAGCCAAGGGAAGAACTATTCCTATATCTAGCCGTCTCCCTAGCCGCTGTCAATGCGACTTTGATCAGAGAAGAGGATAGGGTGCAAAAGCCCATGTACTTCACAAGCCGAGTATTTTGAAGAGCAGAAGAGAAATACCCCCTGATGGAAAAGCTTGCTTTCGTGTTAGTAACTGCAACACGAAAGCTCAAGTCGTATTTCCAGGCACACACTATGGTCGTCCTGACGGATAAGCCCTTGCGTAGAGTAATGAGCAACCCTGAAGCCGCAGGACGAATGGCACTATAGGTAGTCGAGTTAAGCGAATTCAACATATAGTATCGACCGCACACAACTATAAAGGGGCAAGTAGTCGCTGACTTCATCGCAGAATTCACTCTCGTGGAAGGCTAGGGGGCAGAAGAAAGCCTACCATGGAGCATCCACATAGACGGATCCTCTAATAGGCAAGCAGGTGGAGTTGGTGTGGTACTCCACAGCCCATAGGAGATAAGTTTGAAAGCATGGTCCGTCTTGAATTCCCTACAACCAATAACAAAGCAGAATACGAAGCCTTGATAGCGGAGCTGGACCTTGCCAAGCGGCAGGAGTTGAAAATATGGTCGTATACTGCGATTCCCAAGTAGTAACCAGTCAAGTTAATGGTGACTATAAATGCAAGAACGAATGGATGAGGAAGTACCTCTAACAGGTGAAGGATCAAGTTAGCAATCTCCAAGTAAAGATTGTTCAAATCCTAAGGGAGGAGAACGAGCATGTCGACTGATTTACTAAAGCTGCTTCAACGGAGCACATGCTCACCCCCGGTCAGGTATTATCCTTTGTTCAAATTTCACCAGTAATAGACGGCTTCGGTGTGTAGGAGATAGGTTCTGGGTACTATTGGACGACACTAATAACCTCCTACCTAAAGGACAGCGTGCTACCTGACGACAAGGAGGTTGCAAGGAGATTGAAGGTTCAAGTAGCACGCTTCGTTCTGATTAAAGACGTTCTATATAAGAGAGGCTTCTCTCAACCGTACCTAAGGTGCCTTATCCCTGAAGAGGCAGACTATGTCATGAGAGAAGTCCACGAAGGAGTCTGCGGAAACCACTCTGGATCACGATCGTTGGTGCATAAATTAATCCGGGCAGAATACTACTGGCCAACCATGTAGAAGGATGCCTATGCATACGTCAAAACTTGAGACAAGTGTCAGAGATTTGGCAACCTCATCAGGCAACCGACAGAGGAGCTCACCCCAATAACTGCCCTATGGCCATTCGCTCAATGGGGGTTAGATATTGTTGACACCTCATTTTGCAACCCTCATTTAACCTCACATGGAGGGTAAAAGAGTAATTTCGCCTTGGAAATATGTATCTTGATTCTAGTCACTAGCCCTTATTCTCACTTCACCAAAATGATTCTGATGTTATAACGACCAAATCGACTGGTCATAAGCCCTAATTGGACCATCAAATTGAAAGTTATCATCAAATCAAGTTTTAATGGCTGAGATGCACTATCACAAATTGAGTCCGACTATATGTGATTATGAACAATTGATTCCAATTTGTTATAATTATAATTAATTTTAGATTAATGATGTGTCATAATTTGATTGGTTAGGACTACATTTTATGCTGAGGTTGCATACACCTAATTAATTAGATAGATAAACGTTAATTATTCAATGAGTAATTTGTGCAATTATCTTTTAATTAGGGTAAATTTGGAACCAATTAAGTCTAAAATGAGAGTGATTTGAGCCATTTAGTGTTAATTGGGAGCTAATTTGGGACCTATTAATGTTAATTGTGCTGAAATAATTTTCTAACAAATGACCTTTGCTCACCATTTCATCGATATCTCTCAGAATATTTTGAATCTGTGAATAAGGTTAATTTTCCCAGAAACTAAACATCCAGGACTCAAGAATGAGACAATTCCGATCAGAATTGAGTAAGATGGATTTTTGAAGTTGGCTCTATAGGCTGTTACAGTATCTACGAGAAAACTGAATTTCGCTTGCTCCTCACTCTCACCAATCTCCACATTTAATGCACCAAATTTCCCCAAAAGCTAAAATGAGGTCTGCTTCTTTGTCAACCCTCATTAAATGGCCTTCCATTCATAATTCCTCCACCACTACTATATAAACCCCTCATCTTCTTCATTCCAAGACACGAGACAAAAACCCCCCTCTCTTCTCCTCTCTTGAGTTCTAAGAAGTTGAGTAGTCTTGTCATATCTTGGTCTTCTTGAGACTCAAGGTATTAAGTGAGACTCACTTTTCCTCTCCTAACTCTTCTTTTCCTCCACCCTTAGGACTTCCTTCAAGAGTCTCCTCCTCTACCATATGGATCTTGCATGAAAGTATAATCTTTTTCCCTAATTGGTTTTTGTGTTACCATGATGAGAGTTTAAGATTAAAGCATGATAGCAATTATTTAAATTCCCTTGAATATGTTTGAGTGCTCTTAATTGTTCTTAAATGTTCTTCACATGTTCTTGGTTGTTCATCACATGTTCATGCATAACACTAGTTTTAATCTTAAATCCACATCAAAAATATGAAAAACATGTTTGTTTAATAATTCTTTCAGATTCTTGAATCTAGGATATCACAATCCACACACATTCACTAGAATTTATTTTTCAACCCAAATGAAATGCTTAATAAAATGAATTAGGGTTTATCACATGCACACACTTTAAATTCAACATGCAAATTGATTGATAACATATTGAATGATGTGATATGAATGTTGGCTACCATAATCTAGAAGACCGATTTCACCGGGCAAGGTGGGTGCCTAACACCTTTCCACCTTGTAACATAGCCTCCAAACTTAGATCAAGGGTTGATAGACCAATGTTTGTCCTTGTAATTTTTAATTTTTAAATTGTAATTAGGAAACAAAGTTATTTACTTTCTCTTAGATTGTATCTAGGACCAAAATCATGTAATTTTCCTATGATCAATGTATATTCAATTGAAAATTAATAAAATGAGAAATTTTTCAATTTTGGTTTTCTTATTTATCCCAATAATTAAATAAGCGGCGACTACATTGTAAAACCCTTAATCTAAAAGGGAAAATATAACTAGTCGAACCTCCATTTTGAGAGGCAATAACATGATTTCACCCATTCACGTGAGTTTAGCCCAACATCCTAAAAAAGGGGGCCAGGGGCACGGTCTCTCACAGATATCATGGGCCCCTTCCCAACAATGGTTAGATAGTTGAAATTCCTAGTAGTGGTATTGACTACTTCACCAAATGGATAGAAGCTGAATCCTTGGCCACCATCACGGAGAAGAATGTATGAAGCTTCGTATGGAAGAACATCATTTACAGGTACGGTATACCCAGAGTGCTTGTCTCAGACAACAGAAAGTAGTTCTACAACGACGAATTCAGAAATTTTTGCTCGCAATTAAGGATTAAGAAACACTACTCATCGCCCGCCCACCCTCAAGCCAATGGACAAGTTGAGGTCACGTACTGATCTTTGCTCAAAATCATCAAGACTTAGCTCAAGAGGGCAAAGGGTATATGGCCGGACGAACTACCAAGTGTTTTATGGGCATACAGGCTACAGCAAGAACGCCTATAGGGAAGACACCATTTCGACTAGCATATGGAAGTGAGGCGGTCATCCTGGCTGAAGTTGGACTTACAAGCTACAGAATAGAGAACCATGACGAGGGCAAGAATGACGAAGCTTTACGCATACAGCTTGATCTGGTGGACGAAGTCAGAACAACGGCTAAACAAAGAATAGCATGGTACTAGAACCTCATGGCCAAACACTACAAATCCAAAGTCAGACACATGGACTTCCAGGTTAGAGATCTCGTCTTAAGAAAGGTGATGGGCGCCACAAAAGACACCTCCTAGGGGAAGCTAGGACCTAACTGTGAAGGACCATATAGAATAGCATCATGGTATAGGAAAAGAACCTACCACCTGGAGACACTGGATGGACAAAAGTTGCATCACCCATGGAACTCAGAGCACCTTAAGAAGTACTACCAGTAGACAGTAGCAGGGGCGACGACACTTCTCATTTCCAGTTTATTTCCTTTTAGCTTAATTTCTATTATCTACAGTTTCTTTTAAGCCCGAAGGGCAATTTTTTTGTTTTTTCAAAAGACAATTTTTATCCGCGAATTTTTCACAATAAGAGGAGTTATTTAGAAATTCCGTGTGTATGTTATCTACATTTCTACATTATTATTATTATCAAAAGTGGACAGGCTCATCCTAAAAGGATGATTTGTATTCACCAAGTCCACAAAGTGGATGACTTCATCCTAAAGGGATGATTTGTACTTACCAAGTCCACATAGTGGACGGGTTCATCCTAAAGGGATGATTTGTAGTTACCAAGTCCACGGAGTGGACGGATTCATCCTAAAAGGATGATTTGTACTTACCAAGTCCACGAAGTGGATGGATTCATCCTAAAGGGATGATTTGTACTTACCAAGTCCACGGAGTGGACGGATTCATCCTTAAAGGATGATTTGTATTTACCAAGTCCACGGAGTGGACGAATTCATCCTGAAGGGATGATTTGTATTTGTAAAGTCTAGAATAGTGGACGGATTCACCCTAGGATGATTCGTATTCACTAAGTACATAGAATGGATGGGTTCGTCCAAAAGAGATGAGAACAAATTTATAAGTCCACAAAGTGGATGGATTCATCCTAAAGGGGTGATTTGTATTACAAAGTCTATAGAGTGGACAGATTCTTGAAGGGATTGTTTTCATTTTACTAAGTCCAAAAAATCAGACGAGCTCATCCTGTAAGGATGACTTATCTCCATTAAAAGTCTAGAATAGTGGACAAGCTCATTCTAGAGCAATAACTGAGACTTGCATAGGCTCATCATAAAGAAAACATACATGTGTAAGTCCAAAATGGATGGATAAATATTGCAAGTATACATTGTCAAGCATATAACCAAAATATTATAAAGCAAACAGAGGGGACAAAAAAAAAACTACTGGACCGGGGGGGGGGGGGGGGGCTCTTCATTCTTGTCTTCAACCTACACATCTTTAAGCAGACAGGTACCATCCTCAATGGATTTTTCATGGTTAGCAAGAATGGCTTCCCCATCAACTGGAGGGTCAAGATTGACATCATCAGCAAAAAGATCTTCGGTTCCCTCTGATTCAATCGAACGGGCTGAAGTTTGGCCTTCGGTGTCAATGGTGATATGAGATAGGTCCAGGTCTGGGAAGGAAGCCTTAACCTGACGGAGGCAATCGTCCAAGCCGTCAGTGAAGAAACCTCCTAGCTCGGATAGAAGGGCGTCGGAGTCACGGTACTCCTTAATTGTGTCATCCTTAGCTTGATAGAGCAGCTTCTTGGACTTGGTGATTTCATCCTCCATGTCCTAAAGAACTTTTTTCAGTGCCTCTGCTGGCTCCTCCGCCTCTTCTAGGAGCCTCTTCGTCAGGTAAAATTTCTTCTCCTAGACGGCCTTCCAGGCCTTCAACTCACCGGGCTCGTCCTCCAACGCCTCTGCCCTAGCCCTCACACGATCCACCACCATCGCCTGGGACAAGCAGCAGTCCATCAGGCCCTTCATCCTGAGCACCCCCTACAGGCATCCAATAACAAGGTTAGTTTCTACATCATAAATTAATGAACAAACAGCATGACGGAAAGAAATGGCAGACGGAAACGAACTTGAGCCAAGCTAAAGAGGCTTGTCTCCCCCATGGCCTCAATAGAATGGTTGCCCAAGTCCTCATAGTCTTTACTTGTGAGGATGGACGAGAGCTGCTTTAAAGCGTACTTGGGATCCTTATGAAGAACGACGGGCGTATTTCATCACCAGGAACTTGACCCGTCATCAAGCCCTTGCCTTTCCTATGGACGGGTGGGGGAGGAAGCTTCCCTTCAGCAGGAATAGCCACGACAGGCTCTTTCACCACCTTGGACTTTTTAGGTGGACGGTCATTTTTATCAGATGGCTAGATAGGTTGGATGTACCCATTCCTTCCCTCTTCCTTGCAACTGCCTGCTGCTTAATGTAGGCTCTCCTCTTCCCGTCCTCCATTCTTGATTAAGACGGACCAAAATAGAAGTTAGGTAAAGTTACTATAAATAAAATAATAAAAGATGTGATGGACTTACGTTGGCGAGCTAAACGATCATAGCGACGGGCGGCTTCAGTGGGCTTAGGTCCCTCGTAATACCAGCGGAGAGTATCCAAGGTAACAAGCTTCACCCAAGTTCTCTCCTTTAATTCGATCCTAAAGATCTGTTCTAGAAAACTCCACCACTCAAGAGTAACCTTTGGACAGTCTCGAGCTGCGAAAGGAGACGGTTAGAACATTATGTGAAACAAGCAATGATAAAGAAAAATTGAAGGACCGACGAACACATACCAAACGAGGGCATTATTCCCCAAGTCTTGTCAACTGGCATAAACTCCTGGTCGTTAGGATGGCACATCTAGTTGTCCCCTTCAAGGAAAAAAATTCGACTCTTCCAATTCCTGTTGGAGTCAGGGATCTCACAAACTAGCCTAAGAGATGATTTCCTTGGCAAGAAGCTATACATTCCCTTAGACTGGACGATCTCGGACGGATAGTAGCAGTGAAAGAAATCCTCCACCGTCATCCTGCGCGCCCCCTTTGAAAGGACTCCATACAAGACCTCTACACTGAGGAAGACCTTTCAGGCATTAGGAGAGATCTGGGTGATGGCCAATGCCAGATATTGGAGAAGGTGACGGTGAAGAGCGCTTAATAGGAACCTTAGCCCTACCTTAAGCATTTGCTCGTATACCCCGACGTCATCCACACCCTTGTAGTAGCATTTTTCGGACTTGTGAGGTAGACGGTGTTGGAAAAATACATGTTTGTATCACATACAAAATATATGCAGCGGAAAATTAACGGATCTACTTCATTCGTAATTGATAACATGTACTATGTAAATTTCAGAATTCAAGAATAAGAGAGTACCTTGGTATGGTTAATTTCAAAACCAAAGATCAAAAGTTCTTGACAACACTTTCAATCTTCACTTTAATTCCACTAATGCCTAAGAAGTGTGGTCTCTCAATTAGTTTCTATGAATTTGCTCAAGGGAGAATGAGAGAGTGTCTAACCCTCACATACAAAACCATTTCATGTTCTTACAAAAATTATGTATATTGCTCTCCTTATAACTGATTATCTAATTGGGCTAGCCTTTTGGGCCTTTCCAATTGGGCTTTAGTATGTGGGTTGGAGTGGTACCAAAAGGGAACAAATAAGACACTAGCTCCAACGGGTTTTGGGCTTTTCTATCAACTCTTGACAAGTCCAGAGTTACCATTAATTATATTTAATACCACTAAATAAATATAATTACACTCTAGATCTTATTAATAAATTATATCCCAAAACTTTATTGTAAATGCAACCCCTTCATAAAATATTCGTAGTAATACAAAGTCATGAATATTGACTGCCACTTTGTAAATTACTACATCTTAATCCTTGAGTACCCGGTTTAATCCTTTAAATTATTCATCACATATTTATGAAATCCAATTTCATAAATATATACTTTAGTAACTATTTACTAAAGTAGTTAGGCCTAACATTTTGAATAACAAACCCATTAAACTTATCTCAAGGGAATATTTTATATCTCCGTTAAGAGACTATGAATTCCATCTTGAGAATATATATTTACTAAAGTAGTTAGGCCTAACATTTTGAATAACAAACCCATTAAACTTATCTCAAGGGAATATTTTATATCTCCGTTAAGAGACTATGAATTCCATCTTGAGAATATATATTCCATCAACACTAAATGTGGCTACCTAAATACTGAGGTTTTGACCGTAACTTTAAATCTCACTCATGATATATCAAAGCAACCTACACTTCATGATCAGGTCCATTATTCTCTCAGGATTAAGAATTCATGTAAAAAGAAGTCGTGAGATTTATTATTCATTTGACAGTCGTTAGGAGAATAATAAATCTCACAGTGGTCCAATTCAATATGTCTTAACTCTTAAAACATATCAACTAGAAATCTCTACTTCCATGATCAAGACAAATCATCTTAATTGATATATTATAGTCTTCACAGATGAAATGCCCAATTTCATCACCGACTATGAACTAAAATTTTGAGTTTGCAAAGAACCTGTAATTTATATCTTCTGTAACTTTTCACATAAATCACATACTATGCATCTCATGGACTATATGATAATGTCCAAATATTCATATTACCATCATTTTAAATAATAATAAAGCAACTTTATTAATCACAACATTAAGTCATACATAATGTCATACATAATATCATACAATAGGATTTAAGGGCACTAATCCTAACAGACAGATTGGTATGTTAACGGGAATCTGGAATTTTTCTCTAAGTGTGTCAAAATGTTTTTGCTTGATTGTGGACCTAAAGTCATTTATCATCCACAATGGAAGGATAATGAATTCCCTAAGGCCATCAGGACCTATGACGGATTGAGTTGGGGGTTCAGCACTAGCCATCTGGTCGCTTGAGTCATCCTTTGACCCGTCTATGTCTACGTCCCCATCCACTTCCGAGGAAGGTGAATTGGATGACGGACTTCGTTCATCAGAAGAGGTGCCGGAGTCGTTTTGACTTGACAGGTACACCTCATCGTAGCCCGCCCTATCGCAGACACACGACTGGTCACTCGACGCCACACTAGACATCTATCACCTACACGTCATGGATAAACCCTAAGACTCTACAGGATCTACATAATGGATGGACATGCAAAGGGAAGCAAAAAATAAAGTATAAAAAGCAGGGCACATTACAAGTTAATGATGAAAGAAAGCCGATGGAGAAAGCTTGGAAGACGGTCGCACCAAGTGGACAGTATACGTGCTAGCAATAAGAAGATGGTAGTGCTCTGGTTAGAAATTCGCAATGAAAAGTGAAAAATGAGAGGGGAAGATGGCATATATATATAGAGAAAATGGCATGGAAGACAAAGGGATGCATCAATTCGAGTAGTTAGCCATTGATCAATGCGACACGTGTCCTTAGTGCATGAAATACACTAGGTTAGGCTGTCAATCAAGATGCATTCCCCAAGGGTTGAATCATACCGTCACTCTAAGAACCCGTCTACCAAATAAAGTGACAAACTCTCAAAGTGAGGGGCCAGCTGGAGAGGACCAAAATAGAGTAGACGGATCTGTTCTCCTAAGGCCAACCGAAATTGACGTATGAGATAGGGTATGACAGATGGATCCTCTGTGGTGGACGGATTCCACCTTAGCAAGCAGGAGGGGATGGATACAAAAGCCACGTGTCACCTACATGGCTAGGAGGTCCCCAAGCAACCCTAAATGGAAATATCTTGCGCCCTACGATTAACCCTAGTCAACGAGATCCCTATATGGGAAGAATCTCACAAAATATGTATATTTATGAGGATCTTCCTCACAAGGAAACATATTCTTTGCCAAGAAACAAAGGTCGGTTTTAGACTACTATAAAAACCAAAAGCCCTCAGAAAGCAAAGGTACGCATAATTCACCCCAGTTCTGGCATTCTAGAGCTGTGAGAAGTTCTCTAACTTAACCTTCAGAGGGTCTTTGGCCGGTACCACACTGGTACTCTCCTAAGGTCTTCTTGTTCTATGTTGTGCAGGTGTTATCTTGATCACGGGAGGATTGTGCGGCTTACTGACGATTTTCGGCATCATCAGTTTATTTCTAATTAAAATCATTCTTTTATATAGCTCCATCACAAATTAATCCATAGTTTTCAAATTTACAAACTCAAAAAAAAAAAAGAAAAAAAAATCAAATTTAAAAACTAATACGGTATATATTACTTTTTTATTTAATGATAAAAGACTTTATTAATTAAACTAACTATGAGTATATTATTTTTTCAAAATATATAAATATTTTTTTAATCAATATATATTCACTAGGAATAGTTTTACCAGGCTTACCTTTTGAAACCATAGAAGCTGGTTATTTGATTGAATAATGTGAGCGGTGGTCATCCCTTCCTCGTTCCTAGTCCACTTGTCAATTCTCCTGTCGTGTGCAAGAATCTTTAATATTTTATAATGCACATAGCTGGGAGCTGGACTCAAAAGAACAATAGACAAAAGAACTCGAGAATAAGTATCTAGATGCAAAGCAGCAAGATGCAAAGGCGTGTTTCCTTTTTTATCTTGCTCATTTATGAGATCCTGAAAAGCTACCGTCTCTAGGAAAAGTTTCACCGCATTTATCCTTCCACTTTCCACAGCAAGATGAAGAGCTGTCCTATGTTTGTCGTCCAACAATTCACAAGTATCTGGACATATTTTAATGATTGTTCTCATTACACCCTCATTTCCTTCCCTAGCCGAAATGTGGAGAGCACACATCCCTTCATTGTCCTTTTTGTAAGCAATGGAATTATTTTTTTGCAAAAATTGTTCGACAACATCTACATTGCCAAAATGTGCAGCATAATGAAGAGGAATCCAGCCAGAGTCATCCGCTTCCAAACTTGCATCTGGAAAATTTTCCAACATCTTGTGCACAAAATCTATAAAGAGAGAGGAAAAATCATGTTGTTACGAGTTAGTTAAAGATAGCATGTGTTGATGATGAATAGTTGAAAATATTTTTTTTTTTTTTTTTTTTTAACAAATAGAATTCTACTCTAACCTAGTCTAAGTGTATATATGTGTGAAGCTCCCTCTTGGAGACTTGAATCACGTCCCTTGCCCCCACATCCCACAAGTACTTATACTTGTGGAGTGATCATCGCACCAAGGATGTGCGGTGATTTTTTTTAGAATCTTTTCAATTCATCAAGACACCAGATTTCATAGGGTAAAACTTTTTTATATTTTACATTCCCTTTTTATTGATAGGATAGGGATATAACCTTGGTGTCAATTTCACTAGACGATATTAATTGCTTTTCTGTAGAATCCAGCTTATTTTTATACTACGAACACAAATTGATATACAATTACTGATCAAAAAAATAATTCTGCACATGAAAATTGAAATTGTGCATGGCAAAATATATTCGGGATATAATTTTATAACGATTCAATAAATATAAGAAAGAATTTAAAAAAAATTATAATTTGAAAGTGAAAGAATAATTTAATTAAATAAAATTTATATAACTTTCTTGAATATAATTTTTAATTTAAAAATTACATTCTTCTTACTTTTGAGATGCAAATTTTCAAATTTGTTTTTTGTATTTAGGTTTTGTTACCATCTCCTTTTCATTTGAAAATATAACTAATCCACTTAAATTCTTGGGACACTATCAATCTCAATTATGATTTTTTTCATTTTTAAATTTTTTTTTCTTTAAAAAGCATATATTAAAACAACTATAAGAAGTACTGAGTAAAGTTCAAAAAGCAATAAATGTATTTGAACAACAAAAAAAAGGTCTATGTTCTTTATGTAATCAAGATTTGTTATAATACATGTTTCAGGGTCATTCTACGGTAATATTTTTTTTTTAGTAAAGTATCCAGCTAAATTTGAACTTGTGAGTTCCAGTTAACTCAACTGGTAAAGTCTTGATAGTTGTATAAGAGATCTGCAGTTCAATCTTCGCCTACACCAAAAACTAATTTGTATCTTGGTCTGATAATAAAAAGCTATTATCAGAGTCTCACTCCAAAAAAAAAAACCCTACTAAATCTGAACCATCAACTTAATGTTGTTATGATCTTGACCGTTAATTTAATTTTATTAGATACCGGTCACTGGTTAAAGCAAGTCAGCGTATATAAACAAAATAAAATAAAATTCTGATGGTCTTCTATCAGTTTTTTTCCTTACGCGTTGTCCGATTCTTTTTCCTCCCCCCAGTTCTTTATCACTTCTCTGTTATTGATGTTTGTATTGTTTGGGTTTGCATGTGGGTTCAATTTCAGTGGGATTCCATGGTGGGTTCTTTGGGTGTTTTCCAAAGAACCCAGTGGTGAAGTTGGGAACCCTCGCTCTCAAAACCATTTATAAACCCATTGCCAATCGGCTTAAGAAGGAGGCTAGCTTGCATCCCAATTTCAGGCACTTCATTATCGACTTCGCCCAGGTTCTCTCTCTTCTTTCACTCTATTTTATTTATTTATTTATTTTCATATATGGGTTCCTTTCATCTTCTGTTGTAATCGCTTAATTCTGGGTTTTGGTTTCTTTTGCTGATTTGGGTTTTGTTTTTTGCATCTGTACTGTAGAAATAGCTCTGTGGTCACTAATTTATATATGGGTTATTTGTCAAACACAATTGATACATGTTACAATTATGAATTGCAACCTAAATTTTGTGCAAATTGATATGAATGCATTTGAGATGAGGTATCATAGACAAAGTAGATTTTGAGTTACTACTAGTAGATAAACTTTAGAAAATCAGCAGAATTTTTTTTTTAGTATCTATTTCATGGCTGGACAATAAATTGTAGGTAGTATTTCTGGAAACTTGGGTGTGATTGGTAAAGCTTGCACTGTTGAATCCTGGCACCAAGAGAATGGAAATTAAATGTACAAATATAATCATTTACATTTGTGTTCGTATGACAGGTTGCCTACTAGTGGCTACCGTATTCCCCAAAAGGGGGTAAGGGGGTACAGTAGAATTACCCCACATGTTTCAAAATTGTTATAATTCATTGTTATGAATTTATTATATTATCTCATTATCTTCAAACTCTTTTTGATGAATTTCTTGTTCATTTGTGATATTTCCAATTAAATACTTTGTTGTATTTTTAATATTTCTAGTAAGAAATTAAGAAGAGACTCTATTTGATCATATTTAATTTATTTTTCTATTCTTCTATCTCTTTATTATATTTTTTTTAAAAGGAAAAATCTGATCCATAATGATATTTTCAGTAGATATTTAAAATTAAAAATAATTAAAAATATTAAAAAAATTATCTGCGATGGGTACTAGCAATGTGAATTTGATCTCTAGTAGGTGCTTGTAGAGTTAGAAGGTTATAGAACCTCACATATTTCACAGGAGTAACTCTTAAGACTTGAAAAATGTGTATTAGGATTTTCCTTTTATATCTAGCAGTGTTGGACTCAAAACCTAAACGTTTCGCGAACTGTTAGGCCTAATTTAAAAATCTACAAAATCGCAGTTCAATCAGTTGAAGCTCTCTTTCGATCGATCAAGCTCTTTAGTTTTTGAATTCTCCTTTTTGTAGCTTGTATGTTCTTGAATTTTGACTTGTATAAACTTGAGCAAGGTATAAAACACTTCAAAAACCCTAAGATTTAATCCTAGAAAAGTTTTTGTTCTCGGTTTGCCAACATACCCATATTTAGAACCTAAACATTTAAGACTAAATATTTAAAACCTAACATAGGCATACCAAATTGTTCTCAATAGGACATATAGAAAGTGCTACACTTAAGCTAATCAGTTGAATAATTTCCATTTCTTTATTCAATAGAAGATTTCATGCTATGCAAAATTTGTATATTGAGTGGTAGGGAGTAATGTTAGAACATAGAGTGGATTGCTGAGCACAGAAAATTCTGCTTGTATGTCATATATGTTGTATAAGATAATAAGTATAATCAGCCTAAACTTCTTTGGCTAAATTTAGTAGAGCTCATCTAAAAAACAAAAAAGGAATAGAAAACTTCAAAAGATTTAGTTCAAGATAATTACCACTTTTTGCGCGATTAATGACAGCTGCATGCAAGACATTCTTGCTTTTTCTTCCCTTATAGGAAGGGAGGTGATCCCCTGGCGTATCTATGATGTGAAGAGCAATTTTATAAAATCTTCGATCCACTGCTAGGAAGAGAGGGGATTCCCCAGCATTATTTGTAATCAAAGTCAACCCTGGGTCTTCCTGAATTAGTAACTCCACAATGTTGTAATGATCATATCTTATAGCCTCATGCAGTGCTGTATTCTGCTCCAGATTTTGATTCCTTAGTAGCTCCATTTTCATTTCAACTTCTTGGCCTTTTGCAAAAGTTATTAGCAGCTTTGTCGAGTTATAATGCCCTAAGCTTGCTGTAATATGTAGTGCAGTGTTTCCTTTGGAATTTGTCATATACAAAAGTGGTGGTTTCCAATCAAGGACCTTCTCCATGACGTGCACATTTCCAGATTTTGCTGCCACGTGAAGAACAGAGTTCCTCCCCGCTGTCAACTGCTCGGGATTTGAAGCAAAGCTAATTTCATTCCCAGAAATTGCAGAATTGAAAAGTTCAGCGTCCATTGCTGCAAGCTGATTCTTGAATCTCAAGAGTGACGTCTTTTCCTAAAGATAACTTTAACATTAATAAATATATGGCAATCAGCTAATCAATAAATCTTATAATATCATATTATGGATTTATATCTTGGTCAGATTATTTAGATTCTATTAGGATTTAATGTGACATGTTCACAAATTATGTGGGCAGCTAGCAAAAAGACTAAATAGTAAAATTTAAAAAGCCTTGACTTTCCTAGAAGTTAATTTTCTTATAAACTATATAGAAACCAGTATCTTTTTGCGATAAACAGCCTTTCTGTTAACCAACATGCATGCAAAGCCTCGATGAATTTGCGGATTGATTTGTCAATGACTAACATATAAAACTAGCATGCAAGGGGTTTTGTATTTAATTACTTTCTTTATGGTTCTCTTCAGACCTATATTGCTCGTGGCCCATCTCTTATTGAGACTGCAAAAGCGTTCTGGCACTATTGAGGCCATGCCAGGAATTTACCATTGGACGCTGAATAGAAACTGTGATCATTAAGCGTTCAAATCAAATTCTCAAATTCCAATTAGATTAGTAATCACTAATCCCTGTATAACTTGAGAACTTAATTATGTTGCAGTTAGACAAATCTGAGCATAGAATTAATCATATATTTAACTTATTTATTACTTATAGGCAAAACGTAGGTAAAGTTTCTTCAACGTTATATGTTAGGTTTCCCAATTAAGTTCTTTCTAAAAAAAAAAGTTTTCCAATTAAATTCAAAAAACGTCATTATTGTCTTTTGTTGTTGTTGATTAAACATATGTTTGCATTAACCAATAAAGTACAACCAATATTATATTTTTCAAGGATAATTAAAATTAATACAACAATATATTTAAATTTAATTAAAAAACCTAATGTATTGGACCTAAAAGAATGCACACAACTTTGGCCATATGTTATTTTATTTTTATTTGATTTAATGGAAAAAAAATTTCTTTTGTAGAACACTCTCCCCAGTCCCCACCTTCTTCAACTACTAAAGATATAATAACACTTTTTCACTTACATAGTTGGAATAAAAAATATTCTTCCACTTCTAAATTGGGATCAAATTTGTATTACAACCAGTTTGGATATACAAAATATTCAACAATCACTTGACAGTCAATCTGACCCAAGAACCTGAATTTCCTTTTTCAATAAAATGTTACTTTTTAATTTTATTTTTTCATTTCCACAAAAGCTAAAATAATGCCAAGAGTCTTATAGCTCAATTGATAGTTTTAATGGGGACACTTAGGGTTCGAACAAGTACACTTGTTCTTCCAACAATCGAATTAAAAAGAAGAAAAATAACAACGATGATTGAGTATATATTAATTGTTTTTTTATGTGTCCATTAGCATATAGGCATTACAAACTAGTAGGCAATTAAAATGGGCATCTACTTGCGTAGTGGGCATCTTTGGTATCAAACATTTGATTGGGTTCGGAACAAACGACTCATGAAGAATTGCTAGGCTGACAACCAATTTTACTATTGAAAAAAAAAATAAATAAATAAATAATCTAACAGTATTTTGCAGTTTATCTCCAATTGAAAGCTCTATGCAAGAAAAGAATAAAGATAAACAAAATAAAAGAACAAGAGCTCTTACTTGAATAAATATGATTTTGTTCCGCTAGCGCAAGCTTGTTGGTATTCCAACCTTCCTTACCATCTGTATATTATCTAAGGAAACGGTTTAAATTTATTGACAATAGTTTAGTAATAAAGAAGTACAAGCTAGAATCATGCTATATTAAGGCATCGAGAAAGGAAAAGAAAAATTCTTGTTAGTGTTATGATCAAGTAACTTATGCGAATAACGTACAAGCAAGAAACTTATTATATTAAGAAATTCAAGTAAGGGGATGTAATAAAGGAATTATGTACTAATAAAGAATATGTCAAGAGCTTTAAAGTTCAATTAGTATCTTCTGATATTTTAATATAGGCAAAAACTTAGGTATAATATTTATGTGTTATTTTTTAAGTTGCTCGCTTAATATTCAGTTATGTGGCTGTACTTCTAAAAATATACTTCCATCCCATGAGAAAAAAGCCACATGACTAAATCTTAAAAGGGGAACCTAAGAAACAACATCTAAGTATTGTACCTAAGTTTTGTCCTTTTAATAGAGACATTTATGCTTCAAATCATTGAACTATTAATTATCGATTTCTTTATTAGAAATGACCTAAAATAGTAAGAAGGAAGTATAAGCTAGGAATATATTATATTAAAGAATTCAAGTAAGGAATATACTAAAGGAGCAATGTTTTTTTTTTTTAATAGATATGATAGAATTCAACTTATAGTGTCCCCTCTATGATTATTGTTCCTTATCATTAGGCCAAGACACCAATCAGTTTGTAGTATATGCGGAGTTTGAATACTAGATCTTTTATTTGATGATAAGAGATTTTACGGATTGAACTAACTAGAAGTCTAGAACCTACTAAAAACTATGTTCTAAACAATATAAAAATAAAAATAAAATTCTTATATCAAGGAATTCAAGTAAGAGATATAATAAAGGAACTATGTACTAAAGAATTTAATAAGGGAAATGAAAATTTTTTATTAGTGATATTTTCAATAGTCATCTAGTGTTCAAAATTCAAATTCCCCACCACCAAATATCAATGTTGTGTGTGTGTGTGTGTGTGTGTGTGTTGTGTTCTAAAGAATATAAATCAAAATCAAAAGGTAAAAGTACCTTAAAATAGTAAGAATGAAGTACAAGCTAGGAACATATTGGGTCTGTTTGGATTGAGCTTATTTTTGCTGAAATTGAAAACACTGTAACAAAATATTTTTTAAATGTATGAATAATACCGTGAGACCCATTTTTAATAAAAAAATTGCTGAAAAGTGAAATTTGTGGGTTCGTGAACAGTGCACAAATCACTGTTCTTCATAGAAAAGTCAACATTTACGATTACTATTCATGCAACAGTGCATGAACAGTAGCCGCATCACTCTGAAACGCGTGAAAACAAACAAACAAACAAACAAACAAACAAAAAAAAAAAAAAAAAAAGGAAGAAGGACGCATTTACTGTAGTGTGTGTCCCATGCCCAAAACGCAAATGCTGAACGCAGTAAAACGTCCAAACCAAACCGGCACATTATGTTAAGGAGTTCAAGTAAGTGATATGCTTTTTTATTTTCAAGTAAAGTAAGGGATATACTAAAAGCAACTATGTTCTAAAGAATTAAAAAAGAAAAAAAAATCTTATATCAAGAAATTCAAGTAAGGGGATATAATAAAGGAACTATGTATACTAAAGAATTTAAATAAGGAAAAGAAAAATTATTATTAGTGATCTCTCCAATTAATGTATACATCTACAAAAGAATATAAAAATAAAAAATAAAAAGTGGAAGTGACTTAAAGTTAAAATAGTAAGAAGGAAGTACAAGAGTTAGGAACATATTGTGTTAAGCAATTCAAGTAAGAGATATACTAAAGGAATCACATTCTAAAGAAATTGAAGAAGGAAAAGAAAATTTCTATATCAAGGAATTCAAGTAAGGGATATAATAAATGAATTATATGCTATATAATTTTAAAAAGGAAAAGACAACACTTATTAGTGTTCTATTGAAGTGACCTAAGAGGACGGCGGCGGCGGCGGCGGCGGCGGGGGGGGGGGGGGGGGGGGGGGGGGGAGACTTCTTCATGCCATTAGGTTAACTCGTGAGGAGCTTTTGTCAAGCCTCTAACCTATTTATGTTAAAGATATCAAGTACATTAGTCATTAGAGGATATAGGCCTAGTCCCTAACCATTTAAACATGACCAACCCAGCTGATCTGGTTCAACCCAGTTTCAAATGATTGGGTCAATCGCTAGAGGGATTTATCTACTTTAAAAAGTAGGTTATAGGTATCGGCCTTTTAATAAATCCAGCGGAGTAACCCAATCTAATAAAGAAGGGTACCTTGATCCATAGACATTTGAGAAAAGAAAGAAACTACATCAGAGGATTGTTAGTAGGCTCGGCAATGGATTTATCCATGCTTAAGTCTGGAAATGTAGTGCTTAGGCTCTATTTAATTTCTATATAGAAGGCCAACCAAAGGAACCAATTATGTTCAAATGTATTGAATCGGAGAGAATGGGACAAATTAGGCAAAACCAGGAAAATTTTATTGCAAATTTGGCGTTTGACTAAGTTTTATCTAGGTTTGACCAACTTAATGAGAAGAACTAACTCTCCAATCAAAGTAAATATTGGACCACAATTTAGATATTTCAATTCTCTTTAAAATGATTGCTCGATCCTGAGGGTTAGAATTGAATCAAACGAGATATCATGAAAGTATAATCCTATTGTTTAGGCAAAAATATCATTTTCGTTCTTGTGGGAAGTTTGGTTTTCATCTCCCTAATATACCAAAAATTCTTTTTCCATCCTTCCAGTTTTTTAAAATGTTACTTTTATGTAATTTTGTGCACCCTCAATAACTTTCTATCTTATGCTTTTAATGAAATAATGCTTAAACAACATTATCTAATGATTATTTCATATTAGTTTTTTTTTTTTTTATGGGATATTTCACATATGTTAATCTAACATAAAGCACTAGATTTTTTTTTTTTTTATAAAAAGTTAGTTAACATGACGTGAACCATAACATTTAAATAAATAAAACAATAAAGCCAAGAAAAGTGATGATATCTGATTAGAGCTATTTCCCCTATCCACAAAGAGTTGCAAAAATGCCAGAGTTGAATCTCATGATACGGGTCATAGTAGACAAACGAAAAATACAACTTCTGTGATAATTTAACAAGCAGCAATCATAATTTGTAAACTTGAATGGTGACCAAATGAACGCGCATACTAAATTGTTATCATCATGAATAAAATAAAAATTGTAATCTTATGAAAATACTCTCTCTCTCTGTTCTTTTTTTTCTTTTTTTTTCTTTTTTCATTTTTTGGTGGATTCTTTTATCTTGCATCTCTATTTTAGGTTGATTAAATTTTGTGTTCTTTAGAACTCTACTTTGAGTTGATGTGATTTAGTTTTGTGTTTTTTAAGTTGTTATCTTTTTTCTTTTCTTTTATTTCATAGATGTTATCCTATTGCATTATAAAGTTAGTATATACAAATATAGTTGAAAGCTCGAAATTGTGTGAAAACACAAGAACTTGTTTAGACCCCTAATTAAAAGTTACGGCTCGGTTATTTTTACTCTAACTTAAATTAAGTGCGGAATAAGAGTAAATGCGAGCAGACAAACAATAAAACTACTCTAAGCCATATTCATCAAATATCAACAATAAAATGAAAGCTAAAAGAGTAGGGAAGAAGGATGCAAACACAAGATAACACCGAGACGTGTTATCGAAGAGGAAACCGAAGAACTCAGCGAAAGCCCTCTTCGCCTCCCTCCAAGCGGTAAATCGATCCACTAGAGAATAAGTTGGAGTACACGAATAACAAAATACCTTCCAAGCCTAGTCTACCCCATGTACGCTCCTGCTACCAACTAACTTGACAAAGCACTGTCTTCTCTAGCTTTCCGGATCACGCAATTTAGCCCAATTGCATCTGCCAATGCTTGGCTTCTTCCAATGCTTTCCAGCAGCACCGAAACCTCACTTTACACTCAGATTGGGTGTGGTAAGTGTTTAGGCTATCAACCTCTTAAGGATATGGATATGAAGAGGTAGGAGTAAAGGAAAACTACAAAGGATTGTGTAGATGATTGTGAGTACGACAATCTCAATCTCTCAAGGATAAATTCTAGGGTTTTCTCTCTGAAAAGCACTCCTTACATTATGTGGGTAATGAGAGTATAAATAGTGTGGGTGAAGACATGGTAGAGCACATATTACAAAATAGCAAAACAAAATGTTTCGCATGAAGGCCTTAACTGTGAATTACTCGCGAAAACCAGCTGTCATGACTCTTCGCATTCCAGTCATATGCTCTGCACATGGCTCACTTCGCAATATAGCTTCTCGTGAATCTTCTCGTGAAATCCACTTGGTCTTCAATAAGAGCTTGAGTCTTCACACTTTCTCTCACACACAACCCTTACAATAAAATCCCACATAAAATACAGGGTAAACATGATTGAACATAATTACAATCAAATTTGGCACAGAATTAAAGCCAACACAAAATAATTTGGTGTTTGCCTTGTATTTTACAATAGTGTTATTCTATTACAATAGTGTTATTCTATTACATAGCATGACTATAATAATTTGGTGTTTATTACCATATCTTTTAACTCTTTTTCTTCTCATCTAATTTAATTTCTATAAATTTTTTATTATCTCTGTTGGGTTAAGATGGCTTGACCCCGGTTAATTAATTCAATTATCCAAGTTGATTAATTTGGTTAAATTGCATGCAAATTGTGGAGGCACCAACAAATCACCAATAAAACTAAATGCAGCAAAAATTAAATTGACACGGTGATTTGTTGACAAATAGGAAAAACCTTTCGCAAAGAAAAAATCACACCGGGTGATTTTAAGGTCACTATTCCCAAGAATCTACTAATCAACAATCAAGCGTTTACAAGTATAAGGAATCTTACCACTACCCACGCCTATCCCAAAATACCAACCTACAGTTGAACCTTTGCTTCAATACCCAATTGAACTTGAACTTAGAGTAGCCTTCTTTCCCTTGATGCATAAATCTCCAATCTGTGACTAAACCTTTGCGCGGATCCTAGTACATGACTAACTCTAACAACTTGAATGATGTTGTTGGCTGCAAAGTTCTTCACTTCATCAACAATGAAGATCAGGAAGCACTTGCTTACAAAACCCTACGGCGTACAAACATAGTAACTTCTCATAGACAAAAATAAATCTCTTGATCTCTGTATCCGTGTGTGACGGCTCTTAAAATAAGCCTTATACATATCTAGGGTTGTGAAAAAAGAAACCCTAAACAAATACATAAGCTTGAGCCGAATTTTAGAACTGGAAATTCTAAAATCGTAATTCTCGATAAATTGAGGAATGTTGAGCCATCTATCGAGCTTCATATTAAGTCTCGATAGCAGTCATCTGTTGAGTTATCTGTCGAGACTTAATGAACAGCTTTTCTTCATTTGTTTCTTGGATCAATCTTCATATCTTTTAATACAAACACTTGATATGCTTGAACAACATATTTCTTTATGTATTAAACCCAACTTAGATCTACCCAATTATAAGTAAAGTGCATTTCGTCAAAGGATTAGCCAATTGCATTAAATTTGACCCCAAAAATCTCTCACATTCTCTCTTGAAAAAATGATTATTCTCTTTCTTGATTTTTTATTATTTCTTGCAACTCTACCTTAGGTCAATGAAACATTGTGTTTTTTTTATAACTCTATTTTAGATTAATACAATTTGGTGTTGTATTTTTTAGTTCCCTAATACAAGTAGTCTCTCTCCCCTTTATAACTTTGGTTTGATTTTTGTTTGAGTTAATACTTAACTATTTTGGAAGTCAGAATTTGAATTTATATCAAAACACAATATTGGCTATGCATTTGAATGTGTCTATCAATTATTTGATTTTACCATTGATTATTTATATTTTCTCTCCTTTACATATACTTTTTTTTTAATGTGAATCTTTACATATATCTTAAATTAAACTCTATATATTCTACTTCTTTAGATGCGAGGTAGTGGCTAATTAGTTTTATCATTTTTTAATGATCTCATTTGTAACGTTTGTTACCATTATCTTATATTTACTGGTTGATGATTTGCATAATAAATAAGGTTAAATGTAATGTTAAAAAAGATATTTTAAAAATTTCTAACTTGATTTCTTATGTAATTTCTATTATTATTGTTTAGTTGTAGAGAAAAAAAAAGGAGAAACATAGCTCACTATAACATAATTTCAAATAATATGGAACTGCTGATTAAGAAAGCATATCAAACAAACACTACACCAAAAATAATAGAATGATATATTAGTAGGGATGGAAAGATGAAAAATAATTTTAGAAATTGTTTAATTTTTAGGAAAAAAAATTATCTTCAACAAATTATAGAAAATCAATTATACGTTATATTACAATTACAAAAAAATTATCAATTATCACGCATCGCATGGATCGATCCCTAAAACAGGTAGATGCATAAAATGGGGACACATGTAGATACCTCATTTTGTACCAGTTAAAAACCTTTGGTCCCCGGCCCCAATGATGAGCTTGACATATGTTAACCAAGGATAATTAAAGAATTCACAATAGTTTAGAAGTAATCACAACTAACAAGTGGTCAAATCGCTTTGAAAACGATGCTAAAAAATGACATTTTCTCACTCTTTTGACCATAACTTTTGATCCACAAAGAATGTTTGAGCGAAGTTTGTTTCATTGGAGAGTATACATCCTGGGATCCAATATGAACACAAATTTTGCCTAATTTAGATTTAAATTGAGTGATTTATGACCGTTTGAAATTGAACCAAAAGTAAAGTTGAAATTAGGGTTTTTGGAAAGCATGCGTACGCATGCACGAAACCTACGTATGTAGGCTTGTTCCCAGGTGTTCAAAACTTGAGTTTTGAACCCCTAAAACATAATTCTTTGATAGGGGCTAGCCCCTAGACCCTTGGGAACATTCAAAGGCCTTAAAAAAGCCCTGAAAACCCTAATTTTAACGTATAAATACTCACCTTATGTCTCCAATCCAAACCCTATCTAGAAAGAGTGCCTCCATCTTTTCTAAACCCTATTCTCTATTTTCAAAACTGAAACACAACAGCTAGAACGTTTTCTTGACATGATTCAAAACAATTTTTTAGTAGTTTACTTAGGTAGAAACTAGTTTTCAAGATTGTTTTCAAAACTCCTTCGATATAATTTGTTCTTGAGTTGTGATTAACCTAAACTATTGTGTTCATTAATTCCTTTGTTTCCTCAATCTAATATTTTTGTTGTAGGCACTAAGGGGTCAGTTAAAAAAAACTCTAAATTTGTGATTCTAAAACAAGGTGAGTTTTCTTTCCATGATTTCTCAATTTGCTAACTAGGAATCACATGAATCTCTTGTTTTAGTTTATTTATAAGTTTGTTCTTGTTTAAGTTTAATGATTTTGATGTTTTCTTGATGTTGTTAAATCTGACCTTGTGATTTAATTTGCTTTGTGTTTAGTATTTTCTTTTGTTCATGCTTCTAGATTTCAAGTGAATATGTTCTAACATATAGAAGTTTTCACATGTGCTTTGTTTGATGATTGTGATGTTTTTTTTTATATGATATTAGTATGACTATGATGTAGTTATTTGTGTATATTTATTGTTTATCTTATTTTTCTCTTTGATTTAGACTCATGTATGTAATTGATTCAATTAAAATGTGATTTCTTCCAGTTTTTGTGTTAGGATGCGTCTCGAGTATGCGTGTGCTTGTTTTCAAACATGCATACGCCTAGTTAAGTATGCGTATGCATCCTGAACCCAGATTTGGGAAAATTCTCTTATTTTAATTAATTAATTGTTTTTCACATGTTTTTTAGATCTATTTGACTTTGATTTTTTATTTTGGCAAATTAATCATGCTTTTTTTTTTCCTTTTTTTTTTAAAGTATTTTTTGCTATGTTTGCTTTATTTGTGATATTTTTCCTTTTTTTTTTTTTAATTGTTATCTTTTCCTTTTTAGTATATATTTTATTGTGATTTTAATGTGTTTCCTTTTTAGTTATTGTGTGATATTTAACATGTTGCGTGTGTGTTATTTTCTTAAGAGCATGATATATGTTTATGTTAAAGATTATGGCTCTCTTAATAAACTAATTAAATATAATCTATCAACACATAATGGAGGCCGGCCCACAAGTCGAATGGTTTTAGGTATCTAACACCTTCCCAAGCTATACCCAAACTTTGGACCCATAATCTGGTATGCAAACCTATGCATATAAGTAAGTGGCCCAAAAGACCCAATTTGGTCTAGGCTTTGAGTTTTCCTTGTTTACATTTTGGGGCCTTAGGCCCATGTCGCGTCGTCTAGGATTGTTACCTTATCTTGTCCTTCATTTAGGCCATGGGTCCATTCTTGTCTTTTCTAAGGGCATTAGGTCCATGTTTTGTCAAGGTTTGTCACTTTTTAGCTTCTTCCTTGTTGCGTCTTCAAGTTTCATCCTTCTGGGTCTTATCTTTGTTGGGTCTTGTCTAATCTTTATGTTCTCATTCTAGGGGCATGGTCAAGTGGGAATTGAATGTAAAATTTATTGTTGTTGATCTTCATGACATGTCTCTCATAAGGATAAATCTCTTGTAGGTGACCCATCATTGCTCCTAAAAAGAATCTTATACAACCCTCTTGGTCTCGAACCTTAAATAATCACCTCATAAGAACCGATCTTATTTGTGTTGACCAAATGGTATCAAGTGACCAAGATACTTTGAAGAAGATGGAAGAAATGATGACAAGGGTGACTACTTCTATCATTGAGAGACTTCACCATCTTGAGAAGGCTCAAGGAAATAAAAAGAAAGCAATTGAAGAAACCCAAGATGAAGACTCTATCTTTGATGATGATGATTTTTTTTTTCTTTTTTTTTTTTGAGGAAAAAGAGGCTAAGATCAATAAGGAACCTAAGAAGAAAAAACAGTCAAAATAACCCAAAGAGATGAATCAAGAAATTGAGAAGATGAAAGGTATGCTTAAGAGGTCCCAAGGTATGGAGGGATTGTGTCTCTTTCCCGATATCCAACTCCTCCCAAAGTTCAAGATACCAAAGGTGGATTCTTTTAATGGTACTAGAAATCCCAAGAATCATCTGAAGGAATATGTTCTTGCCATGAAGCCTCTAGGTAGACATGGCAAAAAAAGCGGGTCAGGTCGGGGTTGGGTCAGGTCAATCGGATTGTGGGTCAAACAGGTCACGGGTCAAAAAATGGTCATTTTAAGCGGGTTAAAAATGGGTTTGGGTCAATCAAGTTACGGGTCAGGTCGAGTTGACCCGTATTTTTCACATGAATTTTTTTTTTTTTAATTATAAAGAAAACAACATGTATTGCCATTTGGAAAGTTATGCAACAAATTACTTGATGTAAAATGCATTATTTTGAATTCACCACTTATATCAAGAATGAACTCAGTTAAACTTATCAATACTTATTCAATAATTTTAAAATTATACAAATCCTAACATTGCTATCTAAAATAAAATAACACAAAGATAAGTAAAACAAATACACAAGTTTTATTTCTACACAATATCAACATTCCAAAATATAAAACAAAATTACAAATGACTTATTAGATAACTCATTTGATAAACAGTAAAAACATATAAGAAATTTGCAATCTTGAAAATTAATTTTATAATTTATTATCAATTGTGGTTGACACTCTATTTCAATTGAGATATACATTAAAGTTTGATTGCTTAGTTATTTATACATGGTTTCTTTTATGAATATCATATCATTGTTAAGCAACACACACTCTAGGAAATATCATAATTTATTTTGAAAAGCCGTTTATTTTGGACATAAATTGTTAAAAAATATATCTAAGCATTCATAATTTATGCTGATTTAATACTTTGGCTTAACCATTTTCACATTTGTGAATGTTTCTCACACATATTTACAATTTTAAATCTATGTTTTTAACTCTACTATAACCAGATTATATTGGCATGCACTTTACTATTTGATATCTAAAAATCTTTACTCATTACAAAATGCTCAACCATTTATCTTTCAATTAATTTGTATGCAGTTATGTAAATGTATCAATTGTTTCCTTAAAGCTCACAATAAACAATAAAACCAACATTGTCTTAATTTTACTATTTTTTTACCCAAAAAAAAATTAAGTTTTTAAAAAAAATGGTTCGGGTTCAGGTCGGGTCAAGTCAGGTTGACCTGCAAAAAACACGGGTCGAGTCACGGGTCAACCCGTTTTTGTTTTGGGTCAAAAAAATCGGGTTCAGGTCGGATATTTTTTGAGTCGGGTCAGAAAATTCTGACCCATTTTGCCATGTCTACCTCTAGGTCTAATTAATGAGCAAATCATTTTGTGTTTCCCTCGAACTCTTAGTGGTATAGCCCTACAATAATATCTCTCATTGGCAAACACTAAGATGAATGATTGGAACAAGATGACTGAAGCCTTTGTGCACAATAATATTCATACAATATTCAATTGGATGTGAGTCTTAGAGACTTCGAAACTACAAAGCAGTTGAACAATGAGTCTTTTTTTTATTCTCTGATGAGATGGAGAGGAAAAGCTTCCAAGATGCCTAATCGTCCTAGTGAGAAAGACAAAGTGAGGATGATCATGAAGAATTTGATACAAGATGAATATTTATAGATACATAACAACTCTAATCAGATAATGACACGCGTACTGACTTAATAACTAATCAACAAGTAATTCCACTTAGCTATTTCTCAAAAAAAAAAAAAAACTCCACTTAGCTTCATGCCTCCTAAACTACATATGGTTTAGGCTATTCCTATAGCCTTGCTACAAGTCGTTTAGACTCAAAAGTAGACTTAGTGGTACTATGCTTCACAGTATTGAGCGAATGTCACACGAACTTTCTGTCTTAACTCTCTCTTTGAATGAAAATTATTTTGCTTTAGCGATTGTTCCTAAGCTTGATTAATTAAATTTTGCTTCTTGGTTCATATCAATACAAACGAAACTATTTTAAACAACCCTTAAAACATTTTGTTTTGACAAAATAAATGTAGCCAAAAATCTAAAACTTAACTGTATAATTTGTAAAAAAAAAAATCAGAAATAAGGGGAATAGAATGGAAATCACTAAATAAAGCTTAACACAAGAAGCAAGGTTTGAAGGATCATCCTCATCCAAGACTGCATGTATGCCCCCATAAAAGGCTACGATCATCCAAAAAATTGAAAATTCAACTAACGGCACTTGTATCATTTCTTATTAGAATGAAGGCAGCAACAAGCAACAAGAGCAGCAGAGCCTCACTAACTTGACCAGAAATAGAGATGGAGCTGCAGAATTAGTTGAGTAAACAACAGAAGTTCCTAATTGTACAGTGTATTTACCACTTGTAGTTAAGCAGAATGTTTAAGCATCAGTAAGTGGTAGCAAGTGTGTTAGTTAGTTACAGTTGTAGATAGGCACATGTGTATTAGATATTTCCTGTTCTTGCAATTAGAGACTATCTTCCTTTGTACAGCTTGTATAAATACCCTTTGTAATCCTTTTCTAATTAATTGATTCTGGAATTTTCCATTTCATCAAATCTCTGTTAATGTATCAAAGCTAAAGCTCTAGATTTCCCTAATTCTTCCATCTAGGGTTCTTCCAGTTCATCAAAATTTCTTTTCAATCTTTAATCTGTTTCCTATTTCCTTTCTTTCAAATAAATTTTTCCTTTCAACAATGGCTTCTATTGATACAATTGTTCCTGCAATTGTTACTTCCTCACAAGATTCACCAATGGATGATCTATTTTTGCATCATGGAGAAAGCACCAGCACTACTCGTGACTCAACCATTGACAGGGAATGAGAATTACCCAACCTGGGCTTGATCTGTTAGAAAAGCTTTGCTTACAAAGAACAAGTTGGGATTCAATGATGGCATTCTGACTTTGTCATCTCCGTTGGTGTCGACTCACTCAGCCACTCAAGCTTGGATTAGGTATGATAACATGGTTGGGACATGGTTGACCAATTCAGTGTCTCCCAAGATCTAGGCTAGCATTGTGTATGAAGACACGGCCCTGGAATTCTGGAATGATTTGAGAGATAGGTTTTCCCAGAAGAATGGCCCAAGAATCTTCAATCTGCAAAAGCAGATAGCAGAATTGCACCATGGTGAAGTTTCTATTACTGATTTCTTTACTCAACTTAAAGTACTTCAGGATCATTTGCAAAGTTATAGTCCTTTCCCTTCATGTACTTGTGGAAAATGTGTCTGCAATGTCAATAAGAGGCTGACTCAGTTACAAGTTAGAGAATCAGTAATGAAGTTCTTGATGGGTGTGAATGATTCTTTCTCCCAAGTGAGAACTCAGGTGTTCCTAATGGATCCTCTCCCCTCTCTTAATAAGGTATATGCCTTGTTAATTCAAGAAGAGGTGCAAAGAACTGTGACTGGTGGTGCAGGTACTCGTGCTGAATCCACTATTCTTGCAGCAAAAGGTCAAAACTTCACCACTAATTCTGCAAGTAATCACAATGCTAAAGGGAAGGATATGTTAAGGTGTACACATTGTGGCAAGCTAGGTCATACTGCTAATAAATGTTATAAATTGCATGGATTTCCACTTGGTTTCAAGTTCAAGAACAAGCCTTCAATGGCACATCAAGTGTCCTCAGGTCAAGCTCAACAATCACTACCCCTTGCTTCTCCATTTCACAATCATCCTGGTTTTATTCCTGGCCAACATCAACAGTTGTTAGCATTGAAATCAACACCCCAAGTGAAAGAAGCTCCAATGGCTAATGTGGCTATTTCTTCTAATACTACAATGACAAGTATTGATTTTTCTCATAGTGTCTTTTCTGCACAAGTGGTTAACAAAAGGGCTTATGGTAGAAATACTTGGGTTTTGGATACTGGTGCCACTAATCACTTTGTATGTTCTATGCATTTGTTAACCAAAATAACTGCTACTACACAGTCTTTGGTACAATTGCCTAATGGGGAATCAGCACAAGTAACACATATAGGAACTGTTGTTTTATCTTCTTCCCTTATTATCAAGAATGTTCTTTGTGTTCCATCTTTTACTTTCAACCTTTCATCTATTAGTACAATCGCTCAAGACCTTACCTCTTGGAAAACGATTGGAGTGGGGCAAGCAATTTACGGATTGTACTTGTTGCAGTGTGAGAGTCTTCAAAATACTCCCAGTTCATCTCTTACTGATTTCTTGGTTGCTCACAAGTTAGATGTTGTGTTTCATCCTTTTTCAACAGCTATTTCTCATTGTAATTCTTATTTTCTTTGGCAAGCAAGGTTAGGTCATCCTTCTGATCCTAAACTTCATGCTTTGAGTCATGTAATCCCTTCTTTGCAATTTTCTTCTAATAAAGAATGTCAAGTTTGTCCTATGGCAAAACTAAAAAGATTGCTTTTTCCTTTCAATAATAAGATCAGTGATTGTCCTTTTGATTTGGTTCATATGGATGGTGTGGGGACCTTATTCTACTCCTACTTTAGATGGCTTCAAATACTTCTTAACTGTGGTTGATGATGCAACCAGAGCAACATGGTTATTTTTAATAAAGTCCAAATATGAAGTTAGGCAGTTAATTCAATCTTTTTACATTATGGTTCACACTCAATTTGCACTCAAAATCAAAGCTATAAGAACTGAAAATGCCAAATAATTTGATATGCCAGATTTTCTTCATTCTAATGGTATTATTTATCAACATAGCTGTGTTTGCACACCACAACAAAATTCTATTGTGGAGAGGAAATATCAGCACCTTCTATCCATAGCTAGAGCTTTACAAATTCAATCTCACCTTCCAATCCAGTTCTTTTGATAGTAGCTTAATAGCAGCTTACCTAATCAATAGATTACCTTCACCTCTGTTGAATAACAAAACTTCTTTTGATCTTCTTTTAAAAAGGTCACCAAATTATAGTCACCTCAAGGTGTTTGGCTATTTGTATTTTGCCTCCACCATTGCTCAAACCAGGAATAAAATTTCTGCAAGAGCTAGAAAATGTGGTTTCATTGGTTATCCTTTCAATGTGAGAGGATATAAGCTTTTTTATCTTGAATCCCATACTGTTTTCATTTCAAAAGATGTTGTTTTCCATGAATCTATTTTTCCTTATGCTTCACTATCATCCAATTCTAAATCAAGTTCTTCATTGCCTTTGCCTTATGTTCCTGCTATCTCTTCCACCTTTGATGACACTCTTTTATCAAGTCCTCACTCTTCTATTACTTCTCAAGACTCAATTATTCAAGTTCATCATGAACTTGATGATGAATTTCTTGATGATGTACCAGAAGAACCCCCTGAGCCTGTTGTTGATCATATTCCTCTTAGATAGTCCTCCATACCTGTTAAATAGCCATCATACCTCCAGGCATACCACTTCAATCAAGTATCATCCCTTTCCACTGCGCAACCTCTCCAATCAAGTACCTCGCATCCTTTGTCTTCTCATTTTTCTTATCAGCATCTTTCTCCTTCTTACAAATGTTTCTGTTGTTCCATTTCTTCCATTGTTGAACCTACTTTCTATTATTAAGCTATTTCTAAACCCAAATGGCAAGAGGCCAAGGCTGCTGAAATAGCAGCACCCACTACTTGCTGATAAGAAACCTATAAGGTGTAAATGGGTTTGCAAAATCAAATACAAAGCAGATGGTTCAATTGAAAGATACAAGGCAAGGCTAGGGGCTAAAAGGTTTACTCAAAAAGAAGGAATAGACTACATTAAAACTCTATCAAGGTTCTTCATACTGTGGCAGCAGTCAAGGGCTGGTTTTTAAGTCAATTGAATGTGAACAATGTCTTCTTGCATGGTGATCTCAATGAAGAGGTTTATATGGCTCTTCCATAGGGGTTTCATAGCTAGGATCTAGCATTTTGATTTAGCTTGGCTTCACTTAATCCAAGGCAAATTACTCTCTTTTCACAAGACAGCAAGGACATACTTTTATGATTCTTTTAGTATATGTGGATGATGTTTTAATATCTTGCAATGACAAAGATGAGATAGACAAGTTCAAGGTTCTATTGGATCAAATGTTCAAGTTAAAGGATTTAGGTGATTTGAAATATTTTCTTGGTTTGGAGGTGGCTAGATCAGACAAAGGAATAGCACTTTGCCAAAGAAAATATACACTTGAAGTCCTAAGTGATGCTAGATTACTTAGCTATAAACCTGCCAAGACACCAATGGAGCAAAATCTTAGATTGAGCAAGTTTGAGGGTGAAGAGCTCAAGGATCCAAGTAGCTATAGAAGACTGATAGGCAAGCTTTTGTATTTGACAATCACCAGGCCTGACATCACATTTGCTGTCCATAAACTTAGTCAATATATGTCTAAGCCAAGGAAACCACACCTAGATGCAGCATACAGAATTCTACAGTATTTGAAGAATGAACCAGGAAAAGGGACTCTTGTTTTCTTCTAGTACAGAAATTCACTTGAAGGGAATTGCAGATGCTGATTAGGCCTCATGCCCTAATACTAGAAGGCCTGTGATAGGGTATAGCATCTTCATTGGAGATTCTTTGTTGTCTTGGAAGTTAAAGAAGCAATCCAGTCTCCAGGTCTTCAGCAAAAGCTGAATACAGGTCCATGGCAGTGGAAACATGTGAAATAGTGTGGATTTTGTACTTCCTTAGAGACATTGGGGTAGAGCACAATAAAGGGGCTTTATTATTTTGTGACAGCCAGGCAGCATTGCACATTGGTTCTAACCCAGTTTTTCATGAGAGGACAAAGCATATCGAAATTGATTGCCATGTGGTCAGGGATAAGGTTTTGGAGAAGGTTATTAAGCTAAACCATGTTAGAACTCATTGTCAATTAGCAGATATGCTCACTAAGTCACTGAAGTTCAATCAATTTTCTAACCTTTTTTGCAAAATGGGAATGATAAACATACATACAGCAGCTGCTCTTGAGGGGGAGTATCCGAATGAAGGTAGCAACAAGTAACAAGAGCAGTAAAGCCTCACTGACTTGACCAGAAAATAGAGATGGAGCTGCAGAATTAGTTAAGGAGTACACGACAGAAGTTCCTAATTGTACAGTGTATATATGGCTTGTAGTTTAGTAGAATGTTTAAGCATCAGTAAGTGGTAGCACATGTGTTAGTTAGTTACAGCTGTAGATAGGCACGTCTGTTAGTTATTTTCTATTCTTGCAGTTAGAGAATAGCTTCCTCTGTACAACTTGTATATATACCCTTTGTAATCCTTTTTCTAATTAATTGATTCTACAATTTTCCATTTCATCAAATCTCTGATATTTCTACATAGTGGGTGACGCAGGGATATTTTATTTTTGGAAAAATTGTAAACGCAAAGTGGATGCACATTATCATGGCCGAGGTACCAAAGGCCAAACAATCAAATATCAGAAAGGTTCTTAAGTGTTTTTTTCTTGCATAAAATTGCCAAACCCATTTTGTCCTCGTATCCACCAAGAACTTAAAATGCTGCTGGAAAGGTGATAGTTGTAAATATTGTCATTGCTGTTATATTGAAGTTGGCTATAGGTGTGTCTCATCCAGGAGTAGTGTCTTTTGGAGATGTGTTGTCTTTTGGAGGTTTGTCCTTCACATTATTGGCGCCACCCATTCCTGTAGTAAACTCTGCATGCACTATCCCGTGTCTCATGAAATCGTTCAAGTCCTTCTGTCTCGCGAGTACTATGACCTTTTGTAATTTGTGTAACCACTCATTCCAAACTCAGTAGAATGAAGTCTCTAGTCCACTTTGACATTAAAATATACTTCAATTTTTTTGTTTGAGTATTTATTCTATACTTGGATTGTTCAACTATAAGGAAATCAAAAAGAATACATGACAATTTGCAATAGTTGGAGTATTAAGTAAAATATAAAAAGTGAGACAGATGATTTGTGTTACAATTTTAGAATGTCTCTTACCTAAGTAACCTTTTCAATGGAATCCAGAAAGATTAGTGTTTTTCAGAAGAAGCTTTTCTTTAGTAAAACTTCTTTAATTTTTTATTGATATATAATTACTAAGCATAGTTTTAGGAGACTTACCTTCTCAGAGCTTAAAAGCTGGTCATCTAACTAAATAATGTCAGTAGTGTTCATCCCCTCCTTGTTCATAGCCAACTTGTCAACTCTCTTGTCATCTGCAAGCATCATTAATATTGTGTAACGCCCATTGATTGCAGCTAGACGCAAAGGCGTGTTTCCAACTTTATCTTGCTCATTTATGAGATCTTGAACAGCTAATTCCTTGAGGAATATTTTCACCGCATTTCTGTTTCCAGTTTCCACGGCAAGACGAAGAGCTGTCCTATCTTTGTTGTCCAATAATTCACGAGTTTCAAGAGATTTTGTAATGAGTGTTTTCATTACACCCACATGTCCTTTTTTAGCTGAAGTGTGAAAAGCAGACATGCCCTCTTTGTCCTTTATGTAAGAAAGGGAAATATTTGTTTCGAATAATAGTTCCACAACTTCTGCGTTGCCTAAATATACAGCATAATGAAGAGGAATCCAGCCATAGTCATCGGCTTCCAAAATTGATGTTGGAAAATTTTCCAACATCTTGTGCAAAACATCTGAAAAGAAAAGAGAGGGAAAATCATGTTGTCACAGGTTAACTGAAGTTAGAAACCATTGATGATGAATAGATCAAAATAATTTTATGTTCTTTAATTTCACATTTTTCTTTATGACATTCCATATTATTGATTTTGGATACAACCTTGCTGTTAATTTCACCAGACAATATTCACTATTCTATATAATCAACTTATGTTTTACACCAAAAGAAAACACTTAATTGATATATAATTACTGCCACAAGTCAAAATTCAGTTATGTGTGTTAGGGTCATATTTTAGGTAATTAGCTAATCTTTTGACAAAATGCACTTTACTTGTAATTAGGTAGATCTAAGTTGGGTTTAATACATCAACATATATGTTGTTCAAACATATCAAGTATTTTTATTAAAGACATGAAGATTGATCCAAGAAACAAGTGAAGAAAAGTTGTTTTACTAAAGCTCAACATATAGCTCAACAGACGGCATCTATTGAGATCTACTAAGCAAGCTTGACACTAACTCGACACCAGCTCGACACTAGCTCGACTCCTGCTCGATCTATCAAGAATACAATTTCAGAATTTTCAGGTCTAAAAGTTAGGCCAAACTTATGTAATTGTTTAGGGTTTCTTTTCTTACAACCCTAGACATATATAAGGCTTATTTTAAAAGCCGTTGCATATGGATAAAGAGACCAAGAGTTTTTTTTTTTTTTTTTAGAGAAGCTACTGTGTTTATATGCCATAGGGTTTTGTAACCAAGTGCTTTCTAATCTTCAATGTTGATGAAGTTAAGAATTTTGCAACCAACAACATCATTCAAGTCGCTGGAGTTAGTCACGTATTGGAATTCGTGCAAAGGGTTAGTCACAAATTGGAGATTTGTGCATCAAGGGAAAGAAGGTTGCTATAAGATTAAGTTCAATTAGGTATTGAAGCGAAGGTTCAACTGTAGGTAGGTATTTTAGGATAGACCAGGGTAATAGTAAGATTCCTTATACTTGTAACTGCTTGATTGTTGATTAATGGATTCTTGGGAGTGGTGATCTTAAAATCACCCGCTAGGGTTTTTGCCTTATGAGAGGTTTTCCCCATTTGTTAACAAATCACTATGTCAATCTAAATTCCGTTGCATTTAGTTTATTTGGTGATTTGTTAGTGCCTTCATGATTTGCACATAATTGAACATAATTAATCAACTTGGATAATTGAATTAATTAATCGGGATCAAGCTATCTTAACCCAATAAGTGGTATCAGAGCGGGCACACTCTGATTAGGTTTTAATCTTTGCTGTGTGATCCATTGACCCATGTTGTTATGAATCGTGGGCGATCCCTAATTATTCCTGCTTTATTTAATGGTACTAACTATGCATATTGGAAAGTACACATGAGAGCCTTTTTGCAGTCTTTAGATGAAAAAGTATGGCTTGCAGTTGAAGTAAGGTGGACTAAACCTGAAGATCCACCTGTATCATGGGATGATGCCAAGATCAAAGCTGCAAACTTTAACAGTAGAGCTCTAAATGCCTTGTTTAACGCTGTGACCAATGAGGAATTCAAGAAGATATCCTCCATTAACAATGCAAAGGAGGCATGGACTATTTTTCAGAATACCTACAAGGGTACAAAAGCCGTTAAAAACTCCAAATTCCAAACGCTTACTACCAGCTTTGAGGAAATAAGGATGGATGATGATGAGTCATTTGATGAACTCTATGCCAAACTCAAGGACATAGTGAATTCAGCCTTTAAACTTGGAGAACAGATTCTAGAGCCCAAGATTGTCAAAAAGATTCTCAAATCTCTTCTAGAAAAATTTCATGCCAGGATCACTGATATAGAAGAATCAAAGGATCTTGATGCTATTCCTTTAACAGAATTGATTGGGAACCTGCAAACTTATGAACTAGGTCTAGTAAGGGTTGGCAAGGGTAGCAAAAGCAAGAACATGGCTTTGAAGGTTAAGAACAATGATAACGATGAATCGTCTAAAGATGAGGACACCAAGTTCAAATCATATATCACCAGACAATTCAAGAAGTTCATCAAGAATGCGAATGTCAAGGCAAGTGACAAGGATCGTAAACAAGCTAGATTCTATCAGTTCAAGTCCTAAGATAAAGGCAAGAGAGAATTCAAGGATGTTGGAAGCAATAATGTTCCTGCTGGGCCGAAGTGCTATTGATATCAAGGATATTGACGCATGAAGCAAGAATGTCCCACATATCTCAAATCCATTAGAAAGAGCAAAGCCCTAGCTGCCACCTTGAGTGATACATAACCAGAAGAAGATTTTGATGATAGTGATCAAGATGGAATAGTGAGTGTTTTCACAGCTACCATTGAGTCTCCTGAGGAAGCAGTAGAACTAGTTGATGAGGAAGAAAAGCTAATGGAATCAAAGTTTGAGAAGATGGATGATCAAGATGACATCACACTGCCTATTCTAAGCTATACAAGGTCTCCAAGAAGCATGAGAAGCTTTACAAGTTAGCTACAAGAAAGCTAAGTGAAAGTTCAAATAGTGTATAAAACACCTTTGAACGTTTAGACCCCCAATAACAAAAACACCAATTCAAGCTTTATGACAAACAATAAGTGTGCGGAAAATGAACACAAGCTATAAACAGAATTGGTAAACAATCTAAGCCAATTAAAATCACATTCACAGTAGAAAATAAAAGGCAAAGATTAAGGGAAGAGAGATGCAAACACAAGGACAACACAACGATGTGTTATCGAAGAGAAAACCAAAGCCCTCGGCATAAAACCTCTCCTCCACCCTCCAAGCAGTAAGTAATCCACTAGAAAATGTAGTTGGGATACATGAATAGCAATAGACCCTCCAAGCCTAATCTACCCAGTGTACCTAAGCCCTCCAAGCTTCTTGCTCCAACGAGGTTACGCCGAACCTATTTCTTTTCTAGCTTCCCGGATTCTACTACTTGACCATAGCATCAACCAATGTGAAATTGGTTCCTTCCTAACTGCTTCCCAAAATACCAAACAGCCTTCTCACAGTAATGAATATGGTGAGAAAAGGTTTTGGTAAAAAGTCTCTCAAGGATTTAACAATGGAGAGGAAGAGAGTAAAGGAATTTGAAGAGTCTCTTATGTGAAGATTGTGGATGAGTCAATCTTGTTTTTCTCTAGGGTTTCTCTCTCAAAATTCTCTCTAGAAGCTCGCTTTCTTTCGTGGGAATAAGGGGTATTTATACTAGGGTGAGAATGGAATGTGAAGAGTCAGGTTTTTCAAAACAGGCTGACTTGCGACTTGGCCTCGCAACTTGACTGAGTCGCGAGTTCCAGCCGCGAGATAACTGAACGGCCAATTGTCCTATTTTGTCCTGTAGTGCTCCAACTAGCATGACGCTTCAACTTCTAGCATGACTGGCACGTGTGCAGCTTCTGGTGGCTTACAGCCGCGAGTCACCCGCGAGATCCAGTCGCGAGTTTCTATTTTTCTTGCACACTCTTGAGCATTTCTTCACACTATCTCACTCATTACCCTTACAAGAATCCCACCTAAATACATGGTTACTAATTGCTGAAATACAAGCAAATTTGACACGAAATAAAGCCAACAAGAAGGTTGATTAAATTCAACCTTACAATCTCCCCATTTGGCTCTTCCGTGACAAAACCCTAAAACAGACTTTAGACTTAACATGTGAGTTGGGAACAGTTGAACATAACTCACTCACACCTAACTCTAGAAACTGTGAAGCTCTTGAATCATATGAACATGAATCTCCTGAAACACAAAAATACACCATGATCATTGTATGCAGAAAAGCATGAAATGCATATGAAGTAGGAATGATTTGATCAAGCAAAGATGGAGCTAAGAAACAAACCATGGCTTGATCAAACAAGCAATCACTATAAGGTAGTGACCACAATACTCATTCACACTTGGAATGAACACTTGGACATACAAGCTAATAAGATCAATGCAAATCACTTGCATGCCCAACACTCAACCAATGCATAATACACTAAGTATATGTATCTAGGAACAATCCTACAAGGGTACAAGAGTGACAATACTTAAAAAAAATGCATGACATTTAGTTAGAAGTACTGATTTAACAAAGCATAAAGCATGGTACAAACCATAAAGCCTACAGATAATGAAAACAAACCCTAAAAGTTTACAAAAGCAACATGGGTACAAACCACATTATATACTGAAAAACATCATCAATATATAAAAAGTATCAAAGTTTCAAAACCATCCATGAGTTATGAGTTTAAACCAAACATTAACCATAACCACAGTGTATCAAACTCATAATAACAACAATTATCCAAAACATAATACTATAAGTTAAAAAGTAAGACACAAATCAAAAGTATGTGTGGTGTAACTCCCCCTATTACTATGCACACTTCCCTTTGAACTTTCCCTCCCTTACTGTATGCTCTCCCCCTTTTTGGCACGAATAGCTAAAGGCTGTCTTCAAACTTTTGTTGAATAGCTTGTAGCTGATTCTCCATGGTCTTGAGACACATTTGGACATGGTTGTTGGTGGAGTAGAGAAGTGTCACCATTCCCTCAATGCGCTTCTAAATACTTTCAAGCAAACTACCCAACCTATCAGTTTAAGTATCAAACTGTACTTGCGGACTGCTAGTTTGTTGTAATTCAGGGATGACAAGCGAAGTGGGTGTGGTATGTACATGTGTCTCTGACTCAGGAGCAGACGGAGTAGCAGGAGAAATGTGTGCACTCTTTGGTGTTTTAGAGGAATGACTTTTGCTGGCTTGTAGAGTGAACATGGAAATTGGACGCAGATGGGTCAACATTTTTCCATCTGAGGGAGGATTAATGCCTTCTCGAAGAATGAATTTCATGATGAGACTACAAAATGGAATACATCCTCGTGCTGCTGATCAAGTCGCGGTCTTCCTTATGGTTTGAAAGATGTGGGCAAAGATATCAATAGGGGCTCCTGTAATAAGATCACATAGGAATTGAGCTCTTCCGAGATTGATGAAAGTCGTGTTGGACAACGGGTAAAGATTGGAGAACATGATCAACTTTAGTGTGGTCAACTCAGGTGCAAACTTGGCAGTGCTTATGGATGTGCCTTTACTAGAGACTTCATGGTCAGGTCCAAGAACTCGTAGAATGTCTTGAGTCTCTGGAGTTCGATTATCATAAGGAGTTAGATCCACATTATTAGGTCTAGTGATGTGGAGAATTTCGGCTATGGAGTTCGGGTTGATGATAAATTCCTTTCCTCTTACCCAACAAATTAGCTTAACTCCAAGGTCACTTGTATTAGAGTAGCATTCCTTAATCAGTTCATCCATTGGGTCTTCAAAGTTCCCGAATAAGTCTGCCTAATCTCTTGACTCAAAGATCCGAGGGACAAAAGTGGTCCCCAAGGTGTCAAACTCAACCACACGTTCCACTATAGGAGATGCCAAGTCAAAGATGCTTGAGTAGATGTGTGAGTTAAGAGGAGTTCTAAACCTCTCACAATTGGAGTCTTTAGACGACTGAGATGAGAATCGAGTCCGTTTAGCAACCAGAGTTGATGGATCATTAGTCACGATGTCTTTGCCTTTAGAGGATCGACGAGACATTTGTAAGAGAACAGGCACATAGCAAAGAACCAAAAGCAACACCACAAAGTACATATACCAACTTGATTAGATTCAGAGAAAAATGTGAACCAAAATGGTGATTGTTCAGTAACAATCCAATGTCAAGTGAACACAGAATAAGACAAAGTTTCAAATAACTATCATTGTGACAATCTACCATGAGCATGATATGGACAGATCAAGCACAGTTGAGAACTAAGGAAGGATAGCTCAAACTAGACCACAGTAAGATAGGAATAGGTATAAAACAGCAATATGTATGAACAGTGGAAACCACATACATGCAAAAAAGAGCATATGTCAATGAGGCATATCTTACTGAAAAAGGAATGTTTAAAAAAATACCCTCAAGACAAAAGCACACACACGATATGGCAACATAAAAACACAGTATTATAAGATAAACAATCCTAAGCCTCAGACATTCTAAAACATTCAAACTAACAAGCGGAGTAAAACACAGAAAACTCCAAACCCATGTACCAAATGAGTATGTAAACCAACAAGAGCCAAAACTCAGAACAAAGATTAGCACAATGAGACTAAAATATGATAGCAGATGAAATCAGCAACAAAAACAACCAACCTTAAACAACCAAATCCAACAATCTAAGTAAAAACATGTTCGAACATAGTATATCTCAAATCACAGTGACAACTCATAAAGCAAGAAAATAATATTCAAAACATGAAATATGAAGTGAGGAAGAGAAGACCCATACCTTTTTCTTGAAGATTTGAGAAGAAATGAAGCAAGAATTGAGTTTGTAGAGAGTGACACAGAGTGTTTGGGGTAGTTTTAGTTTAGAGAGAAAGTGAATAGTCATAAAAAGTTCGAGGGAAAACTGAAAAAGGTTTTAAAAACTTCCCTTACAGTGCAAAACACGCGTTTTTCGCGACTGAGGAAAGTCGCCAAAAAGCCACCAATATCACCCGCCAAAACACTTCAAGCCAAAAGTTTTGAAAAATTTTGCTAAGTGTTTTTCACAACTGGAAGTCTCACTTGCGAGGGAGTCACGAGCTGAGCCGCGAAAATCTCTGTGTACGCCTCGCGACTGGACATTCCACTCGCAAACAAGTCACCAAAATTAAGCATGTGAAAACACATTTTATCACGTACAATCACACAAATGAATATGGCATTCATTGAACATAAACTTGTGTGTTGTGTGTGGATATCAACAATGAGATAGTCCTTATTCTAATGTGAAGTTTCAGTGATCAATTCAATCAAGGTATACACAATTAGCACTAGATCATGTGACTCATCTCAATTATAGAAGTATGCATATATGACCTCCCACAAAATGATTACATAATTTGGAGCTTTACATTTGGCTCCACTTTCAATCATAACATTTGTTCTTTTTGATCCTTTTGAAATAATCACGTCTCATTGTGAGAATGATATTTGATATTTCACCTTGATGAGATAGCCTTTGGCTTTCTAAAAAATCATACACTTTATTTTTGGTCGCTTTCCCTTTTTCCTAATCAAATACTAGTATATGCGACAGGCTTTTACAGCTCAATATCTCTTTACATTTGGAGATTTACATTTGGTGAGCTTTTTTTAGCAAAAAAAATAAATAGTGGGAAGATATATAGGCACAAGTCTATGCATGTCTCAAGATCAACATAACCACTCACTAATCATTCATGACAAGTTTGAAGATCTATTTACAACAGTCACATAGATTTCAAGATTTCTTCCACAGTGATAAGAGTGCAAAGGAACAAGCTATGCTCGTAAATGCACAAAGCCATTAGCACAAAGGTACAAGGCAAAACAAGTTTTGAGACAAAACTCAACAATGTCGATCAAATTTTTGATTTTCTACTTTTTATGTGGTTTTTGGATTTTGGACATGTAGGAAGGAAAAGATTCAAAAGCAACATAAAAAAATTTGAATTAAAGAATGCAAAAACAAACAAACAAAATACAACCTACACAATCAATAAGCAAACAATCAAACAAAGTCAGAAAACATAGGAAGTATTGATGCATGGACATGTTGTAATGCTTATGCATGAGTACCCTTTTTCACCTACACGTCACTTGCGTTTGGAGTGATTTCCTTATAGGATTGGGTACGAGAGTTAGGGTTTTCAAACCTTCGTGTGAAGATTTCCATGTAGTTGGTGAAAGCACCAATTATCTTCATCACGTCCATCATTCCGGGATCACCACTTTGATCTCTTGATGGTTCACTAGCCCAATTTCTCCTATCATTTCTAGGTCCTCGTGACCTTGGAGTAGTTGCACTATTCATTGCTCTCAGCTTTTGACAATTTGGTCAAGTATGTCCTTGAAATCCGCAATGATGACACACATAGTTCGATCTAGGACCTCTTTGTGATCGTGGACGAGACTTGGCTCAGGATTCAAACCTGCCCACAGATTGATTACAGGCATTATTCAACATCCATTGGTTCTCCACATTCCTCTTCTCCTCCATCTTGGGCTTCTCAGCAATAGGGTCAACTTCAAATGGCTCTTTGGCCTTTATAAACTTCACTTCTTTGGTGATATTGCCAGATGAGCTACTCCCTCCAGTATATCCCAACCCGGATTTGTCTGAAAAATGCTTTTGAGATGATATAACATCATCTAGCTTCTTGGTGGAGACCCTCTCTATCTTGGCATTTGCTTGCACAACCTCTTGCTCAAGAAATCTCACTTTTGTGTAGGCTTCTGATAGCTCACCATTCAGTGTCTCTATCTCACATTTGGCCTCCTTATAGTGAATTAGGAGACTTTTATAGTCCTCCTCTACCTTCTTCATCTTTCTCACAGCTGCTTTGGCCACCCTTGTGTACTCACCCGACTTCTCCAGGAGTAAGTTATAATTCTCTCGAAGATTGGTTGTGCTTTCATCTTCTTTTGCATCTGATTCTTCAACAACTCCCAATGATTCTTCATCACTATGTTCTCCAAGCTCTTGTACAAGTAAATTCAACTCATCTGAAGACTCAACATGGGCAATAGTCATAAAAGCAAAGTAATTCCCTTCTTCGTCACAGCTTTCCTTAGAATCAGAGTTGGATGAATCCGAGTCACTCAGTGTCGTGGCATATACCTTGCCTTTCAATTTCAAATAATTCGGACATTCTTTCTTAAAGTGTCCATACCCGTTGCATTCAAAACAAGTGACACCTTGTGTAGATTGGGATTCTTTTCCATCTTTCTTTTTGAATTCCCTTTTCTCCCTTCCTGAACTTTGGAGTTTCCCTTTATCACCAAATTTACCATTATTCTTGAATTTCAAGAATTTTCGGAAATTTTTCACAAGGTATGCAACATCTTTGTCAACCACATCCTCATCTGATGAGTCATGGACTTCCAACTTTTTATTAATGGTCTTAAGAGCAAGAGATTTGCTCTTTCGTTGAGTAGGCAGCGACATTTCATAAGTCTGAAGAGAACCAATCAGCTCTTGGACTTTGATGTCATCAAGGTCCTTACTCTCTTCAATCGCTGTCACTTTGGCACGAAAGCTTTCCGGCAATGACCGAAGGATCTTCCTTACTATTTTAGAATCCTTTGTTTTCTGTCCTAAATTGAACTTGCTGACAACCACCTCATTCAACTTGCTATAGAAAGAGTCAAAGGACTCATCCTCACTCATTTTGAGCTCCTCAAACCGAGTGGTCAGCATTTGCAGCTTGGTGTCTTTCACTTTCTTCGTGCCTTAGTAGGTGGTCTCCAATATCTCCCACGCTTCTTTGGCAACAGTAATGTGAGAAATCCTGTGAAACTCATCTGGAGACACACCACAGAAAATCGCGTTAAATGCTTTACTGTTAGCATTAGATGCGGCGAGTACTGCCTTATCTCATGTGGATTTGGCTTCCTCAGGCCTGGTCCAACCTATATCAACAGCATCCCAAACAGATTCATCAATGGAACATAAAAATACTCTCATGTGAACCTTCCAAAATGCATAATTACTACCATCAAAATATAGAGGTGCATTTAGGGATTGAGACCGGTCCATTTCAATATGGGGTCAAGGATCACACTATGGTAATGAAACCAATAAAAGTGTACCCGCTCTGATACCAATTGAAAGTTCAAATAGTGTATAAGACACCCTTGAACCTTTAGACCCCCAATAACAAAAATACCAATTCAAGCTTTATGACAAACAATAAGTGTGCAGAAAATAAACACAAGCTATAAACAGAATTGGTAAACAATCTAAGCCAATTAAAATCACATCCACAGCAGAAAATAAAAGGCAAAGATTAAGGGAAGAGAGATGTAAACACAAGGACAACACAACGATGTGTTATCGAAGAGGAAACCGAAGCCCTCGGCGTAAAACCTCTCCGCCGCCCTCCAAGCGGTAAGTAATCCACTAGAAAATGTAGTTTGGATACATGAATAGCAATAGACCCTCCAAGCTTAATCTACCCAGTGTACCTAAGCCCTCCAAGCTTCTTGCTCCAATGAGGTTGCGTCGAATCTATTTCTTTTCTAGCTTCCCGGATTCCGCTACTTGACCATAGCATCAACCAATGTGAAATTGGTTCCTTCCTAACTGCTTCCCAAAACACCAAACAGTCTTTTCACAGTAATGAATATGGTGAGAAAAGGTTTTGGTAAAAACCCTCTCAAGGATTTAACAATGGAGAGAAAGAGAGTAGAGGAATTTGAAGAGTCTCTTATGTGAAGATTGTGGATGAATCAATCTTGTTTTTCTCTAGGGTTTCTCTCTCAAAATTCTCTCTAGAAGCTCTCTTTCTTTCGTGGGTATAAGGGGTATTTATACTAGGGTAAGAATGGAATGTGAAGAGTCAGGTTTTTCAAAATAGGGCTGGCTCGTGGCTTGACTGAGTCACGAGTTCCAGCCGAGAGATAACTGAATGGCCAGTTGTTCTATTTTGTCCTGTAGTACTCCAGCTAGCATGACGCTTCAACTTCTGGCATGCCTGGCACGTGTGCAGCTTCTGGCAGCTTGTAACCGCGAGTCACCCGCAAGATCCAGTCGCGAGTCTCTGTTTTTCTTGCACACTCTTGAGCATTTCTTCACACTATCTCACTCACTATCCTTACAAGAATCCCACCTAAATACAGGGTTACTAATTGCTGAAATACAAGTAAATTTGGCACGGAATAAAGCCAACAAAATGGCTCAACCTTACACTAAGTGAAGTGGAGTTGGAACGAAAGGAACTCTCCTCCAAGGTTGATGAAGCTAATCAAACCATTGGAGCACTAAGGTTTGAAAACAACTTTCTTGCTAAAAAGACCAAGAAACTGGATGTAGAATTGTTTCAAGTAAGAGCACAATTGGAAAGGACCTCAAGTGCTAAGCTGGCTGAAATGCTCAACTTCTAGAAGTCTGCATCTGACAAAAAATGTCTCAGGTATGAGGTAACTGAATTATAAATTGAAAATGTAAGTGAGGATAAAGATAGTAAGGAAAAATCAATTCTCGGAGCACCCCTAAGGTTGTTAAAAAAGAGACTAAGCAGAATAATCATCGCTCTACCAACAAGAAGTCTCAATCAAAGAAGCCTCATTTCTGTCATTACTATGGAGCATTTGGGCACACTCATCCAAATTGCTATAAATGGTTAGCCACTCAACCAAGCAATAGTGTGTCATCCTTTGGAAGCCAAATTCAACTCCAACTCTCTTTAGCCCCTCTTGGAGAACTTCTTAAGGCTATCATGTTACTCTCAAATTTCAATGGATTCAACTCTCCTTCTTATCCATCTGAACAAAGGTTTATGCAAAAGAAACGTTCTCCATCCAAGTCTCCCATCTGGAAGGAAAAAGATTCCAAGTGATTCCTTCACTTTCTTGATCTCATGCATGGTTGGTTGTTGTGGTTTGAATCAGTCTAGTATTTGGTGTTTTGTTTGTTTGTTTTAATGCTTTGTTTTATATTTCTTTTCAATAAATAAAAAAAATGGGGGGGGGGGGGGGGATTTAAAAAATACAAAAACAAAATGTGTTTGTGTATACTAGTACTTATGTACCTTAGATGGCCATTGAAACAAGGTTGCTTAACTTTGTATCTCTTGTAACTTAGATGAGAATTCTCATGCACAACTAAGCAATATGAGCTTTGTGGCCTGTTTATGTGATTTGTATGACTTGGTTAATCTTTTATCATTCATATTTTTATCACTCTTTTTTATAGGAAGAACTAAAAAATCCTAAGAAAAAGGCTTAAATAACCATCTCACCATTAAAACTCATCAATCTTAAAGCGTTTGTGTGCAATTCATAAAAGCCGCGCTCAGTAAGGTGTAGCACTTGCACAACAAAAACAAGATGTTTGGCTTACATAATTGGGTAATTCTTTTCTTTCCTATATACCCATGCATATTATGTCATTTTACACTTTAAAGAAAAATGTGCAAAGAATAGGAAAAGCAAAAAAGAATAAAAATGCTTTTAAATATGATTGAAATCGTGTTTTTAGGAGATGTGGGAGTTATATGATGTACCTCAAATGTGATGGTCCCCATCAAATAGTTATGATTGTGTGTGGATATATTTGATTCTCTTATATCATTACTCTTCACATAATGAGACTTTTATGCTTTCTTGCAAAAGTTTCACATTCAACATGCATACACTTTGCTACTCTTGATACTATTATATATGTACAATGTGATTTGGCCATCACAAGGAATACATGTGGTAGAATAAGCTTACTAAACAGTCTTAACTTGTTTCTGAAAATAAAATTGATTAGACTTGTTTAGAGTGTGCTTTGATCTAGGAATGCTTTACTTCTAGAGTGTTTGATGTGTTTGAGTGATCAACATGCTTCTTTGTTGTTTGGCTTAGTGTCTATCTTGTTTGCTTTTATCTCATGTTGCTTTTCCTCCTTAAAAAAATTATTTTCTAGATTCTCGATAGCAACTCAATACCTCTTTGATCTATTGAACTTTCTGGTTTTTCTTGATACCTCACGACAAATAGCCCAATCCATCGAGCCTTTCTCTAAAGTCTCTATCTTCTCGATAGATAGCTCAACACCTCTTAGACCTATCGAGCCAATTTTGATACCTCTTCGATCTATCAAGCTTTAGTTCTCAACACCTTCTCGATACCTTCTCAATCTATTGAGGTGCCTGTTTCTATATAGTATGTGCTCTAAATCCTCTCTTTCTCTCTTTGTTCATGCATTTCCTACATTTAGACCAAGTTTTTTTTGGGGGGGGGGGGGAATATTTGGCATTTTTGTGTTATTTGTGAAATTTTTGGGTTAGGTTTTGTTGATTTGTTATCATGCTCATGCATTGCATTCTCAATCATTATAGTAATGTTTCATGCATTCTAGGATTGTGTGCTTGATTACAACTTGTGAGTGCTATAGTTTGGATTGGGTTTTCACCCATTATGAAATTTATTTTCGCACGTAACATGTTCATGCATTATCATGCATTGAACCTCTCTTTTCCTTCTTTCTTGAGCTTTGTCTTCTACTGTGTTTTTCTTTTCTTTTCTTCTTCTCTTAGTTTCCTAACTATGGCACCCAAAAAGTCAATTCCTTCTAAGAACTCAATCACCCGTCTTAGTTCTCCTTCTATTTCTTCATCTTCTCTTTCTGTCCCTGATAGAGATAGGTTCCATGATGCGGACTCCTAAAAGGACTTTGTTGAGAACTTTTGTGACCGGGCAATTCATTTGGAATGCCAGGTCATTCTGTCTTATTTTCCAAACACTCCTTTTCTTGGTGCGTTTAGCTCTCGGGGTTAGGAATCTTAATGTGAGAAACCCATGAGGTGTCCCGGTGAATAGGAATTTACTCCAACATGCATGCCATCAATACCTCTGTCCCTCGGTTTACTATCGTATTCAGAGGCACACATGTCCTAGTTACTTCGGACCTTCTTTCCAATATACTACGTGTCCCTAGGGTAGATCATCTAGACTATCCTACTCACCCTCGTCTACATAACATTCCTCATGACGAGTTGGCCTTACTCTTCTGTGAGAAGGCCATGGTGTGGGGAGATACTCTTAATTTCTCCACAATTGGGTTTGCTAAAGGTTCAAGGATCTTTAATATGGTGATGACCTTTGTTCTCACACCACGGTCACACTATAACACCATTAATAAGCCTCATGCTCATTTCCTTCTTTCTCTCTTGGAAGATCATTCTATAGATTTTCCCTCACACGTGATAGATATCTATCGAGACATTGCTTCACATGATAAGCTCATCTTTCCTTCAGCTATCACACACATTCTCACACACTTGCACGTCACCATTCCTTCTTCTCCTCTCTTTTACACCATGGGTTCCATTAGCAAGGAATCTATTAGGAGAAGTGACACGCAGCTGGCAGCCACGTGTGGAGCCCACTCCCGGTCAACATGATGAGGCTTCTTTCCATGCTGCTGAGAATGCTGCTTACACTTCTCGACCCTCTTCTTCATCTGCACCATCCTTTTCTTCTAAAGTAGAGGCATCTCTTGCTGCCATCATGGACAAGCTTCAACTTATGCGTGCTGATTTTGGTAGTCATCTTGACCACATTTCTAATGAGATGTGTCAACTGAACATCAAGATCGATCGCATAGCTTGCCAACAATCTCATCTTGGCGACTTTGCTCATTCTCCCTCTCTCAAGCCTGCTGAGGATCCTTTAGATGGTGGAGACGATAATGATAATGCTTCTAGCTCTAATTACGATGATGAGATGATTGCTTCTTAGTGATTCACCCTTTGTCACTCATGATAAAAAAGGGGAGTAGTTTTGTATATGAGAGTAGTCATGGTGTTAGGGGGAGAGCTAGCATAGGGATAGACTTGTTAGGGGAGAGTTTATTAAGTGATGTAGTGAGGTTTTTGTTGTATATTTTCTCAGTACATGTACCATGGTCTTGTGACCACTTTTACATACATTATTGTATCTCTTGATATATATATATATATATATATATGATGTATGTTTCTTCACCTTTATCTTACATGTGTTGTTTCTTTTCTCTCTTTATATACATGGGTCTTCTTTTATACAACTTGTCTATGTTTCACACTTAATGCCTTGATGAATCTTGTTTAAGTGCTTCAGATAAGACAGGTTTCAATTCTATCATGCCATGATCTCTTTTCTTGCAAAAATTTTCAAGAGCTCATTGTAGTGGTTAGACTTTTGTAATTTTGGCCTTTTGTAATAGTTATGGACAAAAACCAAGATTGCATTACATGCATCAATTTGTTCTTGCATTACATGCATCAATTTGTCTTTGCATTACATGCATCAATTCATTCATTGCATATCATAAAAATGATCTTGAGATTCTAACAGTTGCAACAGTGTTTCCGGTTTTCAAATTGGACCATCAGATCGAAAAATATCACATGATCAAGTTTGCACAGTCAACATGCATTGTGTCTAGGTAGAGTCAACCACACATGATTAATTGACATTAATTTTGATTGGTTAAATAATTAAAATTAATTAAATAATTTTGTGATTGGTTGATAATCAATGTTTAAAATAGGGATGCATGCATAGGAATAAAAGGGATGATTGGATAACAATATATTGTGGATAATCTGAACTTTATCAAGATTTATTTTAGGGTATTTATCTACAAGATAATTGTTCCTGAAAAAGCCTGAATTATCCAAAAAAGAGAGAAAAAATCATAGACGGAGGATGAAAACACGTCTAGGTGTAAGGACCGGTCAAAAAACCCTAGAAGAGGAGTTCAAACAGCACCCGAACATGGAAAGACGTTCAGGGTCCAAGAGCCAATTCGGCACTTTTAGAGTGCCGAACGGCACTCTAAAAGTGCCGAATTAGCATCTTTTGGGCTTTGGCCCAACGGCCTTCTAGTGATGATAAAGCACACCATTTTCTATCTTTTCACAAAAGGATGTGTCCAGATTCACATCCTAGTCCATGCCTATTTTTTAGAGTTTTCTAGCCTCTATAAAAAGAGACTGAAGCTCATAATTCAGCACTTTTTTTTTTTTATGCTTTAAGAGGCATACGTTTTTATGCTCTCAAATTGCTCATATTTTCTAATCCCCTCTCTGATTTTCTGTTGAAGCTAGGGTTTTTAGGTTTCAAAGATAATTGCATAAATTTCTTTGAACCCTAAAACATCCTCTCAAGTAGAAGAGTGCTCATGCAAGAGGATGCTTTCTAACCCTTTTTTTTTATGCTTCTCTTATCATGATGATGCATGTTTAATTGTTTCAAATATTCATATTCTACCTTGTTAATTTAGTTTATGAAAATATGTTCTTGATTCCTTTATTGTTGATATAATCTGTTTCTTAGTTTTAAAGATCTACATGTAATTAACTCTTTTTATTCAAAATAAAACAAATTTGCATCTTCCTTAGATGTAGATCTAAATTTTTCTTCAAAATAAAACAGATTTGCATCTTCCTTAGATGTAGATCTGAATTTTTCATCAAAATAAAACAGATATGCATCTTCCTTAGATGTGGATTTGAATTTTTCCTCCAAATAAAACAGATCTGCATCTTCCTTAGATGTAGATCTGAATTTTTCTTCAAAATAAAACAAATCTGCATTTTCCTTAGATGTAGATCTAAATTTTCCTTCAAAATAAAACAGATCTGCATCTTCCTTAAATGCATATTTGAATTTTCCTTAATCAAAACTAGTTTTTGTCTTCATTAGATGCAAATCTGAACATTTTTTTATATTAAAAAAAAAAAAAAAAACCTGATTTGTATCTTCCTTAGATACAAATCTAACTTTTTTAATGCATGTAGATTTTTGAAATAAGGAAAGAGATCATTTATTGTTGTGTTTGTGTTTGTTTTATTAAATTCATGTTGCATGAATTTAAATTATGAGTGAAACTTTCTTTTTAAAAAATATTTTTCATTCTTTTAAAACATATAAAAAAAAAAAAAAAAAAAAAAACATATCTGACTTTTCTGTTTTCAAAAACCCTTTTTTTATTTATCATAAAACAGATCTGATCTTTTACAAATCAAAAAACCATTTTTTTAGTTCTTTAGAAAAAACAGATCTAATACTTTTTCAAATCAAAAGACTTTGTTTTATGTAATAAATATAGATCTAAATTTTTATCTCTAAAAACCACTTTTTTTTACATGCTACAAAACAAGTCTGGTATTTTGACAAATCAAAATCAAGTTTTTTTTACCAACCAAAACAGATCTGATTCTTTTCAGAAAAAGAGATTTCATTCGTAAATAAATTTGTGTGATTTAATTTTTGTATCACATGTTCAACATATCATTCATGACATGCATAAAAAGGTACATTGATTACAAGAGTCTAGAAGACCGGACTCTGTCTGGGTGGAATGGGTGCCTAACCCCTTCACATTCCGTAACCTAGCCTCCAGATTTAGGTCATTGGTTAAGTAGATCTAGCCTTGTCTTTACTTTTTATTTTGGGTAGAATGTAACTAGAACAAAAGGCAATGTATTTTTGGTAGATTGTAACTAGGACCCAAAGCCATGTAATTTTCAATTTAACATGTAATTTTTTATTCAATCAATGAAAAGAACAATTCAGTCATATATTTAGTTTTTCTTATTTTTTGTATAAAAAATAAATGGCAACTCCATACCACTTACCCAAAAAGAGAGGTGCCCTAAAAAGCACTCCAAAAAATCTCTCTTTTTTGAGAGGCAACTTTTCGAGATCTCTCACAAAGTGAAGAACTTTGCAGCCAACAACATCATTTAAATTGCTAGAGTTAGTCACGAACTAGGATCCATGCAAAGGGTTAGTCACAGATTGAAGATTTGTGCATCAAAGGAAAGAAGGTTGCTACAAGATCAAGTTCAATTGAGTATTGAAGTGAAGGTTCAACTGTAGGTTGGTATTTTGGGATAGACTAGGGTAATGGTAAGATTCCTTATACTTGTAATCACTTGATTGTTAATTAGTGGATTCTTCGAAGTGGTAACCTTAAAATCACTCGGTAGGGGTTTCGCCTTGTGAGAGGTTTTCCCCATTTGTCAACAAATCACCGTGTCAATTTAAATTCCGCTGCATTTAGTTTATTTGGTAAATTGTTGGTGCCTTCATGATTTGCAATCAATTGAACCTAATTAATCAACTTGGGTAATTGAATTAATTAACCGGGGTCAAGCTATCTTAACCCAACAATGTAGCTTTTAGTTAAGTAGCCACATGACTAAATTTTAAGAGTGGAACTTAAGGAACAGCAACTAAAGGTACTGTACCTAAATCTTATCCTTCAATGAGTATTTTGCATTAGCTAATAAGATCTTGTGGATCATTAAGTTGATATCACATGAATAAACTGCTGAAATTTCTATGTTTGAAATGTCATTCCGTCCATTCCCCTAACTTTCTATGGTAAATTGCAGCAACAGAGATGAATTGTTGCATGAAAGTGTCTTGCCGCATTTTATATGACTTTTTTTAAAATTGCAGCAACAGGGAATAAATTAATATGCTCCATGCTAAAAATGACATTGTAAATTGCTTCAAAGTTCAAACGGACAATAATTTGGTTTGCTTTCTCTGCTGAAATGTTTATGGTTTGCTTTAACTTTTTGAATTTTGTCACTAGACTAAGAAAAACATAACAATCAAACTATATTATTTTCCTTTCAACCTTGGTAATTGACCAACTGAAATCTTTTAGCTTCTAATGAATTATGTGTATTCCTTAATGGTGTAGAATATTATTAGTGGTGTAGTAACCGTTTGTGTGACTCATTACTTAAAATCAAGAAAGAAAAGGTTCATTTATCTAAGTAAATTGCTCTTTCAGTCTTCCAATGAAATGATTAAGTCTTTTCAGTTTGAAAATTAAATAGATTGAGGTAGGATATAATTTGGAGTGCAAGTTTTGCACAAATTTGTGTTGTTGGATTGTGCAATAGAAGACTTGGAGGAAAATAAATGTTTAAAGAGTTAAATGGGAGAGAAGACAAATGCATGTGTAAAAACAAAAACAAAAATAAAAAAGTGCTAGGATTTATTGACAACAATTTCATACTATTAGCCCACCATCTCACATATGGATCATTAAAAAATAAAAAATTGTATACTGTTGTGGACCCATGTGTGAAGTGGTGCGGTACTTTGAAAATGTTATGAAATTATTTGAAAATATTATGAAATTATTTTAAATTTCTGATTGTCCCTTACTTTTTTGAGATAGTATAAAGTAGGGAGATGGATTACCAGCTCCAGTGGTGTCAAGTTTGCATAGTTTGTGGGATTCAAAAAAGATCCAACCGATTTGTTTAATCAGCCACAAAAGAGCATCTTTGCAAATGCGTATAAACATGTTGCCTTCCAGGGTTAAAACAAGAGAAGAGAATCCTGTCCGAAACAAATTAACGAAGTAATTAACACTAAGGATTTGTAGGAGAGAAACATATTAAATATTTTCTCACACTAAAAGACAACCGTACTTGATGTCCAAACCAGGAAGTTGAAAAATAGGCAAATATAAAAGTTAGTAAAGTTACATGAGAGCTAGACTTAGCTCTGTTCAGGCTGTACAGAGATTAAAAGATTCCATGCTACAACAGAACATGCTACACTTACAATAAACAGCTCTAGGATAATTCCCATTTCTTTAGCCAATATATAATTTATTTCGTGCTATGCAAATTTGTATAGTGAATAAGTGAAAGTAATGTTAGAGTGGATTGTTGAGCACATCAATTTCTGCTTGTTTGCTATTAGTTGTATAGAGTGTAATTAACCAACTTCTTTGGCTCGCTAAAGTACAATTGGTCCTCTATTAGATTAAATGATTAAATACACCAATTTCTAATAACTTAAATATTTTGGACAATTGGTAATTTATTATGGTAGCTCAGACGGCACACACATAAAATGGGGAATATTTAAGTGATTAAATTAATTATTTCCTAATAGTTTAAGTTTTGATATAATCGGTAATTTAATAACAACAAAAAAAAACTCAAGATATTGTTGGGGGTGTAGGGGATTTAACCAAAATCCCAACCTGTGAGAAACAAAAAAAAAATAGAGAAAACACACGCCAAAGAAAACAATCACACGCACGAGATAATATTTACGTGGTTCGGCGATTTGCCTACGCCCACGAAGTTGCAAGAATTTCATTATTATCAAGAAAAAGTACAAAGTGCGGCTACAATATTTTTCTCTCTATAAAACACGGCAATATCGGCCCAAGCCTTCGCTCCATGGACTAAGTCTCAGTAAATCTCCTATTAAAAACCACGCAATATTATTCGGGTCGGGTCGAGTTGTCAAACCGGATTAAACAAAACTAGGCTCCACAAAGCCCAACAAATCTCTCACTTGGAGACTAGTTCAATCACCAACATCAACCTCAATCCTCCAAACACATAATCCCCTCATCCCTGCAACTCATCCTCCTGTCCTCAAGCTAGAAGGCCAACTGAAGCTGCACACAGATTCAGCTTCTCAATAGTGACACCCTTAGTCAACATGTCTGCCGGGTTCTTAGATCCACAAATCTTCTCAAGTATTATTAACTTATCTTCAACAAGGTAATGGATAAAGTGGTATTTTGTCTGTATATGTTTCGACTTTGAATGAAAAGCCAAATTTTTGGCAAGAAAGATTGCACTCTGACTGTTGCTGTGTAGAATGCCCATCTCCTGCTTCTTACCCAATTCATCTAAGAAACCATGTAGCCAAATCATCTCCTTTCCAGCTTCAGTTGCTGCAACATACTCACCTTCTGTAGTAGACAAAGTAACAACATTCTGTAGATTTAAAGCCCATGATATAGTTGTACCACCCAAAGTAAAAACAAACTCAGTAGTACTCTTTCTACTATTAATATCACCAGCAAAATCAGCATCTACATAACCCTGTAGTTTCAAACTTGCACCTGCGAAGCAAAGACATGTATCTAATGAACCCTTCAGATATCTCAGAATCCACTTGACTGCCTCCCAATGCTGCTTTCCAGGCCTACTCATGAATTTGCTTACAACTCCCACTGCATGTGCAATATCTGGCCTTGTACACACCATAGCATACATCAAGCTGCCAATACCTGAGGCATAGGGCACCTTTCTCATATGGTCCCTTTCTTCTTCTGTCTTCGATGACTGTTCTTTGCTTAGTTTGAAATGACTACCCAAAGGTGTACTCACTGGTTTAGCTTCATTCATGTTGAACCTGTTGAGAACTTTCTTCACATACTTTGACTGTGAAAGCTTCACTGTACCATTAGCCTTGTCTCTAATGATTCTCATACCAAGGATTTGCTTTGCAGCTCCCAAATCCTTCATTGCAAACTGTTTGGACAATTGCTTCTTCAGATTATTAATCTCCTTAATGCTAGACCCTGCAATAAGCATATCATCCACATACAACAGTAATATGATGTAAGAATTGTCAAAAGACTTAACATAGCAACAATGATCAGCTTCACATCTCTTGAACCCAATTTTATGCATAAAACTGTCAAATTTCTTGTACCACTGTCTAGGAACTTGTTTTAAGCCATATAAGTTCTTTCTCAGTTTGCATACTAGATTCTCTTGTCCCTGAATAATGAACCCTTCTGGCTGAATCATGTAAAGGTCTTCCTCCAAGTCACCACGAAGGAATGCTGCCTTCACATCTAACTGCTCAAGATGTAAATTTTCTGCAGCCACTATTCCCAGTACCAGTTTGATTGTTGACATCTTCACAACTGGAGAAAATATCTCTGTGTAGTCAATGCCTTCCTTATGCTAGAACCCTTTAACAACTAATCTGGCCTTGTAACATTTGCAACCATCATACTCATTCTTTATTCTGTATACCCACTTGTTGTGCAAAGCCTTTTTTTCCTACTGGCAATTCAGTCAGTTCCCATGTCTGATTTCCCAACAAGGAATCCATCTCATCCTTCATGGCTAACTCCCGCTTGCTTGAATTCTCATCTTGCAAGACTTCATCTAGGGGTGTGCATGGGTCGGGTTGGGTCGGGTTGAGGGAATTTTTTGACCCAACCCACCATGGTGGGTCAAAAAAAATTCAACCCAACCCAACCCAACCCACGTGGGTCGGGTTGAACCCATGGGTTTGACAATTTTTTATTTATTATTAAATTGAGTAGAAAAAAAAATATTAATATTAATATATTAAAAAAACCTAAAGATTAGTATCAATGTAACTCCTTGAAGGCTCAACACTAATAACTAAACAACAATAGTAATTTATTAGAATTTGTGTGAACTAATTGGCTTTTATATAGGATAGGAAAAATTGGTTATTTAAAAAAATTTATTAATTATATAATATATATTATATATATATATATATATTAAATTATTATTAGTAGAAGGAATTGAGGAAATGCAAATTATTAAATATATAATATATATTTAAATATATATATATATATGTATATATATATATATAAAAGTGCCCTACAATTGATTTTTTTTTTAAAAAAATTATTAAATATAAAATATATTTTAAATATATATTAAATATGGGTGGGTCAGGTCGGGTTTGGCGGGTTTGTAATTTTATGACCCAAACCCAACCCGACCCACTATAATAATTTTTTTGGTAACCCAACCCAACCCACCAAGCCTTAAAAACAGACCCAACCCGGTGGGTCGGGTCGGGTTGGGTCGGGTTTGGCAGGTCAGTGGGTTTTCTGCACACCCCTAGCTTCATCATTACACTCTGGCTCACCACCATCAGTCAACAGGAGATAATTTAAAACAGGTGAATAACGTTGTGGAGGTCTAATGTTCTTGGAAGATCTACGAACTTTAGCTACAGGTGTACTCAGATCTACCGGTGAATGTACATTCTCCTTATCTTCTTCACCCCTTTTTTGGACAATACTTTCAGTCAATTCATCTAAGTTGACAAACTCAGATTTCGTTTGATATATCTCTGTAACATCTGACACTACAGTTGACATGTCCTTGTACATAACTTGTTCATTAAATATCACATTTCTACTTCTGATGATTTTCCTGTTTTGATCATCCTAAAACCTATAGCCAAATTTCTCATCACCATAGCCAATGAAAAAACATATTTTAGACTTTGCATCAAGTTTACTACGAGCATCAGAATCAATATGAACATAAGAAACACAACCAAAAACTTTTAAATGTGAAAATTTTACCTCTTTACCACTCCAAACCTCCTCAGGAAGTCTAAACTCCATGGGAACTGATGGTCCTTGGTATATCAGGTAAGTTGCAGTGCTAACAGCATCAGCCCAAAAAGTTTTTGGTAGTCCAGCATACAACCTCATACTCTTAGCACGCTCATTGAGAGTTCTATTCATGCGCTCAGCCACACTATTCTGCTGTGGTGTCCCAGGAATGGTCTTCTCCATCCTAATTCCCTGTGCAGCACAATACTCACTGAACCCTCCATCTATGTACTCTCCTCCATTATCTGACCTTAAACATTTTACTTTCAAACCTATTTCTGTCTCAACCATGGCCTTCCACTTCTTAAAAGTTTCAAATACATCAGATTTATTTTTCAGAAAATAAACTCATACCTTTCTGCTTGAGTCATCAATGAAAGTGATGTAGTACCTTGAACATCCAAGGGATGCAACCGGAGAAAGCCCCCACAAATCAGTATGTATTAATTCCAATTTTTCAGCCTTCAGTGTCCTGCTAGTTTTCAAGAAGCTCACATTTTTCTACTTTCCTAAGATGCAACTTTCACACATGTCAAAATCAATGGACTTCAATTCTAGTAGTTTTTCTTTTGACAACAACATCTTCATCCCTTTCTCACTCATATGACCAAGTCTACGATGTCATAGGCTTGTATCAGTACTTGCATCAGCAACTGCAATTGTGTCTCTTAGACTTAAGGTCATATATAGAGTACCAGTCTTCTTTCCACGAGCCAATACACTAGCTCCCTTTGTAACCTTCCAAGTATCACCACAAATAGTATTACATGTCCTTCATCATTAAGTTGTCCAACAGAAATCAGATTCCTCCTCAAATCAAGAATATGTCTAACCTTCTCCAGTAACCAAACAGACCCATTAGGTAACAATATCCGAACATCTCCCACACCCACAACATCCGAGGCTGAACCATCAGCCAAATACACCTTACCAAAATCACCTGCAACATAATTCTGTATGATTTCTTGGTGTGGAGTGGTATGAAACGAAACTCCTGAATCCAAAAGCCAATCATCAAGTGGACTGTCTACTATAAGATGTAATGCATCATGTACCTCTTCTGTTACAGCATTAGTAGAATCATCTTCATTCTTCTTCTTAGGACTTTTGCATTGCCTCCTAAAGTGACCTGTTTTCCCACAGTTCCAACATTGTACTTGTTGGCCTGATCTAGATTTACTTCTGTTCCGATTAGAATTTCTGGATTTTGATCTACCCCGATTTGAATTTCTGTTATTACCTCTGCCTCTTGTCTCAAGGTTTAGGGTAGAACCAAATCCTGAGATTTCATCTGCATCTCTTTGGCAAATCTCCTCAGCCAGAATTAAATCTCGTATATCATTATACTTGAGTTTTTCCTTTCTTATAGAATTGCTTACTGCCATCCTCATTGTCTTCCAACTGTTTGGCAAAGAAGCCAAGATGATCAAAGCCTGAATCTCATCATCAAAATCAATTTTTACAGACGACAATTGATTTGTGATAGTATTAAATTCATTCAAATGTTGTGCTACTGATGCATTTTCTACCATCTTCAAATTGAACAATTTCTTCATCAGATGCACCTTGTTGTTTGCGGACGGCTTTTCATACATACCGGACAAAGCCTTCATCAGATCTGTTGTGGTTTTCTCTTTTACAACATTGTGTGCAACAGACCTAAACAGAGTTAACCTAATAACTCCTAGAACCTATCTGTCAAGAAGCGCCTATTCCTCAGCTTTCATACTCTCAAGTTTTGTCCCCAAAAGAGGCAAATGCAATTTCCTCCCATAGAGATAATCTTCAATCTACATCCTCCAATACGCAAAGTCGGTGCCATCAAACTTTTCTATTCCAAACGCCTTTCCTGCTTCCTCTGCCATTGCTCCCACTCAAACCTAACCCTAAGCTCTGATATCAGTTGTAGGGGATTTAACCGAAATCCCAACCTGTGAGAAACAAAAAAAAAATAGAGAAAACACACGCCAAAGAAAACAATCACACGCACAAGACAATATTTACGTGGTTCGACAATTTGCCTACGTCCACGGAGTTGCAGGGATTTCACTATTATCCAGAAAATGTACAAAGTGCGGCTACAATATTTTTCTCTCTATAAAACACGGCAACACCACCCACAATATTATTCGGGTCGGGTCGTCGAATCGGATCAAACAAAACTAGGCTCCACAAGGCCCAACAGGGGGTACTTACTACTTTGTGCACGAATGACGGCTGCATGCAAGACATTCATGTTGTTCCTTCCGCCATAGGAGCATTCTAGAACAGTTTCTATAATATGAAGAGGAATTTTGTAAAATCCTCGATCCACTGCTAAAAAGAGAGAGGATTCACCAAAATTATTTGTAAATGAAGCTAACTCTGGGTCTTCCATAATTAGTAACTCCACAATGTCATAATGATCATTTCTTATAGCCTCATGCAGTGCTGTACTCTTCTCCAGATTTTTCATTCTTAGTAGCAAGCCCTTCACTACGGCTTCTTGGTCTTTTGCACAAGTTATTAGACACTTTGTCATGTCAAAGTGTCCTAAACTTGCTGCAATATCTAGTGTTGCCTTCGCAATTTTCCATATACAAAAGTGATGGCTGCAAATTGAGCACATTTTTCATGATCTCCACCTTCCCAGATTTCAAGGCCACGTGAAGGACAGAGTTCCCCCTCCATGTCACCTGCTCGAGATTTAAATCTTCTTCTTCAAAGAAACTTTCATTCCCAGAAATTGCAGCATTGAACAGTCCGGCATCAATTGCTACGAGTTTCTTCTTGAATCTTAAACCTTGGTCCTAAAGATAACCTTATAGTTTGTAAATATATGGCAATCAGCAAATCAATAAATCCTATAATATCACATATTATGCCTTTATATCTTGGTCAAATTAATTGAATTATATAAGGATCATTTAAATTTAATGTGACAAGTTTACAAATTATATGGGCAGCTCAAAAAAAAAAACAAAACAAAAACAAAATAGTAAAATTTAAAATGCCTTCACTTCCTAGAAGTTAATTTTCTTATCAATTACATAGAAATCAGTATCTTTTGAGTTAGTGAATTTTCATTATACTTTTCCCCATGTTCACTAGATCTAAGCTTTTTCTCGTCATTGGTTTTAGCTCAATTGTGTTTAAACCAGTCCACAGGGCTCTTTGGTCTTTGCTCATCATGTGAAATGATTAGGGGCAGTTTCTTTAGGCAAACTAAACATGAAATTTGCTGTTCCAAAATGAAGAAATTGGACCCAAAAAAAAGTGAATTTAACAACTTGTTAAAATGTCAAGATCGGTTAAAAACTTATAAGCAAGCAGTGCAAATGTGATTCCATTATTCACATCACTGTAATTTTATTCCATTCACAACATATTACTTCACTCGTTATGAAAAAAAAAATTATGAATTCTTTTGTGTCATTAGATTTATTATTTCAAAAAGGAAACTTAAAGATGTTATCTGAAAAGGCGTTTTTAATTTTTATGCCTGATTTTTTTTTTTTTCTTTAAAATAATAAAACACGTTTTTCTTTTTTCTTTCAAACTTTTTGCTAGTTCTCGAACGATCTCCTTGAGACAAAAAGGTATTTTTAGTCAGAAAAGTAAACACACTTTATATGACAAGTGAATGCCACATTTTTTTTTAGAATATATCGACAACAGTGGTAGAATGTACTATACAATACACCAATTACAATACTCCAATTACTCACATTCATCTTCAGCAATCAATAACATTCAGATAAATTAAAACAGAGTATTGCACATTTGTACCTGCAGTGGCAGTTCCAGGAATTTTTTTCAGGATGTTCCTTAAGCATACACGGCTCAACCCACAATCTAACACACACCCCACTGTGCATTATCCATGTCTCAACCCACTGCCTAACATAATTTAATTTGTTTGTCTTTTATAATGTATTGACTAATTAAATTATTAATTATTATTGTTTAGTTGCTTCATTATTTTTCTTTACTGACTATTAGCAGTCTAGCACACACCCCATGTGCATTATCCATGGCTCAACCCACTGCCTAGTGCCTAACATAATTTAATTTTTTGTCTTTTATACTGCCTTTGCATGCCTTCAACCTTTACTGCCTCTACCAGTCCACTTCCCCAATTCAAATATCCCACCCCATGGCCCCATGGCCCCCATCCACTGCCCACTCAACTGACAAGAGTCACAAAAGCCAATCAACATTCCACAAAATATTAAACATATAAAACATTCACAACACACAAAATTCACAATACACAAACGACAAACTCACAAACCAATAAAGTCAAAATGTCAAATAAAGTTATAAAGTAAAGGCAATTAACCATTTAGACATAGAGAAACAGAGAAACTGAGAGATAAAGAGAATCTCATTTCAGACTTTCAGTTCAAAGAAAAAGAGAGAGAGAGAGAAAGAGAGCTCCCTTTTAACTCAGTCACTCTCAGATCAGAGCACAGCAAAGCCAAAGATGTAAGATTTAGATGAGATAGACTAATAGAGAAAAAGAGGGAGAAGTAAAGAACTAAAATACCTTGAGGCCTGAGGGACGGCACCACGGCAACACGTCGAGGCAAGGACTCAAGGGTCAAGGCGACGAGGCCAAGTCAAGCAATCTCTAATCCGATCTCCGATCTCGCCGTCCCTATTGCTCAAGTTTGAGGCCCGATGTGCTCTGTTGCTCAAGTTTGAGGCGGTCCAGCAGAGGCACCGTTGCGCTGATGTGCTTGGAGCTTGGTCGTTGATGAGGTTTTTTTCGTTTAGGTTAGGAGTTCTGATTTCAGTTTTGTTGATTTGCTTTATCATTTGATGATTTTGATCAATTGGTGAAAGCTTATTGGTAATTTAGGTTTTGGGTTTTTTTTTTTTTTTTTTTGAGAATCCGTTTGGGTTGGCCCGTATTTAGTTAATAAAAATTTAACTAAAAATTTTTTGTGATTCCAAAGCTTGGGTTAGTTTTGTTTAGGATTGATGTTGGGCTTTTTTTCCCTGTTGGGCTTGTAATGTTTTTTTTTTTTTTTTTTTTTTTTTTTTTTTTTTTTTTTTTTTTCAGATTTTAGTTAAAATTTGTTTTTTGGGTTTTTTCTTTTTGCCTGAAAGTAGAACAAATAATAGAGCAAAATTTAATTTTATTGGTATAAAAAAAATTTTGAGGGTGTTCTCAAATTTTTTTTAAAGGGTATTCAAATAAAAAAAAATTATTATATATAAATTTTTTTATTTTTTTCAGGTCAGGGTGGTCCTGGAACCACCCTGCCCTTAACGTGACGCCGCCATTGTGTACCTGCTACCAAAAAAAAATGTAATGGAAAAAAACACTGGTCTCTAAGGTCATATTGGTATTTGACTTATACTTGTCCAAGCAGTCAATTCAATCAACCGTAGAATTTTAAGATAACCGTCTGACTCAGGAAATCAATGGAGCCTAAAATTAGAAAAGGAGAGGGATCGGGATTTGGGAGTGGATTTTGGAACACTGAATTGGGTTTCAACAAGAGAAGAGGATTCTACTGCAGGGGGGTTACATAGTTGCTTTGGTAAGAGGAATATGATTGTGTTTATGATTAAGAGTTTGAAGATTTCATTGATTCTTATATAGTGATTGAAAAGCTAAAACAGATAATAATAATAATAGCAATGATTGTCTACTGTGAAATAGTCAAAATACTCTGTTTGTAGTCTAATTCACTTTTTTAGAGTGCAAATTTCAAAACCGCAGAAAGCCCTTTCACACTTTTGTTGCACCCAGTAAAGTAGCAAGAAATCTCTTTTTCTCATGGTACCCGCTTATTTTTGGAGTGTAGTTTCAAGTTTGTGCATTCTGAATCATTTTTCCTACTCTTTTCAGACCCTACTCATTTTTTCTCCTCCTTGGTCTTTTTTTTTTTTTTTTTTTTTTTTCTGTAAACTTTTGTGACTTTTGTTAACGGATGTGTACGGCATCTCTAAAGGTTGAATTTGTTTATTACTAATTAACGGGCAGCAGTTGACTTTGTATTTTGCTAATTAAAGGCCAGCTGATTTGTTGGTGGCAGGAAAAAGCACGGGCAAAGAGTACTTCATGGCATTTTCAGCTTTCTCCCTTTCAAGGCTTCACCCATTCATACTCACGCCTTCACCCTTAATTTTGTAGTACTTCTTTCTTCATTTTTTCCCCCTCCTTTCCCTTTCTAAAATGGAGTTAACAGGAACTTTGAGTTTTAAAAAAATAATAACGTTAGAGTCATAAACTATTTTACAAATTACATGTCATATAAAGTTAAAAATTAAAAGAACTAAAATTTTATAACAAGGTCTTAAACCCAAAAAAAAAAAAAAAAAAAAAAAATTCTGAAAAACCACTCTATGTTCTAACATACTTTTCTCAACAACAAAAAAATTGTTCTAACAAAGCGTCCAATCTCCCTCCCTCTCTCTCTCTCTCACACTTCGCTAGACATAGAATCTCTGCATCTGTAGATCAACTAATTGCGTTTTAGTTCCTTCTGAAGCTCTTCTTATTCTTGGGATAAATTATTGGTGGGTCCCTCATCGAGAGTGATTGGATTATGGATTTTGGCAATCTTGGAGAAGAAAATATCATTTGGGTTTTGTTTGATTCCGAATTTCAGATTTTTTTTCTCAAAACTTGGTGGGTCAATGAGAATTTGGATAAGTGTTGGTGATTGGGATATGAGAGATTTATATTCGCAAAAATTGAACAAAGTCAGTGGCTTATTGTGAAAAATTAAAGCTTTTGGGTGATTAAAGTTCTTTTATGGCTTTACTTGTGAAAGGTTTAGTCATTGATGAAAAGAGAAGCTCTGGGTCTCATAAAGATACGATTCTTCATTGCTTTGATAATTTTTGTTTGCAACTTAGTAGCAGTAAGTTCAAAAGAGAGGAACAACGATAATAAAGTGTTTCTCACGCAATTAGTTGTCCAGAGCTGCAGAGATTTCATTTGTAGCGTGGAGGGAGAGAAGGGGGAGGGAGAAGGAATTTCTAATGTTTTTCTGGATTTGATTTGCTTCTTTTTTTTTTCCTAAGACCTTGTTATAAAATTTTAGTGCATTTAGTTTGACGTGTATTTCAATTTTTTTTTAAGTTTAGGTTTACCAAATCACATCAAAAGTTTGTAAAATTATTTGTGGTTTTAGCTTTTCACACACACACATATTGGTAGTATTCTCACACATTGCATGGTTTTGGTTCAATTTGGTCAATTTAGTCTACTTTGGTTCATTTTGGTTCACTTTAGTCTATTTGGTCAACTTCAGCTCATTTTGATTCACTTCAATCCATTTGGTCTATTTGATCAATTTCAGTCTAACTTGGTCCATTTTGATCCACTTCAATCTATCTCAATTCATTCCTTGAGCTAAAGGCAATTATACTAACAATAAATATCATCCCAAATATTTTTCATTAACTATTGAAAAAGTTTTGGCCGGTCAAAATTGGAATAAATAAATAGAGAAGTAGAACGGAGAAAGGAAGAATTGAGTTTGAAAATTTCTTTCATATGGTGTAGAAAATATTTTTAAATGCATATTCCAAATTCAAAAACTAATTGGACACTGTAATTCAAATTAGAATATATTGAAAATCTAATATAACATTTTTTTTTTTCATAATAGATAGCTTCAAAGTCTAGTCATCCAAAAATTATTTAAAAACCAAAGTACTGCCTAATTAAATTGTTAAAGTAAAACCATGAGCTTTGTAGTTCAATTAATTGGCACTTTCTAGTTTTCCAACTAAGACATCCTAGTTGTAAATCTCCCCCACTTCCAATTATTGACATATAAAAAAAAAAAATTATAAAAAGGCTTAGTTTTTTTTATTTTTATCTAGTTAATGGCGGCGGCTATAAAATGACTGACTCAATTAACGTTGTTTCCTTGGTTTTATCTTATTTATCCTTTGTATTAATTATCTCAAAAGGTCTTAAATTGTTACTTCAAAGAATTAATAGATACAATTTTTATAGATTTTTGTTTATTTATCCTTTATCTATCTTAATAGATTTACATTTACTTTATTTGAGCTTAGAGAAGGAAGGAGACCCGAAAATATCTAAGGAAAAGCTGCTACCACCGCATTAAATGCACTGCAGCTACTTTTCTGACTGCATTTATGTGGAGAGAACCTCTGAACAGTGCTACCTCAGCTATCACAACTCATAAGAAGCCAGAGAAGGTGTCTGATGGGACAAGTACTCAAGTGAGGGCTTAGATGATCAACAAGTGTAGGATGAAGATGATCTAGAAGGAGCTATATAACTTGAGAGATCCTCCCTGAGAAAAGGGTCAAAGTAGGAGAGAGGGAATACTGTAGCAACCTAAATTATCTTTGTTCCCTATTGTGCTCAATTTATACCAGTCCGACCTCTCGAACTGAATTCCTTGAAGAATGCTCATTGAGCTTATTTGGGCGTTTGCTTTCAGATCGTCATCAAAATTTAAGAGCTCTGAAGAATACTCTAAAGGCAGCTTGGAAGATGGGCTCTAATTTGAGGATTGTGGAGGTAGGGAATAATCTTTTACAATTTAAATTTAGTTCAAGATATCAGTTAGAGTGGGTTGAGAAAAGCAGGTCTTGGAATTTTGACAACAACCTTCTCCTGCTATGCCGGTGGAAGAAAGGATTAACGTCAAAAAATATCAGTTTCTCCAGCTCCCCTTTCTGGGTGCAGATTTGGGGCTTACCTTTTGAGAATATGACTAAAGTAATTGGGAAGGATATCGGTAGTAAGATTGGAAGGGTGCTAGAAGTTGACAAGCGGACTATACAAGCAGATCTAGCTAAATTTTTAAGAATAAGGGTGGAGGTTCCAATTGATAAACCTCTCCGTAGGGGAGGATATGTTAAAAATAAAGAAGGTGAAAGATATTGGGTTGACTTTAGGTATGATAGACTACCTAATTTTTGTTACATTTGTGGCTTGCTTGGGCATGATGAAAAGCATTGTCAAGCTAGTCCAATGGAGCAACGGTTAGAGTGGTAATATGGTGAATGGTTGAAGGCTAGTGGAATTTTAAAAAATGGAGGTGAAAAGGATAAGTTGAAGATGCAGTTTGAGGCTAAAAAAGGGGGCTTACAGTCTAAGATGGTGAATGGTGGGGCTGGTGAAGAGACCGGAGCTGAAAGGAGGAGCTCGCCTGCTGTGGTGGAGGCCGGTGGAGCTGATGGAGGTAGTGGTTCAGCTGATATGATGGATACAGTCCCCTTGGGCATGATGGATGGTTCAGTCACGTCAAATCATAGGGAAATGGGAAGGCAGATCAGATGGGATGATATGGCTCCAGAAGTTTCAGGTAAGGTGCTGGATAGGACATCACGTGAGGAGCAAAAAGGTGATAGAACTAAAATAGTTTAGAATGAATTGCATAGGGATAAGGTAAGTCAGGAAGTAACTAAGAGGGGGTATGGGCCGACTCTTAAAGAGGATGAAATATTAAGCCCAATTGGGCCTAAAGGAAAAGGAGGCTTAAATGAAGACAAGGAAAGCAGGCCAGTTATAAGAGAGGTTGAAGTATTAAGCCCGCTAAAGCTGAAAGGAAACGAAAGCACAAGTGAGGTTCAGGGTAGTTAGCCACAAAGCCCAGGCCGGTTATTTAAAAGAGCAGTCAGAGGTAAAATTAAAAGCATGGCAAGGGAAAAAGGAAAGACTCCAAATATTGAGGAGTCTGAGCAAGCCCAAGAGGTAAGTAAAAAAAGAAAAGTTAATGATGATATGATGTTTGTTTGGGATGATAGAGTTCAAAAATGTTTTTGTGAGGAGAAACATGGAGATGGGGTAAATTCTTTTACTGAAACGACGGTGACTGCTGAGCAGCACTGCCTGGACCAATGATTACTTTGGGATGGAACTGCCGGGGGCTTGGGAACCCCCGATCAGTTCGAGTGTTGCGCGAACTCGTGCAACGTTGGAAGCCCAAAATTGTCTTCCTGATGGAGACAAAAATGAAGAAATATCATATGGAAAAAGAGAAATTTAAAATTGGTTTGTTGAACGGTCTAATTGTTCCTAGTGTGGGGAGGAGTGGGGATTTAGCCTTGTTATGGAGTAGAGACATAAAAGTGGAAATTCAAGGCTATTCAGGGAGTTACATTGATGCATTTGTGACTGATCTGGAATCTGGTTTTCAATGGCGCATTACGGGTTTTTACGAAAATCCTAAAACTCATAAGAGAAAGGAGTCATGGGATCTATTGAAAAGCCTTAGCCAAAAGTATCAATTGCCTTGGCTATGCTTTGGTGATTTTAATGAAATTGTGTCGGTAGAAGAGAAATTGGGTGGGGTGCAAAGATCTCCAAAACAGATGGATGAGTTTAGAGAGGCAATACACCATTGTAGGTTTAAGGATCTAGGTTACTGTGGTCCTGAATTCACCTGGTGTAATATGCAGGAGGATGAGAGTAGATTGTGTTTAAGGTTGGATCGTGCTTTGGCTACTCCTGAGTGGGTTGATCATTACAAAAATATAAAAGTGCATCATTTGATGGAATCCACATCTGACCATTGTGCTTTGCTTATTTCCGATAATATTGTTGTTCAGAAGCATCCCAATCAACGTAGATTTCAATTTGAAGCGATGTGGGCAAGAAGGGAGGAATGCAAAAATATCATCCAAGAAGTCTGGGATGGCAGCCAAGAATTAAATTCTCCTAGTGGGATAGCTGCTAGATTGAGTCATTGTGCTAAAAACCTCTCTAGATCAAACAAAATGGTGTTTGGGCAAATTCCTAAGCAAATTCAAAAGAAGAGGGAGATTCTCAGTACTCTTGTCTGTAGAGATAAAGATGGCAGCTTAGGAAGTGAGATTAATGTGATAAGAAAGGAGATTAATGAACTATTGGATAGTGAAGAAATTATGTGGCATCAGAGATCAAAGGTGCAATGGTTAGGCCTTGGAGATCGAAATACGAAATACTTCCACACCAAGGCTTCAGATAGGAGAAGGAGGAATACTATCAACAGTATTATGGATGAAAATGGGAATTGGCATGAGTCTATTGATGGGATTGTAGAAGTGGTTGTGTCATATTTCAAGAATCTGTATTCTACTTCTTATTCGACTTGCATCTTGGAAGTCCTTGATACTATCCCAACTAAAGTCACTGAAGATATGAATCAACGCCTTATTCAAGAGTTCACAAGGGAGGAAGTGGAGGCAGCTCTAAAACAGATGCACCCAACAAAAGCCCCAGGTCCAGATGGTATGTCTACTATTTTCTTTCAAAAACATTGGAGTATTGTTGGTAATGATGTCATATGCATGGTTTTAAATGTGCTTAATTCAAATATGTCTATGGTAGAGATAAATAGAACAAACATCACTCTGGTGCCACAAATAAAAAACCCCACAAAAATAACAGACTTTAGACCTATTAGTCTTTGTAATGTTGTTTATAAACTCATATCAAAAGTGTTAGCCAATCGCCTTAAAATTATCCTTCCTCAAATTATTTCAGAAAATCAGAATGCGTTTCTCTCTGGAAGACTCATTACTAATAATGTGCTTGTAGCTTTTGAACTTATGAACTATTTAGAACATAAGAAGGATGGTAGGGAGGGTGTTTTGGTAATAAAGTTGGATATGAGTAAAGCATATGATAGGGTAGAGTGGGGTTTTATTAAACAAGTGATGGAGAAAATGGGCTTCCATGAAAAATGGATAGAGTGGATCATGCATTGCATTACCTCTATTTCTTATTCTATCCTTGTTAATGATGTTGCTTATGGTAGTATTACTCCTTCGTGGGGTCTCCGTCAAGGAGACCCAATTTCACCTTATATTTTTCTGTTGTGCACAGATGGTTTTTCCTCTCTTATTAATAATGCTGCCATGAATCAAAGAATTAGTGGAGTATCAATATGTAGAGGCTGTCCCAAGATCACTCATCTGTTTTTTGCAGATGATAGCCTATTATTTTGTAAGGCAAATAGTCAAGAATGCCAAACTCTCATTGATGTGCTCCAGCTATATGAGGCTGCATCGAGTCATAAAATCAATGCGGATAAATCTTCAGTCTTTTTCAACAACAATACCCCGAATGATAGAAGATGTGAAGTGCTGAATATATTGCGTCCAATGCAGGATACCCGACACAAAAAATACCTTGGCCTACCCTCAATCATTGGCAAGTCAAAAGTCGAAATATTTGCTGAAATCAAAGAGAGGGTGGAGAAAAAATTATCGGGGTGGAAGGAAAAAATGCTTTTAGTGGGTGGTCGAGAGATCCTCATTAAAGCCATTACTCAAGCAATACCAACTTACACTATGAGCTGCTTCCAGATCCCAAAAAGTATTTGCGATGAGATTGAAAGAATGATGAGAAAGTTTTGGTGGGGCCAAAGGGGTCAAGAATCTAAGATTGCTTGGGTTAGTTGGAAGAAGATGTGTAAGTCCAAGCTGAATGGAGGAATGGGGTTCAGAAATTTACAGGCTTTTAACCTTGCTATACTAGCTAAGCAAGGTTGGAGATTGATTTCGAATCCTAACTCTCTGGTGGCCCAAATCTATAAAGCGAAATATTATCTGCATGGTGATGTGTTTAACGCCAAACTTGGTTCCAGCCCTTCTTATACTTGGAGGAGCATCTTCAATGGGTTGGAAGTAGTTAAAAGAGGTACTCAGTGGCGAGTTGGCAATGGAGAAAGGATTTATATTTGGGAGGATAAGTGGCTCCCTACTCCAACAACATACAAAGTAATCTCCCCCCCCCCCCCCCCAAAAAGCATTTTAATGATTATCCTAGGGTCTCGGCATTGATTGATAGAGACACAAGGAGGTGGAAAAGTGATGTAGTAAGATCTTTGTTTTTGCCCTTTGAAGCAAGGACTATCCTAAATATTCCCCTCAACCATAGCCTTCCGAAAGACCAAATCGTTTGGGTGGGTAATAAAAAGGGCGAATTCAATGTAAAGAGTGCTTATTATATTGCGGTTAGGGTGCTAGACACAATGGAGGAAGGTGAAAGCTCCTCGGGTGATGCTAGGAGCCCTCTTTGGAAGAAACTTTGGCACTTGAACATTCCTCCCAAGGTACGTATTTTTGCTTGGAAAATGTGTATGAATGCTCTTCCTACTTTTGTGAACTTGCAAAGAAGGGGTATTAATATTTGTGATATTTGTCCGGCCTGTGGGAAAGAGCCGGAATCAAATTTCCATGTTTTTGTTAAATGTGAAGTGGCTAGGAGAGTACGGAGCTGTTGGGTAAATAATCCCATTGATTTGCTGGATGTAAATATGGATATTATAGATATAGCTATGAAACTTGTTGAATTGGGTACTTCCTGTGACTTGGAGGTTTTCTTTAGGGCTGCTTGGGCAATATGGTATAATAGGAATAAAATTGTGCATGAGGCCTCAAGTCAACATCCGGACCAGATTTGGTGTTTTGCTGAAAAATATATCCGTGAGTTCAAAAGCGCCTCAATAATTTGCTCTCAAGGCTCTACTAAGACAGATGGGAAGTGGATTGCACCTCCACCAGGTTATGTTAAGATTAATGTAGATGGTGCCACATCTAAAAATGAAAAGAACTCAAGTGTGGGGGTAGTTATAAGGGATGTAGATGGTAATGTTCTTGCTGCTTGTTGTAAATATCTTTAGGGTCAATATTCGGTGGAGGAAGTTGAAGCTCTGGCTATGGAGTGTGGTCTTCTTCTTTCCAAAGAGCAAAACATATCTCATGTTATTTTGGAATCTGATGCATTAATAGTGGTTTCTAATGTCACAGCAGCTGATTCAAGTGGCTGGCTTGGCCATGTGTATCAAGGGATTAGTGGTCTGTTGTCTTCGTTAAGTAGCTGGAATATCAAGCATGTGAAAAGGGATTACAACAAGGCAGCCCATACGCTGGCGCAATATGCTAGGCAGAAGGAAGATTCTTATGTTTGGAAGGGAGTTTGTCCTCCCATGGTAGCTCAGGTTATTCAGGAAGAGGGTTTGTAGTGTGATTCTGTATTGAGCTTGCCTTTTGGCTTTGTTGTACTCACTTTTCTATTTGGTATGAAATTCCAGTTATATTTCAAAAAAAAAAAAAAAAACTAAAATTTCTCCTTGAAAAGTAACTTCATATTTTATTCGATAAATAAGCTTGTATTGTACGAGAGACCGCCTTTATATTGGTAGGATGCAGTACAATATATATGTGTGATGGATGACGAGCAGGTAAACTATGGTGGGCCTCGAGCCCAATAGGCTTGTACACACTAAGTAACGGCACATACGAGAGTACGCTTATTCTCAGCCCAATCTTTCTTGATGCACGTGGGAGGATGGTTAGTGAGTGTGTTAGCATTGATAAATGGAAGTAGCCTGATTTTAATAGTTGGGCCGCATATATATGTGTGGCCTAGTTTTAATTGAAGGGACCATTTGTTCTTGTTTCATAGTTTTTGGGCTAGGGTGAGGTTAGTTTGTTTAAAGCCCATATGTATAATTAGTGTTTGGGTTGGGGAGCCTGAGTTTGCTGAACTTTGGGCTGTAAATAATGATTGGACTGTTAAGGAATTTGCCATTATTACTTGCCATTGATGACCTACGACTGTGTTGTGAGAGCATGTGTGCATGCTGCGAGAAAGTATACTATGTTTTGATAATACTAACTCAATATCTGTTTTGGTATTTCTAACTCAATAAATGACTGACACCTGTTTCAAAAAACTATATCAGACTACTCCAATAAATGATTAATTTATCTTCCCGATAGTATAAAAGATTGTGATTAATTTATTGAAGTAGTCTGATATGGTTTTTTGAAACAGGTGTCAATCATTTATTGGATAGAAAATACCAAAACAGATGCTAAATTGGTATTACCGAAACATAATATACTTTCTCGCAGGCTTGATTGAGCGTCAATGTATAGTTGTATTATGTCTTGCCCTTGTATTTTTCAGTTTTGGATACTCTCAAATTATTTAGGATTCTCTGCGTAAGGTTTTGTTCCCTCTAATGTTTTCTATGATATGGCTAGGCCGTTTTAGATTTGAAACAAAAAATTAACTCTTCAATAAAAATCACAGAATTTTTAATATTGACAAAAAGAAAAAAATGAGAGAAAATTTGAGTAAATACAGCTTAGGTTACAATGAGTTTTTCCCCTAAAAGAATTTTTGAAAATGGTTATTTTTCGAATTTATAGAGTTCCAATAGCCTTATTTATAGACCAACAAATTTTCTAGTGTTTATTTTAGGTGCTATCATTTGCATCACTGACAATTCTATAACTTTGACAAAGTGGATCTATTTCAACATCATGTTTGACTACGTCAAATCCCACAAAGCCCATCATGACCACACATATGGTCCCAATTACTCTTAATATCTTAATAATTGAATAAATAATGAATAGCATTATCCATGTTTTAAGCAAAATATTTTTCTTTAACCATTGCACATTGACTGTTATTTATCCACTCAATTCAATATTTTTCAATTGGCCAATTAGACTTAGTCATTAGATGCATATTTTGATTTGTTAGTGCTCTCGTATTAGTGCTTGTATAATAGAAAAAATACCAAATTTTAGCTAACAAAGTCCAAAATTCACCAACATCAGATCATGCAAAATTGTGTAAAAATACAAGGTTGCAACATTAATCGAGTAAATTTACGCTGACACTATTTATTTTGCATTATGTTTTTTATTTTTTCTTTACGTATTTTAAGGATAAAGGAAAAGAGTGAATGGTAATTGTTAAGTGTGAAAAGAAAGAGAAACAATTAAGAAAATCAAGAAAAAATAATATTTGAATGAAATATAATATAAAATAGATAATCTAATATGAGGCGTTTAAAAAGTAAATATGTAAAATAGAAAAAATAAGTTTTTATGCTAAAATTGATAATAATAAAAAATTGCATAAGTTGATGTGAATGCTTTTAAATTTTAAATGTATAATAATTCTAGGCAACAAACACGAAGGAAAAAAGGTTTGAAATTGATGTATTTGAGATAGGTGAGAAGTCCATGTCATGTTTTCATTGAAAATTCAAAAAAACAACAACTTCGGTCAGGTAAAACTCAGACATGCTATAAATTTTGAAATAATACTAGACGCTCAAGCAAAGCGAAATTGCCTAAAATCAAAATCCAAGCTTTGCTAGAAGAGTGATTTCCACTATATCTAAAGTTACCTATAGAAGATTTTCTTAAGTAATATTTTCTAAAGAGAATGTCATCATACTCCAATTCAAACCAAGCCAATCTAGAAAACTTCTCCTTATGCCTAAATAGAGAAAATTCACCAAGGAATCTTGCCTCAAATTTCTAATTTGAATTGATTTGGCTTTATTTGGTTTGGAAGAAAAATATTGTACCTTATTAAACAAATAATAGGACTCGTTGTCTATAAAGTATTGTATTCATTGTCCATCAAGAAAAGTATTTCTTTATCTACCAAGAAAGGTGTTCCTTATCCACTAAAGAATAAGTATTAAAGTTTTATAAATAGACAATACCGCAATTGATTTAATGGCTTTAGCCCTTGGATCCTCCCAAATGGAGAGATACATTGAATTAGTTTGAAAGAGCTAATTTGTTAGTGTTGTGGCTTTATTGTTTGTTTTGTTTTGCATTGTGGCTTAGTCTTGGCAAGAGTGCCCCAAGTTGTTTGGTAGGACTTGGTCTGTGCTCTGCTGTAATTTGCATATGCATTGGTTTGTTGCGTTTAATAAAGAGAGATATCTCTTTAAGGATGTTGTGCGGTATAAAGAAAATTTTCACTAATCTTTGTATTTGTGTAAGGTAGCTATTTCGTTTTGCGGATTTTGATATTTGTGAGATTGCCTCTAAACCATATTTGTATCTCCATAGTTGTTGGTGAAGTTTTCTTTTTGTTGTTGCCCATAAATGTGGGCTATTATCGAACTATGTAATTCTTTGGTGTTCTTTTTTGTGTGTGTTTATTTTTCAGGTTTTGTTCATTCCTATCATTTGCTAAATCTTTCTCTCAAATTCATAATATTTTTAAAATCAATCTTGGTATTTGGTCTTCTACTTTTACGAAAAATCTTACCCTAAACATGCATGCATAAGATAAATCATGATTAATTTTAATTGATCCGTAAAAATATTAATTTTAATTAAAAGAAAAAATCTTATTGGTTGGTGTTGTTTAACTATGGTAGTCATGTGATCATGCAATAATTCCATGTGGATAATATTATATTTTTAATGAATTTAATTAATTAAATATAGATAAATATATTTAATTTGATTGATTAATATACTTAGTTTATTTAGTTAGTTAGAGTTCCAATTAAGAAAAATGTTATGAGAAAGAGAGTCCATTCTATACTTATTTAATTGTAATGCTTTAATTGTTTTATATCTAACTAATAATGTCTACCACATCATGTGTAAAATGAGAATACCCAGTATGAAGGTGTGAATATTGTGTGAAATATTTTGAGATGATATTATAATTCAGCAGAAAGTCTAATAAATTCAACCTCGAAGAATGAAAGTCGCCTATAGATGATGTGCCATAATTTAAAATATTATAAGTACATTTGTAAATTAATGATCCAGCTTCATAATATATAGACATAGATCGTGTTTAATAATAGCAATCATGGACGTACATGACCGAGGTTATTCCACAAGAGGCAATTAAAAAATAAAACATAAACACCCATTAATTCGACGTAGCAGTATCACCCATTCTACCGAAAGAAAACCCGCCTGCCAGTATAGGAGCAAAAACATATAATGATGGCTTCAGCAATCCCCAAAGAGTGTGGCACCACTGCGTACGTTCCTGATATAAACGCTATCAGCAATGCTCTAATAGAGAGGCCTGCCAATTGAAGGGCGCGTCTTGTTTTTGCTCTTCTGTCTGAGTATGGTAGAATTCTGCTAATACTAGCCGAAAACAGGTAAACTAATATTGAGGCAGTGGAAAAACCAAAAGCTAAAGCATTGGCTATTACAAATGCTTTGAAAGCAGCTTGTTTGCTTAATACTGCCAATCCCTGACTGATATCTCCGCTTTCATATCCACCCGGCACGGTGAAAGCCGCCGTGAAGGTGACCGATGCGATGATCGTGGCTACCAACAAATTGGTCTCACCCGCAGACCTTAAAGTTTACGATTTGGACACGCTGATTCCTGCCATTTCTTCTTTGCTTTCAGAGACAGCATTATGTACCTCCTTTTCAGTCTGCCCTTGTTGAGCTTTCTTTTCTATGGCTGTAGCATTTCCTGCACCTCCATCTGCAGATTCTGTCCCCGTTTTTTTGTGGATTTGTTCTTTGTCTTGCCCCTCGGGATTCAATAGCCAAGTGCCCATCTTTAAGAGTTCTCTTAGACTTCGTCGACCGCCTTTCGCCTTTAACCGGTTCTTCGTATATCCCTGTAAATTTACAAATATATGATTTTGTTTTTCTAACACATTTTACGATTTAAAGTAGTATTCTATACAAGCAATTTTGGATAACAAATAAACACAAGTCCGAACTCCGAAGCCCACAAACTCAGCAAGCATAGCCCACATGTTTGGGTTGTTGGGTTTTATGGAGTCTAGTTTTGTTTGATCCAGTTCGACGATTCGACTTGACCCGAATAATATATGTGTGGTTTTTAATGGGAGATTTACTGAGATTTAGTCCATGGAGCGAAGGTTTGGCCTGATAGGCCCAAGCCAAAGCGCTCATGGACAAGCCTCCTGGGGGTCTGGGGACAACGCCCTCGGGAAAAATTTTTTGCCCGTTTTGTATATAGAAACCAACTTTGGTGATTAGGGTTTTATTGTGGGTATTGTTGCCGTGTTTTAGAGAGAGAAAAAACTATAGCCGCACTTTGTACTTTTCTTTGATAATATTGAAATCCCTACAACTCCGTGGACATAGGCAAATTGCCGAACCACAAAAATACTGTCTTATACGTGTAATTATTTTTTTCTTTGGCATATATTTTCTCTATTATTTTTTGTTTCTCACAGGTTGGGATTTCGATTAAATTCCCTACATGGGCTGAACCAGCAAATAGGGGATGACCAAAACTCCACGAAAATAATCTCAACCCCAATCAACATGGACAGCAAAACCTTAAACTCACTAGTTCACTCCTAAAAAGCATGATTGAAAATTTAAACTTGATCAAACCCTAAAGGAATCATCTCAGAGATAATATTCTTCATGCAAGGTTGAGTCTCGTGGGAGCAATGTTTTGGGGGTGATGAGGCGATGAAGGACTGAAAGAGAGATAGAAAGAGCAGTGTGGCGCACATACAAGTGACCAAAAAAGTAATATTCTTAGCAAAAATATATATATATATATATATATTTTTTTTTTTTTTTTTTTTTTAGGAGAGAGAAAGAGTTTCAAATTATAGTGTTTGCTCTTGATGATAGCTCTTTATCATTAGATTAAGACACGAATTATTTTTGGTGTAGACTGGGATTGAACTCCAAATCTCTTATTCAACAATCAGAAACTTTACCAATTAAGTTAACTGAAACCCACAAATATAAATTATACTAGTCGCTAACCCATGCAATGTACAAAAAATTTTATTTCCATTTTGAATTTATTAAATTTTATTAGAATGAAAAAAATATTTTCTAAACTATCTACTTAATTATCAATCATTCTAATTATAAATTATTAAGCAACAAAATTTGAGAAGAGGATCAACATCATTGCCTAGGAATTCACTTTGTTTTTTTGATAGGTTATACCAAAACATTCACAACCCTCATCGATCTCAAGAGCTAATAACAACATGAAACATAAAATCAAATTATAGAAATTCACATATATATTCCCAAATGTATAGATTGTAATCCATGACTATTAAAATAGGGAGGAAAATCTCATGCTCACTACATGCATAGATCTTAACATATAAAAGAAAAAAATTAAATCAATTTCAAAATTCTCTCGGGCATTTTGTCAAACACTTTTAATGGTAATGAGGCTAGACTCTCTTCATGTGTGTAAAGGCCCTAAAATTTCCAGCCATTATAGGTTTTGTGAGAGCAAATATAAAATTCAACTACAAATTTTAGACTGAAGTTGTAAAGTAAATAACTGAATTCATTTGATAGGAGTATATAGACTTTCAATATATTTAAATATTTATTAATTAAAGTTTATATAAATACTTAAAATTATGTGTGCATATCTTTTAACTAATATACCTATCTATAAACGTGGTGATATAATCAATTGAATTTGGATGATAACAATATAATAATAATAATAATAAACACATTCTTTTTGTTACCAAATGAAAGGCCTGTTGTGTATAAATATAATTGATTCTAAAAGTTGTTTCAAGTTTCAAAACACTACAGTAAATTCAATTCACATGAGAGGTCCAAGTGGCTCATAAACCAAGAGCCACAACTGCCACATAAAACAAAAGAAAAATAAAGATGGTCCAACCAAAGCATAAGAAGAAGAGTAATGTTCAGGACATAGAAAAGTACATAACTTTGTACTACAACTCGTCACGTGGCGAGTTGTAATTGGTGTAAGTGTGATGGTGAGCCATGTAAGAACACACCTATACCAATCATAACTCGCCACTTTGTGCCACAACTCGCCACGTGACGAGTTGTGATTGGTGTAAGTGTGATGGTAGGACCTGTAAGGACACACCTATACCAATCATAACTCGCCACATGGCAAGTTGTGACACAAAGTCGTGCATTTTTCTGTGTCCTAAGCATTACTCTAAGAAGAAGGAGAAGAAGTAGAAGAAAGGGAGGGGTGGACTGAGAAAACTTGAGGAATCGAAGATGGAGATGGCCCGCGACATGGGGATGACAATTGGAAACGTGATAATCACATCAACATGAGTTATGCCACTAATTTCTCTTCTTCTTTTTTTCACGTTTTGTACTACCCGATTTAGATTTTCTTATACAGTCCGGTATCAAGTGGTATGTTTTAGAGGTAATTTGATATCGATTCACTGGCCGGAACAAAAAATATCAACCAGTATTGTATGGTAACAACTTCCTTGGCTATGGCTGGTAAGTAAGGTCCAAATTGCAAGGGTGGCTAGATATTCAGGTTTTATGTGTGTGGCAGTGTGCATCTCAACTCTGAAGTTTTTTGAGTTTGGGGGTTTTCAAAAACAGAGTTGCTACACGAAATCATGTAGTTGTGACAAATTATTATTAAAATTTAAAAAATTAAAATGCAAAGCTGAGATGGCACACAGTCAAGAGTTCAACAAAAAGTCAAAAGTTTCTTTAAAAAACTTCCACTTTTTAAATTAAATTCCTCCCCACCCAACCCTCCCCCCAAAAAATCACCGTCTTTTTAATACTGCATGAAAAGAAAAATTTTATAGTGTTTCTTCGTTCAAAATTCCTATGGTGCATTAGTACTGCATTCCGCAGGACAGAAGAGGCATACCTGTAGCTTGATTCTTAAATTTATACTTGAACAATTTTTGTCCATTGGTGTCAAGCCCTCCTTGTTTACCGCATTTGTGTCAACATCTCTACAACGTACCAATTTTAAGAGAATTTTATAATGTCCTTTGACAGCTGCAAGATGCATAGGTGTATTTCCTTCTTCGTCTTGCTCGTGTTAGAAATATATGATGCTGAATGCTTGGAATATAAATGGGAAGTAAATCTTAGGTATAACCCTGGAGTTTCAAAATATTATACATCCACTTTAAAATAAGAGAATTGAATTTTGAAAAATCTTCAAGAATTTAAAATAAATACTAAAATGATAATATTCAGACATTTATTTGAAATTTTATTTTGTATCAAATGATACCACGTCATCCATATTAAAATCCAATAAATGAGAAACGTATTTATAAAAATAATTACACATTAACGTATTTGATGAAAAACTTTTTTACCCTTTGTTTTTTGTCTAGACGTTTATTGGGTACATAATCTAACTAACTTATTTTAAAAAATAAAAATAAGCTAGTTTTTTGTTACACATTTGACATAAAAATTATATAATAAAAAAAAAACTATTTTTTTTTTAATAAACACTATACAAATAAGTGTCCATTTGATACGGGTGTTTAAACAACCATTTTCAGTTTTTTTGGAAATATGTGTGGATGAAAAAGTGTGTGAAAATACGTGTAATATTGTTTAAAAACTGAAAATATGTATTTAAAACGATGTACCAAACAGCGCCTAAGTCTCTTTCTTTGGAAAAACATTATACAAATAAATTATTGCAAGTTACAGGCTTCCCATATGGACTCTCAATCTTCTACTTTTCTAATAAAATTTACTTGGGTCTTCATTTTGTTTTTAGAGAAAAAGTTAAAAAGGATTCATAATTTAAGATGTGTGTACTTTAATTTATAGGAAGGTGGATACTTTTTTTTTTCCTTTAATAGTTTATAAGATTTAAAGAAAATATAACTTTTTAAATTTATCCGTAAATAAAAATAAATAAATTTTATATTTAGTATACAATACATTACTAAAACTAATCTATCTACTAAATCCTCAAGTCTAAAACCACTCTAAAACCACTTAAATTTTCAACAAACCTATCATTTTTAGAGGTCAGTGGGTTGACTGTGGTTTCGAATTTTTCCAAGCTACCAATGTCAAATTAAAGTAAAAGTATTTCCCTCTGTTAGGTTCTAAAGACTTAGGATTTTATGTATTTAGAACTCTAATTTGTATTGTTGGCAAACCATGATCAAAATAATGTGTTTAGAAGTGTTTTAGTCTTGCTCAAAGTTATGCGTTTATGTAAAGTTGGAATCAAACTTAATGCAAAAAAGATTAATGCATTTCGGCCTGACTCGATCTATCAAAGCTTAGGCTCGATCGATCGAAGCTCGGGCAGAATGTTTTTCTGTAGAATTTTCCAACTCAACTCTAGTTGTTTTAAAACATTTTTAAGGTTTCTTATTTGTCCTAAGTATAAAAGGCAAACCCTAGCCACGTTTTAGTGTTGCTCATATTGCGGTTTGTGTAAATCTCTTGTGAGATCTAGAGGAGCTTTCCTTTACACAAACTTAGGGTTTTCAAGGAGAAGATTTATCTACACCTTGATGATCAACTCAGTTGTTGCCATTGAAGCTTAAAGAAAACACAAGCGGGTGTGCTTGTATCTGGTGGTGAATCTAAGAAAGAAGGAGTCCGTGAATTCGAAGCTTGCACGTGGTCGTGTCAGTAAGTTCTACTGGTGGGTAGTAATAAGAAGTCGAGCGTGAGGGCTTGTAAGTCTTATTGTATGAACTTCGATTCTTTCAAGATAGTGGATTCAAGTTTACCTTGAGGATAGCTAGGTCAAATCCTCCCTAAGTTTTACCGGTTTGGTTTCCTGTGTGATCATATCTTGTGTTATTTATTTTTCGCTGCTTTGCATGATTTGATCTTTGTTATTGTGATAACCTAAACTTGTTAAATTGGACTAAGTAACAACTTGGCTAATTACCTAGGTTAAATCAATTGGTTTTAAGGGGTCTAAAAACTATCACCCTCAACACCCTCACCCAGGCAGCCGGCACAATCCTACCTCCTTAAGCAATTATTTTTTAAAAAAGAAAAGAAAAGAAAAAAAAAAAAAAAAAAAAAAAAAAAAAAAAAAAGCAAGTTCTCTTAGAAAACAAAAATCCCTTACCTCGCTGTAGTATCCAACGGGACCTCAATAGTTTGCTTCCAACCTCCATTCATTCACCAGCTCCCCCCAGGTCAATATCAATGTGCAATGGTCTCTCTCTCGCTATCTCTGTTTATCTATCTGTATTTGTTTTAGTCCTTCAGAATCTTTCAGATGTTAGGTGTGCTTATGTCTGAGATCTGATATATATGCGAAACCAAAACAAAAAGAATTGGACAAAAGCACTGCCTTGCGTCTACGTTTTCTTTTTTTTTCTTTTTCTTTTTTTGAAAAGCACGTTTTCAGCAGCTTTATGTCACACCAGTGGATCCGTGCACTGTTTACAGGATCTACAAACTTCTATTTTTTAACAACTTTTTCATTAAAAATGGGTCCAACGATATTATTCACAATTTAAAAATTATTTTGTTACAATGTTTTCAGTTTTCAGTTTTCAACAAAATAAGCGGTATCCAAACAGACCCTTAGGATTTGTTTGGATCTGCTGAAACTACCCTTAGGATAGGACGAAATGGGAAATTAGTCATAATTTCCCAACTATCTAGTTAGTAGTTCTAGTTCACAAACTATATTATTTATTAGCATCTCGAATCTAAAAAACTCGATTTTGGCCTATAAATCGAGCATCAAATACTCGATTTCTATGCTCTAATTACGTCCGATGTGGCATATTTTTCCACGTGGCGATTACATAGAAATCGAGTATCTAAGACTCGATTTATAACCCTTATAAATAAGAACAAATCAGACCAAAACATCAGAGGAGAACCAGAGAAAAAAAAAACCCAGAAACAAAAAAGAGAGAGAAGATCGAGATCGGAGAAAAAAAAACCACCAGAACATCGGAGAAGATGGAGATCGGAGTGAGATCGTAGAAAAAAATCACCAGAACCCAGGCCTCACTAACCCAGGCCAGCGCGCGAGCCCAGGCCACGCACGACCAAGGCCGGCGCGCGAGCCCAGGCCGCGCGCAACCCAGGCCGTCGCGCAAGCCCAGGCCACGCACGACCCAGGCCGCACGCGACCTAGGCCTTCACGCGAGCCCAGGCCGCACGCCAGTGAGGTGAGCACTCTTTCCCTCTGATCTTGCTGTGTTCTGGGATTTCTGAAATTTGTTTTGGGTATTTTGGCTGGTACATGATACTTCAAATATTTTTTAAATTTTTTTTGGTTTATAAATCGAGCCTTAGAGGCTCGATTTTCAAGTGGTTACCACATGGCAAAAAAATGCCACATCAACCATGAAAATCGAGTCTCAAAGACTCGAGATGCTAGTAAATAATATAGTTTGGAAATTGGAACTACTAACTAAATAATTGAAAAATTATGCTTAGTTACCTATTTTGGCCCTTAGGATATGTTTGGATTCGTTGAAATTGAAAAATTTTTGCTGAAAGTACTGTAGCTGTTTACGGGATCTACAAACTTCTATTTTTTAGCAACTTTTTCATTAAAAATGGGTCCAACGATATTATTCACACATTTAAAAATTATTTTGCTACAATGTTTTCAGTTTTCAGTTTTCAGCAAAATAAGCGGTATCCAAACGGACCCTTAGGATTTGTTTGGAGCCACTGAAACTGCCCTTAGGATATGTTTGGATCCGTTGAAACTAAAAAATTTTTGCTGAAAGTACTGTAGATAAATGTAAAAATTAGCTAAAATTAAGTGGACCTCATAAATAGTACTAAAAAATGCAATAGAACTCATAAATAATACCAAAAATAAGCTGAATAGTAAAATAAGCTGATTTTTTAATTTTCATCAAATACACTTAATGTGCGTTTGGATACCGCTTATTTTTCTGAAAACTAAAAACTTATTACTGAAAACACTATAGCAAAATATTTTTTATTGCTCAAATTTATTATTCACCCACAATTTGCACTTGGCTGGTCCATGAACAATGTCATGGACTAGCCAAAAAACACAACTTAGAAAAACACTAACGCAATAAACCTTACACAAACGCACCTTTAGATACATACTTTAGGAGCTATTCCTTAAATTCCCCTCTTAAAATTCAGTGATGTGGCTACTTAACTAAAAAATACACTTCCTTCCCTCCCATAAGAAAAAATTCACATAACAGAATCTTAAAATGAGAACCTAAGGAACAGTACCTAAATACTGTACCTAAGTCTTGCTCAAAAGAATTAGGGCAAAAATAGCCAAATACCACGTTTTGGCAAAATTTGTGACAAATTAGCACTGTTTCAAAAATATGTAGCAATATACCACTTATTAGTACTCGAGTTTCCTAAACTCAAGTTCTAAATAGTACTCGAGTTCCTAGGTGAGTCGCCAACGTGACACTACTAACCTGAAATTTGATCAATTAAAAAAGTAATGTGGTACTCTATATTGTGAAAATTGTGTACTTTTTTTAAGGTACTCGAGCTTAACATAGTCAAGTACCTTGTTTTCCTTTTTTCTTTTTCTTTTTTCCTACTTTTTGCCTGGAAATCCCTTTTATCCAAAGCATTCATGAAGAACCACAACATCTCTCGAGGGTCTTCAAACAAACATAGTATATACAAACAGTTCACTAGAAGATCACAACCATCCATCTGGAGAGGGTGGATCCCATCACCTGTCCTTTCATGGTCTTTTAGGTCCAGGTGCCAAGTTCCACCCCCTTCCTTTGCTTGCTTACACCACAGTAGCACAATTACCTAAGCTCCATACTAACTAGAAGTTACAACACTTGATTGAAATAGAAGAAAATGAACCAAACCAAAGAGTTCAACTTTTAAAAGTAAAAAACTGGCTGACTAACTGACCTATAATGAGAAATGACAAGCATAGATAAAACTTTGTCAAATCAGAGCCACCAACTCCAACAGAGCTAGATTTGGATAGTCCCAAGCGCCTCTCAGTACACCTCCATACCGGTACATTTTCCCACTATGCTTGCTTCACCAACTTTCTTGAGCCATCCCGAGGTGGTTCAAACAATTCAGGTAAAACTTGATCGAATTCACATGGAAAACCCACACTCTCAAAGTGCCTCACCAGTTCCTCCTTGCCCTGTAAACAATTTTTTTAGATCTAACCCGTCAAAGTTCATTTTGAGAAGATAAGATGATGATGGTAGCGTGGGGTACACTAAAAAAGTTTTGAGTTTTTACACAAATAATAATTAGGTCTATACCCGGATTCTAGCTAGGGCTATCTGACGCTTCTTGTGTGAATTAAAATGATCTCAACTCTACTCGTCAGTGGCAATGTAAAACTCCCACACTACTTATGGGTTAGGGTGTATTTGGTTAGGGTGAAAACAAGGAGAATGAAAAATAGGGAGAGAAAAATAGTGTGGAAAATATTATTTTTCACTATTTAGTTGAGAAAAGAAAATAGAAGAGATAGAAAATAGGGGAGAAAGTTTTCTCTCCCGAGCCCACTTTTTTTATCCTCCCAAATTGGGAGAAAAATGGAGAGGGAAAAGTGCTGTGAAATATATTTTATACAAATACCCTCTCACCTACCCCTCACTTTATTCATGACCTGATGACTTTTGCCACTTCTTATCCTTATCACTTTTTACCTTCTCACAGCACAGCAACGTCCAGGTTCTCTTCTCTCCCTTTTTTTTTCTTTTTTCTTTTTTTTTTTTGCCTTGTTTAATCAACACAGCAACATGACCTAATCAAGCTGACCACGTTTTTGCTGGTTACAAAATCTTTTGCCCAATTAAATTTATATGTACACTATTGTAATTTTTACATTATAATAATAAAAATAATAATATAAATTTATATGTATGATATGGTAAATTTTATATTATTAATGAGTACAAATAAATATTTTTCTTACATATTATGTAACAGGGGTATAATAGTCAATTTATATAAATTACATCCTCCATCCTTCCCTTTTTCTCTCCAACTAAACAAAAGATTTTTCCACCCTCCCACTATTCCACCCCTCCAACCAAACACACAAAAGGGAAAACCAAATATTTTCTATCCTCCCACAATTTTTCATCCTTCCACTTTTCCACTCCTCCAACCAAACAGACCCTTAGTGAAGTTAACAAACGCATACCCTTTGTTAAACCCTATGCTGCAAAAAAAGAAAAGAAAAGGAAAATCGGGATCCTTAGAGTAGTTAATGCATTTGAATTAACTGTAAGTTAGGGTGGGGAAGCTAATTACAATACTTGAGTACCTTAAAAAATAAAAACAGGGTACTCGATTTCCACAATATCGAGTACCATTTCCGCAATATCGAGTACCACATTACTTTTTTAATTAATCAAATTCTAGGTCAGCAGTGTCATGTTGGCGACTCACCTAGGAACTCGAGTTCACTGAACTCGAGTACTATTTAGAACTCAATTTTGTGAAACTCAAGTACTAAAAAAGTGGTAGTTTGCTACATATTTTCGAAACAGTACTAGTTTGACACAAATTTTGCCAAAACGTGGTTTTTGGCTATTTTCACCAAAGAATTAGACGAAACTATATTTGACTCTTTTATCATTTCTTTTTTTTTTAGAGTACAGTCGGTACTCTAACATTTAGAAATTATTTTATATGTTTAAACAATGTCATTGGTTATTATAATCATGGTTTTAAAAACCGGTACGGTGAAAGAATCGGAAAAGGGACTGGTTATCAATTTTCTGGTTGGACCTGTGGAACCGATAACGACATAAATAATTTAATTAATAATTATAAAAATAAATAAATAAATAATTTTATAACTAGTCATTTTAACTAAAAAATTAAATAATAACCCACAAGCCCGCTATAAAATATTTTAATTATTTTTTAACCTTTCAAATAACAAAAAGTAAGTGCACCAATGGGTAGCAATATCATTGCCCACTTGATATTTTTTTTCCTCCACACATTCCACACATTAATATCCCAACTACCACACATTTTGAAATCCATACATCCACAAAATTGGTTCAACAATAGTTCTCTACATATTTGATATTTCTCATCTCACTTTTTGCTTTTCATATCTCTTTCTTCAATACTGCCTTATTCAGCCAAAAAAAAAAATCTCTTTCTTCAATTCTCTCTCTCTCTCTCTCTCTCTCTCTCTCTCTCTCTCTCTCTCTCTCTCTCTCTCTCTCTCTCTCTCTCTCTCTCTCTCTCATGAATATATGCATGTTCAAGAGGCAAGAGCATGAAAAAGAAAGCCTCAACTGAAGCAGACAAATCATTACAAATTTGCTTATTTTTGGGCCTCTTTGGTTCTTCCTCAACACAAATATAGTAAATTTGATTTTTTTTTCTTTTTTTTTTTTTCTTTTGAGCAAAAGGTAAGTAAAGTAAATCTGATGTTTTTGGTTCACTATGGGTATCTTAGGATTCACCACTTCATACTTGAGAGAGCATTTTCAAAATCAAAATCTCTTTTCTTAAATCTGAAACAAAATCTCTCTTTTTAATTTTTTGGGGTTAAAAAAAACAACAGCTAAAGTATTTATGAAGAAATGCTAAAACCAGTTTAACCGCACCAATTTCCGGTTATGCCGGTTGAACCGGCGGTTTGTATTGTTTGTCCGGTTTTCTTTCATTTCCGGTTTTAACTAATAACAGAACCAGATTAAGGTCCAGTTCCTGGTTGAACCAGTTGAACTGGCCGGTCCAGTCCGGTTTTTAAAACATGATTGTAATAACCAAATCCCAAAAAAAAAAAAAAAAAAAGTAAAGACTAAGGGCCCTTTTGGTAATGTTGTTCTAGTAATATTGTTTGTATTTTTTGGAAGTACGTGTGAGTGAAAAAGTGTGTGAAAATACATTTAATATTGTTTAAACACTGAAAACTATTATTTAAATAACGGTAACAAACGAGCCCTAAACTATTTCTATGTTTTGGAGGTTTCTTTCGACGCTGAGTTCTTCTAGGGAAGTTATTGATATTTCAATTCTGTCAAGTTGGTGTTGTTCTTTCGACATTGATTTTTTAAAGTATAGGCCCGTTGGACGTGGTGATTACTAAGTTCAATAATGTACAATTCTAGGCTTTAAAGCCTATAACTTAGGGAAAATTATTGAATACTGCAGGAGTATCATACATTGCATACTCCCCCTCCTTACATGAATTGTGAGTCCCACCATAAATTTAATTAGTGAGACCCACAATTATGTGAAAAGGGGGAGTACGCATTTATGGTACTCCAAGAATACTCAATAATTACTCATAACTTAGGGGTTGGGGTGGTGGCTGGTTTAATTTTTTTTTTAAAAAAAAATTAAGTGATTAAGATTAGTTTTGGTAAATAACAAATTGAAAAAAATCATCTAAGTTTTGTAAAGCAGATTCCATCCAAACAAATAACGGCAAGAATATTCTATTTAAGCTAAGGTGTGAATGACTGCATTATCTTGCTTAACAAATGAGAAAAGGAAAAACTCCACAATGAGCTGACAAAAAAAATAGTGTCTCTAGTTAAGTGACCAAAAGAAGATAGAAGCATATGAATATCCCCTTTTTGTAAAACCTTGATGACGGTCTCGGAATCTCCTTTAAAGCTGGATTGAACAAAACCGAGTTCCTGGACAAATTGCAATGCACGCCTTGCAGCTAGCATCTCTAGGATTTCTACAAGAGTGCGGTGACTTGACTTTTATAGGAGATGTGAATGGTTACATACTTACATGGGTGGTATATTAAGACTGATTATAAAATAAAATAAAATAAAAGTAAAGTAAAAAGAGATGAAAATTGAATTGGCGAGGCTTAGGCATGTTTGGTGAGTGGACAAGAGCATGGAGACTTTGGGGAGACATGAAATAGGTACTAAAAGGTTTTGGTATATATAGGGTTGGGTGCAAATTATATCTAATGTAACTGTAAGCAATATTATACTTATACCACTTAATAATTCTTTATTAGATTAACATTTCAAAAATATCATTATTGGATACATATTTACTATTTTCTTAACATGCATACCAATTTTTATGTTAGTCGGATACTATTTAATATTCGATCTAAAAACTCAAAATTTATGCACAATTTTAAATATTAAAAAAGAACTTGCAATTTAAACGTTTGGTAAATGACAGGTTATCGATCTTAGATCATCTTGAAATTTTGCATGCATGTAGAGTATAAGAAGAAATTCTAATCCAATGTGGATTTTTTAAGATGCTCATCCAATAAAAAAGTATTAAGTGATGTAACATAACATTAGATATAACTTGAACCCATACTTAATGTGTTTGTTGTGTTCCACATATTAGACTGCAAAAATGTGGTGTTAAACTTGCGGGTTTCTTCATCCTTAGAACATCCTGGTTTGACTAAAGTTCAGCTCCTCTCATGCTTAAAAGTATTGTTAGAGCACTTACATTAGTTGGTGTATAATAGAAAAAAAATGTAAAATTTATACATTTTAGAAGAAAAAAAAAAAACATGCATTAGTGGTTGTAAAAGTGTGCAAATTTACAAAATTGCTACAATGATTGTGTATATTTACACAACTATTGTAGCTTTGCATTTTATTATTTTATTATTTTCTTCTTCCACTATCCCACGTCAAAATTGCTCTCTCTCTCTCTCTCTCTCTCTCTCTCTCTCTCTCTCTCTCTCTCTCTCTCTCTCTCTCTCTCTCTCTCTCTCTCTCTCTCTCTCTCTCTCTCTTCCTTTTTTCCACTAATACACTTGTTGACAAGCACAAGTGAGATGGTGATGATATGGGCTCATTAGTGTGTTGGGAGGATCTGGAATCATCGCCTAAGGTCACAAATCAGTCCTATTGGTGGATTGGGTTCTTGGGTTTTTGTGGATCTAGTTGTTGATGGGTTTTGAGTTGATCTATGATGGTTGGGTAGGACGTCAATCGGACCACCATGAGCAAGAACAATAATTATACGGGCTCATCGGTGAGTGAGAGAACCCAAGGTCATCGACTGGTTATGGAGGATCTGTGCAATGAGTGAATTGGTTATAAGGAGGAGAGAAAGAGTCTTTGGTATGGAAAGGAAGAAGAGACTAGTTGGGGTCCTTGTGAAGGAGAAAAGAGAGAAGCCTTGGGTTTGGAAAGGAAAAAGAGACTAGTTATGGAGAAGGAGATAGAGAGAACCTTGGGTTTGGAAAGGAAGAAGAGACTAGTTGTGGAGGAGAGAGAGAGAGAGAGAGAGAGAGTTTTGGAAAGGAAGAAGAGTGATTTTGGAGAGAGAGACAGAGAAATGTAGTTTTTGGTTGAAAAGAGAGAGAGAGAGAGAGAGAGAGATGATTTTGGAATATAATAAAAAATATTATTTCAATAAAATATAGTGTGAAATAGATAACGATGTGAAGTGTTTTAAAAAGTGATCATGTAAAATAGAAAGTGTAAGTTTTTATGCTAAAATAAATAGAAACTTTTACAGGGACTAATCGAATGCTCTTATGGAAGAAGCATCTTTTGTATATCATCCTCCTTTTCATCTTAATAAAAGGTTCCTTCTCATATAGACAATCTTCATTTAGAAGTAGGTCCATTTGCATAGTCTTTTTCCTTGTGTTTTTTTTTTTTTTTTTCTTTTATTTGTTTTTGCAAACCATTCATTATGATGGCTGATTTTTTTTTATGAACCTAAAATGGGTAGGGGGGCAACCAATGTGGCAGTCCTACCTACGCATGATCATAATAGCACCCTATCTGCTAGGTCTGGAGCCTTGCTAGGGTGCAGGGGGACCACAATGAGCCATAGTTTCCCAACCCCACGAGAAGCACTAGCGAACTTAAGCTGCTGAAGGAGGTTACCCAAGCATGTTGCTATTCAGACTCGAACTTGGAATCTCACACTCAGTGCACACTCTTGTACATAACCCAAGACCACTAGACCACACCACCTCGGTGGTATTATGATGGTTGATTATATTCATAGTCCAACAAATATTTAATATTGATATGTTGACTCATTACATGCTTGGTCCAATTTAGATAAGCTTGAGGACATTGTTTTATGGATTTTGTTAACAATTGCTATACAACACCCATTAAGTTTGCATTGGTACTTATTTAGTCTGCAAGCTAGTACTGAAATAGCCCTACTTTAATGGGGGAAATGGAGAAAAATGTCAACACTTGTATAATATGTGTCCGATAGCATATGAAACATCAAATGTTGCATTATTTTACTTAAATACCCTCTCAACAATTTTTACCATCTCCATATTTTTTTTGCATTTTCTCCTTGTGATTTCTTTCCCATTGTATGGCTTCATTGTTTATCCTTATCTTTTGATTTTTTTTTTTTTTTTTTCTTTCCTTCTCCTTCACAACTACAAATTTGGGTTGCACCATTTTTTTTTTTTTTTCCGTTTCTTTCCTTCTGGTGGGATCTAGGGACCTTTTGAACTTTGAACCCACCCAAATTTTCCCCCAACAAATCTTTAGTTTTTTTTCCTCTTATTTTTGTTTCCCTTTCCCTCATGTTCATAGAGAGCCAAACCAACTTCACACTCACATTTGCCTTTGTGGCGCTACCATGGAACTCAATTTATGGTGGAATTTGGGTAGTCGAGCTCTAAACGAGGTTGATTTGCTTGCGGAGAGCTTCATTTCAGCCTAGTCAGACTCGCCAAAGTTGATGGCTGCTTAGTAGGCATTTCGTCGGATCCAGTTTTATACAGTCTATCACCTCCCTCATTCACACCCAAAACCAATATGGAGTTTTTAATTTCAGATCAAATTGTTCTTATTTTTGTAAAAGAGTGTGATTTTGTTGTTTTTTGAGAGGTTTGAAACTGTTGTTTATTCTGGTTTGGAATTTTTAACGAGGCTAAACTAGTTTTGAGGGTAAAAGGTGAGGAAAGTTAAAAGATAAAAATTGATATTTTTGTCTTAAAAATAGGAAATTTGTTAGTTTTTCTTCTTTTTTTTTTTTTCTTTTTTTGGTAAAAAAAAATGGGGATTTATGATTATATTACACCCCCGAGCAGGGCACCGCCGGTAATTAGCCGACGTGTGGGAGGGTCAACTCCCACCTAGGATGCCCACCAAAGAAAACCTACAGACAGGCGGACTTGAACCTAAGTATGGTGCACGAAGTGCCCGAGCCTTACCCACTCAACCAAGCCTCCGTTGGCTTTGTTAGTTTTTCTTTCCTCAATAAAAGTGGCTTCACATGTAAAATATTTATTATTAAATTCCTACTTAATGGGTGTGGCACAGCACCCGTTAACAGGACCACCAAAATAGTAAATCTATACCACCCCGCATGGCATGGGAAGATTCCTCATTTGGAGGGCAAATCAACACAATCAAAAGTCTTGTCCAACCACTAAGCATATATTAAGCTCAATTATGGCCTTCTTTGATGGTGAAAGGAGCCAATTTCTCTTTATGCAGTCTCTTTGACCCTTTTTTTTTTTTTAATCAATATGATGACATAATTCAGTATATATGAGTATCTGTTTGGCCGGCTTATGTTTTGCTAATTTATTTTACTATTCAACTTATTTCGGTCCTATTCATGGGTCTCATTACACTTTTTGATACTATTCATAAGTTTCATTGTACTATTTCAACTAACATTTACCTTTAACTACAGTACTTTTAGCAAAAAAATTTCAATTTTAACAAAATAAGCGGATCCCAAACAGACCCTTAGTATGTGTCATTGATATGGAAAAGGCCACGAGGGATTTTTGTTTTTTAATACAAGATATAAATTTTACTCAAACTTAATTTAAGTGTGTATGTGTGTGAAATTTCCTCTTAGAGACTTGAACCCTACTCTTTTCCCCCTCTACACTTCACAAGCACTTAATACTTGTGTAGTAACCATCATCAAGGGTATGCGGTAGTTTTTTTTTTTTTTCCTTTTTTAATTCTTGAGACCATTAATGAAAATTTAGATCCAAAGCTAATAATTTAATTCTAGAGTGTGGCTGACAATGAAGACAATGGTACTATCATATCAATGTGGGATGATATTTCCATCAAACGTAAGAAGAGTTGAAAATGAGAGGTGTTAGTATTATTATTCCTCTAAATGCATTCATCTTCAATGTTGGATGATTTTTTTCCAGCCAAAAGAAAAAAACACTATTGACCACTCATATATAACAGTCTTTGGCCCTTTTAGCTAATTGATTTTCTTCCTCAGTTGGTGATCGTGGAAAAGCTTGTGGGTGCAAATTAAATAAATTTTCACAGATCTAGGCACAGAGAGATATAATGTGACCATAATCATAAAAGAATGAAATTTGTTAAGAATGTGATATATGATTATACATGGTCATTGCTTCAAATCCAGCAAAATTATTGAAATTTCTTATATTTTTATTGAACTTATTGTAAATTACAGTTAGATGTCTATGGAAACTTTTGCAAATCACATTTTGATGCCTTTGGAACTCTTTGCAAATTATAATGTTATGTTTTCTTAAACTATTTGTATCTCATATGTCAAAAGTTACTTTGAACTGATATTTTGTTTCCAAGCTTAGTACATTTAATCTTATATTAATTTATACCCCTAAACTTTAAGATAGTGGTCATTACACCACTTGAACTTTTATTTTAATCAATTTATTCCTTAAACTTCATTTATATGCCAAATTAATACATCAATTGCTCTACCATTAATATACACACACGACACACATGTGAAACCAATATCAATCCTCTAGACCTGTTTGGAAATAAGAGAGAGAAAGTTAAGGAGAGAGAGATGATCGAACCAGAAGAAAGAAGAAGGAGAAACTTAGAGAGAGAGAGAGACGATCGAACCAGCACTACGTTTAGCTGCCGCATCACAATCTTCGACGTCAGAGTTCTTTGGCTTGCCGACGATCTCACCATCAGTGGTCCCACCACATAATTCAACCATCCAAATCCGACCCCATCGTACGTACAGCGTGAACTTGATGTCTATTAAATCCTCCTCCGTCATTTATTACCAAAAGAAAACCAAGATGAATGGTTTTTGTACCTTTTTGTTTTGTGTAGTTGATGACATTCAGGTTTAAGCGATTTCATGGGCTCACACTTTGCTTTGCTTTTTGGGTTTGGGTTTTTTTTTCATTTTTTGAAGGAATTTTTTGGATTTTGTGTGTCTGTGGTGGTTTTGAAAGATCAAGGTTTGTGATTGAGCTAAAGATTACAAAAATAAAGTGTTTTATTTCTCAACTCTTCAATACAAAAGGAAAATGGAATTAGCTTTTGATTACAAATCCAGATATGCGTTGAACGGCACGACGATAACATGGAAAGTGACAACAAAGAACTTCGCCGTCTGAGGGGGATGCGGTGACCGTTAGTGCTTCTGGTTCAGTCATCTCTTTAAGTTTCTCTCTCTTCTTTCCATACGCGTTTGGAGGATATTGAATAGTGTTTTAAGCTTCATGTGTTTTTTCAACTTGTATATATATTAACGGCAGACCTACTTTTTTAGAAAGTAATTAACAGTACACCAATTGAGGCATTAATTTGGCATGTATGTGAAAATAAAAGTTCAGAATATAATGATTAGTGACCACTACCTTCAAATTTTGGAGTGTGGGAGCATTTTTCTCTTTATTATATGCTCGCCCCAACTAATAGGACTTGGATATTTATTATTGAACTGTCAATTCACCCCATTTTTTCTTCTTTACAAATTTAGCTTAATTAGTAAAGTTTTTAATAGTTGAATTAGATGTCTAAAGTTCAATTCCTGTTTACATCAAAAATTAATTGTTGCCTTAGTTTGTTAATAAAAAGCGCAATCATCAGAAACGAACCCCATAGATTGAAACTCTATCAAAAAAATGTTTTAAAAATTAGCAAAATGATTAGGGCTTCCCTTTTTTTTAACAGTAACTTAATAATATCTCCTTAAAAATTTAATTTTTTTCTGAGGTTGACAACTACAGCACTTCCCGTGAGCTTCTTTTTAGTTTTTATTGAAAAGAAACTCGATGATTGTGCCATGTGTAAAGAATAAGGTTGAGTTTGTTTTGGGTGAGAATAAAATTTGGAAAACATTTTACACTATCATGTGTGTTTGGGAGCACATGTAAAACTTGGTCAAAGGGAAAATCAATTCCTTTGACTGTAAAATGAGAGCCCTTCAAGTGTAAAATAATTTACACGTTGCAATTACCTTCAAACCTCATTTTATGGACTGAAAAACAGAAAGAGAGAGAGAGAGTAGTGGAGGAAAGTCCAGTCAGAGATCCACCCAAACCCATCGCCAGTCAAATCGCGCTACTCATTCCCCTCCACGCACCAATAAGTATTCTATTTCCTTTTCTTCCTTGGCTTTTCTTCTCTGTACGCCCCACCTCAGCTCTTCCGTCATGCTCAAACCCATCTTCGATTAGCATGCCCATATCGAGCACTGCATTTCCCCAATGAACCCAGCTAAACCCACCCCGATTTCACCATCCCAGCCCACGATCTGTCCCTCTATCCACACCGTGACCTCAAACATCTTGCTCAAACCCACCAATAAACCCAAAGGTACTCTGACACCCTAACCTCAAACCCATCCCTCAAACCTGAATGGTTTTCGACACCGATCCCTCAAACTCATCCCAAACCCGAAGGTATTTTGAGATGCTCAATTGTATTATAGGTATATTTTCTTGGCATTTTCCTAAAAAGGTTTTCATTGGGGTCCCAACACAAGAAAATATTTTCTGAAAAAATGTTTTTACATGCACGACCACACATTGAAAATACTTTTTCGATGTATTTTCTAGAACTCAAAACAAACATCTAAAAATATTTTCCTTTTCATAAATATTTTCAACTGAAAATATTTCACACTCGAAAAATATTTTACATCTTACCAAACACAACCTAAATATAGTGCAAAAGTGGGTGAGGTAATTTTCCTCCATTTCTTGGTGCACGTGTGCGGATGGCTAGTGAGTGTGTTGCTTTAAGAGCATCTCCAGTAGATTAGGCAAATTTTTATACTGTTTGGAGAATGAACAGTGACTTTTACCTTTTAGCTACTCACTTTTTCAAATACACTTTCCAACAGATTCTCTATCTCATTTAAATATTATTTCTTCATTCATTATTTATTCTTTTTTTAACAACTACACATCTTCTAACATTTTTTTATTCAATACCTGATTATTATAATAGAAAAAAAAAATTTGAAGAATGAACAATAGTCCATCAGACTTGATGAGCTACTATTCATGAGCCAAAAAAAATTCCAAGTATAGAGAGTCCATTGGAGACTATTTTTATGGTATCATTCTCTATTATAGAGATTTTTATGCATTTAACTACACCATTAGAGATGATCTAATAAAAGTTAAGTAGCCTGATTTTAACAGTTGGGCCGCATATAAGTGCTATCAAGTTTAATTGTAGGGCCCATTTTCTCTGGCTTCTTAGTTTTTGCCTTTTTAGGCTAGGGTAGAGTAGTGTGTTTAAAGGCCTAAAGCCCACATGATTAGTGTGCACAAATTTTTCATCACAAAAACTCAATTATAACTCCAACATGTGGAGCCCATAGGTCACATTGAGTCAAAACTTTTTCCAACTGTCTTTTTTCAATACCTGTGTGACTCTACATGAAGAAGATAATACCCACACCCAAACCCAACTCCATTACCACCTACCAACCATCAGTACCACCACCACCAACAGCCATACAAACCCACCTCCATCGCAACCAAGCCTCAAACCACAACCACAATAATAAAAAAAGACTCACTTAGGTCAAACTATTATTATAATTTTAATTTTTTATCCTTTATAGAGTGCCAAATGACCAAAGCATGACAATGACATGACCAGAAGAAAGATGAAAAGTGCCTAGGGAACTTTTGTTAGTTGAAATAAAAATTATTTTAAGTTCATAGCATTGAGAGAGAGAGAGAGAGAGGAACAATGAGTTGCCACCCACTTAATAACAAGTGTGTAGGACCAAACTTTTATCATAGAAAATTTGATTTATAAATAGACTTTTTAATTCTAATTCAAAATTATTCTAAGTGAAAGAATATTAATTTCTTTATTTAAAAAGATCTTGCCAAAAAATAATAGACCACTCATAAAAGTTATCGAAAATAATAGCTCGGAAGAGGATCCATATGATTGTTAAAGATTTAAAGATGTGATTGTAAGAAGATTTATGATTATATGATTCAAGTTACAAATGTTTGCTTTATGTTCAGATTAAAATTTAAAACCTATAACAACTTACCACTAAAGATTTTAGTTGTAAAGATATTATCGACATAACACTTCTCATTTGTTTATCACTTTATATTACTAAGCCTTTCTTTTAAATAACCTCAATTGTACTTCCTAACTAAAAGGTGAAATGTGAAGGAGAATAGGAGAGAGAAAGAGGGTGGTGTTGGTTTGGAAGATGGTTTAGAAGCGAGAAGAAAGATCAACACCATTTCCACTGGGCCAACCTTCACCCTATGCGTTTGAGGCACACTAATAGCCCAATAAACTTTTCCCGTATCCAACATATTAATTCTCACAAATCTACAGAACCAAATTATTTGCAGTGAGGGCGATCATTATCATCCTAGGAGTCAAATAAGGTGGAAATCATTCTCATTTTCTCCAAAATGGAGTTGAGAAAAGAGATAGACATCATGCTGGTTCGACTGTCATAAAGACTCAAGTGCGCACCCAGACACCAAATTATTTTTGTATTCAGCTGCTTGTGAACCCTTGATGACTGCCTTGAACAATATACTCCAATTACTCGCATTTAGTGACTTAAGCAATCAATAACATTCAGATAAATCATCTAAAAGCATAACAGTCCAAAGGCTTTTTTAACAACATTTCTTTTATACAAATATATATATATATATATATATATATATATATATATATATGGAAAAGTAGTACTTTCAGACACCCCCAGCCAGGTTTTTTTGGTGGATGGAGCCATTTGGGCATATAAACCATAGGCCTTTTTTTGAAATACATAAAAAGTACAGAACAACACGGGGCCATTACACTTCCTCTTAAGTGGGTAATCATTGTCAGGAGTCCCCCATCATTTCACAATCATAAATGGAATTGAAGTACTAAATGGAAATTGGAATACATTCAAAGCAAGCAGCAGCTGTAATTTAGTCTCAAAAAAATTGTTAATGTTGAATTGACTCAACCATACAATCATTCTAATGCACATGATGAAATCTAATATATGTAAGTTCTCTAAGTAAAAATTTGGCTTGACGCAAAGTACAATATTAGGACTTACCTAAGACAATGGTCCAGTGAGTACGCTAAACTTGCAATAATGACATTTATAATCTCTAAAATGATTACCCAATCAGCTACCTTAGTACCCATAATTCGTGCCATACACTGAGCCATAACCCCCAGCGTGGCCTGCATGTCCAGGGTTGGAGGGAGGAGACGCATAAACAGAGCCATGAGCTGGATATGAATTGTAACCTTGGTCAGTAGTCCCACCTGCTGGTGCCTGTTGCGGCGGTGGCGCCCCGGCATCAACCATAAAATTCTGCAACAAAATTAACAGAATGTCAGCCATCGATGTTTTATTAAATGGGCCAAGCTTTAGCCTATATAAATTTTAAAGATCTGAGCTTGAACTTGGTTGACAAATCTCAGCTTGAGCATATGATTTTGCTCGGCTCAGCTCTAAAATTTCTACTTAAGTATTTATGACAAACAGTGATTTAATGAAACATGGGAAAAGTCGAGGAATAATGCCTGTATCAGCTGCTGAGCAGCTTGAACTTGGGAAGCAGTTCCACTGATTTCAACTGTCATTTCACCAGGAACACCCCTAGTTTCTTGTATAGTAACAGTTGCCCCACTAGCTCGTCGAATGTAGCTGATACTCGTACCAGCTGTCCCAATAACAGCATCAGCATACATTAGTGGAATTTGCATTTGCTGTGTGACCTGCAAAGACCATCAACAACAAATTTAGAAATGTGTAGAACAATTATGTATCTATGCATCTGAAGAATATCCCAATACTTGTCCACAAAGAAAAAGCATACTAAGCTAAGGTTTATTGCCACAGAACCCAGTTTACACAGATTTTTAAACTGGGTTCAGAATAGAAACATCTCATCTAAAGCACATCTCTATGACACCTTTGCATGCAAGGTTTTGCAAATCTCCCATTCCAACCCTCTCAGAACTGGGCTGAACTACAATTCTAAATGCTTAGGAAGAATATTAAAGTATTAGCCAGCTCAAATGAGCAACAAATTACCCAGGAAGAGACCAAGATATTGTATTGTAAATGACTGAGAAGTCATTAACTACACATTCTTCAACCCAAAGATCCCCTCAAAAAAATCCAATCAACTCAAACAGAATGAAACATGATTACAAGACATTTGACAAGCATTGATTAGAAATTACCAAAAAATTTACAAGACATCCCTTGGCCTTTTTTTCTAATTTGCATCTAATTTGCAATTCTTGCAACCACCAGAACAGAATACCACAATCATAATTTTGAATTATCCAGTCATTCCTCTGACTATAAGAGATCAAAAAACTCTCAAGTCACTTCTTTTCAGTAGTCTATTATCAATAACGAAAGGAAAAATATGGGAAACAAGATAGTAACCTGGGTAACCATTGACGGTGCTGTTTGGGCATTTGATGACGCATGTACACCCATTGGAGCTTCTCTTCCATAGGCAGATATCCCGTGATGAGGCTGTTTATCCATGGGAGGCGGCAAGTCAGCAGGTTGGTAGTAATTGTCAAGTTGCCGTGGAGGTGGCATGTATTGAGGGGTAGGTCCATAACCAGGACCTCCACCACCACTTGGAGGAACACCTTGAGGTGGACCCCACGATTGATGTTGTGGTGGTGGCATGTGCTCCATCTGAGGATTCCCCATTTGCATCTGCCGGAAAAGCAAAATGTGTCATTTTTAGAGGGGTTAAGTAACACAGCACGTCAACAATTCCATTTCCCAGAAAACTAAAAGAAAGATTATCACTTTATTGCTCTGGTGGTGAAAACCATTTTCTTACATGCATTTCAAATATAGGAATTATACTTCGATCAACTAAAAACTTCCTGAGATGGGAAGCAATTAGTTCCACAGCCTTGTGCACACCTGCTGGATCCCCTACAACTTCAACAACTCTATCATCTTGAAGAGCAAAAACAGGTAGGTCTTCTGCAGAAATCATCAACCAAATTGTAAGGCACACAAAAAAACTCTCTAAAGAAGAAACTGAGACACAAACTAATAAATGAACTTATCCATCTGAAGTGATAAATTGAGGCAAAACAAAACAAAAATGCAAGATCTAAAGGAGCTAAGAATTATCTAAAGTGATTACACGTTTATCAGAATATCAATAGTGACATTTTTCACATCAAGGGAAATTTTTAAAAAGTAGCAAAAAAAGAAAATTAGTGTCATTCAGATTCAGACATAGGTTTCAACTGGTAGTACTTAGCTCTCAGAAGGGGATGTTTAAAGTGAAGAATATTAGCAGTGGTGGCAGTTAAGGCCAATGGAAGTGCTAGAATATTAATTACAGCAGTCGACCAGTGATAACAACGGTGATAATAATAGCAGAGGCAGGAGAAGCAGCAGTGTCATTTACAGTGAGGTTAAGTGGTGGCAGCATAACCATGGTTTAGCAACAACAATGGTGGTGGAAATCTGTTCTGACGTTCATCCCCCCCTTTTTGCTTAGATTCTTGTTTGGCAACACTAAAACATGTGTTGCTTGAAGAACCACAACTCTTTGTTACCAAATATTCAATACCTAGCATTTGGAAATATTTCAACTCCATCTTGAGGGCAGAACTCAAATACAAAAATGAATGTCATGGACAACAACTCTTACATCTAATGTCTAGAACTAAACACTGTCCTAGTAAGTTCACCCACAATAAAATAGGTACCCTTTACATGCAAACCAAATTCCTTCACTGACCCTTTTCTTTGGTAAGCAAGTGAGTGAAAGTTATTTTTTCCTCAGACCCACTCCCATCATTAACTTTGCTTTCAGAAATATCAGGGAAAAAAAAAGGTAAATTGGAGCTCCAAAACTTAGATGCATCCACTGAAAATTGACTATAATCTAATAGTCCAAAATAGGCCTCAGTTATTTAGACAAGTTGAACAGAAAAGTAAATTTTATATTGTAAGATTATGACATGATACTACAGTGCACCACAAAGAATAGCAAAAAAATCTAGCAAACCATGTATGCACATATATAGAGAAGCAAGGCAGCTCAAGCAGAAAGCTAATCTAATATATTCATAAATAAATTTAACTCGAAAGGAAGAAAGGAAAAATTTTATAATAAATAAAACCTGCACCAAGAACTCTAACGATACAGTTTGATGCCTCTTGAATGGATTTAACAGTTCCTCCCTGTTTTCCAATCAAACTTCCAGCTTGAGAGGCAGCCACAAGCAACCTTGTAGAGACCTTGCCTCCCATTCCTGGTGGAGCATGAGATGAATCACCCTCCAAACCATCCACAATGCGTTTGTGAACTCTCAGAAGGCCATCCATAGCAGGAGGGAGAGAAGAATCAGGCTCCTCCTTGGCAGATACCATTACCTATTTAAAAGCAACAAACAGCAACATCAGCAATAAGCAAACGCACTAAGATCCACAAATACCTATACAATATAGAGAGAATAGGAAGATAAAACAAAATTACCAAAACAACTATCCTTTCACAATTTTCAGAGAAAAAAAAAAGGCTTACATCAACCTCATTATTACATTATGAAATTATTGAAAGAATGAACATCAAGTATTAGAAATTAACACTTCAGATAAATAGATATTTAGCTTTATGAGACATTCAGAATTGCTAATAAAACTTTCATACATTTGGATATCTACCTGTCAAGGATAAATCTGCCAAAATTGATATGTTGTCAATAAAGAAAGGTTTTAGATGACACGCACACAATTCAAAAGGTTGAATGGAAAGGCATTTGCAAGCAAGCTCCAATACCTACCCCTTACGAGAAATAATTTAACAACAAAACAAGAACTCCCCCCCCCCCAAAAAAAAAAAAAAATCCCCCAGGAGAACACAGTTAATGATCTTTCATTGTTTCCTCGAAAATTATGAGTTTTAACAAATGTTTCAGGACAATGTCATACTAAAGATTGCAACTATACCTAGAAGTCATATTTGTATTCGATTTTTCCAGTTTGGCTTTTTTCCTGCATCCAGGGAGAAGGGGGTTGGGGGTAGAGAGAGAGCTTAGAAGAAAAAAGCTTCTTAGGTGACATTTCAATATAGATGAAATATGAGACACTTGTTTGTCTAAATCTCTGGACAATTTATAAAGGCATTGATTCGACATCATATAACATCATTGGAGAATGATTAGTAACCTCCAACATTCTCAAAAATAGATTAAATATACAAGGGAAAAAGACTTTATACATAAACCTACAAAAGCCTAGATTATCTTCTATACGGAAAATTGTAATTACTTTAAGATGCATGTTCAGCATTATGCAGTTTTTTTTTTTTTTTTATCTTTTTAAGAAAATGGTAGTGGATTGTTAAGCTATGGACTTTAGATTTTGGTTTGTAAGATATTTCTTTTACCTAACTAAAGCAGTATAAACAAATAAAATTTAGGATTTTATTTTTGAAAATTATACAGAATTTATTTTTGATATAGTTTCTTTTAGGGCTAATTCGTCGTAGGCATATTTAAGGTGAGCTCAGAGAAGTTTAGTATTTATGGCAATCTCTGGATCATATGACTGCAGATTATAAGTTTCTTTTATGGTGTTATAATCTGCGGCAAGACATCAATCATCCAGGTTCTGAAGTTACCAGATAGAATGCAGAGCTTCTTGGTACAATTGTGCGTACAAGATGCATATGGTTTTTCCAGATCAACTGTTCAGCACTTTCTAATACTCAATGCTGATCCCTGCAATCTGGACCTTTGGTTCTTCAACTATGAGATCTTATTGATGATTGAGTCGTTGCCTTAAAATTTGCAAACAGAACCTGCACAGATTCATTTTTGTTATTACAATAGATGTAACTATATTTATATTTTATGGATTGGTTACGTTGATGCTTCCTCATGTCTTCTATTAGTTACATCATTTTAAGAGTTATATTACAGTGCATAGCCAATTACCATATTTTGTTAGTTCTCTTAGGTTGCTTCCCAAGTTTAGATAATTTTCTCACGTTTGGTAATAGAAGTGGTTAAGGAGTGACTAAATTTTATATAATGAAAAATTACAGTATTCATAAAGAATTTTACCCTAGTAGGCAACTAGTATATGTGGAGAAGGAATGAATTCCAAGAATCTTGGACCACTAGGAGGATCCTAATTCTCATTAGAACAGTTAGGAATTCCAATATTGGATGGAAAATGCCATCATGTTTGTTTGTAATATCATCCCACTTATAGACCTAAATTCATACACGAATACACAGTACCACCATCTTTTTCCAAATTTTCAATGAATAATTAATAACTTAGTATGGATTAGAAATGGGCTAAAAATTAATTGTAACCTCTTTATTATAGATTTTAACTGAAAAAGTGATTGGTATTTTTTTCTTTTTCTTTTTATAAGAAATGATTAGTAATTTTTACAATTAAGAAACTCTAAACAATAATTCAGAAAGTTTTGTTTCTCATCTAAGTTGACTCTACAAAATCCTAAAATATCATGTTTTCATATGGCTGACATCATTGGTGTCATACACACAGAGGCCAAACCATAACATTGACCATTAAAAGTTTCAGCAATTATCGAACACTTAAATACAGGGTTATGCTTCCGGCAGCAACATACGTTCTAAGAAGAAATATTTGAAAGACTGATTCTCTAAATGCCTCTCTAGATATTCCTTGATGTCCCGGCAACTCTCAGAACATAGCCATCCAAACTCAACATTTGAAGAAAAATAGAGGAACTCTGCTTGCAGCACTAACTTTCAAAGCTAATGTAGCCAATAACTATTTTTTAATACCCAGAAATTTCTTAATCAGCTCCCAAGTAGAAATTAAAATTAGTGAAAACAATAAGAACACATTAATATCAGTTATAGTAGCAACATGTTGAACTACCAAAAATAATAAATACATTGATGGTGAATCCACCAAACAATAAGCATTAACGGCTTCTGCCCTACCAGCCCATTCACAAAGCTTAATGAGGAAATAAATTGAACCAAGATAAAAAAAAAAAATTAGAAACAAACTCACAGCTCTTTCTGCTGTCCCTGGAGGACCATCAAGAATTTTTATGCGAGCTCTTGTCTCCTCAACTATTTTTTTGATGAACTCCCCTCTGCGTCCAATTATACTACCAACCTTCTGTGCAGGAACCAGCATCCGGAAAACACTCTCTCCAGGCCATCCAGGCCACTTCTTTTCACCGCCTCCAATGACAGAATCCTCATCACGCCCTTGTTTTTGTTCCGGCTCTGTGTTTTCAGGTACGTGATCAGGTATTTGATCAGGTAATTGATCAGATACTTCTTCAGCTACTTGTTCAGGTACTTGATCTACGTCAGGCTCAACAAAGACATGATCAACTTCAACTTCAGCCATAAGTGTAGTGCTGGGGAAAAGAAGAAACAAAAAAGATCAATCAATTATATCATCAAGAGTAAGACGCACCGAAATCATGATCACGGAGCCTATTAAATATAAGTAAATAAATATATATATAATATTAAGAACTAAAAACTCAAAAAGTTCAAAACTAAAATCCAGAATTTAACTTTTTGATGTTATCTTATTACAATGGTTAGATGCATTAAACCAGCAAAGCTAAAAGGAAATCATCAGTCCCACAATTGTACCTCAATTCAAGTAAAGACTCTTTGCTAAACCGCTACTTGGGCCAAATTCTATATTTTCAACGAAAACCTATAACGATAGGCTATAAATTTTAGTTCTACTACAAGCAAAATTGACTATTTTCCTGAGCCTCAAATAAAGCCTCATTCAAGGCTGATCTTTCTGATTCTATGTTCTCTATTTTGGCTCACTTCAACATTAAGTCAAGCACAACATAATCAAAACAACTTAAAAACACAAAACCCTGATTTTGTTTCCAACATCTACACCCGACTCCCCTTCGGCATAAACTATCTCCATGAATATTGCTATTTTCACTACTATTTTCATTTCTCTCTTCTATTTTCAATGCAATCAAAACCCTAAGCTATACACATGATGTTCATACATACATGTAAGAATAACAGAAAAACAACAACAAAACATGGACATTACACGAAAAATTAAAGCATACTCCTAGTGGATAGGGAAATTGAAAACACAATAAAGCGTAAAATAAACAAAATAATTACGGGAAAACAAACAAACAACATTATTGTCACACAAAACAATAACCCAAAGAAATAACCCCAAATTCACAATCTCTTAATCCCAGGAAATTACACTACAAAACCCACTTTTTTTTTTTGGATTAGAAACAACCATAAAACGAATGTACAAAGAGAATGCATTAACGGGTCAAAATTTAAGAACCCAATTACGCAAAAAAAATTCGAGAAAGAACAAGTGCACGAGAAATCAGAGGACCAACAAAACCCTAGAAATATAGAGATTATACACGATGCTTTCTTTTATGTACTTACATGAGTAACTAAGAGTGCTAGAGCAAACTGAGCCGAGAGAGAAGGGAATTCGAGAATGAAGGAATTAGGGTTTGGAAAGTTAGAGAAGAAGAATTGGGGTTTTAGGGTTTCGAAGAGAGAGAGAGAGAGCGCGAGAGAGAGAGATAAGGAAAATGAGGAGATCTTTTTTTTTATGTGATTGAGGGTGGGGGGCGTTGGTACTGTGTATTTATTTTGTACTGTTATGGTAGAGTATACCCACACTCTATGTGATTTTTTTTTTGGTGGGCCTTCAAAGTAATTTAATTTGCATGTTAGTCCTTAGGGAAATGTGAAATTACGAAGATATGGCTGGAAAAAAGTTCCCAACTTTCACCTAAAGGGTATGCTTGGGTAAGTTTATTTTATTTATTTTAATTATTGTACAAAAAATACTGTCATAATTTGTACCTACCAATCAGTCTAAGGACCATTCTTCACGACCGTTTTACGTGTACTTAGATAGTTAGTATGTTAACAACTTATCATGTTATTAGTTTTTCAAAAAATATTTTTTAAAAAACTATCTCATTTTCCTAAATTTGATAGTATCCTTAAAATGAATTGAAAAATTATCTTTCAACTTCTTTTATTTAGTTTTGCATAAAATAGAGTTATTTTTTTCATTTAGTTTCGCGTGAGACAAAATTGTTTTCCATAAAATTCTAGCAAAAAACAACTCTATCTCATAGACTCATACCAAGCTAAATAAAAATTAATATAAAAAAAAAGTTAATCAATAGTTTTTCTTTGACTTTTTTTTTTCAAATACTACCTAACATATAAAAATACAAATAACTATTTTGACCTAAGGTTTTCTATTGAAATAAATAAGACATAACATGAAAAAAAAATATATGAAGATTTACGTATCTCTAGCCCTATATATTCTCATTTGCTAGAGGAAAAGAAAAGGAGTTAAAACCTTATTTGCTAATGCATTCTTATTGCCACGGCGGATTCAAATCTTCTGAATTTTCTAGGATACTCTACCAAATAGATTTCCTTAAATCTTAACCATTATTTTATGATTTAATGGTCTAGATTCTGTCATGTCAACATTCCACTAACAATAATCTTAATTGTTTTGTTTGCAACATTATTTTGTTATTTTAAGAATATTATTAGTAGAATGTTGAGATGGCAGAATCTAGACCCTTAAATCATAAAAGAGTGGTTAGGATTTAAAGAAATCTATTGGTAGAGTATCCTAGGACATAGTTGTCAAAACGTGAATAGTATCGTAAATCGATTTTTGATTTTTTTTTTTATCGTGTATTGTATCGTATTGTATTGTGCATCGTGAGATACACAAACACTTAATAAAATCTATAAAAAAAAAAATTATAGATACACATGTATAAAGGTTATATTCATTATAAATTTTGAACATATTCAGCTAATGAGTAATTTATTCATCACTTATGTAATAATATTTAACAAACTAATTAAATAAATCAAACTAGCATGTGTTTATAACATACACATTCAAATTGCTTAAATTCAAAAGTTATAATATATTACAAATGACCCAAAAATTCATTTATTTTATCATATGCATCATATTGGCTAATCAACCTCGTCTAAGTCAATGCTATCATCACGTTTATTATTTTGCAGATTTATTTCTTCATCGTCATTAACATTTACTATCTTTTCTTGTTCTTTTTTTTTTAATAATTAAAAAAAAAAATTCTTCTTGGCATTCTAGTTTCTTGAACATATAACAATAATGAAAAAAATAAAAAATAATTATATTTTCAATTAATATCTTATTCATAGTATAGAAAATAAATTTGTAAATATTAAAGTGAAGTGTAAGTGTATACTGTGTAGTCCAAATTTTGTAAAAGAAAGAGGGGGAAAGAAACTTATGAATATGTTACTTTATTAGGTTAAATTAAGTACCCTAATGATTTTATGTTTAAAACAAGTCTAATAACTTGTTAGATTCAAATAAAAGAACAAATTTTAATAATAAAAAAATCTCATTTTAAAGCATTTGTCTATGTATCGTACGATACGTATAATTTTACGATACGATACGATTCATACAATACACACATTGTATCGTACGATTCATGAGTACTTACGATACGTCGGTACGATACAAAACTTTTTATACACGATACAATACGTATCGCGTATCGTACGATACTAACAACTATGCCCTAGGAAATTTAGAGAATCTGAATCCTTGCCACCACATACCATTCAATAATTATGAAAAAAGTTGTATGAAATTTGACTTTGTTGGTAGATTGGGTTGGGATGTATATGGTTGGTCCAGATCAGATGGTACCCAACATGGTTAAAGAAACTATAAAAGTCTACAATGAAAGGAAAAAAGCAAACACAAAAGTCTAATGTGGTATAGCCGTATAGGAAAGGTAATGGATCCAAAGGCTAAGGAGGTTGTACAGAGTATATCACAAGGTAAAAGTCTATAATGGTGTGGACAAATATTACAAATTGTAATAAAATGATAAGAATTAACCTCTTGGACATTATTATAGCCTTGCACTAGTATTATTTCATAGTAGCTTGCAAACTAAAATGAAATAATTATAGTCAGTAACTTAAGACAACTCCCTTTTTTTGTTAGTAATTAAAAGTTTGCCCTTCCTCTAGTTACCAATGAGGGAACAATTTTCAAATCCCTAAGATATCTATCTTACTGCATTTATTTATTTATTTATTTTAAATTCTATGGCCTGGATCCCATTCCTTTGCTAGGGTAAAAATAACATGATTTTACCATAGGACACTTCAGTCAAGTGCAAAGTCTTGGCCTGTGTGGAAAAATCATGATGGAAAACAAGGCACTTCAGATGAAATATATTAGTTTAGAAAATAAACGCCTTACTGATTTTCTATACAAAATTTGGTTTATGAGAATTTGGACCATCAGCTATGCACTAGGATAGTGACAAGATGATTCAAGACGACAGAAAACAAAATTGTTAGGCCTTGTGTTGGTCTATTCCTGGTGCAACTCATGAGCGCTATAGGCCCCATAAAATGGCTGGCACAAATAAGAAATCAAGGTCAAAGAAAAAACTTGCCTATTTTCCTAGTTATCGCTGAAACCAGGTTACTTTTTTTGTTTTTTTTTTTTTGGTTGATAAGGAAAAAACCGGCTTATATGATCCAACAAATAGTAAATACACAATTTCATTTACGAGTGGATATTGGCAAAAACTTTAGAATTAGAACCATCCAAAGTGGTTCATTCAATGTGATTTGGTATGTCTTCTCGCATCACACTTCAAATTTGGACGAATACAGTTAGAACTTAGAACCAAAGCCTGTGCTTATTTGTAAAATTGACAAAGAAATAAGGTTCAAAACACTAGCTTGGATCCATGACAGAAGTCATTCTAATTTGGTAAAAGGACAGCAGCAGAACCAGGCCGCACGTTCTTGAGTCTTAATAATAATATAAACACAGGGAATTTATAGGTTATATAATTTGATGAAATCAAGAATGAAAACATTAAAATTTGTCAACAATAGATGTAATTAATTTTCAGAGAAGTGCCTATTGTCATTATCGACCTAGATTGTTCATAAAAAATAAACCTGTCAAGGGCAGCCTTACTATGATCAATGAAATTAGGTTCAGAAACTAACTTTTGTAGTGATAGCAATACCATCCCTCCATTTCAATGGCTTTACAGATCCAGAAAAAAGGAGGCATAACATTCAGATATTAAATCATAGCAATAACAACAGGACTGGTATTATATTAAGCAGTGGAAACAGAAAACGGGCATACATACTTTCACAGTGCATAGAGATATCAAAATGAAAATATGCATAAATATTTGATAAATGATTGCTAACGGGTAGCGGCTGTTAAAGTAACGAGTTCGCCATACCTTGCAAAATCCTCAAAAAACATCATTGAAACTGAGGTGAGGATGAGTAGATAGATTTGATTAAAGGAGAAGCCTTTTTTTTGTTGAGAACTCAGCAAAATTTTCAATGGTGGTCAGGGGTTTTGCACAGAGAAAATCCAGGGAAATCCTATTCTTCAAGAGAATTGGAAGTTGAAGGACATGAAAGGCTATAAATTCAACGCTTGGTTGTCTAGACTGTAGAGTTTTGACAATTTTATGTCCTTACCCATAAAACGATAGACAGAATTTATGAGTGAGTGACTAGCAAATCTGTCACATATCTTTGTAGATATTCTTACCATATTTTCCTTTGAACACTTTAATTGTGGACAAGGACCACTCCAGGAATTTATAGAAGCCGTGTCAAGTTTGCTTTGCTATAATCCTTTTGGTTTGTAAATACTCTATTTTTTCCTTTAATCGTGAAAATAATATCATAGGATAGAGAAGTATTCCTATCAGACCTTATATTTAGAAAGAGAGAGAGTACAATCTTTTCACTACTTTTACTTTATTTGTATCCATTTACCACCCACTTCCCTCATGATTTTCAAATTAATGGGTAGGTAAAATACAGATGCATAGCACATGCTATATATACAATCCTCTCTCAGTTTAGTTTGACTTCAGCAAGCAACTTATGAATTAGACACTCTATTAAGTAAGAACTGTCTCCACAACTATAGGTCAGCCCCACTAGAGATTAATTACCATTTTTACATATAGTTCATATGACAAAAGTCAACACCACCAGACGTTTTTATTAAACGACTCCAAATGTCTCTTAGTGTATGTGTTTGTGCATGTGAAACATTCTCAGCCATGGCCAAAATTTAATCCTGAAACAAGGCATGAATCTTTATCACTGTAAAAAACCAAGTCCAGAATCTTCCAATTTGCTTCCCCCAAAAGTAGGCAAACATTGAATTTATGTAACAATACACACACACATAAATGTATATATAAAATAAAGTTAGGATTTTAAACACTTAAGAAACAAGCACGAGCAATATTAATTCATAGAAAATATCAAACAGATTCAGCAAGTACCTGCTTCTTTTTTTCTTTTTCTTTTTATAATAAGATAGGAATCAAACCCTGAAAACAAAACCCCATGGAGGGAGCAGAAACAGCACTGCATTGGCCCCTGTTTTACTTTCAATCAAACTTCTTTTAATACTTAGTGTGGCTCATATAGTTTTTAGACTTGCTCGGCATCAATTGATCCCAAGCGCATGGTATGCCATAGGCTTATTAATCATATACGATGATATGTGGTTCGCCCCTACCTCATGTCATTAGCCTCATAGGCTTAGCAATCACATATGACAATATATAGTTCACTGTAATCCCATGCACAGTACCTCCTAATTTGTTGGTCTGCTCTTTTGTAAACTTTTTACCTTTAAAGCACAATTTTACTACTGATAGTCAATTCCTTATGAATAAGTTCTATAAGTTGCAAGATACAAAAGACACACATGCACACACGCACGCATACACAAATAATATGATCCACCCATCCATCCTATAAGTTAATCTGTGATGACTCTTCTCAGCAAAAAAAAAAAAAAATCTGTGATGGTGATGACTCCCACTACAACAGATTAAACTGTGGTTATCCTTGTCGTAAAACCATAGTGAAAGCTAGAAAGATAATCAGTACTTTTTTGGATTTTGGAGCATACATTAAAGAAAAATATCATTTCTGGATTTCACCAAAACACAAAATGCTATCCCACAATTTTATAGTAAAAATAATTCCCAAGTCAATTATGTCTGGAAAGAATGGTTAGTGATCCATTCAAACATCAGAACTTATGTGCAGCAAGCAATATAAGTCTGAAAAGAAAAATATATGTTGACAGAGATCAAACTCTACAACTCTCTGAGGAAGAATGAGAGTAAACAGAAGCATACAACTGCAACTGCCCTGTAAAGTCACTCAATTGAAGTAGCAGTCTCTCAACTCTCGTGACTATTCAATACTAGAGGCACCATTTGTAGGAAGTACCTACCTACTCTACTATTTAACTCTACTGAAGCAGATGATATAAACGATAATGATACAAGAAAGGAAGATTGACATGGCCTCATGTAGTCATTTCTTGCCCTCAGTAGCTGCCTCAGGTTCAGTTGTGGTAGCGTTAGTAGCAGCAGTTGTAGCAGTAGTCAGAGCAGGAGTCACAGCAGGAGTCGAAGCAGGAGTCATAGCAGGAGTCGAATCAGGAGTAGTAGTAGCAGTACTAGCAGTAGTTGTAGCAGAAGTAGTATTAGCAGTTGTAGCAGGAGTAGTAGCAGCAGTCGTAGCAGGAGTCGTAGCAGCAGTCATAGCAGTAGTCATCAGAGAGTCAAATTTCTCAGATTTCCCCAGCACAATTTCAATCTAAATTCAGGGGAATAGAAAGTCAAAAACCAAAAAGAAAGAGATCAGAAATAATCATAATTTTTTAAAGCAAATTTAACAAACTGAACCAAGATACCCAAATGCACATCACCCCTTCCCCCAAAGAAAAAGAAAAAACCACCTTGGCCTTTTGAACAACACGACCCTTGTTCTCGTCTTTCATGCCAACAGTAGATGTCAAAACTTCTGTTCGATTCCATAAACAAAAATCATCAAAACAGCTATCACTATTATCATGTACATGGAATGGTTATTAGCATTGGGACAATGGGATTCTTACTCTTCTCAGTAGCCAGTCCATTGTTCTTCAAAATCTCAGAGATTGTGACAACTGTAGTGATTGCTGTAATGAAATAAAATATTTGAAGAATTTTAGCAAGTATGATAACTCCTAACCCAAAAAAGAACATACAAAATTGAAATAGATGGCGAGAAAAAGCACTGAATTAGAAAGTATACAAAGTTGCGCAATGTGAATTATAAAAGTTCCACGTATTATTACCCTATCCTCAGTTTTGCTGGGAAGCAAAGGCAAAGAAAAGAGAACCTATAGTGTTATTATTCTGGAAAACTAAACTCCCATGAGAATTCCAAATTCCCATCAATCATTGGAAGCCTATTCTTGTGAAGTCCATTCTTCCTCATAACTCAATAATTAACAAATCTGTCAAAACTATTCCTAGGAGCACATAGTCAAACATATATCACAATAATATAAGGCACATAGTCAAACATATCAGATTCACTGATCTTGGATAAAGAAGAAAACTCAAGAAGTAAAGAAAATGAGTACTTATAAAAAGTTGCAATTGCTAATCATTCATGAAATCTTCAACCCATAGTTGATTATATATAGCACAAGAAAATCAGATTCAATTAAATTTTGTGTTTTCTTTCTTTTCCCTCAATGGAAAAGAAAAAAAAAACAAACACATCTTTTTCTTGTTTGGGCATAAAACAGAGGAAAATGTAATTCAAAGAAAGAAAGTTCGAAGAAAATGTACCCATTCCCAAAGCAGAAAGCTCAACCTCATCGTGCTGCTGAATGTATCTCTGCAACAAAGAAAAAACAAAGCTTTCTTGCTGTAAAATAAATAAAACGCATTGGTCTTTTTCTTTCACCACATTTTCTTTCCATGTGACCAAACAGAGTGTTAAAGATTGACCAAATCCGGTCTTTTTCATTTCCTCCATTGTCTCATCTCATTAATTCTTAAACCAATTGCATTCTAATCTGTAATCCTGGGATCCAATTCAACAATCTTACAATAATTTTGTCACCAAGATTGGTTAAAAAAAAAAAAACTCATCTTCGATAAATGAAAACTCATCGTTTGCTTAATTACTTGGAAAACATAGAAAGAAAACTAAACTAATGCTCCTTCTTTAATTTTCGTTTCCTTCGTTTTCTAAGCAACCAAACAAATCAAGAAAGAATCACATAACAGATCGACATTCTACAAAAACATATCCATTCCAATCATTTTATGAATTCAATTCCTCTAAAAGAATCAAACAAATAAAAATAACACATTCTTTATCCTCAAAGAGAAAATCAAACAAAAGCATAAGAACATCGAATCACAAATCGAAACAAAGAAAAGAGAGATTCAGATTATACCTTAGCGAGATTGACGTAGAAGAAGAGTGGTTTCTTGGTGTTGGAAACCTGAATTCGGTTCTTCTTCTGAGTCTCAGTGGGTGCAGCAGCAGGAGCAGGAGCAGGAGCAGGTACAGGAGAAGGTACAGCAACAGCGGCCATTGCTATTTTCTTTCTCAGTTTTTTGTTGTTTTTTTCTCTCTCTGTTATCTGAAAATTTTCTCTCTCACTTTCTCGCACTTTCTCTCTCACTTTTCTTTTCTTCTATATTCAGAGCGGGAAAGTTTTGGTTTTTGGATCGCAAAAGTAGGTGAGGCCGTTAATACCTTGGAGGGGATGTTTATATAGGGCGCGAGTGTGGGTGGTGGGGCCTATGGGGTCGAGACACGTGGCGAATTATTAGTGGCTGAACCCGTTTGGGCAGTTAGAATTCCAAAAACGGAAGAGAGAGAGAGAGGGAGAGAGAGGCCGTTATGCTCTGTGAGGTTGTTATTTTGTTTTGCCGGAAATGACGGGTTTGACCCTTGTTTGATTTTTTGTATTCTAATTTTCAGTCCTAGCTTGGAAATTCTTAGTTTTACTTTACTATTGAAGTTGAAGAAAAGAAAAGAAGATTGAGCCAATATGAGGTGGCATATTTTGTTCATTGTGAAATGACAGTTTTGACCCTAGTTTTTTTTCGTATTTTCATTCTAGTCCTAGCATGAATATGGGCCTTGGGCCTATGCTTCTTCATTATGTATAATGATCCAGAGTGTGCCTTGATGGATTATGAATGGTAAGCTATAGCAGTTGATTTTCTCTTTTTGTTTCATAACAAAACTAAATTAGAGGCTATGGTTTTGTTACTTGTGCATTACCATACCAATTTACCAACACAGTGTGCAAAAACTGTGATTATACTTTTGCTACTAATGTTGATGAAAATTGAGTCATGCTATTTATATATGCTTTGCAATAGGATAAAAGTATGTTATCAGGGAAAAGATTTTTGCCCTATTCCTATAGCCCACTTGTTTTTTTTTCAAAAGTTGCTACTTGCTACTATTAATTTTTAACTTTGGTACAAAATTAACAAAGGATTATACAGTGTGGGAAGTCTTCTCCTTAATCGTGAATTGTCCTTTAAAAAATTTTGAAAACAGTAATTTAGCATATAAATTAACTTGTACTTTTCCCTATTGTTTTGAGTCCATTATAAGTCTATTGGACTTATAAGGATACAGTTTCTATCTAGTGTATTTGTGCATTAGACACAATATGATGCAGAGTTTTAAACACATGTTCGCATCATATCGTGTCTAGTGCACAGATGAAACGTAGCCATCCCCGTTCCTCTAAGTCTTTGCTTTCGTGAATGTTTACAAGTTAAGTTATTTAATATTTTGTGATGAACAGTTAAATTATTTAACATTGAAAACCTACATTCGTTGTAACTACATATTAAGACTTGACCTATCATAGCGAGTCATTCAAGCTATTTAGGTCTTGTTTTTTTAGTAAAGTAGTTAATAGAGTGGTGACTAAGTCATCACAAATATAGTGAGAAGTGAACCTATCAACCTAAAAGAAAGATATTTTCCAGTAAAATACTTGTAGAGTGACAAGCGATGGCAACAAATTAGGTTTGGATAAAGACACCTCAATCCAACCTTAACTTGATAATCATAGCACAATTTGAAATTGGTTCGCTTCTGTTTTTTTACCCCTTCTTGAAACTGCTCTTGATTTGATTTGGGCTTAAAACTTCCCAAACCTATAATGTACCTTTAAACTATTTTGTGGAGTGCAAAACGTATAATTAATTAAGATTAAATGTATATTATTATAATCAAGTAACAAGTATGATAAGGACATCAGGACATGTGACATTATGAATAAGCCAATACAAAGCTAATTAAATTCACCAAAAAAAATTCAAGTTTGAATCTTCAACATGAAGACCTGAGCCTATCCCCTTCGGTGACATCTCAAGCAACAAGAAATATTGAGGCCTGTCCCTTATTTTGGTAGCCCAAATGTTAAACAGACCAGTTTGGGCTGAAAATAATGATTGCTCTATAGTCTATATTGCCTATCTCATTGTTATCTGAGATGATAAACCCCACAAGCAACTATTTAATTCTTTATAATATTAAACAATAAGAGATTATGAGAAAAATTTAAGCAAGGTTGGGTGAAGGTGGCATATGCAGCATATAATGCATTATCTAGCAATGGGCCTAGGAATTAGGATCCACCAAATGCAATAAATGACACTGAATGAGCCTAAATAAAAATTTTGAGCATTTATAAGTGGTTCCTCAAGTTATTTGGTGTGATTTTCTACCATCTGATGAAAGCTTTTATTTCTAAAAATTTAGGACCATAATAAAGGAATCAAAGTATGGAGACAGAAACCTACTACTTACTTCATTGAATATATTTGGTTTCATTATAGTTTTAGTAGAAGTAGTGATAATCAAATGATAGGAACCCAGAATTTTAATTTTGCAAACAAGTGGGGGGAAAAGCACAAAGAAATTTCCTAAAAAAGCACAAAGAAATTAGTCAACAACATTGAATGTAAAGTCTCAATCATATATAACTTCTTAAATACATTGAGGCTTTGCAGATCTAATGCTGTGGTCCAAATGCAAATCACTTTGTAGGATCCAACAAAAAGAAATCGTTCTGAACTTTGCTTCCATTATGTGTAACAATAAATATATATTTGTGATTATTTTCTTCGCAGAATCACACGTGCGAAAGATGAAAGATATCGAATTTTTGAGTGAGGTTGACATTGCTTAAGAAAATGATTTAACATTTAATTAATGGGACAGGAACCTTTTTCTTCTGAATCGTCATTTTCTATGTGGAGCCATAACAACAAGGGGATATGGCTTTATATAACACACAAGAAGGAAGGAGAAAAAATATAGAGAACAAAATCAATTTGAGAATCTATAAAAAAAATGATACGATATGATTCTATAAATATGCTATCTATACTAGTGAATTATATATCTCTCATTCAATTATTAGAAATTTTATCAATTGGTTTAATTGGAATCTACTAGCCAAATTACTTGATTACTGTATAATATAATTTTTTCTTTGTATAAACGACATACAATTTGGAAGTCTAAATCTCAGATTCCCAGCACAAAAGGAAGAAAAAAAATGGGGTACAGTTTTTTTTAGCTTTACCAATAGAAGGTCTAGCAAATGAAGTGATTAATCTTTTGGACCATGAGAAACTTTAGTTTTCTTAACATATTCTAAAAATGACTAATTATATTGTGAGATCTTTTTTTTCTTTTTTTTTAATAAGGTGAGGTCTTTATCAATTCATTGAATCTTACAAGATTTATTCGAAAACCTTTTGAATTTTCTTTTTGGAACCTATGGCGTATACGTTTCAAATTAATGATAAAATCATTTTTTTTAATTTTTTTTTTAAAAAAAAGTGCTTACCCCAAATCTGTCCATTCAAGATATACTGGATCTCGACAGTAAATGGATCTAGGATTCATTAGGTACATTCCAAATTGTAAATAGTATCCATCAATAAAGCTTTGATAGAATAATTCTTGTTGTTAATAAATTATTAACATCATAATTTTGAATGATTTTATTCATCCAAAACAGTGTTGTAATGATTTCAATGTCCTTTGTTATGGGTTTTTACCTTAGTAAATGTCACGTGCTTCCCTACCAAACTTGATAAGTGGTAAACATATACATGATATATGCTTAGGGTTTAAGATTAATCACCTAATGCAAAAGTCAAACATTCTTATGATTCTTACATGCAACCATCACATGGAAAAAAAGTGCTGTAAATAACTAAAAATGATTAGTATAAATAAAGCAGAAGCTTCAAAACTCAAAAGTTCTTCAGGCACTAGCATCTATGGTGCCTATTACGAGGCACACACTTTTTTAGGGCAATACTTAAAAGAAAAATATGTTTCAAGTCAAAGAAACATCTTTATTTGCTCTTAGGAAAGTACAAATGACACATTTTTTGGATTGTGATTGATTTATTTTAACCAAACCGTAGAAGAAATTAAATTCCAATAATCCTTTTCATAAACTTCATCTTCTTGCAATCAAGAGCAATGCAACACTTTCCGATATGTTTCTAGTTCATCATTTACTTAATGTCGATGAAAGAAAGAAATTCATGTGAAGAAAAAGTTGCATGTTGTTTATGCAAGGCATTCATGTCTATAAAGTATCAAGTAGGGTTACAACAATTATGCATGCAACTAATTACAATACGGCTCACACATAATCAAAAGAAGGAATTTGCAATTTTGTAGACTCTATTTACGAGTGTTTTTAGAACAATTGTTAATAAAATTATTTTAGAAAATTTTTTACACTACTTTAATTGTTTTTTTTCTTTTTCTATAAAAAAACTTCTATTTTTTTTTTTAAATCAGTACACTTAAAATATCCTTAACTTTTCCTTTTAACAAATTTTTGAGATTTACCCCTTTCTTATTGTTTTTTCTTTGCACAAAGTATATTATGTGGTAATTTATAGTTGGGACAAGATTTGAGGAAACTTCTAAAAGGGAGTGAAATTGTTGTCCCCTTCTGAATTGGATTAACCCAATTTTTCTCATTACTTTTCATAAACTTATCGTCTAGCAACCACCAATCTTGACTAATCTTTAGTTAACCTTTCACCGCTCTTCTTGACCTTTCACCAAAGTTAAAAATTGAAGATAATTGCTATTGGAGTTTAAACTTTAAAGGTCAAATTTCGGTGATTAAGATTAGACAAATTAAGCAAACATGGCCCATGTTTAACTTTATGTCACCAGGTAACTTGACAAAGCTAATTTCACTGATGGCCAATGGTGCACGAGTGAGACTGTCACTTCGTATAATTTTTTAAAGTATAAACCTGTCCACATATTTTAAGTTGGAAAATTAAGGAGATAACCTTTGATTAAATTTCATCTTCACGAGGTTAAGTGCGTTTGTTCAAAGTGCTATCATTTTGTTCCCACGAGGTTGGAGTGCTTCAAAGTTCAAACAAATACTTGGAAGTAGCTAGGAACTCTAATCAAATTAAGCAAGACAGCCTGGATCAATCAGCATATAAAATTTAGGCAAAGATATAGTATATATGCTTGGTCTGAGCTCTATTTTTAGTTCTCGAAATTTGTAATATATTTTTTTTTTAGCCCCTTTTAATTCTCAAAAATCTATAAACATACCAAATGAGTCCTTTTGTAATATTTTCATTATAATTCTTGCTTATACTAAATAACCATTTTTTTTTTATAGATACAATCGAATTTCATTTTACGATATTTGTTCTATAATAATTACTTTTTATTATTAAATAAAGACACCAATTAGGTTTTTTTTTTGTAAGTCCGTTCTAACTTCATATTTCTTATTTGACAATAAGAATTTTACCTGTTAAATTAATTAAAACTCGAAAATTTATAGAAAGAACTTTATAGAAAAACAAGCCTTATTAAAGGGGTCAATGAAATCTTTTATTAGAGCATTTGTTTGCACTGCCCTAAAAAGTGGTTTGACTAAGATAGCCACTAAACATTTTTGCCGAAAGTCAATAATATATTTTTGTAAGATTGTGCTAATTGAAGTCAGCTTGCGCCGTATTTAGATTTTAGATCACAATCTTGCTTTATACAGCAAAAAGGTCAATTCGTGACTCAAGATATTGTTTGATATTACTCAAAAGAAAATGTAATAAGGTTGCTCATAGTTTTGCCAGGTAAGATGTGCATATTTCAAATTTTCATGTGCAGATGAAGGATGTTTCACCACAGTTTCTTTCTGTAGTCTAAGTTGACTTAGCTGGTTTTTCTTAATAAAAGTTCTTTGTTTTCTTTCTTAAAAAAAACAAAAAAAAAAATATTGTTTGACAATGTTGTCCCTTAGGAAAAATAAAAAATATTTCAGTAACAAAAACTGATTATATTAATCTCTGAATTTTATCCATCCACGTCAGGTTGTTTCAAAGTTCATCTTGACAACCTAATTTACTCTGATTAGAGCATTAGTATTGGTGTAGTCATTTTGCTAAAATGCTAAATTTATCATCAAAATATAGCAACAGTGGGCTGCATCAGTTGAGCAAAACCCATTTCTCTTTACTGCTTAGCTATAGTGTACAGTCAAAGATGTTGGGAAATGTTGTGCAAACCTGGTTTTAGAAAACTCTGAAATTAGTGTTTGTAGTTTTAGATGTCTGCCTCTAAATAGGTAGTGGCAAATTTGTGACAAATGTCTAATAGTCTTCAAATCTTGAGGGCTTTTTTTTTTTTTTTTCATTTTTTTTAATCCCTTCATTTTCGGTCTCACTCTCACTATTACTGTCAAATGTCAATGTTAGATTTGAAAAGAATCATGGCAATTTGATGGGTCAACGGTTAGGAACGACGCCTAACTAACATAATATGTGAGTTCGGGATGTGTTTTACGGTGGGTGGATCTTAGGCTTTGGAAGTCAATAGGTAATTAGGACTAGGGTAGGTTTAGTTTCATGATTTCGATGTCCAATTAGTGGTCACTCTGGTAAGGATAAATTCATTAACAATAGATGCAAAAATTGAACTAGGTGTCTTCAAATCTAACATGAAAATACTTTTTGATGTTTTTATCATTGCGACCATTTGGATTAGGGTTATAAAAAATGAATCTAGTGTGAAAAGAAATTTTGTTTTGTTCGAAGGTGGTAATTATTAATTAAGATTTGTTCTGCTGAAAATAGAAAAATTAGTTTTTTTTTTTTTTTTTACAAGATAGAAATTCTACTCTATCTTAATCTAAGTGTATGTGTGTGTGAAAACTCTTTCCTAAAGACTTGAACCCCAGTCCTTACTCCCCACACTCCTTAAGCACTTATACTTGTGAAGTGATCATCGCACCAAGGAAAAATTAGTCTTGAGAGGTCGGACTTCTTGACACACCTTTACAGTTGACAATTTTTTGGTGACTAATCACCACCATAGCTTGGTTTGGATGTTATCGATTATGATAGATAAAAGATAAACCCAAGAATAGAACATAAATTGCCAAACAAATTTTAAAAACACATTTTAGGGGTGAAAAGCCAAAAAAAAAATGAAAAATAGTTTTTCCCTTTTAATCTCAAGATATATTTGGTTTTTATTTATTAAAAAAAAATCAATTTTCAAAAACAAAAATCAAACAAACCCTAGCTTTTCCTTGCTTTTTTTTTTTTTTTTTTGGCATGTGTGTTCAACTGTTCATATTGAAAAACTCAATTTCCTCCATAAGTTAGGATGGCAATTAGGCGGATTGGGTAGATTTTGGATTGGGTCATAAATGAGTTGGCTACTAAGTTATTCATTTAACCATTTGTTACCTATCTAAATATAAATTAAATACACATTATCCACCCAACCCATTAAATTCACAGCCTACCCATTTAACCCATAATAAAATTAAAAATAAATTAAACAAAAAATAAATTAAATCTCATGAATTAAATCATAGCCGACTAAAATTCAACTCACCAAATCAAATTAAGATATTGATAAAATTTTAATTGGTTGAACATAAAATCAATTTAGGAGCAACGATCTGGTTCAATATTCATTAATAATAGAAACCTGATAACCAGGAAAAGAAAATCAAATGAGTTTTCACCAAAATTTCATATTCAATACCAACTAAAAAATTATCTATCTTTCCTCTATTTTCTTTCAAATTTTCCCAGCAACCAAACAAAACACACACACACACATTCAAATTATATAAAATTGGATTAGGAAAAAATAAACAATTTGCCATCATGGCATCATAAGATCTTGTTAGTCAAAACTAAAAAAGCAAACCACTGTTAAGATTTATAAGCTTTCTCACATGAAAAACCTAATAACATAAAAAAGTATCTCTCTTTCTTCTCTTCCCTTCAATTTTTCTCAGCAATCAAACAACACGCCCAAATCAGAAATTCAAACTATACAAAAAGCCATGTTGTAGATCTATGAATTTGACCCTCTCTTCTCTCTCTTAGGATGAGTTTGATCTGTTACTTGCAAAACAACATTGCAATAATGATCCGTTTGCATAGTCTCCAGCGAAGAAACTAGTACTAACACCAGAGACGAAAGTAGTTGGAAAAACTGGTCAATGGAGAGCAGTGACATTCTTTGGCCATATATGAATAAAAATGGGTTTACTCATTGGTTATCCAGTGCATTTAACCATTTAGACTTATTTAATTAGATTACCTAATAGGTTTTTACACATTTAACCCAAATTTTTAATTAGGTTGAGTTAAGCTTTACTCAAATTAAGTGGGTAATGGGTGAGTTAATGGGTTTAGTTAAAAGTTATCACTCCTATTCATAACGAATGATGAAATTTTTTGACTTGAGTCAATCTCAATATATGCTGAAGTGGATCCAAATGGGCATTGTTAAGGGAGTGACGTGCTGCCACATATGGCCAATAAAAAAAATAGTCCTCGACAAGATTCAAACAAAAACTCTAATATAGTAATATCATTTTTTATGATAAACCAAAAAAAGAAAAAAATTATGATAATGATGACAATAAGGGTTATTATAATTGAATAATTATAATATTATATAAATATTTATATAAAATAATGATAACTATAATATATAATAACTGAGGGGCTAAAAGCTCATGGCAAACACATGATATGTATTTATTCTCAAAAAAAAAAAAAAAAACACATGATATGTATTTAATTTCTAAAAAAAGGGGTTATGAGCTCGTCAAATTGTCGGTTGAATTTTAAAAATTCCCTTTTTAAAAATATAGTCCAATAAGAGTCATATTCATTATTCAGATATTCCTCAGTTTGGTTTGGTTTGAATGTGGTCCAAATAAGTGTGTTTACATGAGATCCACTTTTCTTTCACGTAAGGCATGAGAGAGAGAAAGAAACGTGGCCCCCTACGCTGTGTCTGTGAATGCAAAATAAATATAAACCAAACCAAATGCTTTCTCCATTCACGTCCAATCCATGCGACTTTGTTTCGCCATTGGTTTTTTGCATAGAAAACATTGCCATGGCCCTTAAATACAGTGGCATGGGGGCTCATTTAGAGGTCCCCTGTCTGTCAATAAAGACACTAAATATGGGACATTGGGACCATCTGCCCCTACAAAAGATGCCTACATTTTTCTTTTATTTTCACCTTCTCAATATCTTGACGGTTTGAAATCTTAATTGGGATTTTTTGTCATTGAAGAGGGAAAAAAAAAAAAAAAAAAAAAAGCATATTATAGGTACTTTTTTTTAAAGTAAAAGTAAATTTTATTAACTTAATCGGAGTATAGGCCGACTAGATTCAAAGCATTTTAAAACTAGTCAATTTGATCCTTAAGATAGAAAAGAGAAAAATGACTAACTGACCTAATAGTGTCTTGCGTCTAAGTTGGTTTTATGGACCAAATTAATCAATTTTGAAATTCAAGTATTTAATTTATTGATCAATATATCCATATAGTTGATTTTTTAAAAAAAAAAAAAAAAAAAAAAATTGTTTGGAAACCCAAAATAGATAGAAAACAAAAACTATTCTCAAAACTCAATTTGTGAAGGAAACTGAAAACATGCAAAATGTTGTTTTCAGTTTCTAATTTTTAAGAGTCAATGAAAATACGAATTTAATTTAATGGATCTATCTCATTTAATAAGTTAGTATTAAAATTTAAATCCTAGTAACAACATATTTTAGTATTTTCTTTTTTTTTCTTCAAAAAACTATTTTTTTTATTTTAAATAACCAAACATGTTTTTGATTTCAAAAATAGAAGAAAATGATTTTTTTCTTTATATTCCCAAAACAAGTTTTTGAAAATAGAAAATAAAAACTGTTACCAAACATAACCTAAGATTTATATGTGTTTGAATTTTTTTTTTTTTTTTTTAAACTTTGATATTTTGCAAGAGGGAAAAAAAAAACATATAACATGATTTGATTAGTAAAATATAAAATGAAATGCTCAGAATATAGTTTCAAAGGGGAATAGAAATCCTTTGTTTGATCGTGGACTTTTTTGTCACGTTTATAGAAAATTCAATAAGGTGACAAACTTCAAGAGACTGATGTAAATTTATCATATAAACACGCTAATAGAGTCAAACTTTGACAAAACCGTACCTCCTTAAAATTGAAAGGGTAACTTTTTTTGCTATGTATAATAATCATGTTATTTATTATTAGAAACTTAAAACCTTCCAATATAAGGAAATGTTATGTTTATATTATTTTCACAACAAATTTTAAGTGGTAAGTTATTATTGATTGTCATGAGTGGGTACAAAAGTAATTTAAGTTATAAATTCAAATTAGAACCAATAACAACTCACTACATATAATTTGTTGTAATAGTATTGTGAAAATGTTAAGGACGCAACATTTCTCTAAAATATATCTATGAAGTATAAAAGAGACATTAAGCACCCAAAAAAAAAAGTATAAAAAAGATGATTTTTAATTTTTGATTGAATCAGTAATGTAAAATTATCTCTTTTTTTTATTATTTATATTTGTACAGTGAATTATGTTGCATATATAATTGGAAAAAATAAATTTATTTACCAATATGCAGGACTAAGCATTGAATTTATCAATTCACTTAGCTATTTATTACATAAGAGATGCTGTTGTTGTATTTTAATAAATAAATAAATATGTACATAATTTTGTTGTTACAAAGTTTATTATGAAATATTATACCTCATGAACTCAAATTGTTATTACAAAATATTTATATACATCCACCAACCCCATTATATTTGTAATTTATGTCATTATGTTGTGAATAAATTATGATTATAATTCATGTGTATTATAGCTCAATTAAAAAATAAAAAGAAAATATAATCTTGTCACTGTTGAGAGGGGTACCTAGAAAGCCTTTACAGTATTCCCATTAAGGATTGTATATGCTAAAAGATGTTTTTTTTTTTTAGCATTTATAACCCAAAAACCTGCTCCATCAAACCGTGTATATGCTATTAAATTTGCAATCTTGTTACAGTGCACTCTTAGAGCATTCCCTTCAACAATTCTAAAAAATTTAGTATTTACCATCTCAAAACCCAATTTTATAACATATAACACACCACTTTACAATCTTCCTTACATCAAAACTTCTAATTTTTTTAACACTTCATTTAAATATTCTTTCTTTTTCATTTTTTATTCTTCTTTTCTCTTTCTTTGTCTCTCTCTCCTCTATGTCTCTCTTTCACAACCCAGCGTCGCCAGCCACCATATCCATCCACCCATATCACAACCACCACATCCACCCACCATCGCCGCAACCACAAACAATAGCCAAAAAAAAAAAAACCCTCCACATCCAAAGCCATAAAATTAAAGAATCATCCAAATCAAAGAATCACAACATCACAACAAAGACGCAAAACCACCCCAATCAACCCCACAAACCCAACCACCGAAATCAATAACCCACCAAAATCAATCAAACCCACTAAAATTAAAACTCACCGATATCAAATTGCAAAACCCACTCACTGAACCACCGTAGAGACCCACCACGAACCACCGTAGAGACCCATGATCCACGAAAAACCACCACAGCCCAACCACACCCAGCATCGCATCCCGGCCACACCCAAGACCCACGAACTCGAGATGCAGAGAGAAAGGGAAACATAGAGGCGGAGAGAAAATGAAAGAAAAAGTAAGAAGGAGTGGACGGAGAGCACGAGAGAGACAGTGAAAAGGAAAGGAGTGGATGGAGAGCACGAGATCGGCGGTGGCATGTGGATGGTAGAGGAACCGTATTCAGATCGGATAGTGGGGGGATGGAGATAACAACGATAACGATGACGAGGATAGAGCATGTGGGTTTGGAGAATAACGGCAGTGGCATGTTTTGGCGAACTATGAAGGGCTTGCCTAAGAGAGAGACACCAGAAGGAGAGAGGGACGGAGAGCATGAGAGAGAGTGACAGTGGAGAAGTGAGAGAGGAGAAAGAAGAGACTTGGAAGGAGACAAACACGGAAGAGAGAGAGAAAGAAATTAATAAAAAATTATAGCATAGTGCTACAATGCGCTCTTATTTTTTAGAGCGCACTGTAACAATATTGCAAATTTTTTAGCATATACAATCTTTGATGGAACACGTTTTTGGGTTATATATGCTAAAAAAAAAAGCATCTTTTAGCATATAGAATGCTTAATGGGAATGCTCTTATTTTTGAAAGCGCACTATAATAAGATTGTATAATATTTTATTAATTTCTTTATTCTCTCTCCAACTCTCTATCTCTCTGTCTCCCACATCTCTCTCCTTTCTGATTTCTCTGGTTCTCTCTCCATCTCCCACATCTCTCTCATTTCCTCACTCCCTCTCTGTCTTTCTCATTTCCTCATTCCCTTTCTCTCTCATTTCCTCATTGCCTCACAACAAGATTGTACATTTGAGATCAGCTTGGTGGCGAGGAGAACAACGTGATGGCATGAGATCAGCGTGGAGGAGATCAACGTGGAGACCAATGTGGAGATCGGCGTGTTGTGTGTTTTCTTGTGGCGGTTTTTTATGGTTCTTGTGGTAGTGGTTTTTTGGTGGTTCGTGTAATGTTTGGTGGGTGTTTGGTCCATTTGGGTTGAAGTTGGTTGTGGTGGTTAGGTTGCTGGGTGGTGGTCATCAGAGAAGTTGGGTTGGGTTTGGCTGCGACGTGTTGTGGTGGGTTCAAATCGGGGTTGAGGTTGCTAGGGTGGTGGGTTTTATGGCGGTTTTGTGATGGTTTTGTGGTGGGTTTTGGCTGCAGTTTGTGCCGTGGGTTTTTCTTTTTTTAATATTTATTTTAGTGGTTAGGGGTTGAGGTTGTGGTTGGTGGTGGTGGCTGTAGCTATGGCCGTGGTTAGAGGTGATGAGTTTGAAAAGCTCAGGCCATGGAGGTTTTGAGAGCAAATATCAGAGAGAGGGAGAAGCTTCTAGACCGAGTTGAGAAAGATGGAGAGACAGTGGGAGAGAGAGATAGAGGGAGAGTGAGAAATAATAAAAAAATGAATAAAAAATAATAAAGAAAGAATATTTAAATGAAATGTTAAAAAAATAGAAGTTTTGATGTTAGGTGTATTGTAAAGTGATGTGTTAAATGCTATAAATTTAGGTTTTTAGATGTTAAATGCTAAAATTTTTAGAAGTCTTGATGAGAATGCTTACGAGCATACGCACATATTTTTTATTTTATAAAAGAGGATAGGTAATAAATACATGAATAGAGTGGGTATTTCTGTAATATTATTTTTGTGTGTAAAGAAGTTTGTTTCTTTTGAGTGTAGTGCTGGCTCATAAAGCTTACAACATTTATGGTTTGGCTATGGTATCCTAGCCTCCTAGGGGCGATGTGTTAATAAGGCTATGGATGAATTCAGCTAGAACATTCTCATCAAAGGTGTCAAATGCTATAAATGCTATTTTTTAACATTTAATTTTAAAAAAGCACACTACATCAAAGGTGCTGGATGCTATAAATTTTGACATCTTGCAACAGTGGGCTGAATTATTTGTTTAATGAAACAGTGGGCTGTTATCTCTTCACTATTTACTTGTTTAAAAAAATTATTTGTTTTATATGATGGTGAAGGAAGGAATTGAGTCTAGTCAATATTCTTTAGAAATGCAAGTTTTTTGGGCAGCCATTTCACTGCAACTCAGTCCCCTGTGTAATAATCCGGCGGGGATATGAATCAAATGAATTGGTGCTAAATTCTCTAATGCTTATGGAAAATGCAATCTTGAAGGTCTACTTAATTAATAGCAGCTCCACAATGTTCCCAGGATTAACTAACAGGTACATTCATGGTAGTTGAAGGAAAAAAACTTTATAACTAACAGATACATGGTAGTTAATTGAAAACATAAAGAAAGAATAAAGAAAATATAAAGAAAGAATAAAAAAAGAATATTTAAATGAAGTGGTAAGATAATAAAACCTTTGATGTTGGGTGTATTGTAAAGTGAATTGTTAAAATGAATAAAATAACTTTTTGAGATGCTAAATGCTATATTTATAGCATTCTTGATGAGAATACTCATGAACCACTCAAGAAGTTTCTTCTTATTCATTTATTTAGTAAATGAGCCAACTTTAAACCTAAGTTTAGGCTTGAGCTAAAAAATAAAAATGTGTTTATGAACCATCTCGTCAATATAAGGTTCACTTTAACTACATATAACAATATATGTTTACATACATTTATGTATAAAAATATACTGATATATATATATATATGTCGGGGGGGGGGGGGTTGGGGAGGATTTTGTTCCTGGCAACCCACAAGCTTGTTTGTCCACTTTGGGGAGTCAAGTCCGCACGGTTTTGCTCTCAAGTGACATGGGAAGACTTTGAGTGCAGTCCCACATCGGCAAGAGAAGCGCCCCACTTATGCTTTATAAGTGTTTGGCACAAGTATGAGTGTACCACTACAATTCTTTATAACTCATGCTTTATAAGTGTTAGGCACAAGCATGTGTAGTAGTGGTACGCTCATGCTATAAATTAAATAAAATTAAATAACCAATCTTGAACTTTTAATACTCAACTCATTTACAATTCTATAAATAACTCTTTTTCACTAATTCAAGCGAAATTTGATTTTTAATGCTTAAACTCTATATATTTTTCTCTATAAATAATATGATTGTTATAGAGATGACATGAAGTCTATCCAATTAGAGATACAAAAATCACCATGAATTTAAAAATAAAAAAAAAATAAAAAAATAAATCAAACGATGGTAGGTGAGGTTGGAGTCTTTTGGTTGAATATTGTAGAAAATAGAATTTATATGTGACATAGGTACTGTTCAAAGTTATTTGTCAAATTGAAGAAAGAGAGTGAATTTCAGCAACGGTGTTGCCGAAATTCTAACAAAAAGTATGAGAGAGGAAACACAAGTGATGTGATGGGAGGATTTGAATTTAAGTAGTCTTATTACCGAAATTCTTGCTGTCTGAATTTGCTACCCAGCTGCCAGGTGGAAGTGCCTGCAAAGGACTGGTTGAAAGGAAACCAATTGTGGCAAACAAGTTGCCGAAATTGAGGAGAGAGAAAATAAGAATTATGGCAACCAAGTTGCCGAAATTGTAGGGGTGAGGAGAGAGAAAATAAGAATTGTGGCAACCAAGTTGCCAAAAATGGGAGGGAAAAAAGAAGAAGAGAATTATGGCAACCAAGTTGCTGAAAATATGGGAAAAAAAGATGAATTGTGACGAGATCTCAGCATATATATATATATATATGTATATATAATAATTTTACTTACTCATGCAATGGCACTAGATCTCAGCATATACGTAATCATGAACATGCAAGAATGAATCTTCAAAACCAATAGAGAAAAAGCCATAGCCAAAGGAAAATGTCAAATAAGTTTCACTTTGTAATCATAGCCTTTCTTATAAATTAAGATAATAATTACTACCACTCTCTATAAACACACTTTGTATGACATAACTATATACATATAAAAGTCACAATTCATATTTTCTCCCCAAGATTTCGGCAACTTGGTTGCCACAAAATTTTTTTTCTCCCATTTTTGGCAACTTGGTTGCCATAATTCATATTTTCTCTTTCCTCCTTCCCTACAATTTCAGCAACTTGGTTGCCACAATTCATATTCCCTTTCAAGCACTCCACCTAGCATAGCACTTGGGGCACTTCACGAGCAAAACTTGGGGCAGCAAGAATTTCGGTAATCTCATTACCAAAATTCAATTTTTTCTCCCTCCTTTGACACATCACTTATCTTCCCTCTCTCTCTCATACTTTTTTTTGCAATTTCAGCAACGGTGTTGTCTAAATTCACTCTCTTTTCTCATTTTTCCAAATAATTTTAAACAATACCTATATTACCAATAAACTCAGTTTTTTACAATATTCAACCAAAAAAGTCGGGATTTGAACTTAAATTCTTTCCATAGAAGAGATCCAACAATACCCTTTATTTATATTAAAAAACTCTTGACGCGTCTTGAGAAAAATTACAACATACATCATTATGCCTAGTTGAAATGGTTTCAACTTTCAACTCCCAATTTTTTAAAATATATGTGACAAGCTATAACTGTCTGATTGAGACAATTAGATGCAAGTGCATGCCACCACAAATGAGAATTGAGTAAGCTATGAAACTAGTACCATATAGGAAGGATAAAAATAAAAAGCTTCAGATTTAGTTCTTTACTCTTAGAAGGGGGGCCAAATTAGAAAGAGAGTAGGAGGGAATTTTTTTCTAAAAAGACGGTTGAATCTTTTTGACTTATAAAATTTTTTTGGGTTTTGAAAGGTGGACAACAGGGTATCTTCCAAAGTCTGAACAAAAAAGCTTTTAGCATATTTGAATTTAAGGGTTCATCTAGTTTGAAAAATTTTCCAACCAACCACAACTAGAGCTCAGAAACTTCTTTAAAATGCCTCAAAAGGCTGGCTGTTTTGGTTCTTTTTACACGTGTAAAAAGCATATGCAAGATGGGTTTTGAGACTCATTTTATTAACAGTTTGGTCCTTCTCAAGGTGCCACCTAAATCAACTGGAGAAATCTAATAATATTGTATCAAAAGCATGGAATGAACTCCAGTCCACCTACTTATACGGCCATTCTCACGCCCAATTTCACAATTTATTAATTTGTACAATTGCGAGGGATTGACAAAAAATGATAAGTCTATATAGATAAAAAGTATCCATCACTCACAGTCACACAAATCAACAAATTGTAAAGCGATTACTTTCATCATGGTTGTTGATGGTTCACAATTGAAAGGCCTACCAGTATTTTGTATCTCAGCTATTAGACAAAAACAACAAAATTAAGAACACTATTTTTTTGGGACTCGCGAATATGAGATTACAAAATGCAAAAAAAGAAAGAAAATTATCAATGAATATTATGATTTAAAAATGTTGGCAGCTACCGGTATCATATCTACGAATATTCAATATTATGATTTAAAAATAAAATAAAAAGGATTTTTTTTTTTTTTTCAATTCCAAAGAAAAGGAAATATTTTGATTGTTGGCTGAAGAGACAATTCTCATCTCACTTTCTTTGTCATAGCAGGTAGTAGCAAAATGAAAGATCAGAAAAGAATGTCTCCTGCAAAATTTGGAGACAATTCACTGCAATTATGTTGAAAGCTGATTAGGCTTGACCAATTACTTTGATGGTTTGACCGCTGATATATCAGCCAGGAAATTTGGTGCTCCGAATATGTTGCCACAAGCTCTTCATCTATGTCATCGTGTAAGATTTCCAACCATTCAATTTTCCTATAATGAGTAGTTTAATTTTATCTAATTGTGGGGTCGAGATAATTCAATTGATAAAGTTTTTTTTTTTTTTAATCCTGCTTACACAAAATAATTGGTTACTCTCTTGACTTTATAATAAAAAGTTATTATCACAAGGTGGACGTCGTATAATAAAATTTTATCTTTTATATATATATATATATATATATAAACCCTTTTTATTTTAGTAGCAAACCTTTTTCTATTATGAAAACAACAAAGTACAACTTGTTTAACATAAACCTTGTTATAAAAAATAAAAACCTTTATACTTTATCCCTTATATGCTCATTCCGGTAGTTCTCGTGCGCTCATCATTAATCCATGGTTGTGTTTTCAGAAAACAAAACCAAAAAATTTAGAAACCTATTTCTCCTAAATTGAAAAATAAAATTAAAAAACAAAAAAATACAACGCAATTATCAGAAATTGACACCATATATTGAAACACCATCCCAAAAGAAAAATTAAATTTAATATCTACGTCCTCCTCCTCCTCTTCTTCTTATTATTATTTGTTAAGTTAAGGAGAGTGAGGTTACCCTTCTTTATGTTTTTCCACGTCTAAAATTTATTACAAGGGGTTTGATAAGAAATGCTACTGAAAGCAAAGGCATGTGTTAATGTCTATATATGCCCTCTTCAACTGCTATGCCTATGAGGCAGCTGAGCCCAAGTTGAGAGTTGAGAGTATACCTTACGTTCGACAGAAACTTGAAATATAATCCTTAGAAAAAAAAGGAGTCCACTTCCACTCATAATGTGGGGAATATGGGGACAATAAAGGAGTGGAGTACTAAGTTTGAATCCAAACATAAACACAAAAAGTAAATCATATTCCTTATAATTTAAACCAAAAAAAACAAAGGAATATTAGTAGTATACACAGAAGAACAAATATGATTTCCTGAAATCCATTTGGAAAGATCACCTTCATTATATGTGGCTCTTTGACAGTACTCAAATATCTTGAATTCGGTGTTCTCAAAAAAAAAGAAAAAGAATTCAGGATGAATTGGTTTACAGAGCACAGAGGACTTTCTTGCTTCAGAAGTATCATGTGAGTTGCGCAGGGTTGCAATTATAAATTACACATATATATATATATATATATATATATACTGTGACTTACGCGCTATTTCGTTATAGATATATATATATATATATATATAGTCTAATAAAAATTTCATAGATATAGGAACAATTCACATCTATTATAAATCTCTCTTAATATATTACATTGCTAAATAACTTATAATTAGATTGGTATTTTAAATTTTTCACAATTGGATTAAACATTTTTCTTCTTCCTAATACGCACATAAAATTTTGTATTAATTAATTAATAATTACAATTTGATGCATAAACTCACGTTTTAAAATACAAAAAAAAAAAAAAATTAATATTTTATATATGAAATAGTTACTAATCTCTAATTATCTAGAAAATTTTCAAGAATGAAAGGTATAATAGAAAATAAAATCTAATGATAAATTTGTCAAAATATATGTTTAATAGAAAATGATTGAGTGTAGTAATGTTGTTAAAAGTTACACTTACTTAAACCCAACCCTCTCCCTCTCTCTTTCACTATAACAATCATACATTTTTTTGAAACTTTCTCTCTTTATCTACCAAGTCCATAGCTTCCTTTAAAAAAATTTCCTTCTATTTCTTTATTTGATTTGATAGTTGAGATGAGGAGATTTGAACCCTAAATGCCTTTATTAAAATATACAAAAGTGTCAGTTGAGTTATAAAACTTTAACATTTATTGCTTGGTAATTGAATATTATAGTTCTTTTTATATAGGGTTTCCCTAAAGTTTATTGCTTAATTTTGGATGACAACAGAGCTTATTGAAATGTATTTGGACTCTACCGTTGGATTGAATTATACACACCATCCTATCTTGGAATGGATATTCTTTTTCTAAGAATATAATGGGTTTTATGTATTTATTTATATTGCCCTATTATCTCTAATTATGAAGTTAGGAAAGAGAACCTGGTTTTAATTTCTACGTTCTTCTTTTTAGATTTTCTGTTTGCTAAGAGCCTTATAAGTTTTAACTTAATTAATTGACACTTTTTTGTAGTATAACTATCGAATTAAAAAAAAAAAGGTAAAAGAATTGGGATGTCACATGGGTAGGGAAAAATAGTCTTGCCAAAAGGTTAGGATACCACTTTCTTATATACACATATAAGTAATAATCTAGTTATAATAATATATTTTGTCTTAGTGGCAACTCCAAATTTTTTTTCAAGATGGTCATTAAAAAACTTAGATTATACAAAATTTAATAAAAATAAATCTTGAATATATTGACATCACAAAAAAAAAAAAAAAAAACAACAACAACAACATACACACACACACATAAATATATAAAGTTTTAAAATTTCCTTCTCCAAGTTTTCATAGTTTGAAAACGTTGTATGATAATTTCATTATCAATGCTATCAGTTATATTTTTTTCAATATGCACAACAAAGCAATCGTTAAACTATTGATCTCTCATTCAATTACTAACAACTTACCTAAATAAGTAACAATATAAACAAATTGCAACATCCTTTTTTATGATTTGTTCCAACTAATTTTTATATTCTTTAAACTAATTAGGATTAAATTGACACAATGCTTCACTAATTTATTTTTTTAAGGAAATTATGGCCAAGAGGTTGACAAGGACCTCTTTGTGAATATGCTCTTCTTATTTCATCTTGATAATTAAGATGAAAAGATAAAACATTTTTCCATAACCTAGGATCTGAAAGAAGATTATTCAAATCAATATGAATTTTCTTAAAACATAAATCTTGCAATACAAGTGATTTCCTTATAAGAAATTTGTTCATAGTGCTAGCAAAAGAATAAAGGGTAAACTATAAATTGTATCAATATATTCAACTTAGGCATTCAACCATTACATTAATTATGTTCAATAAAGTATTCAAGTATTACTTTAGTGCATATACATGTGTACAAAATGTACTAAATAAATTCAACAAAATTAGCTAAAGACTAAAGCAAGTACTAATAGACCAACTATTTGAAAATGTGCATTTTTTAGAAGAATAAAAAAACGACTTTAAAATATGTTTTTTGAAACTACAATTAAAAAAATCACAACTAAACATTTGATTTGGGCTAATTTGTACTTATTTGGGCAAGTTTTGAGAAGTTAAAAGTGTTATGTTCACAACTTTTCACAATACTTTCATAACAAATCATAAATGATAAGTTGTTAATGGTTATAGTTTAAACCTACCACTAAAATTATCCTTTTGTCCACTAGTAATAGTGTAACAATCCACCACTAAGGATTTATTTGTGAAAGTGTTATGAAAATATTATGAACATAGCATTTTTCACAATTTTTTGGTTTAACCTTTAGTGGACCAAAATTTTGGAGAGATCAAATTGGGCTCAAATTTTATTGAGAGGATTCAAGTTTTTTTTTTTTAGGTTGATCAAGAATTTTTTCTAGGGCAGTCAACAACTCATATAAATTAAAATTAAAATTTTTTTAAGGTATAAATAAATAAATATAATTCCAAGTCAAGGTAGTAACTGATAACCACCCTGATTAACAAGTAGAGCCACTCCCTATTTTTTGTAATACTTCGTGTCTATGATTTGAACCTCATCTGTCTATCTCTCCAATTGTCTATTATACATAAAATAATAATAATAATAATAATAACAACGTGATTATTCATCTACCCACATTGAATTTAGTGCAGCAACACACAACCAATGAGTACCACATGTTTTTAATACTTGGTTCCATAGAATAGAAGCAATAATGTTAATTTTTAATGGTGGCATAATTAATAAGGGTCTGTTTGGATATTACTTATTACTAAAAATTGAAAATCGAAAACACTATAACAAAATAATTTTTAAACGTATGAATAGTGCCGTGAAACCCAGTTTTAACTTAACATTTACTGAAATTCATACTTACGGGCCACGTGAATAATGCACAGGACCCACATAAAAACCGTTAAACGCGAGGAGTTTCAGTGCAATTCAAACTCAACCTAAATCATTTTTTCTAAAAAAATAAGAAAAAGAAAAAAGAAAGAAAGAAAGCAATCTTCTTTAATACCATATAACTCAAAAACTTTTGTGACACATTTCACCTTTCTGACTTTATCTATATTTTTTCAAATTTTTAATAAACTACCACAAAATCTTTAGTTATTTAATTTGTTCAGGTACGTTTGGCTTATTTTATAAACTGATTCATTTTTTAAAGTTTAGACCACCTTCTACTAATATATTTTTTATAATCCAAAATAAAATAAATCAATGAATTTTTTTGAATTTTTTTTGAGAGAATAAATGAATGAATTTAGACCTTTACTTTAGGAAAAGAAAAAAAAAATACACGTGGGAAGGGTAATATTGTAAATAAGTTCAATTATGCTTTTGAGGAATCTCCGACAAATAGGGCTTGAAAGGAGATGAGGTCACTGTGCCAATGCCAAGTCTGAACAGAAAGAAAATGGAAGGAAAAGTCTTCCAAATTGCGCCGTCAATTGACGGCGTTTACATACCTGACGTATGACTGATGACATTGGGAAATAGACATTGCCGTTATTGATCAACTTCCAAGCGCCTAAAGTAATTAAGAGGCAACAACCCCTGCCCTGCCCTGCCAATACGGCAATCATGTTATCATTATGTCATTAGTTTTTAAGTCTTCTTTTATTTTCTTCTATAAAAAATAAAATAAAAAATCTTTTTATTATTATTATTTTTTGAAATCATTAGTTGTGCCCAATGCAAAAAAAGTGCTATATTTATTATATTTTCACGATAAATCATAACATTATTTCTAATTTGAACTTTAATTCCTAAAATAAAAAGTACTACATTAAATTTTTTTTTGTTATTTGTTTTAATTTGAAATTTACAACTTAAATTATTTGAGCAATGATACAGACACAATTTATTTTACAATATTTTTACAAATTGTTGATATAATAAATTTTTACTAGTTTTTATCTGGGCCACCATTGACGTTATTTTTTTACTTACCAATAAGGCAATAACTATCTATTATATTTGCAGTTTGTAAAAAAAAAAAAAAATGTAAAATAGTTTGTATCTCTAGTATTTTTCTAAATTTTTTGTTGTGAAAATCTTAAGTAACATGTTGTTACTAACTATTATTAGTGGACAAAAAAAGTAATTTCAATGGTGAATTTAAATTATAAATAATAATAACTTACCATCTATGATTTGTTGTGAAAATGATGTGAATATGTTGTAAATATAACACTTTTTAAAAAAAAATGAGGAATGAGGCCAATAAATTATACCAAAATATAAAATAAAATAAAACCTGAAAAAGATAAATTCTTTATGACCTAGAATTAGAAGTTGAAAATCTCTCTTTCTCTATTTTTCTATCTCAATAAAACAAAAACAAATCAACAAAACCTCATTTTTGACCTTAGGTCCCAAAATACACATAGCCAGCCGCCCTGAGTTGTGAAAGGAGGATTAAATCTGGATTTGTCTTCAACTCAAATGGTGTCATTAAATTAAGCTACAAAGCTCTTGACAGTGATTTTTATCTTTAATTTTGCTAGAAGATTAAATAAAAGTAGAAATTTAAACACACAAAGAAAATAGTGGAGAGTATAATAAATTCAAATATAGTTTTTATTTTTAGTAGTTTCTGATGTCATATAATTTGTCTAATCTATATATATATATATATGGGAAATGCTAACGAGTGCCCTTAGGGCACTAGTTAATAATCCATTTAAAGAAAGTTTTATGGGAAATGAAAAAAACATAATTAATATTTTGACAATTTTTTTCATTTCCCATAAAAGTGGTATCAAAATTTTTCTAAAATGGATTATTAACGAGTGCCCTAAGAGTACTTGTTAGCATGACCCTATACATATATAGACAAAATTTAGAGAAAATTCAATTAAATTTTACAATTGAAGTCCAATTTTGCGCCATGTGTCATAAATTATTTATTTTTAGAGAGTATTATTTCTTAATTTTGGAGTCAAATGTGAGACCGCATCATAAATATTCATTCAAGTGAGTTATTGAGTACAAAACCAATGAATCTAGAATTGATGGACTGTAAAAAAAGAAGAAGAAAAAAGTACTTCACAATATCAACAATTAAGAATAAATAAAAATATAGACAATTTACATTTTGTACCTAATAATATTCTTATAAGAATTTTTAAAGAGTTAACAAAATATAAGAATGACTATCAATAGTATTTAAATTATATAGGTAGGAATTATACTATACCTTTTAATGTATATCTTTTAAATATATCATGCATATGCATGGGTTACAACTTACAAGCTAGTCTATATAAATATATACATACATACATACATACATATATATATATATATATATTAATAAGCAAAGCTCAGAAAAAGTCCAATTAGAATTTCAAATTAAAGTATAATTTGCGTCATGTGTCTAAATTTATGTGGATACCACACCATAATTATTCTTTGAGAAAATATAATTAGATTCTACAATTGAAGTCCAATTTTTTGCCATGTGTCTAAAAACTTTTCTTAATTTTGATGTTAATTGTTAATTAGAATATAATTTTGTGTCATGTATCTTATCTAAAGTTTTTAATTTTTGTTCTGATTGACTTATTCAATCCCAAAAACAAAGAGGTTATTCATCCCATAAAACGAAGAGTTTAATACTATTAACCATAAAAATTAAATATAAAAAAACTATCGTATATCTAGTGCTATTACCTAAACCGATAAAGTAGAAGCTCTAATGGTGGTGATAAATAGAGAGAAAAATAGATAATTTTGAGAGTGGCCAATACTATCCATTAGGCCTCCGCCAACTTTCTCATATGGTAGAATTCAAATCATGGGATTGCGTGAGTAAGTTTTTCCAAGGAAGTAACCGAGAAGTAGAACACTAATGAGGTCTTTTAAATCAATCTTATTGATTCTTTCTTTATTGGAGAATTTCTTCTATCTTATCTCCCCTTAAAATATATATATATATATATATATATATTTTTTTTTTTTTTGAGAATCCTCCCCTTAAAATATTGATTATTCACAAAGTCAGGTAGTGATTTCTTTGATAATGTATTGTCATTTTTCATACTCAATTTCACTTTTCTTTATGAATAAATAATTTTCACCTTTAATCTTGATGCAGGGACATTTAATATCTACCAATTCAATAACTCTTGGGGTGGGGAGGAAACAAATGAGTGTGTTGATATGTTGCATACGGATCTGTACACAGAGAATGAATCTAAGATTCATGTGAATCAACAATATTTGATGTTGTAAAAGATTGTAATTAGTCTATTGGTATACATTTAATTGTTCCTATTGTAGATACAAATATACTCATTTTCTTACCTTCAAAATAAGGTTTTTTTTAGAATACTAAGGGTATGTTTGATAACTGTTTTTTCCCCTTATTTTCTATTTTTGAGACTAAAAAACTTGTTTGGCAACTCAAAATAAACAGAAAACAAAAACTGTTCTCAAAATTCAATTTGTGAAGGAAACTGAAAACATGCAAAATGCTCTTTTTAGTTTATAGTTTTCAAAAGTCAATGAAAACACGCATTTGATTTAATGAATATGTCTCATTTAATGAATTAGCATTACAGTTCAAATCCTAGTAACAACATATTTTAGAATTTTCTATTTTTTTCTTCAAAAAACTTTTTTATTTTTTTAAATTTTTTATTTCAACTAACCAAACATGTTTTTGATTTAAAAATACAAGAAAATTGTTTTTTTCTTTATATTCCCAAAAATAAGTTTTTGAAAATAGAAAACAAAAACTGTTACTAAACATAACCTAAGTATTTTAACACACAAATACACATGAGAGAGGAGAGAAGGTTTTAAAGAAATTGACAGTGGTGTATATTCAAAATGACCTAATTTTTGAATATATAACACAAGCTTTAAATCTTTTTAATTCACACTTAGTATTTTTTAATGTGGGATTTTTCCACTGTTTTTCAAAATAAGTTAACAATGATTGTTATTAGAAAACAATTGGAATACATAATGGCATTGAACCATCAAATAATTTTGCATAAAAATATGTACCGAGTCTATAATATAGTGTGACATTATTCAGTTCAGTTGGGTGTAATTCTCTACATGTATTTTGATGGTCTAAACAATTTTAGCTTATTGGTATGTTTTAAGAAAATGATCTAATTAAACAAATGCATGCACCTTAAATTGGGATGGATGAAAATTTTTTTTAACAAAAATGAAGAGTTTCTAAGCATGGGTGTGAATATGCATAAAATCCAAATTGGGATGAAAGAGTTTTTTTAACAAAAATAAAGAGCCACTAAGTATGCACAAAATTTTTCAATGAGACTTATCATATCATACATATCTATTTATATATTAAAAGCTAAAACTCAGATAAAATTCGATTAGATTTTAATTGGATTCTCAATTTTGTGACATATGTCCCATCTAATTTTTAATTTTTGTTCCAAGTGAATTGTTAAGTGTAAAAATCGAAGAGTTTAAATCTAATTAGATTCTAAATTTGATTTCAAATGGAGTCCATTTTTACGCCATATGTCTATCTAATTTTTTAATTTTTGTGGTAAGTATTATTGAGTGTAAAAACCAAATAGTCTAAATCCAATTAGATTCTAAATTATATATATAATGAGAAACTATTACATATTTTAGAAATGTATGGTTTAAAAAATGTGTAATCTAATACCATGTATAATTTGAACACCTTCTTAAAAAATGTATAATTTAAACTACGTAATTATGATTGTTTTTAATTGTATCCGTGCATATACATAGGATTACACACTAGTCTATATATATATATATATATATATATATTAATAGGTAAAGTTTAGAAAAAATCCAATTAAATTCTATAATTGAAGTCTAATTTTGTACCTTGTGTCCTAAATTATTTATTTTTAAAGAGAGTTTTATTTCTTAATTTTGAAGTCAAATGTGGGATCACATCATAAATATCTATTTAAGTGAGTTATTGCGTATAAAAACCAAAGAGTTTAGAATTAATGAACATAAAAAGAATTTAAAAATTGACAATTTACATTTTCTACCTAATAATATTCTTACAGGACTTTTTTAAAGAGTTAAAAAAAAAAAAAAGACTATTAATAATATTTAAACTATATATGTAAGAATTATACTATGTACATATTTTAAGTATATCAATGCATATGCATGAGGTTATAAGCTAGTATATATTAATAGGTAAAACTTAGAGAAAATTTAATTAGATTCTACAATTAAAGTCTAATTTTGCCCCATGTGTCATAAATTATTTATTTTTAGAGAGATTTTTATTTCTTAATTTTTGAGTCAAATATGAGACCACATTATAAATATCCATCCAAATGAGTTATTACATACAAAAATCAAAGAGTTTAAAATTAATGAACATAAAAATTTAAAAAAATGGGCAATTTACATTTTCTACCTAATAATATTCTTATAAGACTTTTTAAAGAGTAAAAATAAAATATATAAGAATGACTATCAATAATATTTAAATTATATATATAAGAATTATACTATGCAGCTTAATGTATATTTTTAAATATATCTATGTATATGTATGGGGTTATAAGCTAGTTAAGTACAATACAACTGATTTCAATTGTTTTCAATTTGTTAATTAATTTTTTTAGAAGACTCTTTCAAAATCGGGCCACATATTTTCATAAAAAAGACATATATTTTTTAATTAAATTTTTTAAATGCACATTCCTTCCATTTTTTTTTTAAAAAATCAAAGGTTATATATACACACACACATATATATATTGGCATTTTTGAATATATGATGTCACCAAAAAAATTTAATATAAGTCTAGACAAACTATGTATAAAATAAACTTTTTTTCTAAAAAAAAAAAAAAAAAACTTTTTTCATACCTCAATTAGTTTTCTATTTTGTTAAGAGAAATGATATGTCTACAATATTTTTACAACAAATTCTAAGTGGCAGGTTATTACTGGTTGTTATTATTGGGGTAAAAAAGTAATCTTAGTGTTAGGTTTAAATTTGAACTACTAACAACTAACTACCTATGATTCGTTGTGAAAATGTTGTAAAAATATTGTGGACGTAGCACCTCTCTTTTGTCAATTATCTTTTTAAACTTTTGTATCTCTTCTGTGTAATTTATTGTCGGATCATCGGATGACTGTTAAAATCTAACATGTGCTATTTATTGAAATGTAATATGTTTTATTTAAGTGACAAAAGATTTTAAAATTGGTTAGATTGTATGCATCATATATTCAATATATTTAAATTGAAGTTCAATTAAGAATTCAAATTAGATCTTAATTATATTTCAATTTTTTGCTAAAAATCTTATAGCCCAAGCACCTCTTGGTATTTTTGATGAAGATATCTAAGATTCAAATATCTTCTTTCTCTTTGTAACTATCAAATTATACACACACAAAAAGTATGAATGTGTATAATATATATACACACACTAGCCTCATTACATGCGCTCCGCACATGTGATGAGGCTCTTTTATTTTTAGTTTAATGTAATTCTTCAATTTGAATTTATCTACTGTTAGTGAGATTACACATGAATTAATTTTTAAGAAACTAAAATTTAGGGTTTGAAAATGAGTAAACGGCTGGGTTTAGTGTGTGCTAGTTTCTAGGAAAAAAATGTATCAAACATGCTTGAAATATATTCAAATAGAGAGTGTGCTAATTTTTAGAAAAAAAAAATTATTTGGTATTTTTTTTAAAAATTTTGTTGAATTACAATTTTTTATTTTTTAGAATAAGAATTATCTAATTAGATTAGGGGTATTTTCCACATTTTTTTTAAGTCATAACTAATTTTTGAATCCTCTTAATATACAGAAAATATATATATATATATATATATATATATATATATTTTGTACGTATTAGTGTATGCATGTATATATTTAATCATGTTCTTTTTAAAAATCTTATCAATGGGTATGCAGTGGCTATAAGCTAGTTATTTTATAAAAAGCTGCATATCAAAGTAAAAATCATCAAAAAAATATAATTAGATGCAATAATTATCGTGTTGTATAAGTTGATTAAAAAAAAAAAAAAAAAACTCTCATAACGGAATCTAAATAATTGAAGATGGATGTTAATTATGTATAAAAACTAATTCAAAATGATGGGTATTACCATATTACCATATTAGTGTATTAGTGATTAAGCATAATGGGGAGCCAAACATAAGAACTCGGTTCAATAAATTTTCTTTTATATAAATAACTAAGAGGTTTTTTTTTTTTTTTTTGGTTGGAAACAAAATAACTAAAGAGTCTTTTTTTTTTTTTTTTTTTTTGTTGGGAGAGTTAAGGTTGAGTACTTGAGTTCTTTTCATTCCTTTTGCTTTATTATTCATGGTTTTGGCTTGTACTTGAAGAGGTTCGGTCACAAGTCACAACGGTACCTGAATTTGAATTGATCATAAGAAAGTTAAAATAAAGTTCAATATAATGCTATTTGACCCCTTAATTATAATCAATTTACTTGAATTCTTTCATTAAATTTTAAAATATTAGTTTTTTTTTTTATTTGTTGACTTTCCTTTCTATTTTCTAATGTCTAACAATTATTAGATGAATTAAATCATACGCAAGCAAATCCAATTGACTTTGACTATGTTACTCCTATTTTTCACAATTTATAATTAGAATCAAGCGAATTATCCTGCCAAGTTTTTATTTTTATTTTTTATTTTTTATTTTTTATTTTTTTTTATTGAGAAAGAATTATCCTGCAAGTTGATCTCATGTTTAAAAATGACATAAATATAACTATAATAATTTATCAATTTTTCTACTCCAAAATGTACCTTACAAATAAAATGATGGATAAACTTAGATAAAGCTGCTTAAGTACCATATATTATATTCCTCATTTAAATTTAGACATATAGTTGCATAGTCTGCATTGAATTTAATTATCTCTATAAACTATAATTAAACAAAACCTAAAGTACAATACCAAAAAAGTTATTTAGGTTTTATCCTAAAATAATTTTAATTTTCTTTATGAGTTTGACTTTTATCCAACGCAATAAAGCACTAGACGTGATATGATCACGACACATATATAAAATTGATCACATATCAATCTTAATATGTCTAATGCTTAAGTGCACTCGAAAAAATATTTGTTTTTTTTTATTATTTAAAGTCCAAAAATGATTTAGTTAATTAACTACAACTAAACCCAAAGTTTCCACATAGTCCAAGATAGTTACAACCTACAGCAACCTACGTGTGTGGTGGACCCCTCATGTGCCACGACCAATAGCCTTATCTATAAAAGTATCTTCTTCTTTTTAATTTTTTTTTTATTATTTAATGCCTAACGTCGTCAAGCCTCTCTCTCCGTCCAAAAACAAAAACACCTACATTTTATTTATTTTTTTAAAAAACCAATAGAAATTAACACAACCGTTAAAAGTAAAATCTAAAATAACCGCTAAATATATAGTAACCAACAACAACCTCAAAAACATAAGTTAAAACCCAAAAATAAAAAAAATAGTAAGATAAAAAAAAGGTTTTTGAGCTATACAAAAGGAAAATCATACAAAAACATTTTCTCTGTCTTTGTTCTTTTTTCTCTCACACAGAGGAAGAGACAGAGAGAGAGAGAGAGAGAGAGAGAGAGAGAGAGGGTGTTGAAGAAGAACAAGGAGGAAGAAGATCTTGTCAGATCGGACCACAAAGTGTAAGCAAATCTCTCTCACGTATATTTCAAATTCTGGGTATTGTTTGTGTTTCTTTGATCTCCATATGTCTCTTTGTATTCTTTCACTCTCTTTTGCAATGTGGCTGTTTTTCTCGATCTCTTTTGTTTGGGTGCTCTCAGTTCAGCTATGAAGCTCTCTTTCTCTCTCACTCTCTCTCTTAAGCATATAATCTCTAATGGGTTTTTTTTTTTCGTTTTTATTTTTTGCTCTTTGGCAACTTTTTTTTTCCCCTTATATAAGAAAATTATGATGGTTTGCTCAAGTTCCAATCTTTAGGTGAGAAATGAAGCCTTTTGCTTTATTTTATTTCATTTTTTGAGTCTTAGCGGCTATTTAAAGTTATGGTTTTGTTTTTTGTTTTTGTTTTTTCTCTTGTTGGCTCAGAAATGGCAGATTTTTGTAATGCTTTGCATAGAAGGTAGGTGGTGTTTTGCTTGAATTTGTCGGTTCATTAGGCTTCTTTAACATTTGGGTGCTCTATAAAATTTTTCATTCTTATTTTGAATTTTCTCTACAAATTGAACACCCTCTATCTTTTATGTTAATATGACATAAGTTTGTTCTCTATGTTATTTTGCTTTTTTTTTTTCTTCGTGTTTTTTTTTTTTTTTGGGGGGGGGGGGGGTGGGTGGGGGTTGAGGATTTGGGCTGAGTAAATTAGGATATATGCTTCTTTGTGAAATTACTTTTTTTTTTCTTTCACTCCCTATCAATAAACATGATTATGATTGTAGAAAATATTTTTTATGTTCTTTTCTGATTTGTTTCTGTCTTCCTCTTTTGTTTTTAATATGGAAATTTCCTTGGGAGCTTCCACATGATTCTGTGTTTATTCTACTTACCAAAAAACAGAAGAGATTCTATGGTTCTTCTTGTGAATTATACTTCCTGGTACCCATGTTACCTTTTCCTTTTTCCATGTTGAAACAAAGTGAAAAGAATAGGATAAAGTTTTAAATTAAAAAAAAAAAAAAAAAAATGAAGAAGAGAAACTAAGAATTCCATTAAAATTTAAGATTTACTCAACCTCATGTACGTTATGCATACACAAAAGTTTCTATATTGAAGCTGTAATAAGGTTTTTACCCTACCAGATCTGTGTGAGAATTTTGCTTTGCCTTAAGATGTAGATTCACATATTCTTTCTATCTCAAACTTGTCTCTTGAGGTGATCTTTCACTTGCTTCTAAATTTTGGGGTTGCTTGGTGTGATATGGAATGAACTGACAATATAGGAAGCATGTCACGTCCTTGTTAGAGTACTAAATTCCTTTGTTTTTTGACTCAGGAGTTTTCTATGTCAATAAAACTACGTTTGAAATATGAGCTTCATCTTCTTGTAATCATTTATGGTTGTTGATTTTACAATTTTAGTGCATATATATATATATATATATATATTTTTTTTTTTTTGATTAAAAAAAATGGGGGCCTTTATGGTTGTAAATTGAGTTGCTTATTTTGAGGTGGTCTTTTTTTAATGTCATAGGTTTCTTGATAATTTTCAATTTTTTTTTTCTACTTTTATTTTTAGTGTCATATGTTTGTATGAGTTCTTAGATGCTAATCATATGCTATTGTGCATGAGTTAGAGAGTCCTTCAATAACCTATCTAAAAAGCATGGGAGTTTTACGTGCTCTACTGTGGAAAAGTAAAGATTCTTTGATGTTGTTATGGTGTTTTGTCAAATTTGGCATGTTGGGAAGTTGTTAATTTGTTAATTTGGAGATAAGGTTCTGTACAGCGTACAAGTATTGAAATTTGAAACTATAGATGGGCAGAACTGCTCTATTATTTTGTGTGGTTTTCTTTTCTCCCCTTCACATTGTGATGCCCCGCTATAACTTTTTTATGCAGTCTTATGGGGAGAGAGCTTACAGATCAGCACATGGAAAAGAAGCCAAATGGTGTTGTAGTGACTACAAATGGATTTTCTCATGATAAAGCTCATGTGTCTCCGAAAATATCTGAAGACAGCATTGAAGCAAGGGACTATGAGGTGAAGGAATGCACTGAAGAAAACTCAGTTTTTGACCAACATCATGAGAATCAAGAAGTGCTAGGTATTAAAACCACAAATCTTGATGCTAGTGTGCCTGAGGGAAAAAAAGAGAAAACTGGGGCTCAGAAGTCAAGTATAGAAAAGAAGTCAAGGTCACCTGCATCAAGATCTACTGCTAATGGGAATGTACGCACCCACACTGTTCCACAACCATTTTCTCTGGCAACTGAAAAGCGTGGTTCATGCACGCGTTCTGTTGTGGCTGAAAGTGCTGGTAATGGTGTGACCTCTTCACTGAAAGCCAACAATACAAACTCCCCCCAAGCTACAAAGAATTCACAGGTAATTGAAATCCTCAATAAGGTCATGTGATCTTATTACCCTGCTATTCCTTCTTTAACTTGTGATGGCAAATTCTGAGTCAACAAATGCAATGAGAATCAAATCCATTGATGTGGCCTAAACTCAAACCAATTTTTATTCTTATTCTAAACCAAACATAGACCCCAGCATGGAATATGCTATAACTAAAGTAGCCAGTGTCTATTTCCTATTTGAGTTAGATTTTTGTAGGAAAAAGGTTAAAGTGGTTTAGAAGGAACACTGGTACAATTTGTTACTTTTGGTTATAACTTTTGATCCCGTTTGTAGTATAGATACTCATTAAGCATTTTATGTTTACAATGAAGACTGAAATTTGCATACCTTTTCATTTCAATTTGAATGGGTCAAGTTTTGAGGTTAGAAAAAAAGGCAGCAATCTTAGCTGCTTCTGTCATATGAAGTGCAGTTAGAGACTGGACAAGATCATGTATTTTGTTTGCTAACATGTGTATATTTTTGGAGTTATATATGGTTCTAATTTTTGAAAATTGCTATTTGTTTTCAGCCAAACTCACCTCTGTCACTAAGGAAGCCCTTTCTATCTGATATAAAGAAGTATCACGATGAAGAAGATAGTTGTTCTGTTGCTTCCTCGTATCCTTTGTTTGACTTTAAAAAGCTCATATTTGAGTGAATTATTTTCAATATTACATGGTGGATTGGTATATGCCCTTTTGGAATTGGATTATCCTTAGCTGTGCTTAGTACTGCTGCATCTGTGCGAACAGTTAAATCTAGGGTGACTGTTGGATCAGCTCCATCATTTAAAAGTGCTCAGCGTGCAGAGAAACGGAAGGAGGTACTTTCTTGATTGAACCAGTAATTGCGATGTATACTCAGCTGATCCGTTTTGTAGTCAATGCATTTGTATCAAATCCAGTATGTCATTTATCTTGTTTATCATTCCTTTATCTAGTTTTACATGAAGTTAGAGGAGAAACACCAAGCTCTGGAGGCAGAGAAAAGTGCATGCGAGGCAAGGACCAAGGTATGTCTCATTTTTTAGTAGCTTTGATGTACCATTTTGCGTGTGTACAGCTGCATGGTGGTCTCTTCTTGTGTTTATGTGCTTCTTGTTGCACATATGAAGATGTTTTCACACTTTCTTTAAACAATCTACTGTAATGTTTCTAGGAAGAGCAAGAAGCAGCTATCAAGCAACTCAGAAAGAACCTGGTAATCAAGGCAAAACCAGTACCTAGTTTTTACTATGAGGGCCCACCACCTAAGGCTGAACTCAAGAAGGTACTGTTTTTTAATTCTTCTTTCCCCAATTCTTTACTTGTCCCTTAAGTTCCAGATGTATATGGACTTGGGAAAAGGTTTCTGAATTTGTACAGAAATCATGGGGCCTGATAAATTGAATCACAGTGAATTTAATTTGTGTTCAAGGACTAGGATTTACCTATGCCATTAGAGGTGGCCCTAGTCCAAAATTTGAAGATCAACAATTCCTTAATCCTTTGAACTGATTTGCAACAATTTTGGTGTTTTAGGCACTTTCAGACCAACCCTGTCTATAAATTGTTAACCTTCTGCTGAACTTGCTTACCCACAACAACAAAAATCTGCTGAAACTCCTTTAAATCTTGTGCCTTTTCACATTTGTGATACTTGTTATTTTACTGCTTCTGTGCTGTATTATTGTACATATTTTCTTGAAGCAAGCGAGAAATCTTATACTCTTTTGTTTATATGATACCAGTTGCCATTGACTCGGCCCAAATCACCAAAACTAATCAGTGTATTACGGAGAAAGAGCTGCAGTGAAGTAATCAACTCGTCTCATGAGGAAAAGGAGGGTATATGCAGACGGGCTCAGCGTCATAGCCTTGGTGGTCAAAGAGAGGAGCCTGCTACTTTGAGCACTCCCAAAACTAAGGGTCAGATCAGTGGCCGGAACACTGATGGCAATCACAAAGTCAAGGAGAGTCCAAAGCAGGAAGAGGAGACAACAGAAACAAATTTGCCTAAGATCAATGGGCAGATGAATGCAGACATTACTGTTCATTAATGAATTTGTGTCTTAACTTTTTTTTGTCTAACTTTCAAGTGGGATAAATTCTTCATTTTCCTTGTTTACCTTATGGTTGTTCTAAAAAGAAATTTCCTGTTTTCTTTCATCAGGAATGACTTGTTTTAAGTGACTTGTGTTAATGTGAATTGTATATGTTTTGTAAGCTATATTGGTACATATGTTATATATAAAAAGAGTCATCCATTATTATGTGGACCAAGTGGGGATTTAGTTTCAATTGCTTGCTTCTATACATTCTTCTACTTGTATTATATTACTCTTTTATCATCATTAAATGAGTTGTTGCCTAGTTGGTTTTTGTGATGACTACGGTATGGTCTATCTCAATTATTAAGCCGGAATATTTTCTTGTTCTAGCTGAATCTGCGTGGACCGTGCTTTTAAGGAGTAATCATCCAAAGGTCCTAAATATAAAACTAACAAAGAAACAGCCTTTTATTTCATGTTTAATTATGCATATAACTTCTGGGGTCCCCGCAATGAATATGCGATCTCATTTTGTTTCCTACTTCCATTATATTCATTTTTGTCTTAACCGAGTTCCTTATGGATCCTACTCCTACCTGATCTTCAGGAGGTAGGACTAACCCAGACATAGTCCCACAAGTCCACAAATATGAATCTGCCATGTTTAATGAGTCCCCTCCTCTTAACTCTCAAAAATGACTTCTCATTTAGCCTTTCAATTCAGAAAAAAGACTTTACATTTATATCAAAATATTAATTCATAACATGTATATTTTTTAAAATAGGTTAATAGTAAAGGGGGAATATTAGAACCACTGGATTCAGGCATCACAAAAGGATGTCATTACCATTAGGTTATCACTTAAATGGTTTATTCCATTTGATTTCATTTATTAATGTTCATGTACATTTGTGAAAAAATTTCTACATTTTGTAAAAAAGTATGTATATTCTATGGGAAAGCCTGTACATTTAGTAGGTATGTTTGTATATTCTGTGGGAAAGTATTTTTTCAGAAAGTTTATAGATTTTGTGGGAAAGTCTATACATTCTCAGCAACAAAAACCATTACCCTGGTGCACCCCAGTCTCAAAAATAGTGGTGGATCATCATGAGGACCGAGGGGGGCATAAACATAACTTTTATTTAAATAGAACACAATCCATAAACATATATATATATATATATATATATATATATATAAAATTACTATAATTAAACATTTAGCATCTTTAAAATGAACACATAGGTATTTTAATAATTACCTTAGAAAATAAAAGGGAAAAAATTCTAATTTTCATCCCAACACATAACAGTAGAAAAATCGAAAGGTCAGAAGCTTTGTTGCTTCACTGTATCACCAAGTCCCCCATACAGTTGTAGAACATTTTGCTCATAATGCTCTCACAGGTTACTCTCTCTCTCTCTACGTTGGCGTATGCCTTCTTCTTTTTTCTTTTTTGTTCTTTCCTTTTCACACTGCTGCAGTTTTGTATTTACAATATAACAAGTAAAAGTTTTACGTGACTAGACTAGACAAGAAAGAGTGAAAGACAAGCTTGAAACTTCCGTAGGCTCCTCACTCCTGTAAAGTACTCCTGTTTTACTTTATTTTTCATTTTCTTCGTGTTTGACTTCTTTGCTTTACTTTTCATTTACTTTTTTTTTAAAAATAATTATAATATATTATTTGTTATTATAATAATCAATATATTATATACCGTAGGACATTATAATTTATAAATAAATGTACTTGATTAGTTGGATTAAAATATACAGTATATACTACTATATTAACATGTATTTAGTTGTTGTTTATAACATATATTGAGTAATGAAGTATTATACATTACTATTTTAGATTTCATACGCATAATTTTTTTTATTTATTTTTTATTTTTTATATAGCCCTCCAAAAATAAATTCCCACTGCTCGAATTGCGAATCCCCTAAGCTGGGTATATCCTCGTGTCATTAGGCTCAGCAAATAAGTCCAACAATTTGCTAGGCTCATTATTTCCAAAATACATACTGTTGGAATATAACTATCCCAAGTATCTACCAGCCCATCAAGCCCAGCCCCAGTACGTTCAAAACCCACATGATCATTAAGCCAGGCTTGAGGCCCATGTGTTGTCGTACGTAGCTGTCTTCTTTTTAGGGGAATTAGCCAGGACAGGAGCCCAGGGTATTGACTATTGAGTCACTCACTGCTTTCTTGGTTTATGCTATACAAGAGAAGATTGGAAGGAATGGTTGCTCATTGTTAGCATGCACTATGATTTCCCTATATTTTTTAATCATTGAAACAATATATTAATTCTCAGCAAAAAAAGAAACAATAAATTAATTGTAATTTTTTTTTATTGAGTCAGCCATTGCGTTTGTAGTTGTTTCAACTAAAATTAGGGGTACTTGTGTGCCGATTGAGCTTGGATTTGAGTTCAACTCATTGCTTGACTAACCATGTTAAGTAACATATTTTTTTGACATAGTTGATTGTCAGAATGGTCAAAGTCAACAACATCATATTTTCTAAGTGTGTGTTAGGCATGAATATTTTTGCCAACTTATTTTACTATTTAGCTTATTTTTGCAATTATTCATGGGTTTCACTGTACTTTTTAGTATTATTTATGGGTCTCACTGTACTATTTCAGTTAACTTATAGATTTACCGTATTTTTAGCAAAAAGTTTTCAATTTTAGTAAAATAAGCGGTTCCTAAACGAACACTAAAATATATGACATTTTCAAAACAAATTTCTCAAATAATGGGAATATACACACATATATATATTCTGAAAAAAACCAATACAATATTACCACACTAATCTTGATTTGATTCATGAATGAGTTGAAATAAGATTCTTTAAAATAATTGAGGTAACATTTTTCAAAAAATTTCTAAAATTTTATCTATTCACTTAGAAATAATTGGATTAAATTTTATTAAATTACTAATAATTTAAATAAGAATTTAAAAAGTGACAATTAACATTTTAAAATAATAATAATAATTTCCTTAGTTGAAAGATGATAGTTTTTGAACCTGAACTTAAAACTGAAAAATACTCATTGTGTTGCAACTAAATAATAAAATTAGGGTAAAATATTATTTTGGTTTCTAAACTTTACTAAAAAATTATTTTTCTATCCTAAACTTTAAAAAATTATTTTTTCGTCTTTGTAGAAATTTTTTTCAATAATTTAGAGACAAAAAATTGAGGATAAAAAAGAACTTCTTTCAATAGTTTAGAAATGAAATTTTTATTTTTATTTTTAAACTTTTAGGACAAAAGGTGAAGCATTTTCAATTGTTTGGGGATAAAAGACAAATTTTTAAAAAAACTTGGAGATCAAAATAGTATTTTACTCATAAAATAAAGTCTTAAATTCTTTAAATCTAGTGAAATATCTCAAGGAAAGGAAAAAAAAATAAAAAACAAAAAAAAACAGTGAAATAGTCAAATAGTTCATCATGTGTGTATGGTTAGAGAGTAGAGAGTAGATAAACCCAAAGCTTTTTATCCTCACACTCCATTTCCTTCTCCCTCCAAAAAAAAACCATGCCCACCTCATCCTCCATTCACTCCTTTCCTTCTTCTCTCATTTCCAAACCCCTAAAACCCTTAAAACCCTCATTCCTCACCACCTTCTTCCCCAAAACCCTGACCCTAACCTGCACCACATCCCAGCCCAGTAAAAGACCCACCTCCAAAAACAGCAGGAAATCATCATATGGTACCTCCAGAAGGTCTAGTCTCAAGAAAACCTTCAACCAGGAGCAAGTTGTGTTCACTGCTCCCGTCTCCGACGACCCCGTCGTCGCGATTATCGGCGGAGGGATGGCCGGTCTGGTTTGTGCCTTGAATTTGGAGAAGAGAGGGGTCCGGTCCACGGTTTTCGACACGGTTGGTCAGTTGCTTCCTTTTTTAGCTGTTTTCGCCATCTGGGTCTTTTTTGTTTTTATGAATTTTGATGTGGGTTTTGAATGTTAGAGAGGATGGTTGGTTGGATTGGTGAGTGTAGTTCAAAAAGTTTCAGCATTACTTACTGTTTCATTGTTGAGAATGTGTGCGAAAATAGAAGAAAATGGAAAATGGAAATTTTCAGTTTATTGAAATGTTCAATTTGGTAAAACAAGAACAAATAGTCAATATAGTTGACCCTGCTAAGACTAGGTAGTTATGTTGAGGAAAGTTTGTATCTTATGGTAAGCAATCTATGTTTAGTCTACATTCATTAATTTATATGGGAATGAGGATGAGTGGTTCTGAATTTATTGATATGTGTAATGTGTTGTTGTTCTCATTTTCTTTCCTTTTAGTACATTGGAAGGCCATTGGGCCTAAGGGCTACACATTGAGAGGTAGCCCTCTCTCTGCCCGCTAAACACCATTCCTAATCCTTGGTATAGGCGTGACTCCATCCCTGGTCTCTTGTATAATGACAAGGCACTCCATTGGCTGAACTACCAGTTCACTAAAGGTCAATACTTAATGTTGTGTTCTTGTCAACTTTTTCATAATTGGTAATTTTTTTTTGGGTAAATAATAAATTTTATTGATGAGAAAAAAAGAAAAAAAGTTGATTCATCAAGCATACAGGGGTTATACTAAATAAATGCACAATTAAGTTCTGAGCTTACAATGACCCATAAATTCTAATACAATATAAGAAGGATATGCTCCTGTTGCCACCATCCATTCCATCAATGTTCAGAAAACCACTTTTATCAAAAAAAAGAAAACTGTAACTTCACTTCTAGTATTGTTTAATCACAACCCTCAAAAACTCGAGCATTTCTCTCACGCCAAATACACCACATCAAAAAATGAGGGATAACTTACCACATTGTGCTGTTTCTATGTCTTCCAAAATGGCCTTGCCAGCAAAGCTAGTAAACCTACACATCCTTGGGCATCACCCACTGAACTCCAATTAGCCCAAAAACCATTGTCATATTTCTCTAGCAAAAGAGCAATGTGAGAGCAAATGAGGCACCATCTCCCCGTCCGACTTACACATACAACACCAACTAACCAAAATAGTGTTTCTCTTACTCAAATTTTGTGCTTTTAAAATTTTTTAATTGGTAATTTACTCGAGCAACTCATGGTCTTTAATCCACTTCTTTACCTTCCACCCCATTCTTATTGGGGAGGAGGAGGTGCCATTTGCCATGTTCTTACTAACTTTGCCAGCAAATCAAATCAAGAGTATATTCTTGGATATGTTTTGATACTCAATTTTCTTTCTTTAAAATTTTATTATTGCAATAATTTTTTTCATAATATTATCATCATCTTTTGCACTTCATAGATTCCTAGGAAGAGATAAAACAAGATGGAAACTGGAGTTATATTGTATGGTGGGTATTAGGATGTCATTTGTGAAAAATGGAAGAATTATATTTTTATTCTATAAATTCTTCCTCCACTGTGTTTTCACTGAAAGGTTAAAAGAAACAAGGGGAAAGAAGGCTTTAAAATGTTTTAGTTTCTTATGCACCTCAACTATTTTCATTTGTTTACTCCTGTTCATGTTAGGAATTCCACTTATCGATTCAACCTTTCAAAATATGTTGATTGAATGGATTTCAACCTTTCAAAGAAGGGACAATAAGTCAGGAAAACATCATATCAGTATTTTTTTTTCCTGGATACATATAAGTTTCTCTCAGTAGACTAACTTTCAGGTGCTTCATTTCAGTGATGATGATCATGTTTTCAGAGTTTCTTACAATATTTTATTATTTAGGGGATTCATGGTTTGGGAGGACGAATGGGAACCAGAATAATTGACCCTCAGCCATTGATATTTGACCATGCGGCTCAGTTCTTTACAGTGAGTGATTCTCAGTTTGCTGAGTTGGTGGATAGCTGGTTGGAGAAAGGTCTGGTTCAAGAGTGGCAGGGTATAATTGGGAAGCTTGACGTAGGTGGTCAGTTTGTTTCACTTCCTTCTTCACCTCCAAGATATGTAGGTGTTAATGGCATGCGCCCCCTTGCTGACTCATTACTGTCTGAGGTGATTTTCCTCTATTCTTCCTTCTTGGTTATTTTATTTTATAATTTTGGTGTCATATTAGGTTTCTTTTATAAGAAAAGATTAGGTCGACATCGTTATGTTGATATTTGGAAAGTGGTTCCCCATTGCCTGATTTGGTGTATATGGGGAGAGCATAATTCTAGAAGTTTTGAGGATGTTGAAAGGAACCTGCCGTATCTTAAGCTTTTCTTTTTTCGAACTTTTTTAGATTGATTGTCAGCTATGGGATTTTTTTTTTCTTTTTGTTCAATTTGTGATTTGATGGATCATTGTAATTTGCGTGCTTGAATGTTTTGTCTCTGTTTATATACTTTTTGTATACTTTGGGTGACTCCTTTTTTATATCAATAAAGTTTTTATCAAGAATGTTTCTTTATAAAAAAGGGGAAAAAAGAAGAAGATTTCTAGTGAACAATTGAATAATCCTAAAGGGTTGCAATCCAATTTCAGAGAACATTCTATCCTGCCGGGGTGGGGGAAGGGGGCTAGGAGCTATTTTTATTTGGTTTGGCAAAACTCATCTATCAATTTACATTGTAATTAAAAAAATGTTTAGAGGTCCTTAGTTGTTCTAATATTGATTAGTATATGGGCATCAATATTATAATGGATGAAATTGGAAAAGCTACTTGCTCATAGATATAAATAATGCTTTGGATGCGTGTTAGGACTTGAACATTCAATTATGATTATGATAAGTATGTACCATTTTATAAGAAAACTTGTTTATATATATATTTTAATTTAAAAGAAAACTTAGCATGACTTCATATGAAATTGAATA